>NC_142179.1:22535750-23165000 GCF_026936395.1 Plectropomus leopardus
GGTGACAGGAGAGAGTGAAAAGACTGCCATTCCCCCTTCTGAAACAGAAATCTCTGCGAGCTCAGAGACTAAAGTAGTGGCCACCACAATGTCCGCTGAACACATTTCCATTGAATCTATATCAAATGTCCTGTCATCATCAGCACCATCACAGCCTGATGTTATGGTTCAGTTTTATACAACAGTTTCCCCTGTACAACACCTGACAACTCCCCAGGAGTCCTTTGAACATGCCAGGTCAGAGGTCGCACAAACACACCGCCCTCAAACCAATCTTTCTTCTCAGGATATATCAATGACCACAACTCGCTCTATTTTAACAAGTCATGAAGCAAGCCAGATCACAAAAGCAACAACTGCTTCCTCTTCTTCAGTGGCTGTAGCCGTATCTGCATCAGTAGAAGTTGGGACAGTTGAACCTGCAGTTGATCTGGTTTTAAGCGGAGAAACGATTGAACCATCTTCAGATACAGATGCAAAAGAAATAATTTATTCAGATACTATATATGATGATAATATGGATTATCCGACCCCAGATTATGACTCACACAACCCCAGCCTGATTGAATCAGATCCACTGGGCAATGGAACTAAAACGTCAAAAGAAGCAGCATTGTTCAGTACTGCACCACCTGCTGTTTCTCCAGTGTCTGAGAGTCAGCCTGCTGAATCAGTGAGCAGAACTGAAAATAGCTTAGAAGAAAAGTCAACCAAGTCAACTGTAGCAGCAGCTGCTATCACAGTCTTTCCTTCTTCCTCAGCTCCAGTTAGTTCAACATCCTCCTCTAGTTCTGAGAGTGGTTCAGAAAGCATCAACAGCTCAGAAGAAAGCATATCAACAAAAGGCACTGTCAAGCAGCATGGTGATGAGGTTGAGAAAATCACCTCTGAGTTTACATCTGCCACAACTACGTCACCCTACGTCCTTAGCACTGGGACTGAAAGTTTGTCTGCCAGTTCTGAGAGTTTATCTGCCAGCTCTAAGGGTGTGTCTGGTGAGGTGGCAATGACAAAAAAACCAAAGGACAATATGGAGGGACAGTCTCTTTCCCCAGATGAAATCCAGACTATATTTAAGGTAGATCCTACCACAGCTTCAAGGATAGAGTCCTCTAGTGTTGGTGACACCTCTGGGAAAGAGGAAGTTTTGGGCAGAACTGAGGGAGATGTCTCTCCTCACACTGATATACCCACAAGGACTCATACAGAGTTCACAACGACGCCAGCCCAAGCACAGAGCCAGCCAGTTTTGGTTGCATCTGTAGTCACCACACCGTCATCTTTTTCTGCGGAGGAAGACAAACCAGAAACTGACATGCCACTCGTTGAAGGAGAACCACCAATAAGAGGGGAGGAAACAACTGTGATACCTGACACAGGACTCGATTTGGGCCACACCGTCATTGGCGAGACTGTTGAAATCCCAGGTATGTTTCTCTTAAAAAGGCTTTCATTGGAATACGACAAAATATGTAAGATCGGGATTAATTTCCTTTTAATACAACTTTTATCTTGCCTCTTTAAATTTTAACAGAAATTTACACGTGTACGGAAAATATTTGTCTGAATGGAGGATCTTGCTACAAAAGTGGCAGCATCTACTCATGTACCTGTGCTCCTGGTTACTGTGGTCATCGCTGTGAAATAGGTAGGATATTATCAAAAATTCCACCACACATTATCTCACAGCCTTACAGGAATACTTCACCCCCCAAATCATTATTTGTGCATCGATTACTCATCCAGTGTTTCATTGAAAGCATTGATAAGTTTCGCTTTTAGTTTAATTTCCTCTTATAAAGGATGTTCTCTTTGGGAAGTACTGGATAAATGAGACTTTAAACATACCACACATGTTGTGTGAGAGTTTGTAAACAGATGTTTTGACAGTTTTGCTGTTGGTAAATGTGAACCCCTTTGATATTAATTAATCAAGAATTTCCCCTGTTTTTCCATTCTTTGTTCACCGAAGGCATGAGGGGAAAAAAAAAACCTCACGAATTCAACATAACACGGGATGACTGATTGATATACAAATTGTCATTGTAGGGGTGAAGTATTCCTTTAACTTTCACCCAGGAAGCATCAATTAATCTCAGCATTGGTTTTTCGGTTGTCTCTTATTATTCATTATGTCTGTTTCTTGCATAGATATTGATGAGTGCCAGTCAAACCCATGCCGCAATGGAGGTACATGTGTTGATGGGTTGGCTTCCTTCACATGTGTGTGCCTCCCAAGCTATTCTGGGCTGTATTGTGAGGAGGGTAAGTTTGTGGTTAATTTGATGGATTCCCTTCGTAACTTGTTTCTAAGTATTCTGTTTCAGATTAACAAAAGCTTTTCATTTCATTGGTGTTGTAAATGGTTCCAACCATCCATCTAAAAATGTCTAGACTCAGCTTAAACTATTTTTAAAATGACATGATAGAATAAACAATCTAATAGGCAAGTCTTGCATTTGGTAATGTGTTTGGACAATCATCGTAATCACTCACCTGAGTCTCTGGGAAATAAAGGGGAAAAAAATACTATGAGTCATTTGAAATTCAGCCACACTGCAGAAATACAATTAAAAAGTATTGTCATAGGTTTCTGAAGGGCATTGTCTGAGTCATAGATACCATATTTATCTCATCATCATAATTGCTTTTTAACAGTCTGTTTTTAGTATTGCCTCAAAGTTTTTCATGTCAGATAGCACCCTTGAGCTTTAGTTTCCTCAAGTTTCAAACACACAGACTATTGACTCATTTTCAGTGAATCCTATTTCAGACATTCATTTCTCAGTGCCAAGTCAGATGTGGTGTACACTACACTGCAGGTACACTGCTTGACATCAAGTGACATCCTGTTAATTTCCATCTAGGACAAGACAGTTAGACTAGTCATTGAAGTTCTTGGGTGCTCTTCATATACCCAAGCTTCTCTATACAAACAATTAATGGAAAATATACACATTTATTCTGAAGTTCCTATATTCCCATAATTTTACTTTATTTTCACAGTTGTGCCCAAGGGAATCATCTGCCTTGGCTGATTTCTCTAGACCAGAGTCTACACCCTAAATTTTGTCAGGCTCGCTCATCGGTGAATCACACCCATTCACTGAACTCAGACACAGCTGCTGTCTTAGAAAGTTTTGGCAGGAGAAGGGAGGAAAATGTAACTTAAAAGAGGAACAACCCAGAGAATGATTCTGCCTCCTTTTTGTCTGTTAATGTTTGGAAGTTGGATAGAGGAGTGATAAACAGACAGTCAACTGAGTTTATGTTGAGACTCATACCATAAGTAGGGTTAATATGAGGATGGATGTGATAGACAGTATCTCCAACCTTTGGTATAATAAGAAAACCTACACCCATTTTGTAACTTCATTATACCCATTTTAAATCTCATCATCTCTCAAGTTTCTCTGATCAACATAAAATTGACCACTTTCATGTTCCATTAATTCACCTGACTATAATTTGGAATCTTAATTTACTGATTTAGTTTTGCATGTATTGATACCTGTGACATACTGTGAGAAGAGCCTTCCTTAGTATTATAATCACACCTCTTAGCAGTAATTGGCTGTTAATAGGATTTCTGTTTGTTTTGCCTCCCGTCCTTATAGTGCTGATAATAGAGGCTGTAGGAACTAATCCATCACAAGGGTTCCTCCTTCATCATGATTAGAGACAGTAGTTAGAGATAACAGCAGGCCGGGAGGCTCAGTATACTCAGGTGTTAAGAGTACTGTAGATGCAGTAGACTAGATGATGTCATGAATATTAAGGTGGTGAGGTAAATATATGCATGGATGGAAGTAAAATGTTGTCTTTTGAAAATGTTGATTCTTTTATGTCTGTCAATTTTTTGTATGTATCTTTTTCCTGTATTCCTCATTCCCTCTCATTTTCTCTCCCATCAGATACAGAAACATGTGAATATGGCTGGCATAAGTTTCAGGGCCACTGCTACAAGTACTTCCCCCAGAGAAGAAACTGGGACACAGCAGAGAGAGAGTGTCGCATGCACGGGGCTCACCTTACCAGCATCATCTCCCACGAGGAGCAAAAGTTTGTCAACCGTAAGTTAAAGATCAGTGTTGTTGTTAAATCCTACTTTATGAAACACAGTTGATAAGACTGAAACAGTATAAGATCTTTATAAAAGCCACATCAAAAACACAAATAGTTGTACAGTAAATGCAGGACAATTATTCAGGCATCAAAAATGTCATCGCTATCTCTCTCTTCCTCTTGAACTTTATGTAACTGTACAGTCCAAAAAAAGAACATATGGCAACAGAGAAATGTAATATGCTGTATTTCACTCTACCCTGTATGGCAGGTCTTGGACAGGACTACCAGTGGATTGGCCTGAATGATAAGATGTTTGACAGTGACTTCCGCTGGACTGATGGCAGCCCTGTGGTAAGACAAGTTGCTTTCTCACATATTTTTGTCTCAACAAATGTGGCACAAAGACAGTGTAAATATTTGGAAGAGTTGCTGATGACAGATACAGTCATCTAGGGAGAGTCGGTAATTTCAGAGGCTGTGGTGACTTTCTCATGACGTATTCTCCTCTGCCTCATGTTGCTACACCCTGCTTGGTGACTGCTCTGGTAATAAATCTGAAGTACTCTTAAGGCACCATCTTTTAATCAGTGTGAGTCCACTGCAAGAAAACAAATACCTGCAACAATGCAAGAAAATGACAATCCAATGTAACAGTAAGGGAGGAAATAGCACACTTTCCATAAACATCACACAAGTGGGAGCGTGTTCTGTAAAGTGGCCATAGCTGCTGAAGATCCTCCTCACTAGACAGGAAAGTAGCTAATTACTGTGTGCATTGCTATGTGTCGTTCAGATTGATGTCCTCACTTCAAAGATAATCATCCAGAACCAGAGATAGGGGAAGCATAGAGGCGGCCTGGGGGTACAAAGATAAGCACAGGATGCCTATGGAGACCCTTGCTCAGCTGAGAGATGCAGAGGTGATGAGGGTGTCAGTGACGCTGTGTAGAGGGGAGTTTGGCAGGCGTAGACAGGTATGGTCCCCTTCAACCCCCACGCACGTCAGAAAGTCCAGCCAGCAGGCAGCCACCCGGGGGAAGGCCCACCAGGCAGGCAGACACACAGATGGACAGCACCTGTGCTCAGCTGCAGAAAGAGCAACACACTGGATAGAAGCAGCTCAGGGGGTCTGCGTGGGTGGTCACCTCTTGTTGATTTAAGTGTAATAAATAAAACTACTGTTAAATGACTGTGATGTATTTATATTTGAAAACATTTAAAGAAAATTGATTATTATCAACACCAGGGCACAATCAAGTTGGTGTATCTTTGTGTGTGGGGGTGATCAAAGATTGTTTGATTATTTTGAGGAGGATGCAGGCCTGTTGTGCAGTTGATGGGTCACCCATTTGTTAACTTGTCGTGAGCTGAGGAGGAAGTCAGTGTGTGTTTTTTAACCATAATGACAGAGTAGCAGAGCCTCAGGGCATGATTGGAGAAGGGGGGGATGTCACAGCTTTGAAGAGACTGTTTGAACCCAGAATGTGCTGAAAGACTGCAGGTAGCATCAGCTCCTGGTTGAATGCCCCTCGGCACTACAGCTGTGTGTATACTGTAATAATGTGTAAATACACTGTACATCTGTGTTTGTGTTGATTTTTGAGTCTGCTGAATTACATATGAACAGTAATGCTTGGCATGCTGACTGTGTGATGTAATGACATAACACTTATGTTTTTCCATTATGACGAAGCCCCCTAGTGCAGTAAGTATGTAGCATTTAGGCTACTGGATACCAATCATGTCTCATACAAGAAGCGACATGTTGCTGCTTATCGATCTTAGCAAAAGTGCAATGGGCATGGCCTTTCAGAAGGATGTTAAAAACATGAACATAAAGTGCTTGTTCTGGCTTTAGTGTGAGACTGGCTAAGTTTACAAGCCCATTTTATAAATGTGTTGGTTTCTGTACAAGTGTTCTGCAGGGCTGAGCTATGATGAGGTCGCAAGGTTGCTGAGTGTATTTTGGCTTGTAGAAATATACAGTTGCTCCCTCTTGTGGCCATTGATTAAAATAACAATAATGGAACCTGGAATGGAATCTGCTGCCAAAAACAACACAGGATCTTCTTCTTTTTATCACATCTGTAGAAGGAGATACTTGGTGGTAACAATACTCATGCTGATTTGGTAACCTTAAATGTGCTTTGTCAAGCAGGCTAAATATACATAATAGATAACTGCTGCTCCTAAAATAGGTTTTGATGATAAATAAAATTCTAAAATCCAAAATACTGAAATCATAGCATCTGTATCAATGTTAGTGTTTAAATTATTGTTTTGTTTTTGTGCCAGGCATATTAAGATACATTTACATCCAAAGACAGTTCCTTTAATGACACAAAATCATCATGATGTCTTACTCTTTATCCTCTGTTCTACTTTTAGCAATATGAAAACTGGAGGCCCAACCAGCCTGACAGCTTCTTCACGTCCGGCGAGGATTGTGTTGTGATGATATGGCATGAGGACGGCCAGTGGAATGATGTTCCTTGCAACTACCACCTCACCTACACTTGCAAAAAGGGCACAGGTAAAAACACTTTGCACAAATCACATCTTATTTTACTGTATGCATGGATTTCGAGAGAAGAAAATACAAGTCCTCTGTTGCTGTAAAAATCATCACTAAAATGTAATTCTCACCTCTGCTTCTCAGTGGCTTGTAGCCAGCCCCCTCTAGTGGAGAATGCACATACCTTTGGTAAGAAGCGTGAGAGGTATGAGATCAACTCGCTGGTGAGGTACAAGTGCCAGACAGGCTTTATTCAGAGGCACCTCCCAACTATCCGCTGTCGTGGGGATGGACGATGGGATAGCCCTAAAATCACCTGCATGTACCGTAAGTACAAGTATTCGTCTTAAAAGATTTTTCTGATTTTGACACACTATCGTTATTAGCTAACATATGAATTTTCTCTGAACAGCATCGAGCTATCAGAGGACCTTCATCAGAAGACATCAACACAATAGTTTGTACAGCATTCACAACTTCAAGACAAGGCCGGACGAGGTCTTGCACTTTCAACATTCCCTCTATCGGGGAAGAAGAGACAGGACTGATCATAAGCGGAAGAGACAGTAATTGCCATCTAACATGGCACAGCTTCCCCGAGGTGAGAACACATGGCTGACGCTTGTGTGGAAAGAGGAGAAGGATTCCCTGAGGAAAAGCACAAGAGAAAACTCATCAAAGAAACCAAGAGGATAACCTGCAGTTTTCTTGCATTTCGGATGACAAGGGAATCCTATGAAGTGCCTTTTAAAAAGATGTTGATACATGACTTTTCTTATCAAGGGGCACTGTTTTATAACAATGCCAACGAGGATAAAATACTTTCAGCTGGCTACTGGAAAAGCAAAAAAATTCTCTCATCATTCTTTTTTTTAACAGCAGGAGTTTGCTCTTTGTCCTTAGCTTATCAAATAATAAATTCATGACTGTCATCTAATACCTTTATACACCAACTGTGCTATTTAAAATCACCGTAAGTGTTCCTTATTCATAGAAAAAAAATGCTATCGTGAAATTATAGCGCTTATGTTGTGTAAAGGAATCCATTATGTTATTGCGCTGTTTTAAGCTGGACTTCATTTTAATGAGCATGCATGCATATGCATATATACTGAAGTCCTCACATTTTTATATTTGTTTTATGTCAAGACATCCAAATCTCAGACTACAAATGGAGGCAGAGCTGGAAATGACTGATAATACAAAGGGCTCACAGTAGAGTAATAATATAGATCACAAATATCACAAACTTACAGAACTGTAAACCTTTGAAAAGAATCATTCTGCCATCTTTAAACCTAATCAGCACAATTTATTAGCTTTGCTAGTGTTAGTTTTACGTTTGAGATTAATAATACACCGATCTCTGTGGGAATTTCACCAAATTGCTCAGTTAGCTGCTTAAGACTTTCTTTGTGGTGGCATCTTTTAAAGTAACAAATTACTGTCTTTCATTCGCTCCAGCTGTCAATGCATGTTGTCGATGTCAAGATAATTGTTTATGGATAGATTTCTATACAGAGATTTTTTTTAAAAATGTATTGATATTTCTTTTGTGTGATTTTTTGCAATTTAATTTGAAAAATTGCTCTCTAAGTACTTACCGACAAAGCCCCCTGATGGAAATGGATGTCCGTCAGCTATTTTCAAATGAAAGAACGGAGGTGTGGCTTAAGTAGCCTGTATTTTCTGCTTATGTGTGTCCAGTGCATAACTTACAATTAGTCGCTACAGCATGTTTACAAAAACTGTAATGTTGTTCATAATCACATGCCAAAGAGTCTTGCTGTCATCTGTTGCTGTTGTGCCCTGGCTTGTGATGGTTTAATGTTTTTCTTCTTGACACTTAACTTTTCTGTTTTTGTGGTCAATTGAAATCAGCCTTTGAGGGAATGTATTTTGTGAAACACTCAAAAAGACTTGAACATAACGGCTGTTTAGGCACAGATGCATATAATTTATTTTCAAGCTGCTCTTAATCTCCTTACTTGTTCTGTACTCACAGGTGAAATACAGTATGATGCTGTCACCTGTTCCAGCAGTTCTCTTCGTATATTCTCATTGTGTGTTCCACGGGAGACTAGCCACAATCACAGACTGTCTAAATGCATTGAAGATGAAAAGTTAGTCAACAATACAATGGATTTATGCTTTTTGTTTGTTTGTTTTTACATCTTTAATACCAGCAGTGGACCAAAGAATACAGAGGGCCCCATCGGCTGCAATAATGTTCTGTACCATTAACAATATATTTGTACATGTGGATGATTGTGTGTATCACCAGCATTTTCTTAAAATGGAAAAATGTTGGAAAAGTTTTTCTTGTCTGCCTGTGAATGTTTGTGTGTGTGCCTTAATGTGCATATACTATAATTTTATATTTATAAATGTTTTTTTTTTTTATTTTACAAATGTGAATGTCTGGGATGTTTGTGAAATTTTTTTTAAAGAGATCAAACTGATTTTCTGCTTTAAATCACCAAAGAAATAAAATAAATATATGGATATTATATACTAATAGTATTTAATTTTTTACCTTTTAAGGGAACGTACCGGGAACAGTGTTTGGTGTTTAACTGTTTTACATGTGCTCCCTGTTTGTGTAGCTTTTCTCCAGATGTTGTGGTTTCCTGTTCGTCTTCAAGGACATGCAGGTTTTGTTGAGTGGAGAGTCTAGTTGTCCATATGTTTGTCTTTCTGTTTTATAGCATGTTTATGGAGTAGCGACCTTTTAACAGTATCTGGTTTCAGTGTTTGAATAGACAGGTAAAGAGCAGTAGTGGAATGTAACTAAGTACATTTACTCAAGTACTGAAGTATAAATTCGAGGTATTTGTACTTTATTTGAGTCTATTCGTTTCATGCCACTTTATACTTCTACTCCACTACATTTCAGAGGGAAATGTACTTTTTACTTTGCTACATTTATCTAAAAGCTTTATTTACTAATTACTTGACAAATTAATATTTTTGCATAAAATACTTAAAAAGAGTTATAAAATTAAACTACCCAACAGTTTATATAAGTGCAGCTCCGATGACTGGTTGATTAATATCTAATCAAACGACAGAAAATGGCAACTATTTATTGTAAACATTTATGTAGTTTTCTATTGTTTCTTTAGACTTTTTATTTTTAATACTTTAAATACATGTTTCCGATTATGCTTTTGTAGCCCACAGTAAAAGAAAAAGGGATTAAAAGTTCAATAGATAAATAAATAAAACCTTAATTATGTAACCATTGTAATGATAATGTGTGAGGAAATACTTAAAATGTTATAGATAAAAGAAAATAACAGTCGATTTAACACTGTTTAAATAAATGATTGTACATTGAGTTTGATTTTGATGAGCAACCAATTGTTATCTGGTATCGTTCTCGTTGTCCAATGAGATTGTTTGTCCCGCCCACTATGTGTCAGTTTAAATGACGTTGCTGAGCTGAAAGGTCAGAGAATCAGTTTGAAACAGCTAAAAACAATAGAAAGTGTCTCTTAAAATTAATGCACAAGTTATGTTTTATGTCGACAATATAAAATACAGTGTGGATAAAAAAAAAACACACTGCATGTCGCAGCGTGTGCACCGAGGCCTGACGCCTTTTCCAATGCTAATTTGCTCACTGGTGAGTTGAGTTGGCCGCTAGCAGTGATGCTAATTTTCGCTGTGCTAAACGTCTTTAACCTGAGCTAAAGTCTTTAGCGTCTAAGTTGCGCTAGCTTCAATGCTAAATGAAAGCCACGTAAAATCGCAGTCGACTATACTAGAGCCGTTGGTGACTTAAAAGCGTTAAATTTAATAGGTTTTAAAATACTGCCAAGAAGCAGCATGTTCTGTTATGTTGGTACAGTAAGAATATTGTTGTTTATGTTTTTTTTGTTCATGCACTCTGAGTACATTACTGCAGCCTGGCGACTACAGATGTGCTTTGCGTGAATTTAAATGTTTTTTTACCATTAGCATGGGGATGTTTGTTAACTGCCTATAGTGAATTTATGAATATTTAAAAGTAGGGATGCACAGTAGTGATTTTTTTTCGCTTATGTTCGATATGCTGATGTGTAACTCATTTGGCCAATTACCGACCAATACTGATATATCCACTTTTTCCACCACCTTATTTTAGTGACCTTCAAGTCACCTCTGTCTTGAAATTAATTAATTAATTATTATGCATACTCTTATCATAATGGCCCACCAGCAGGAGACCTGAAATACAATGCTTTTCAATATACAGTATGTAATGTTCATTCTGATGTTTTGTACGTGTTCATTTTGTTTATTAACAAAAGAAAAAATACATAGTTTTTTATTTATATTGGCAGAAATAAGCCTGTTGGATTATTCTGATATTTCATTTTAAAGCCTATATCTGTGATTAGTGATGACGTGGTGATATTATCGTGCAGCCAAATAGCCAGCTATTTTAGAGGTGTGCCGAATTTACAGAATTTATTCGGCTGTGTTTTATATCATGCACCTTAACTGCAATTGGGTATTTACTGCAAGTGTAGTTCTCTAAATTCGTTTTTTAGTTTGGATATGAGAGAAATTGGGATTTTTTAAAACTGAGTTAAACTACACATGTTGTACAGAAGTTGTATAAGAGCATTTAGTTAACACAACTCAATTTAATTTCATTAGCTGTTCTCTAGCCCATAGAATTAGCATAAGAGTAATAATCTGACCTCATTTATAGATCAGGTTTTGTGGGAGTCCCTCTAAGAAGAGCCAAGATTGTGGAGGAAATCTCAGAGCCATTGGAGGAGATTCCTGAGATCCGGAGATGATTTCAGAGAGGACTATTTTCCAGTACCGGATGACGAGCCCAGCCCACGAGACTGAACACCAGCTGGCAACTGAACACCTACATCAAGTGAGGTAGGAGTGAACTGTACATACACATCTAGCTCACAGGAAAGAGAACATACATACCAGAACTGTGATTTATAAAGCGACATTAAACCATATATTGTATATATGTATATATTCATATATGTATTTTAATATATGTGTGCACTGTTTGTTTTTTTTAGTTTGTTATTATTTTCTAAGTTGATATTCTGGCTTGAACGTACCTTAGGGATTCCACCTTTTTACCACTTTTCTAAGCACTTAATATATGCAAACGGTATCTATATTTGAGTCCTGTGATTCTGTCATCCTTGGTTTTCCATCCTCTTGGCTCACATTGTTCCTAGTTTTTCTTTAATGTGGTACAATCGTTACATGTACCTGTAACATCCCTTTTCAACATTTTCAAAGCAGGACTTTTACTTGTAACAGAGGATTTTCCCAGTGTGGTATGAGTATTTTTACTTAAGTAAATGATCTGAATAGGCTACTTCCTCCACCACTGGTACAGAGGTGAAATTAATGAAAATGTTGGGTCCTCTTACAATGAGTTAAATTCTGTATGGAGGATGTAGTGCTGTGGTTTCACCAGAAGGTAGTGCTATCACTCCAAGCTATAAACCTGAGTTTTTGTCTGCCCAGTACCAAGGAAAAAGGTAGATATTTCATTTCCTTCCACGAAGCACAGACACAGCTCATGGTAACTCTAAACATAATGTAAGGAATTCACACTGAATTCTGTGTATCACCATCACGCTCTCTAGAACATCACACCAGTGTCCCATTTTCAAGTATTGCGGTGTCTTGCACATACATCAAACACTTTTGAAAAACCCATCAGACATGGTAGCATGGGAGCAGATAGGAAGTGGCAATGTGAATTATAGCAAACATATGGAGTAAGAAGTGGATTAGGTAAAAGTGAATGCTTATGCTGAAATGGCTGATGCTGCAGAACTGTGAGCCTGCATAAGTATAGCACACTACAGTTTTTTTTGTCGATAGCATGGCTGTAGGTTGCTCCTCTTGAATGTCAAACACTTCTTATACCTACATGATGGTGCATAAGGGAAGCAGATGAATTCCCTTGGTGTAAATACAGAAGCTTTTTGAATACATTGCAATGCACCACAATTCCCACAGCAGCGCCTCCTTATACAGCAGTGACTTGAGGCTGAGATTGCCTAATAGCACGAAGCACCATTACCAGAGTAATAACATCAAGTTGGTCGAGCTAATCTTTGTGTTAGTTTGGTTTGCTGTGGTTTTCACTGTGACTGCCCACTCTGTCATTAGAGTAGACATGACTTGTGATTAAAGGCTGCTCCTGGGTGCCCCAAGGAAGAGCAAAACCTATATTCCTGCCTCATGAAATGCAGATGTTTCATGGGTGATCAGCGGAAAAACCTGGCTGTCTCAGCCAAGTTTTCTGTGGGATTTAACAGGATTTCTTGGTTTGTTTTGGAAAGGAAACCCACCCTGGTTCCTCCTGATGTCTGTAGACTCCGTCTAGTCCGAGGCAGTGTCTATCACTCAGTCATTACTCTGCTATTTTCCCGTCCGTTATTGGGTCTGGGTACCTGCGATTGACAAGCAAGCAGGATGTAGCATTGTCAGACTTGCTGAAAGACAGCACAACATGCGATTAGTTGAAAACCACAGAAGCAAACAAAATTAAATGTGCAGCATTACTTCTGCAAAATAACATTTTACGAGAGCAATTGCTCATCAGTTTAAATGTGTGCTTCCAGCATAAACAAACCCAGAGGCAAAAAAAGCTCACTTTGCAACAAATGTGTGCATTTAGTGTGTAGTGTGTAATAGTATAGTTTACTCCTCAGATTTTCTTTGAGATTTCAATATCATTATTAGACTTTTCTATGCTGGACTTAAGTCCTCTGTCGCTGCAGCATCAACAGAACAAAAGTTTGCCTCAATGAACTTTTCACCATCTCATACATTTACATTTGTCTGGCATTTCACTGCTGAATCAGCCTAAATCTGACCCCATTCCCATGCATTCCCACAAGCACTCTTAAGCACTGTGTTACTGTTCCCTTTGTCTAACTTAGTGGTGGGCTGGCAGCCTGGCACTGAATAAAAAAAAGCCAAAGAATAAATAAATGAGAGGGGAGTCTAATCTTAAATCCTCTCTACGACATGGGTTCATGCCAGATACATGGCCTCTAATTTGGCATCTTAAACAATGTTGTTTCAATCTCTGCTTAAACCTCTTTATCTTCAAATAATGCCTGCTGATTTTGGTCCAGTGGAAATAGATTTTTATTTTTGTTGAAAAAAGGGACAGTTCAAAAATTGATTTAAAAGTCTTTATTTTAAACTGCTTTGTTGAAAAAGGTACATGGCGATAAGATACAAAAATACCTTCACCATTTATTCATGCACGAGTGTATACAAATGCACAAGTGTGAGAGACATTTTGAAGTTTTGCTTTTTCAAACAATGCATCACCATATTACCAAATGTGACTTGCAGTAAGTACTGTATGTCAGTGCCCAGGGTTAGAAAAAGTAAAACACAAATATTTTGTATCTGATACCTAAGAAGAGTGCTATCTCATGGTTGTGGCACACCTTTATATTACCATTTTTTGGCAGTTTTTGACTTTTAAATCCTAATTATTTACTCAGATCCAGTCACTACAGCAGTACTACCAAGAATCTTTATTTAAGAAGTCAGATTGGATTTCAGCCCACACGTGTTAGTTGTAACAACTGTAATATTAGATTTACTGTCCAAGAGAATTGCTAACGCTGTTAGACAATCAGGGGTGTGTTTTGATAAATGTTTGTGTTGGGGTAAAAGGTGAAGATCTGTACTTATTCTGCATTCACTGTCTGACTGAAATCTTTCTGTTTTGTATTGCTTTCTAAAAACTACACTACTCACAAAAATATCTGAGTGGCAAAATCAGTTTTTTTTCTTTAAAAAAAACCCATAAACATGTAAAAAACTATAGTGACAAACATTAAAAAAGTAAAAAAAAAAACATTTTGTTAAAACAAACATACTGCACAAGATTACAATAATAGAACTGTTTTTCAAATTGTAATTTGGAGTTGATTTAATGGAGGCTATCACTGCAGAATAGGTCACAGTCCATCAAGACATACATTCATTTTCTTGTTAAACAGTAAATTTGATCACACCTCCTCAAGCTGAAAATACTCCCTGCAGTTTAAGAGATTGTAAAAGAGCTTTAACTCTGATTAGAAAGGAAACCAGTTGAATACTTACTGCAGTATAACATGTATATATCCTTAGCTCAACAGTGATAGTTATGCTCATGCCTCTGTAATCAATCTAAGGTTTTTCATCAATGTGATACATGCATGAGATATCACATTGCTTTGTTCTTTAGATAAATTTCAAAGCAGCAAATATCTTCTGCACGTGAGCGTAAACTTCACACATCTAATCATTCTGTGGAGGACAAACTAAACTTAAGTCATGTTTCACAACCGTCAAGTTCTTGTCTCTGTCACATCACTCATACATAAATACCGTTGCCTTCTCCCCAACAGTCCATGTAAAATTAATGAATGCACAGTTAGAGAAAAACAAAACAATGGCTACAAAATATTTTTGTCATTCAATGCATATGGAAGTAAGGTGTACAGTATTTGTGTTTTACGGGGTTAAAAAGGGTTATCACAGTTTCAGAAAGGCATTGAGCTCATGCTAGTTAAAATTCAAAGCTTATTGGCTTTATTGTTGATTTTATTGGTTGTGGTTGTTTGCTGCTCTTTGGTGGTTATGGCTACCCGACTCCTATCTACTGCCTCACTGCTCATCCTTGTAGCAGTAGACGCCATAAGACTTTAGCATCTTGTCTGGGAATCCGACAAAGCGCACTGCAGCTTCATCGGGGCTGCAGTTCTTGCGGGGCCTGGAGATGGGGTAGCGGACACTTCCGTCAGCCAGCCAGCCGGCATCGCAGCGATCGTAGTTCTCAAGCTTCCAGGCGGAGTAAATGTGACCCACTTTGGCGATCTCCGCGCCATCGTCTAAGCATGCCTGCACAGCCTCGTCAAAGGTCAACCTGTCAGGCTGGACCAGCCAATAGAAACGTCCTGATAGAAACAAAACAGATGATCAGGAGAAGAACTTTCTTGATAGGATTTAACTAGTTAAAAGTATAATTCCTACTTTTGCACCACCAAGCCATAACAAAACCATAAATTGCATTATGTTTTTGGATGCAAGAATGTCAAATAACAAAAACAATGTATGAGGACAACTGTTAAGCAAATCAAAGAAACTCACCATTAAGTGCAGGAGTGAAGCAGAACACGTCGAAGTGGCCTATTTGTTTGTCACGGAGGCCATAGTTTCTGACACCAGGTCCGTTTTTGGTGCCACCACAAGGCTCTCTGGGTTTGGTGATGGGATACTGCACAGAGCCATCAATCAGCCAGCCAGCGTTACACCAGTCTAGGCCGCCTTTCCAGGCCTCAAACAGCTGGTCATAGGTGGCGACAGAAGCATTCTGATCCAGACAGGCCTGCACAGCTTCATCAAAGTTTAGGCTGTAGCGGCCCAGATGGGTAAAGTATGGGAACACGACACCTGAGCGAGGCAGAACACATGAAGTGAATAATATGTGTACCTATCAGCCTTTTTTTTTAGTTTTATGTTAATGAATGTAGGCCTGGTCTTTCAAGTCTAGTAGCTTGCAAAAGGTCCGCTGTTGTCTCCAGAGGGCAGATTTTGCTAACTTATTCATTTTGTGCTTGTCTAACTATCTGCATGGAAGAAAAGATTATCATTTGCTAACTAGATGTTTACTGCTGCAGAACTAGATAGTCCTGCAGCAGTAAACATCAGAGCAAAAATACTCTTAGCTGCTATGACTGTACAGATCCAACAAGAAGTAATATTATAATAACTCAAAGGTGAATTTAAGCATTAGTGCAGTCCAATTCAAGAGAAATATGAACATGATGCTGCAGCCTTAATTGCACTTGTCATCATGGTGCCTTTCTCATACCAAGTTTTACCTCAGTACACTGCCAAGTGTATGTCATTATTAGCAAAAGATTTTGCACGTTCAAACAGCTGTATGAAAGTAGCAGAATGTTAATATCTTGCCTCAGATTACATGTGCGTGTCCAGCCTCCACCCAGATTGATCCTTCACACATGTGGTAAGACTATCAACAAAAGGTGGCTGGGAGCCGCCCTTTAGTGCAGAAACTCTTAACACACTGCAGTAATTTAGTGCGTCACCATGCATGGTTCCAGGGATCTATGTAAGAATATGTTAATAGCCCTAACTTGCGTGAAAAGCTGTTTGTCTTCGTATGGCACATTTTAAAAGGAATACAATTTAGTGATTATAAAATCTGATGAGTCAGTCAGATGTTTGAGGATATGGAGCGGAAAAGATGGGAAATGTGTTTCTGTTTACTGATGTTGAACAGTATTCAAATGTGATCATGGCTGAATCATTACAGCGGTTGGATAAATCAGCACAAGCTGTCTGTTCTTTGCCTTTTTACCACAAGAAAAGAAAGTGTGGATGTTTTTAATAGCTTTGAAAATATTTATCTTGAGGTATGCATTTTAACAGGAAAATGACACATTTAAAATAACTGATGAAATGTTATGATTGTAAACAACTGGTACATTAAAGGGGAACTACGCCCATTTTCAAAATTCATAGATGTAATTCCTAGTGCCAAGGACAGTCCAAAATTAGTAAACATGAACAGCTCTCGCCCAAATAAATACAACTAGAGTGCTTAAACTTAAATTTGTGATGTTGTCAAGTATAAAGTCTGGAGCGGCTCCATAGACAAAGCAGTGGCAAAGATGTTCTAGATGACACTGATTGTACCCACGGAGACATCCTGAGTATGTATGGGTACAATTTCTGTTTCAGAACCGAGAACACTACAGTAGTATAAAACTCATTTGGGTATAAAAAAGAAAAACAGCTCCAGACTTTACACTCTATGTCATCACAAGTTTGAGAACTTTCTGGTTTATGGCTTTGAGAGTAGCTCATGTTTGCAAATATTGATTTAACTTTCACAGGCCGTGAAAATGTTCCCCCTTGAACTAATACTGTTAAAGCCCATCCTCAAAAACAGGATTTACCATCAGTGGCGATGCTTTCCACTTCCAAAGTAACCTCTTGCACGGTGTCTTCCATCCCATTGATGATCTCACAGCGGTATTTTCCCATGTCGTCCTTGGAGACGTCAGTTATTATTATGGAGGCATCTTCATTGTCAAACTCCTGCATAAAGACACGGTCCTCGAAGCTACCGTAGGTCTTCTTGTGGAATCCCATTGAAAGCAGCACATCCTCATTCAGTGCTTCATCATCTGCCACCTTGGTCCATTTGACTCGGACACCAGTGTTGCCAAAGGACACGGAGTCTTTGGACAGGAGCCGGCAGGGCAGGGTGACGTTGGCACCTAAGTCTGCAATAACCTTAACTGGGAAAGAGGAAACATGGCATATTCTTACTGGGGTTTGATGGCGAGAGGCTCATAAGACTTGGACTCATACCGGAAAATATGATGTAATGTTTATACAAATTAGAAGTATATTTTACACAGTGGTTCCAATGACTGCATCCAGAATTTTTTGATTTGACTTTGTGCTTGGCATGAAACTTATGCAGTGAGAAAACACCAAAAAAGGAAAAAAATGCCTGAAAAATGCTTTGTCCCATTCTTCTCTTTTTATTGGTCTTTCTTTTAGTACATAATTGTTCCATGGTATGTTTTGGTGTACTGTATGTATTATTGTACAACATGACATACACATAAAAGCATTCTCCCACACATAGCTATCAAAGAGTCTGGGTGTAGCCTGTTTGGTTTAATAGATACAGAACTGGACACCAGCCAGTCTTCAGCCCCTGGAGCCAATCATCCTCTTCAGTCTCTTTGCTGCTCTTGTCAGTCCTGGCACTTATAAGCCTTCGTTCCTCAGCATTAACTCTCAAAATGAAGTGCTTATCTTTCATTTGCTCCATCTGATTTATGTTAAGCATATCAGGCACCAAGTGAATAACAAGAAAAGTAATCAGATAATATAGTAAATGATACACAGAATCTACTAGTCATCATTTTTTCTTGCAGGTATTTCCTCTGTGCACTCCTGTCCAAACTAGACCACCCTTTAACTCCAAACGACAGATCATTTGTGTCTCACCATGGGTTCCCACAATCTCCCTGACCTCTGTGTTTAGACCCCACAGGGGTTGCTTTGTTAACAGGACCCCAACCAGCTAGGGGCTGCCTGTGCCAGGCAATAATAAGCACCAGATGGATGGATGTACACGACCCCTGACCCCTACTACCACAGGTATAGCCTTGAATAATCAGCTCTGTAAGTGGAGTCAAACACTGCAATGCACAGGACTTGTAAGATAATATGGTAATTATACAGCTAAGTAAATCAACTGGCTTTTTAGCTATAACTGCATACTTAAGCAACCAAGCAATTTTTGGCTGGTTAGTCCCACTGCAAAGTTTAGTATTCACTAAAAACCTGAGAGCTGCTGTATTTCTGATTTATTGTCCTCCCACTTACTCAATATGAATGACTTGTGTCTGTCTGTCTCTCCTGTCTGACTGGGGTTGCCAGCATTTGTGTGGAGGCGCCTCATTTTGAGCAGCAACACTTTGAGCCATGACTTGAATACTGTGTCACTAGCTCTTCTACAGGGAAAACGTTTCCCACATGGGTAATAGGGGAAATAATAGGAGCTGCTGGCTCACTGCCTGTCGCTCTGATCAACCCATTCACCCCCCCTCGCAGCACATGCACACACAGAGGAGTGACACCGAAATGACTTATAATCAACCCCATGTCAGAACTGTCCCAAACCTCCATTCTCACCACACAGTAGACACGTGTCTGGACTTTGTTCGGTGGTGCTCAGATCATTAGTATCGAGCTCTCCTACAGAAGGATTTAATTAGCAGAAGCACTGCTGACAGACCTAATCTACCCTTCAGTCCAACCTCGTGCCACTTTTCCTTTCATTTTTTTTATTTCTTTCATTAGACTGCAAACCTTCTCATATGCCAGAGACTACTTCTGTTACCCAGACACCACGCCCAGTAGCCTCACTTGCCTCTTGACTGGTCAGCAAGATGCCAGTTATTTTATGAGGTAAGAAACAAACCCCTTTTTTTGCTGCTGCTAATTACGAATGTCTTCAAAAGCAGAGTTTAAAAGCCGTCTGGACAAGAGACCTCTTTGCCTGCTCTGTCAGTGACGAATGACTCACAGCTTTGCCGTGCCTCATAAATTCTCTGCATGGGTAGCAAATGCAAGAAGTGTGATTGAAACCTGTGGGATTCAGAATGACTAAACTGCAAGCAAAAGCCCTTGCCAAGGTGAAGCTGATGGTGACGTCAACATTTATGTCTAAAAATTTCCAAATGATTTAATCTCACATAGAAAATTAGAGTAGATAGAACAAAGGGGTTCATTGTACTGTCTAATGGAAACATTGTTCTGTACAGAGAGAAAAACCACCCACTGGATGTGGTTTGTAATCCCAATATGTGAGATGGAAGGAGGGGGTTGATTGGACATCACAGTGCCAACAAAATGCATAGAAAAGCTTGGAATGAATAGCTGCTTAAGTGGTAACCTAATATTGATCTTTAAATGAGAGCATAATAAAGAACTCAGTCTCTCTGACATATCATATATTCTGGAACAACCTTGAAGGTAATAATTCCTGCGAGACAGTAGCAGCAAGCAGACAGGCATGTTCAAAGTAATTCCACTCTTTCCTGCTCCTGCATTTGCCAGCAGACATGTCCCACAGGAGAATGTGGCCCCGACCATGTGGGGCACACTACGCTCATAAAGCAACAGCCTGTTGTGTGTACTCAGCCTTTCAGGAGAGAAGGAAGCCTTTCTTTTCTTTGTCACACCTTACCCGCATAAGTCTCTCTGAGGTCAAAAGTGACACCACAGATTGTCACAATTAACATAAAAATGAGTTGTCAAATAATTAGGTAAAATGGTTTTCTATCCGAAATCTTTGTTGAGTGCAGCTGGGAATGTGAACACAGCAACAGTGTAAACGAACACATGTGCATGACAATAAAAAAGACCCGCAGCTGCAGCCAAGACCCACTGCCATTTTATGACCGAGCACAATTCTCTCTCACTCTGTTAAAGGTTGTAATAGCAAGCGATTGGAACCATCTGCTTCATCGTAACACCAAACCATAAACCAACAACAACATCACAGTGGTCCAAGTCTAGTCAGTGACCTATATTTTCTGAAACTACAACAGCATAATTATGCTGTTAAACCTCGAAACATAATTTGTGCTTAGAGTTAATTGGCTTAAATCCCTCCTCTATGAAAGGATAGAAATCATGAAACAGCAGCATTGCGTATCAGTGCGTGCCACAATGTGCCACGCCCTCTGACGGAGCAGCTAGATATGAGATGCTTTGCAACATCCCACAGCTTTAGTCTCTTCTGCTGCTGGCCCGCTTGTGTCAATATGGAGAAAGAATTAACAAGCACAGCTGGGACAAACACAGCAGGCCAACTCCTACACACCAATTCCAATAAACTCTTTCCTGCTGTCAGTCATGCAGAACCGGCACACAGTGTGGGTGTACATCGCTCACATGGGTTCACAATCCTCAGCACACATGTAAAGCAGACTGTCATCACAGTCATTTGTGAATTAACACAAATGCAAAAGCACCAAACATGGCTCCATCAGCATCTTCATCCTCTAGCCTAAACACATTTTCAACTTAGGCCCCAGCCCCAGCCCATATCCGGCCAAGCTCCTTTTCCCACCCAGCCCTAGCAACGGGGCCAAGCCTCAGTAACCAACAACTACAGTGAGCATTAGACTTAACAGACTATTACCTCACAGGGAAAGACAGAGTCATTTGGCTGCTGTTCAGCATGGGGCTCTATACGTTTGGCTGCGGGTCATTAATCTTAACTTTGCTCCTGTCAGGCTGCCGGTTACCGTAGTGGATTTCCAAAAGCTCCCAGTGCCAGAGTGAGTCAGTAGGTATAAGGACAGGCAACGCCCCGTGAACAGACAGAGAATACACCACTCAGATGGCCAATGAAAGCCATACTGTATGGAACAATGATTAAGGCGGCCTGAACCTCGCCAATGCGTTTACATCATGCAGACGCTGAGGTCATGTATAAACATATGTGTACTTTATGGACACAGACCTGTTACATCACTGTATAAAGGGAGCGATTGCAGTGTTGGGATAATACAACATCATCGTCTCCTAGAGCAGAACCATTCTCCCCACAGACAAACCATTTCCTCCCGTCCTGGAAGAGAGAGAGCTGAGACACCCATAATTTGACATCTACTGAGTCAGCTTGCAGGGCTGCTGAAAGCGCATTAAAATCATTCATATGACATAAGAGTGTCTACTACAGTTTTTTTTTTCCCCCTTTCACCACAGCGGTAGATCTATTCTGGTATTTCATAGCTTGCAGTTGCAGCAACAGTTTCAGTGTGTCATCCTGTAGGCAGGTGTGAATTTGAATTATAACAGCCTCATGATGGAATGCAGGTGCTCTCTGATAAGATGTCTTTTATTTAAGTTTTTATTTTTTGTCTGTTACGACTGAAGAGGACGGGCTGATAAAATGACAGGAAAAAATGACAAAAGGTCAAGACTTAAAATTAGGAAATTCCTGTTGATTTTTGCATTCTTAGTGAGAATTTACATCCAAAAGGAGGTGAGCACTACTAGCCCAGTTTCAGCCACTGAGGCACATGTGACCCATTTAAGAGTACAACCAGTAGTATTAGTGGTTTTCATTCAGTAGTGCAGGCAGTGAGCCTCTGTGAATGGCAGTTCATGCTGTGGTGGTCTGTATGCAGCAAGTCAATGAGTCAATGGTGAGTCAGTGTGTGTCTGTTACCCCAGAGACGCCTCTGTTACCTACTGCTACAAAGACCCTGTTGTGCACAACCCTGAGCTGTGGTACCACTTTACTCATCCTCCAGCTCTTCTTTTTCTTTGTGCATGGTAACACTTGCACATACACACTCATGCATTCAAAAAAGATGGCAACAGACACACAGTATCACCCACATACTTTGATATCAACCTTTTTTTTCACATGAATTTAATCTTACCTGTCAGTTGTGGTGGTGAGGGAGAGCTCGTCGGCTGACTGTACGCACTGCCAGCAAGGGTCAGGGAGATCATTGTGATGCACAGCAGACTCGTCATTTTCTCTTTTTTTCACACAAATATTTTTTTACTCCAATATAAATACAAATATAAGACTTTTTTTTTAAACTGCACTAAGTTACTTTAGCTGTTAATATTTTAGTAGAGCCACTAACTTTTCTTCTGATTTAATTTTTATTCATCAAGCTTTCCCCTTTTCTGTCTGTCTTTGTGCAGCAGCAGCCTGTGGTGCTACTGGAAAGTTTGGGCTCCTCAGAGGTCCAGACAAGTGCCTTTTATTGAAGCCTTACATGGTTAAGACCACTCCCCCCTCCCATCAGCCCATCACCATGCACAGCTCTATACTGGCTCCCCTTTGCCCCATTATTTACAAAAAAACTCCCTCTTCTCTCTTGGGGGATGAAAGGATACGGGAAAGACTTCAGAAAATTAACCTGCATTATCCTAGCATGTATATTAGATAGGAGTGGAACTAGAATGATTCCCATGAAGAATGCAATACAGTAAAGATTATACAATTTAGGTACAAGATTATAATTCATCACATATACATTTGTTATCATTAAAGGCATTTATTGAAACATTATCTTAAAATATCAAAATTATTTTGTGCCAAATCCGTTGTCTCATGACTCGCAGCCTTTTCATTCTATTAACTCTGATTAATTCTGTTTTACACCCCATTTCACTTTCATTATGTCTGTTTTATGGTCTCTTCACCAGGTTTCAACTACACAAGTAAAAGTTGATGTCCATAAGGTAAATATTGTTGTCAGGCATAACTCTGAACTCTGTAAATGGCCTGAACCCTCCTCTCTGTTCACATACACATACATTCTTGTGCTAAAAGCAATGTGTAGCCATGTTGTAGCCTTGTTGATTTATACGTACATTTGATACAAGACCATTAAATGTAAAAGGGGTCATAAAATGATGCAAGTTATACTTCGCCTCATCCTCTTTTGCTCTTCTTCCCTTTTTCCCCCTGTTGCATTTATTCTGTATATACATTCATGACCAACCCCCTAACCCTTTAAAAAAAGGATTTAAAGTTGTGTTATAAACATCAGCGACTAAGAGGGTAAGAGACTCATTTAGCTGATACCCACACTCCCCACAGTTAGAGTCTTCTACAGTTGCTGAAAATTGTACGAGTAAGTTTCTCTCACTCTCTACTGATGCTGTGAAGAAAGCAGAGACGACAGAGTAGCTCTGGGGAGTCAGGACATGATTTCGCGACCAGCCATGAGCACAGGGGGCCTGTGTGGTCTCTACTAAACGCTTTCTCAGCCGTCCGGATTGTCTTTGAAAGATGGCGAGGCTGGGAGAAGAGCGACACACTGCAGATGCTGTTCTGGACCTCTCCATCACTGGAGTTATTACAGCTGGGACAACTCTAGCTGTTTTCTTTCCCTCTGTCTCTCTCGTTCTCTCCTCTGCCCCGTCTGCCAATCCTTCAAACCCCACAGAGATGTCAACAGTGTACATGGTGGGCCTCGGTTGTATATTCTAAAGTCCCAGCGCGCCCTGGGCACATCCTCCCTGCCCCTGCCTCCAATCCTCTGGAGATCTAAGGAACTGTTATATAAGACGGCCATAGGCCCCGGTACACAGACTGAAATTATAAACACACATGGCCCTAATGTGAGGGCACAGAGACTCCTGACTCACACTGTGAGTTTAAACCAGAGCTCCGAGCACCTGTGGCAGCATCTGTGAGGTACTTGTGAGAATTTCAAAGCCAAACGTAATCCCCAATTACAGCAATTTTACTGTTAGCGACAAGATTGCTGTATACTGTAAAAGTGAGAGCATCCTTCCCCCTCAGCAACCAATCATACGTGAGAACATAACATGTGAACATGTGTTTGAAAAAAATTGACGTTTGTATTACAATATTCCCATTAAGTCCTTCTCGACCACAGAATTTGAAGAACAATAGGCAGCAGCAGCAGCTTTGGCAGTGTTCGAACAGGGTATGTGCATGCATAATGGAGGCATATAAGAAAACAGCACAATCAACAGAAAGAGCTACTTGGCATAACACTTGTTGTCAATCCATCAACACATATCTCAACCGTATTATGAAACTGTAAATATTTGGGTGGTCAACAAAATTGTTTTTGAAAGAGCTTGGCAGTTCATATGACAAAAGTGCGGCTCTGGGTTTGGAGAAACTGCATGGCTTGGACTCAGTGTGCGATTTCTGCTCAACATAAAAACTCAATCTTGTGCGCTGATGAAATGTGGGTGATGAAATGTTACATAATTGTTATAATTACCAGCTGCAGGAAGGGAAACATGTACAGTACTACAATGGCATGACTGAATCAAAAAAGGTGATGGATGGATAGACTTTCCACTTTCATAAACTCAATCCCCATAACATATCACTTCAGCTTTCATTTATGTTTTATCCCTTTTTCCTTTTCCATCTGCATGTCTTGCTCATCTACAAAAGCCAAGTAAACAATTTTTGACCATGACATGTTCTTCTTGACTCATGTAATAGAAGTAGATTTTTGTCTGGAGAGCGTCACTTGTGATGACTTGTCCAGGCAAAGACCTGGCTGATAAACTCTGACCATAGCCAGGTTTCCACCCCAATATCTAACAATAAAGCAAGCACTCATGTATGCATTTATATATGTATATATGTCCTTCATGCATGTCGAGAACAGTTCATATAATGTACTTCACATTTGGCAGCTGTATTCCTGGGCAACCAAGGACATGCAGTCAAATTTGGTCTCAGGGTACATTCAGTGTTAAACAAACAGTGTTTTTTGGGTCTGTTGAAAAAAACAGACAAACAGTGAGTTTCCATCCAATACTGTATAATCAATATTAGGAGTCTGCTCATCATGATAAGGGTGATGCTGATTCTCTCGACAGATCCTATTATACAGTTGCAGAAAAAGGAGGAGCAACACAATGATGTAATGAAAAAAAGTGACACTCAAATTTAAAATATTGAAAACGAAATTCAAATATGGCATTATTTCAAAGTATGTTCATAGACCGGTTTGTATGACGTCTTACAGAAATTCATGTACAACTGTTTGTATGATTTCATACGAATTAGCAATTCACAGATGGCATTACGTTCTTAAAATACAGTTACATAATTAATGTACAGTAAAAGAAGTTAGGTTAGGTTGAGCAGTGAAAATTTCTATGCGTCTTTAAGCTTAGGCAAGTACAGTCACTGTGATTATGGTCGGGAAAAGAAACATGGTGAGAACATATATTAAAATGACTCAAAGTTCACTGTTCAGGACTGCTTCCTCGTTAACTCCGGTCAGTGCATTGCTCAAATGATCGCAGTCTTTCGAAATAAATGGTATATATACAAATTTTAAGTGCATTCATTTTCCCAGGAAAAGGTATAAATCATTTATGAGAATGTCCTGGTTATTTAGAGGAAATGCACCAACTGGTGAAAAAAAATCCAATTGAGAACGGATTTGAATCCTTACGTTTACGAACTTACTGAGAACTTTTAGAGTATATATATTTATCAATACGTAGACCTAGGCCTAACTTTAAACATGCTTTATTGGGAGTCTCTGTTACAAAACAAGCAGCCCTGGAGAAAAGTATTGGCATCGTGAAGAATAGCACTTTTCTAGAATTGGCAATGTTAAGTAAATCTATTCATACAAGACATATCACAATAATGTATGTCCATTGTTATATATTTCTTAACACTGTATAATCTTGTGCATCTGTATGTGTGCACATTTGGGAGTACAGAATGTACTGGCCTGTATAGATGTAGATTGAATGTCTTGTGGCTTAGAGGAGACCCACCCAGAGACTCCTTCATGGGTCTGCTGTGTCAGAGCCAAGTCTCAGGGCCATGAGCACATTCACAGCTGGCTCTCTGCAGCCTGAGCTCCCAGCTCTTAGTGGTGGTACGGTTTTTGTTAACATGTAGCAGCTCTTTTAGTCCCGCGCCACCAGAGGCACGATGGTACGATCATGTCTGAAAAGTGACAGTCAGGACCTTTGGGGAGTATATTGTATAAACATTTCTGTAAGGCTGGACAGGAAAAGGTCAAAGCTGAACAAGCATGGGCTATCTCATGTTAGCCACATTCACATTAGCCTCCACCAAACATGTGGTCCTCATTATCTGCAGCAGTACTACACGTGATTAGACTTGGAAACATTTCTGAAGATGACGTGGGGATAATTCGCTGTTCGCTCCTGCTAACAAGGCAGCGATGCAACAATAAAGTGAGTGACTGTGGCTGTGAAAGGTCTGGGTGGGATGCGAAAGCAAAAGGGGTACATACGTGAGCAGAGCAGTTCTGACGCCACACAGCTGGTGTGTCACCGACTCATCTCCTCCATGTCAGAACAGGGAACAAAAGAGCATGATTTTTGTTTTTGTTTTTGTAATGGATTTTCTCTGTCATCAGATCTTGATTAGACATGGTTCCACACACGGTGGCCTTCACTTGGCTTCTCATGCTGTTCTTCGTGCTACATGTGGTCAGTGACTGAGTGATGGCCAGAATTTCAGTGGCAGCAGCATAGTGGAACTGTGGTTGGGTGTTATCAGCTGGCTTTGACACAGAGAAGCACAAGCCACAGTGCGGCAGTTGGGAAACACAGAAGGTGTAAATGATTTTTCATAGCCAAGTTTGTCAAAAGATCAAAAACCACATATTGACATTTTTTTAATCTAACTTGTGATGGATGTCTGATAATTGTGCCTGGCTAGATGCTTCAACATTATTTCTTTTCTGGTGTGCTGGGGATTTGTTTGATTTTGTTTCTCCTTTGTACTTGGTGTCCTTCCATCTGACATATCAATATCCAGTGTTGGAACGTGATTAAATACATTTGCTTTAGTACTGCACCACTGTGAAATGTTGAGGTGCTTGTACTTTTCCTGAGTGCTTCCTCTACTTTATACCTCTGCTCAATTACGATTTAGAAAAAGTATACTTTTTTCACAGCTGAGATTAGTTTGAAGATCAAGATTTTACATTCATGAAGCACATGATCACCTCATAAGAAGTGCAAATATGTTATAGAGGCAGTAATGTATGCACATACATCCATGTGTTCATGCATTTACATAAACAGACACACAATCTCACAAGGGGGAAAATGTGGCCATCAAGCCATGGGGAAATTTTTGCGGACTGATCAACTGACAGAAAGCTTCTGGGTGAGCTATAAGTTGCACAATATACAAAGTAGTTAAAATGAGCTTCACTTGGACGATTTATAACATTAAAAGACTGCTTTCACAGTACTACATTAGTAGAATACAATAATGATAACAGTCTAAAAGGAGGCATGCTGAGAAGTAGGAAGTACTTTTGCTTTTATAAGCCCATTGTAGGTACATTTGGCTTCGGTACAATTTTTTTTATCTACTTAAGTCAAAATATTAATATTAATCTTATACTTGTAATGGATTATATGTACACTGATGTATTAAATTGTATTTAAGTTGTACTTGAACCTGCAAAAAATTAGCATTACTTTTTGGGACACCTGGGGGCAGCAGAAAAAGTTTTGAAGAGAACATTGACATATTCTCACCTTTTTGGTTTTTTTGGTTCCCAGACTTTTGCTGCAGAGTGAGTGCTCTTGACTTTCACACTACTACTACTATTACGTACAAGCAGCTACATGCATGATGCAGCAACACAGAAGAGGACGAGACTCTGCACCTTGCGCTCTGATATAACATTGTCTTGTCTCTTCTGCTTAGAAGTGGTGAATTTAAAGATCCCAGCAACTAGATACGGCACAATTTCTGGCTTTTCCTTAATATACAGTTTAAACAAAAAATGTAGTTGTGCATATACGATCTGCCACTAGTGCTGTTAGCCTTTTGACATGAATGCGGTTTTTAAACTGAACGTCCTGCTGGACCCGTTCAAACTTAAAAACTCTACATGGAATAAAAGCAACTTGTCGAATATTCGATTCAACTGATATAATTCTGAGTGAGGTACAGTCCTAGCAAACTTGTTTGCAAACAGCAGCTTATTTACATATCCAGCAGTTACAGAGCATAAGTTGCCAATGTTTTAGAGTTTCTGGGCATCTAATTTATATATCCCAATAATGACTCTCTTTGAGCTCTGTTTTTGGCCTCCACCAACTCCTGAAGGAAATATTTGGCTCTGTAGTGGCTAATTCATTGTAAATCACAGCCTGCAGGCCAGTGGCAGCCTGTTCTGCCATTCTGTGTGCCCCTGAATATGACATAAAATGCATGCATTATATTTTAACTATTTGCATTCCATGTCTATACTTTTCTTTCAAAAGCTTACATTAAATGCTGGAGACTTAATCAAACTGTGCCACCTTAAAAGTGTCTGTCAGATTAGAGATGACAACTTGTGAAAAGCTAGTTTCTAGTTGCATGACAATTAATAGCAACTCAAGAGTGTTGTGGGAATTACATTTTGACATCAATGCTAGTGCTGTTAGCTAAATTTAGCGGACAACTCACAACTGCACTTTTTCCTGTGTGGCCCTAAATCATATGCTGGCTCCCTAAATGGGCACTCAGTCAAAACGCTGAGCAACCCTGCGTTAAATGCTTACTACATGTTCATCTAGTTGCTACCTAGTAGTACATGGGAGGAAAGGCAAAAGATCCCAATAACTCTCACAGCACTGTTCATACCCAATTAACCAGATGGGGCCACACACAGTATTCAGCATGCAGAACAGTCAGATTTAGGATTGTCTCTTTTTGGCATCTTAAATAGATAAAGGAAGCCAAGTCTCAATCAGTCCTCACTGAAAACCGATAGTTCTGTTCCAAAGAGTGTTATTTCTGTCTTCTGTCTTGAGATCCAAGCCAAGTTTCTGACATTGATGCATCACATACAATAAAACCTGTGTTATTTATATAAATATGTACAGTAGAACACACACTGGATTGCTTTACATCATAAGGTAATTGTTTCAATATTTAAATACTGCTGTGTCACAAGTAGCCATTTCTTCTGTATCCCTCTCTTCTCGATCCATCAGATGGTTTTCCTTCTTTCACTTGGCTGCCAAGTGCTTACTGCGGGGGGTCACGTGGGTGTATGGCTCCATGTTAGCTGCAGCTGCAGAGGACTGTGGGATAGTCGCTGCAGTTACACGAGTTGAGCAATCACATGCGTTATGTCAGCTCACAATATTAAATCATGTAATCAAGGGTCATTGTTCACCATTGGGTGCCTGGATATTGGCAGGGAGTTTACTGTCAGCAGCAAAAAAAAAAAGGTTTTTGATAGAGTTGATAAAATAAATTAATTGTGTCAATATGGATTGCTATGGAAAACAAATGTGATGACTTTCATTGTGACACCACTGACATTTGAAAAACTGAATCTTTATGGAGCCTCAGAAATGTCCAGAGATATTTATTGCCAGCATTTCTTTCAGTCTGTCCTTATAAGTAGGTTGGTGAAGATGCAGACGGCTTGAATTGGAAAGAATTAGTATTAACTTTTCTCCTAACGTCATCTGTAGTAAAAACTTAACAAGTGAGAGTGTGCAACAGTGTTATTGGCACATGCACATACACTCAGTTACTGACAGAATACACCCTGAAAGTACCTCTGTTGGACATGACTCAGAGCGGCATACGTATATCTGAGTCACAGCTCACAAAATAAATGGCCCATGGTTTGAATGCATCGGGAGGTTTAACTGGAATCTGCAACTGGATTCATTTGACCTGTGTTTGAGGTGAGCTAATGGAGTCTGGGTAGCCATAACACAGTGAGAAACACATGAAGATTGCCATGCTACCATGCAGAGCTAATATAGGCACGCAGTCTCCATCATTAACAGGAATCAGGAAAGAGGAAAAAATGAGAGGATTGTCATCGAAAGTGCATGCACAATAGCTGCCTAAATCTGCCAGTGTGGTAAGATTTTCACTGACAAGGTAGCATTCACAACAACACTGCTTAGCTTTTATAACTTTTTATCTTATTAAGTACATATCATACAGCAGTGGGCAAGCCAATGTCATATATAGTCCACAAATAACAACATACAGCATACAGCACCCTTTGTCCTAGACCTTCAGTCAGTTCCTTGGATCACTACTAGGTCCAAACCATATGCAAATGTTGGGTGTCGTGGTTTCCAACTTACAGAGACTTGACAGCTGCTTGAGACAGCTATTTCATCACAGTGAACTACATGTCTGCTTTCATTCTTGCCAAACTTGCAATATCGTCGTGTGGTAATGCAATGCAGACATTTCAAATCAATCTTCTCTTACAAATTTACAAAGTGGAAATATATTACCGAGCACTGATAGAATGACTTTGACAAAAGACATTAGTGTCCATCAAAACCACACGCAAAATGTTGAGTTATTTTAGTCAGAAAATTGACATTTTGCCTGCAGAAGAAAAAAGACAGAGGATTGTAAAGACAGGGGAGAATTTGTTTGAGCATAGAGGAGTTGGTGAGCACACTTGTAGTCATCAATTTTGAAACCATATCCCAGGTCTCCTCGTGCAAATACTTGGGTGTTTTTATCGATAGCTCACAGACCTGGAACATGCATGTTACAACAATATCTGGACTTCTTGCAGCAACTCAGAGTTTATGGTGTTGATCAGACGTTTATGGTGGTCTTTCATCAGGCTATCTTTGAGAGCCTAATGAGATATGGCATCACAGCTTGGGTCTCTGTCCTCTCTGTGTATATGAAATCCAAAGTAGTTGGACTCATGCAGACTACATGGAAGATAATTGGTGTAAGACAGTGTCCATCCCTGCAGTTTACCAAAATTCAGGCTGCTCAGAGGCAAGCCAGGAGAATAACAACCAACCCCTCCCATTAGATGATAAAGGGCTGATTAAATAGATTTAATAACTTATTTAACACTACTTATTTCATATCTGCTTTGACAATGTTTGACTTTTTTAAAATGCAAAGTGTATGGTATTTGTTCTTCTATCTCATTATGCTATTGCTCTTGTTTTTGATGTGTTTGTAGTGTTTTGAAAGTCCAGGAAGGCTGGGTAGGTGTTGGTGCATGAGACTGAAAAATGAATTATCTTTCCTTTCCCGTCCTTTCATTGTCTTTCCTTTATTTTACTCTTCTTACTTTACCTTGCCTTGCATTGTCTTTTTTTTCCCTTACTTGAATAAAAACAAATAAACGGCGGTAGATCAAATTAGGATGAAGTTAAGATGGAAACCAACAGAGCTTTATTTTTACTTATTTATTGACATGTGATTTATTTCCAGTGGCTGCAGATTTTTTGAAATAGTTTTTTAAGTCAATTTTTTGCATCAGTGTATCTTTTAGTATTATGTCCTTGAATGTGTTTCTTGTTTCCTGTTGCTGGTCTACCCTTGACTTTTATGTGGAATCTGTTTTATTAATGCAGCATGGTTGGAAGTCCCATCCAAACTTCCTACAATGTGGTACAACAAAGTGAATCATGACTCTTGAATCATATAATTTTGTCAAAATATGTTTGAAATTACTAAGTTTAAGAAGATGTTCATATTGTATTTAAATTAATGGATCTGCTGTATATAATAGACTGTTTTAAAAAAAAGTGTTAACTGTAACTTTGCTACATCTGTAGTAAAATGGGTTGTACACTAAGATTTAAACCCACTGGCATGGTTCTTTACAGCAATAACAGTACGTCTCTTTAAATATTTTGAGTGGAAAGCTATAAATTCCACACTGATGGAGTTGTGTAAAAGATAAACAAAATGGCGCCATGGAAACCTAGATGTAATTACAGTATGTTGTCAAAGCCCACACATTTCTCTTTAGGTTTTCTGGGATGCATTCACAGACCACACTGGCACAGTTAGGGAATGTAGTTGCGCTGGGAAATGTGTACATTCATCATTTATGGGAAGCCATTCTGAATCTGTTTTCTTCTGGTAATTTTTTTTGAAAAAGTTAGCACTAGTGTGACCTATAATGTGTCACAGTTTAAATGATTGCTGGCTTTCTTTGTCTTTACTAGGTCCTGCGGGCCTGTTTCTTCATTATTACTCATCTGTGCATTAAACTGTCCATCCTGAGCTATAAGTTAGACCTCTTGTACTGGAAAACTACTGTAGAAGTTGTGCAGTTAAAAGGGAGAGTATCTTAACATGCAGGTAGGAATGAAAAACTTTTGCTTTCCAGTAATGAGGTCTCTAAACTCAATTTCCTTTTATCCTCGTGAAATCATTATCACCCAATTTATTGTATTTAAAGAGATCTATGGTTGGAGTTTTAATAGATTTTTTGAAAAGCCTTGTTGAGCCACAATGAGTCTGGAGGCCAGAATGTGGTTGAAAACCTTTTACTTGAGAGGAAAGTTTAGCATTAAATTACAGTTGCAATATTGAGGGCTGGAATTGGAGATACTTTGGGTGGATTCATAGCAAATTAATGCGACCTTACCAATTTAATGAATAACACAGGAGCCAGTACTACAGCCATATGTGTTTTTTATTCATGATTGATTTAAGGAGCCATAAAAAGTCATATGATCTATGTAGACTTCAGGATCCCGACCAGAGTTTTGTCCAAGGACATGGGTGGGGTCACTCAGCCACCTGGCACTGTGAATAAAAGACAGACATCAGCTTCAATTCCCAGCATGCTGTTTACATTTCGCTTGAAACTAAAAAAGCAGGCTTTAGCACTGATTTGCAGATCAGAAACAGATGGTGTCTAAGCAAGAGCAAAACAACTGAAACTATAAGATGATCTAAGATAAGTGTCAAAAAAGTTAAAACTATTCTGACTTAAGGGAATCATAAGGAGCTGAAAACTGTCAGTTAACCAGTAGATCTGTAGCAATAAAGAAATCAGTTCACAGAACAGCTGGACAGGCATGTGAGTCGTCAAGTGATATTAAATCTCTCCCAGACCGGTAGTATGTGGTAGAAGTTATTTATACCATATGTGTTTGGAGGCTGAAGGTGAGGACTTGAGGAAGAAAAAGGCTTCAAGATAAGCTATATGATTTGTTTCAAGGCATGTGTTTAACAGAGAGCAGTCATTACTCCAGAGCAGTCCCTTCATTTATAAATGATTAGATTTAACAAACCCATTTAGTGAGCCAAACACAAAGGAAAAACTGATGAAGTTCTCTGATGAACAGCGCTTCTGCAGATGTTTAGAAAAGTCCCTCACTTATTAGCACTCATATAAAGCTTTTATCAAACAAAGTAAATGCCAAAATACACACACAACTAGTTATTGTAGCTCAGAAAGCAGTGTCTTGTCAGAAATACACAAATATTTAACCAAATACATGAAATACAACCTATAATGTTAAACAACTGCTTCGCCCAAGACTGATATATATGCAGAGAAATGTGTTTTGTTGAATGAAGTCAGTGAAGATTTTTGGACAATTATACCAATTCTCTAATGAAAGCTCACAATCAAAGCACAACATATGCAGGAACATGTTTTGCATGCACTCAGTTGCACCAGTTATTGACATGATGGAAATGCTTTCCACACATGAGTTGTTGATATTGGTGTACTTTGAAAGAAAATACACAGTGTTTCCAGAGTGTTTAAGCTGGTGATGCTGACCTGACCCGATATGAACTTTCCATTCATGATCAGAGATGAAAAGAAGACTTCTGCCTTGCATTGTGAGGTAAAAGAGCTGGGTGTGTTTCTGTTACCATGAGCTGTCACTATTTTGGCAGTTTAACTGACAATTGACATCATATTGAGTTGGAAGTTTAGATCTTGTGTCACAGATCCTGGCATTGAAGCCAAAACACATTGTAAATGTTGACATTAAAATGAATTACACCTGTTGTGAGTTGTGATATTGCATCTCTCAAATAAAGATTCTGGATTCTCACCAAGGTTTGCTATTTACCTTTTGTTTTTCAGTGAACAAATCACAGTCAAACTGTGTGCTTGCAGTCTCCATGTAGCCTCTTAGTTTAATCCTGGGGGTAGAACTGTCTGTAATTGTTTTCACTTATCGTTGCATATTGTTTACTCTGCCAAGGAGGTTATGTTTTTGGATTGGTTTGTTTGTTTGTCAGCAGGATTTAAGAAAAACCACTGACCTGATTTTCTTGAAACCTGGTCAAAGGGGTTAGCATGGACAAAGAAAATATTTCAATTTTAGAGAACATTTGAATAACACTGCAAATACACAAATTATGTCTAATTTTGTCAAGATTGCATGATAGGGCATTTGGCCTTTGCATAATAAATGCCATAAATCTTAAAATCCAGTAGATGGTAGGAAAGGTCAGTAGTGACAAACATAGTTAACTGTAGAAATACCACGATTCCTTATCACAATTCACATTCATGGGTACCAGTAATCCTCCAGAGCAGCCCAGACCGGTAGTTGTTAAAGGTGTAAAATGAGATGATGTCCTGCATTTTGATAGGCTCTTGGTTAAAAGAGTTAAACCCCTGCTGGAAATCTGGCTTTTATCTCATGGCTTTGAAGAAAGCAGGGAAGGCTGTCATCAGGGGCTGTGTTTCATGTCAGACTATGCACATGTGGGTTAAGTGCAGGTTTACCTGTCACCATGTTTGTTACGCTATGCTATGCCCAGTGGGGAAAGTTGTGAGTCAACACAAAAATAAGAAGCTATGTAGATTTTGGCAAAAAATTATGGTAATGATGGATATGATCTAAGACTCGTACCTCACAGCATTTGTAACATGTCCCACACAATCCTTAATCTGTCCACTCTGTCCAGTGTTTGGTTTGTTGGGACCTGGTAACCCTATAGGAGAACTGATACAATTATAACAATGCTTATTTTTCTAAGGTGTGGCTGTTGAAATGTAAACACACGTGTCGTATGCAACTAATTATACTCTTACTCGAATTCAAATGTGAATCGTCATCTATAGATTCCACCAGAGATATCTAGGAAAAATATTTGAACTTTAATTTCTGGAGAAAAATTTGCACTTTGTAGACTTCAACCACATGTAATTCTGATCTTCCATACCCTTTATCTATTAGTTTGGAAATATATCCAGACATATATTAGTTGCGCTTTCAGATTTGCATATAACAGAAGACTGGACTTATGGGCTTGTTGGAGGTTTGTATTCCCTCTAGTTTACTTATGAAACTGCTGTTAAAAAGGGATGGCTAACTCACTGTAATGCTGAGATGGTTAAATCACCTAAAGGTCTAGTGTGTAGGATTTAGGTGAGGTTGCAGAACTAAAACTTCTTCCATTTGCCAAGTGTGTAGGAGAACTAAGGTGGCTGATGAGAAAAGCGAAGAGCCTTATCCAGAGCCAGTGTTTGTTGCACAGTGTGTGTTCTATGGCAGACTCCATGGAAGAAGATGCACTCTCTATGTAGATATAAACAGCTCATTCTAAGGTAATGAAAAACACAGCAATTCTTATTTTCAGGGTATTATAAACTAATGACAACATTGTAATGAATGTCACATATGTAGCTGTCTGTGCAGAGTGACACTTCTGAAATGGTCGATAATCCTTTAGCCAACAGTGCAACAGCATCCAAGAGAATTCCCCCATTGCCCCCAAACCCCAACTCCCTGCTCACCCCCCCTCCCCTGCTACATCTCTTCTCACAGAGGATCCTTTGTGTAACAGGAAGCAGTGTGAAAAGAGAGAAGAAATGGGAGAGGGATGAATTTGTTCCATCCTCTCCTCTTGTCGATCCTGCTAAACAGACCCCTGTGTGACACTAAATAATCCTTGGATGGAGAGACGGTGGTAAACTTAGTATTAATCTCTCAACATTGCTGGAGTAATAATTACAGCCCAACCTGATACACAAACTGTGGCCTCTTTACTCAAAATCATTTACAACCTCTCTGCTTTCCTTCATCAACAATATAATAGCAAACATGAGGCACAGAAATTGCAGGTAAATAAATAAAAAAACAAATACATGATTTCCCAGAATCTGGGGAACATAATACTCAGAAAAAGAAAGAAAAATGATCATTACATTTTATTACATTATTACTGTAAAAAAAACTCTCCATACTGATCTTTTATTTGAACTTTCACTCATTACTAGTTTTATAGCAACGCTGGAGCTTTTCCCAGCATCTTTGGAGGCACACAGTGTTGTATTAGCGGCAAACTCCGTGTGGCTGAGTGTGATCACACTCCAAGGTTAAGTATGATGGTTTAAGGTCAATGATTCATAGATACTTTGACGTACTTTACACAGCATGACAGACTATAAATTGTTCGTTAACAGTTTTGAAGTAGTAACGTTCAGCAAAAGAGTATTTCACTTTTACGAGGATGCCTTAACACTCCCCACCCCCAAATGAATGACTAAGCGGGAATTGGGAAAGAGTATCTTTTGTGGGTATCCACCCCTGAATTTCCACAGTGTTTGGTTGTATCAGTAAACCTTCAATCTCTGCACTTTCAGACCAAGATATATCTTATTCCTGTTTTCTGTTCATGCAGCAAAGTAAACACAATTTCAATGGAAGTGCCTTTGAGCAGTCCCAATACAGGGACCTGGGGTGGGGGCTGAGGTTAAGAGGACCACCCTACAATTTTGTATAGACAGGAAGGCCACCCCCAAACCTCAAATGGGTTCAGGGACAGTGTTATGGTACAATGCCCAGCTGTTCTTATTTTCCACGGAGGTCCCCGAGATTTGCAAAAACTGGAGAAACATGTGCGTTTAATGCAGACTGTTAAATGGGTGGCAGTTATCTGTTCTCCTGTGTTCTTAAGCAGTGACATAACGTTCCTTTGTCTCCACATGAAATGCAGCAAATTATGTACAAATATCTGTCTATTCACTCGAGCTACATTTATTGCCAAGTTAAAGATCACAAACGCATCCCTTGGTGCATAGCTCAGGATGTTTTATTCCCACAAGAAAGACACTTTTTCTCCAATAATAATGAAATAAAAAGCACAGAAGCTATGATCCAGAATTTGTTTTGCAATCAAGTCCAAGAAAGTCCAAAAAAGATTTCCGCCATAGCTGTCCAACACTGGTGTGTTCTGGGCAAAGTAACAACTCTTTTTTTTATAGCCGGACTGTGTAATGCTCTCTTCATGCCCATTCCCTTTCATTCTCCTCACAGTCTGTTTCCCATTCACCCTTGCCCCCTTACACCTCCTTTCTTCTTAACCACTAAGCTATATCCTCTTTCAAACTGCTCCTCCTTCTTTGCCCACGAGATAATCGTTACTATACAAACCAGTGTCATTTGATTTAAAAAAAAATACTGAGCCACAAAGATCACCTATAGCACATATACAAGGGTGCAAAAGGAGTTGAAAATTGGACACATGACTCATGGGGTCTTGAATACAACAGTCTTTTCATTTGCTCCTGTCCTGCCCTTGAAACCCTTTTACAGCTTCTGCTAGCGTATCTCTGTTCTAAATCAGCCTGGCTAACTGCGCTGCCATTTTAACAGTGATGTGCAGCTGCCTCTAGCTACTTCCCTGTTCTTCACTGCAACATGAGAATAGCTTCCACATGGCCCCAACAGAGGAGTTCAGTGAGAACAATGGAGGGATGAAGAGACTAGTCCTTGACAGCAAAGTAGATTCAGTTTTTCCCCAAAAACATGCTTTAACCCTTTGAAACCAAAGCAAATTGGCTTGATTTTTTTCAAAAACATGGGAAGACGATGAGCAAAAAAAGAAATTGATAAAACAAACAAGAAAATAATCCGACAACAAGCACGCAAAAAATGTTTCAATTTGCCTTTTTTCACGTTTTTGAATGCAATCAAAACAATTTGTTCAGAATCCGAAGGTTTCAATACTTTTAAAAGGCATCTGAATGCAGCACAAGAAAAGCAATGTTGCCTCAGGTTTCAAAGGGATGTAAAGTTGTGTTTTGTCCTTCACAGAGAAAAGCAACTGCAGTCTGCTTTAATTCATGCTTTTTACAGTTGTTTCCAATATTGACTAAGTTCTACTGCATAGAAAAATTATCTAGGCATCCACTCAAGTGTACCCCTAATCTACTCCTGTAGCATAATCCAAATGTATTCTGTCCGTCTGTGTACTCAGTATGTTCCAACCACCCATATTTTCTCCAAAATATGGCCAAATACACTGCATGCGTCAGCAGCTTCTGTTGGCTGCATGCGACAAATGTAAGCAAATGCAGTCACCCCACATCTGTGTATTTACTTAAAAGAAAAACAGAGAATCATCAGTCGTTTCTATTGCACGGCTCTTCTGACATAATATTTCAAGGCTCGATCTCATACACCCCTAGCCCTAGCCCTTACCCATCTGTTTTGTGCATTCATGCCTAGGGGTCGGGTGTCTCGATTCTTGTTGGGATAAAGGTTCAACAAAAGAAACCCACAAATACATTTTCTTCATAATGAATACATACAAATGATGATAACCATTTTAGAATTTTAGTTAAATGTAATTTAACTGATTGCAGTCCTTTTCTCTACATCAATCATAACAAAATAAATAGCTGGAATGCATATTTCTTGGCAGCTAACTAGCTAACAAAGCTAGATGGTGGTACTATGGTCATTTTGCTAACCTGTGAACTTCTTTGCCTTTTATCGTGCTGCAGTAATTTAAACCTGCAATCCCTTCTTCTGGCAGTTAAACTAAAAACAACAACACCATTGACACGTGCATACGTACGTCGATACGTCATAGCTCGCCAAAGTTGATTTTATAAAGCAAAACGATCCGCACAGGATGTTTTATTTTGAAATTTGACATGGTCCAATGCAGTTGTGTTCGTGACTTCCCATTGGCATGCTTTGCAGCTTGAAGCAGCAAGCCTTTCCCTTACTGCGGCTTCAGCCAATGGTTTCCACGCTGAAACGGTGGATAGATTGTTGATACGAAATGACTCCGTTCACGATCAGAATTTAATCCATGCACTTTGGAAAGTCAAGGGAAGCCTCACTAACCGCGCTAACCGGGACGCAATCTCAGGATGGCAAAATCATGACCCACCCTCCTCTGTCTGATTGGCTCGCCTAATATTCTTACTGTGAACCTAATCAATTGTTAACTATTCCTGCTTCAGCTTCCTGACCGTAGTCAGTGAGCACAGGGTAGATTTGTTTACCTCCAGGGCCGAAGTAACTTTGGGGTTAACCTCCTTCACTTCAAGTAGCAGCTAGAAAGAAAACACTGGAGCTCCAATTGGTCTTGAGGAGAAGCAGCATTCATTAAGTGAAAACTGTGACTTACACTGCACATTTATTTCCCTAAACTCTGATGCATTCACTGACACTCATATCACCTGCTCGCATACTTTCACTCAACCACTCACACTATACGCTCATATATACACACACTGCCAGGTCTCTAAAGGAGCCATGCCAATCTTATAACACAAGCTAACCAATGATGACAGAATACTTGCCAATCAGAAGCAGCATAGGGCGAGTCATGACTTCTGCCTTCTCCAAGGGAAAAAAATACAATGTACTTCACCATCCTACGCAACCCTCGCAAACATTTTGGCCTGACAGGGGGGTCTCGTTGACTTGGCGGTGTGCCATTGTTAGGGAAACATTGATGCCTGTAGCCCAAGCAAAATTACCACTGCAGAATATGGCATATTTGCAATGTTCAGCAACATTCATCTTGTCTATTTTTTATAAACACCAGCGTCATAAAGATGTATTAGGATCCTGAAGGGTTGCCCTGCTGTCTGGATAATTTTCAACCACTCCACTTGTAAGTTTGTTCCCAGGGGGCAAAGTAGCACTAAAAAATGAGGGTTAAAAATCTGAAATTGGATTTGGCCCAAATTGGGCATTTAGTGTATGCAAAATAATTTTTCTATTAATACAGAGGAAAGATTCTGGGGAGATGCCAATGTATCTCAATGTTCACCTTAAATGCATCAGTGACTCAGCAGCAGATTCCACCTCAGATGCTCTTTTCAAACAAATGCAGGACACACTTGAGGAACCATATGTGTGACTTTTTGTCCAGTGCTGGCATATAGTTGCAATATGCCTAAGCTCCACAGTTCACTTCAAAGAAACACTGTAAAACCATAACTTTTTGTGTGTGTAAAGATGGGTGGAGGTCAGCTTTGTGCTCACTGAGTTCATCTGTATTGGATAAGAAGCCAGATGCTGCAGCTAACGAAAACAAGGCACACCAAACTGACAATAGAGGCTGCTATAGGATGAAGTTACCTCATGATATTCATTAAGATATCCCAATGGGTAAGACTGTAAGAGAAAGCCTTCACGTTGATATGATTATTCCGCTCTATGGGGTCTAATTTTTATAGGACATAACTTTCTTGTCCTGGACCACGTGCATGCTGAAGTCCCTCCTGGGCAATAAAGCTCATTGGCTACTGCACATCAGGCTGTTTCCATTCTGTTCCTCTGCCTTTCCCAGCAGCAGGTACTAATGTGACAAAAACACATACTCCTGGAAAACCTGTGAAGGCTTGATGTTAAATGCATTATTTAAAAAAAATATGGCAGGATATTAAAACCTGGTGCTGCCATCTGTCTTGTTTCATTGTTAGTTATGGTAACAGGCTCCACAGAGGTTATTTTCCTTTCAGAGCCATCTGACGCAATGTGGAAACTCTGAATGTGCCTTTAGGTTATCAGTATGTCAAATAAGACAACATGCACCCTAATGTTTGAAATCTGTTAGTAAAAGCTAAAAATGCTGTGAATCACTATATGGGCTAAATGTTATTTCCCTTTTTTTTTTATTTCTTATGTCAGTGCTTGAGCAGGGCATATTTTTTTTTCCAACCAAGGCATTTCAACACCTACACATGCTATGCACGGGTGGTTTAACATGATGTATGTTAAACAGTATGAAGTTTTAGTGCATGACACCAGGCACAGGACCACAGCAGTGGTTACTTTTCACAAACAGTAAGGGAAGTAGGAAGTAATTAAATATCAAGTGTAATTTCCTGTGGTTGTTGGATTTATTAATGCTAAGCCAGTGTAGTCATGGTCAGATTTATTCATTTTGGAGGCTGCTTTAGGTTGACCCTGAATGCTATTTGTAAAACTGTAGTTATATGTCCTTTTGATAATTTTCACTAGTATTTGTAACTCCCCACCCACAGCCCATCACTCACACAACAAGACCTTGGTGTACAAATTCAGTATTGGCACTTAACTCTATGGGAAGGAGCCAGTCACAATGTTGGCTGTTCTCTTGTTTTAAATACTTTCTCCATGCTTTACATCAAGGCTAAATAAACAGCACCAAAACTCAGGTTAACTCGAAGTGAAATTCTGCACTAGGACCTCGTTGATGTTTTGATTAATCTCACATCTACTGCAGAGTGTGAAAAGAAACCTGTCTGCACAGCAGGAGAAAGCAGGAAATGGATTAAGGTATCCTCTCTGCAACATAAAGCTGATTCAGCAGAGACTGAGGTTATAGCTGTGTCAGTCTTTCTGAGTCACTCTCAGCATGAGCTGCTCAGCTTTGAGGGAGGCCCAAATTTGCCGTCTGTAACAAGTGGACCCCAGTAGGCCTCAGTAAGATTACGTAACCCAGTAGTCCTGCCATCTACTTACACCATCAGGACTGTAATGTGCTTCCCCTGCATGCAGAGGAGGTGGAACTAAAATAGGTAACATATGGATAAAATATATAGAGTATCCCGTGGATATTCTTTAAGCTGAATATGTAGGAGCATAATAAATGTGCTGAATATGTAAAAACATAAAGAAATAATAGATGTATAAAGCCTTTAGGTCGATGTTCTGTGCTTTCATAGATTTGGATTTTGGAATCAATGTGCACCAAAACAGATTAAACCCATTACATGGCCCCTTAAATGTATGATATTCTGAACAGTTTGTCTTTTGCATACGGTATGTTTTGAATTGTGCTGAAAGCCCTTCGATGCCAACTAATTGATGATGAAGGGGCTTTTTTAGCTTTTAAGATTCTTTGGCTTAGATCACAGCTTTAGAAACAACCGCTATTCTGCTGCTCTGTTGTGCTGCTGCAAATGATTCCACTCAACACTGATCCATTGTTACAAAAAATGGGGGGAAAAAAACATTTGGTACCACTTAATTCTGAGGGGTCCCATATGCTTCCTTTAACATCTAGAGCTGCAGGGAGGGACACCTGAGATTTGTCTTTATATGATAATGTTCTGTGGGAATATTTATCTGATTGGCTTTTAGAACAAAGCAGGGGAAGTAAAAACAAATAAAAATCTAAACATACATTTTCAAGTCTGAAATATAAGCAGTCTGCAGCGTCCAGCAAATCTCACAATCCAGCAAGAGCCCTTCCTGGCTCATTGCCTCGCCTTACCCACAAATGGCCTCTGTACATTGCCAAGGTTGCTAGACGCAGCTCAAGTGCAATGCAAATTTACGTCCGAATTACTGTATACAATACATCTGTATTGTCTGACTAACTGTTTCCGCAGCTTACATTGACTGTCGTGGTTGCTGACATGCTGTGCATGTTTTTTTCCTTTGGAGCTTCCCGTACGAACTCACATGCATGACACATAGCTGGAAACTATAACTTCAGTGGTGTGCTGACAGCTTACAGAATTTACACGTGACGCACAAACAACTCTCCACAGCAGGGGCACTTAACACTGATGTGAGGGCTGCTATTCAGTGGTTCATTTAGGTCAGGCACGCTGTCAGAGAGGGTCAAAGGGGCTATGGGGGACCATGCAAAGTTGACCTTAAATGGGATCAATTCACCTACAATAATTTACTTTTTGACTTCTCTCACTGAAAACGTAACTTTTTGTTTGTTTAATTAATAAGCAGCAGCCTAACTGCCTAAGTCAAAATTCTTCACCAATATCAAGGGCTCAAAAAAGAGAAGCCAGGGTTCAAGAAAACAGGAACACAAAAGGAGCAGAGAGGCTATGGAAAAATGTCTGCCCTCCCCCCATATAAAAAAAAAGAAACCCAGGTAAGACAGGCAAAGCTGAACATAGCAAATGGGAGCTCTGGAGACTAGCAAATAAAACCTGCTGTAGTGGGTTCCTCCATTTGTAAGGCATCTATTGGTTACAACCAAGTGGCAACATCCCAGAGTGTAAAACAAAGTCAATACGGAAGTGCCACAAACTGCAATTTATCAAATGGTCTCTTGAGGCTAGCTCTGAAACAAAGTAAATCCCCATAGACACCTACATTAAAATACCCAACTCTACAGCAGAAATGTTTACAGCCCCAACAGTCTTTGAGTTGCATATATTAGGTATGACTGGGAGAATGAGACTCCTGTGGATTCATAAGCCCAGTTGTATACTTGTGTGATTATGTTAGTCCCCTTATTAAGTAATTGCAGTAAATTCATTGCAGCAACACTATGTGAAATTGCCCGTGTCTGTATTTGAGTTAAGGGTAGATTGGTGGTGGTGGTGGTGCTTGAGTGGGTGTGGATGGTGGGTCCATATTTCTCATTTCTGGCCTGATTCAGGTACAAATAAATAGCACATAAAGTTAATCTAATGACAGCCTGCAGACACTGCGCTGCAGGATTTGGTAGAGACAAACTGCGGTAGAATTGGTTGAGTACCAGGTGCTGGGGTGTTGCCAGACATTTCTCATTTATGCTTCTCTAATGGTATATAAAAAAAAAGCATGGGCAGATTTTCTTTCTTCACTGAAAAAATAATAAGTAAACTATCCATCATTTGAGTCAGCTTATACTGTGCAGGGCCAATGGGGAGTGGAGTCTCTCCCAGCTCAAACTGTGCAAGAGGTGGGGTACAGCTTTGGAGTGTAGACAGAAAACTATACATCTCATATTCACACCTTTAAATTTAGAGTTTCCAGTTCACCGAAACTGTGAATAAACACTCACAGACACAGGGTAAAACATGCAAACTCTATACAAAAGCTCCACATGGTAGATTTAAACCCAGGACCTCTTCCTGTGAGGTGACAACCAGCACACAACCCCACAATAAATCTAAATTATGATGAATTACATACAAGAAGTACACATGTGAAATAGAGACAGGCGGGTACTAAAAATAAAGCATAATATATTTCACATGTCACTAACTAAATTGGCAATGACAGGATAATGAAATCTTAAATGTAGTTGAAACTCCCAGAGCACTTCCTCTTAATACAAGCAAAAAAAAAAACGATTAATGTGCCCTGGCCTCTACTGGCCTAATAGGAGCACAGCACTTAATTGGCTGAGCCACCGCACAAGTTGGTCAACAAAATGACATGATCAGTGGACTATGACTGATGTTTCAGTAGTTTCACTGGTACAGCTCAATCATGTCTTATATACAGTTGATCCCTCTCACTAATCCTGCAGCATTAGCACTGTGCTACCTGACCTGCAGAAGAAAAAAAAACTCCTTTCTGGCTCTCAGCTACATTTTTTTTCTTGGCTAACATGAAATATTCCTAGAATTACATAATGATTCTTGTATACATAGAAAACTCAAAAGTCACATTTTTTTTTACTGATTGTAAACCCATGCTCATTAGCTTGGTTGGTTCCAATGCCTATTAAGTCTGCTGTTATTGTTACAGCAATATATGGGCAGACTAAAGGCATGGCTCTCAAAATGGAAGTGGCTGAGTGGGTGGCAATAGCTAAGGGTGCTAACAGCATGAACTGTGATAACAGCTGATTTTCTTGCATGTCCCGGTGACCACAGAATCACAGAAAAATGGATAAAATTCTTCTGGCTTTGAGGAGAGCATAGATAGATTTAACTTGAAGTTCAGTTCAAGGTTTTGGCAAAAATACATGTGTTTGGAAAGCCTTTAGCAAAAGACCAGCTAGATGAGACAACGAGTTTTGTGAGATGGATGGGTGGATATATAGATAGATAGATAGATAGATAGATAGATGGAAAGAGTGGAAAGTTTTGCTGTTGTTAAACATGGCCCCACTTTGCTTAAATTCATCAAGAACTTTATCCATTTTTCTGTTTTCTTTGTTAACCATGGAGGCATGTCTCCTTCTCCAATTCAGCATAACAAGGGATGAATCATTGATATTCAAATAGTCATTTGGGAGGTGAAGTATTCCTTTTACCAGTGTTTCCGGTGTGATTTCCAAAGCGCTGAACTGAATAATGGCCAACCTCTCCTTCTCACCCAACTACATAAAACATTTTCCCCCAAATGTCATAGCTTGGTACTGCTCCACACTTCTTGCAGTAAAACCTGCCCTGTATGTGCAGTAAATGGGCTCCAAAATGACGCCTTAAAAATGTGTTCTAATTCCTTCAAACAGCCTCACACTGGGGTTTCCTTATACATATTGCAGTGACCTTGTTGGCTAATCATCTTGTGAATCATTTATTTTGCGTTACTACTGTACATATTGTAGTTCCATAAAAGGCCAACATGATTTCCAGCAGCCAGGTCAACTTGAGTGTCATGGCACAAAATGCATCACAGAAACATTTTAGCCACAGGCTATATATTACTGAAAAAACTTTACCCCAGTAGCCCGTTCAAGTGGTTTCGAGCGCTGGTTAATGACTGGATTAAGCAGTAATGGCTGATATTGTTAAACCAACACTGTGAAATGTGATAAAGAACTATACTGATTATCACAGACCCTCAAAGGATCCTATAAATTGTTGTGCATTGTGACACAATGGTGTAACATTATGTAATCGCCGAAATGTAAATCTCTGGCTGTCTTCAGAGAGCAGTGTGACTCAACATACTGATAGAAAACATACGTGAAAATAAATCCTGGCCGTGGGATTGGCAATGTATTGGAAATGATGACAGATGACGAAGATTAATGAAATGAAGAGCACATATTGTTCTTGGTCAGCGGTCCCACAGTATGTCCTGTCATATAAGATGCACTGCAAACCCCAGCAGAGCATCAGCATCATATAGTTGGCAGCGAAATGCATGCAGCTGTGCTCTTTATCAATGTCTTCCTCTGCTCTGTATTCTCTAAAATCATGCCAGTACAAAACTCAAGACAGTATAGACACTTACTGTATGGCGAATTGCCTTCCTCTACTGGAAAACTATTATAAATGTATAATGAAAAAGAATAAAGAGTGATATATAATCTGGAATAAGTGAGGATCCATAGAGATATTGAAAGCAAACCTGGGGCACTAAGGGTAGAAAGTTTTATTACCTTTGCATGGTGATAAAACTACACCACTGACATTTTAAGTGTGTCTGTGGAAAAAAAAAATCTTCCTTAAATATAATCTGGTGGGAGCAAAGCAGCAATTTGGGATTACAAAGACATGTAAAACATATGATATGGCAGTGCAATGGCCACTGACCAGTTATATTTACTATATTTATATATAGTCTTTGTCAAACAGGAAGAAAACCACTGACTTATAGTCTTTGTGATGTGCTGGTTCTGTCAGTGTCTTAGTCTGTTGGAATTATGTCTCTTCAAAACTAAGACAAAGAGAGATTTTTCATTTATTTGTTTCCCAAAACCCACCAAACTAAAGCATCAGACTAAATAAACTTCAGCAAAGTTGTTTTTTTTTCTTTCATCATAGACCAGAAATTCAAATTTCTGACTTTAACATACAGCGATTATGTTTATTTCCAATTGATTAACCATACTACTTTAGAATCTTTCCCACCCATAAGATGCAGCACCCCTCATGAAAGTGACTCAGATTACAAAAGATTTGAACGGTCATAGGATTGCTTCAGTGAAATACAGCGTATTTTTCATGTCAGATTCCGCCTTAAGCCCCAGCATAATTCCTTGAGCAAATTCCCTGCGTAGCTTGTGGCAAATCAGCAGCTGGGTGAGAAGACAAGATGGATCGCTGGAGTGACAGCAAGCAAAACACCCACAGAAGAGCTCAGAAAAGCTGCGTGACTGCACAGACAGGCTGCGATGCAAACACAGATGTGCACACTGACACACAAAGCCAGTGACGGACTCATACATGGATTCAACATGTGTGCGTCTGTGAGGCACACACTCGCACGTTTGTATTGTTGTGATGTCCTTCCAGTGATACTCTTTTTCTCATATGTGCAGATTTCAGATTTTCAAGGGGGATATGTCCTCAATATGTGGAATATATGCATTGCCCCCCAACACCCTGAAAGTAGCAGAGGACTGGTATCATTTGGCAGAATTTGAAGCCTAAAAAAACACAAGGCAGAAAATAAAGTGTCTAATTCTAAAGGAATTCTGGTGGATGACCCACATACCTCCTGTTTCATATATTTTTTAAAATAATACCTATGCTCTTGCCTTTTCTTATCCCTCATTTGAGTTTAAATTCAACTTTAACCTAGCACCAAATGCATTTCTTCGCCAGAATCCTGTTGAAGAACTGAGCACTAAAACAAACACAGAGTTTTCCCCTGAAACCATTTGACCCTGTGTTCTGCATCCTCCGTGTGGTAGTAAATCAGAAACCAGTACCTAGCCAATGCAAAGTTGAAAGGAAACCAGGACTTTCCAAGCTGTGAACATATAGTATGTATATGTACAGTGTTTATTACTGTAACAGTAAAACAAGCTTACCCAATTATCTTCACACACATACATGCACAGAGCACACGTGAGTGGTGTTTAACGGTGACGCAAGCACAGCCTGTAAAGACCGTGTGGATTCAGCTGTGCGCCAACTCAAGGCAGAAGACACGGTGCAGTTTTAGTAGCGATGAGAGAGTTTGACTAAACAGTAACGCCCATCATGCAGAAATGGCACGTGTGCGCTTGGTCACAGGGAAGTCTGTCCAACTACTTTTCTTTATATCCATAATTGGACACTTTTAATGTAGAAACTGTGCATATCATCAGTTGGGAATGTTTTCTAATCTAATCAACAGTTAATTGCTCTTAATACAAAAAACTGAAGCACACCTTCCCAAAAAAAAGAAAAAAAAAAAACAGACCAAAAAAGTAACAGAATGCAGCCCAGAACAAATGAGCACCAGCTTTGAAAGTGTGTGTGACATGTTGACATTAATATAAAATGTTACCCCTGAGGAAGTGACTTAGTCATGGTAATTGGAAGCAAACTTCAAAACAAATGCACAGAGTTCAAAAAGAGACCCTCCCCTGCTTCCTCTGTGAATGTAATGACTCTCCTTCACACTCCCCGGGCACAATGTGACATTCATACCAATCAGGCTCAGTCTGCCACAAAAACACTTATGCTTTCTTTCTCCCATATCTGCCCTCCACGTCTTTGCATTTTTATTTTGTATTATTTCCAGATTTTTCAAAAGGACTTATTGTACTAACATGCACCAAAATGGGACACATTTCACTCCTCACATAAAGTAAGTAATCAATAAGAGCATCCTGTTTCTTATTACATATCTATGAAGTTAAAATAGAAAAGGGTGTTGAGTCACTGTAAAAGTAAATGTACAAAGGTGCAGAGAGAGCTATTTCCAGATACTGCTAAATTGTTAGTGGAACTGAGAGCACGGACAAGAATCCTTGGCAAAACAATCCCGAAGGCTACAAGGTTGTTTCTCAACATGACAACGAAAAACAGCACCAGCAACAACAGTTTATAGTGCACCACAAAAAACCTGACATTTCTGTAAGTTGTGCCTGTGCTGTGCAGTAGAGTCATGACAAATGAGGGGACACTGAGTGGAATCCAGGTGACATTCTTTGGCTGACTGCCTTTTCTCTGCCCACCCAGGGGAGTAATTTCACACTGTTGAGAGGCTCCTGCGCACATTTTTCAAACGGAGAGAGAGGAAGCAGCTGGAATGGATGGTAGCATTTGATTTCCCATGTGTGCGGTGCACCTGATGATAGGTCCGGCTTTGAGAAGTTTCATGGATTATAGAACTCTGGAGTTTTCTGAAAACGGCTTCACGAGGTGAAATGAACTCTCTCTGGGTAGAAAGAAGACAGAAAGCACATCTGCAATTTTAGTTTAAAAATGAATCTCAAAAGCGCCTGTCTTTTGTTTTTGCCCTTTCGTTTTGCTCTTCAGCTTCTCTCCTCAGCGATTTAAGAAAGCAGGGAGAAGACGACAGACTACACGGCAGAAGTCTCTGATATAGGGACGACACCAACCCTATCTTTTTTCTGGGTGAATTCTCATAAGGATTATCTATGGTTATTCTTCTATTTTTTGACAGGTCGATTGAACAGCTCTAGCTTGTTTTCTCTCCTAAGATAGGACCCAGAGCCATGGAAAACACTTTGTCTGCTATCATCAAAGGCCACAATAATCCCTTGTGCTGAGATATATAGGCTACTGTCATAAGAAAGCAAAGAAAAAGCGAGTGGACATGAGAGGAATACAAGAACATAAAACAGCAGAAAAGAAGTGCTTTTAATGTTTCTTAGACCAGGTTTTCTTACACAGGCCTGTCCTGAATGTCCTGATTATTTTACCTCTACCATAACATTCACACAATAGCTTTCCTGTATGATCAAAGCTTAGCCATTAACATATACAATGTAGGAATATAATTTCTGCTGACTAAAGAAATTTGCAGTTTGTAGACTGTAAAGTAGCCCCTCAGAGCCTCTTTGGATATACCACCGTCGTTATATGGAGAAATGCCTTGGGCAGAGAAGCTGCTGAAAATGAGCCAGTGTTAGAATCCTTTAAAGCTGCTTTTAACTACCACTAAGGTTTTGGCTCAGTGTGTTTGCTCCTGCACTAATTTATATCTGTCAGTGTGCAAGGAGCAGAGGAGAAACACCTCGGGTATGATGTGGGAAAGGTTCAGTGAATGGGCCCATTCTATTCATATTTGCTCAAAGTCAAAGGTCAAACACAAACATTTTGAACTTGTATGTTGCATGCAAGCAGAGCAGAGAATATCTTGGACACAATGTTCCTAATGAGTGGGGTTAAGTTATACTCAATTGATCCTAATAAACAGGTCTTCATAAGTTTCCTAATGCTATCAAACTATTGTGAAATAACCAATTTGCATATTTTTGCACAAAGATTGTCTACATGACAGGAGAATATAGTCTCTATGAATTTCATTCTCCATCACAAAGAAGATATGTGAGGATAATACTGTATTTATATACTGAACAACACAATTTAAAGCTATACTTTGACAGTTTTCAAGCAGATTTGTATGTGTAAAAGAACTATATCAAACTTCACTTCATTTTCACCAGACCTCCTCTCTCATCTCCCAGTTCAAACCCACTGGCTCGAGGCCTGTTGCTCAAACTACAGATATTGCTTCCGCTTTTATCTGCTTCTCTCTCTTTCTCAAACTCTCTGACCAAACTCAGATCAAAACTAAAACTAAGCTGATCAAATATAAACCAAGATTCTGTTACTGTATTGCATATTTCTCACCTAAAATGTTTTTCAGAAATATATTTTAGATTTGGTTGTTGTTTGGGAACAAGAAATGGGCAGCAAGCTGCCCTCTGTATTGGGTAAAATGAGGCTTAAAATACTGGGATCAAATGGTAAAAATAGGCAGTTCTGATTGAATATGAGTCAAGATTATATTACTGCATTGCATATTTCTCACCTAAATGTTTTCTGAAATGATTTTTACAGCACTTTATAACTGTGATACAAGATCGTTTGTCACCAGATTGCTGCCACAGTTTCCTATGGGAAAAATGATCAAGCTCGCATTACGTCACCCACCAGTGGGACAGTTTATTGGTCTAGCACAGCGCAGTACATTCTGGTAGTTGTAGGTTTTGTACCTCTTGAGCAAAAGCAAATGCCGCAGTCCTTATTTCTGTTTCCTCTGGTTATGTATCACCAATATCAAAAGTATTTAGATCTTTCTACTGACACCCTAATTTTATGAGGAGACCATCTTTCCAGCAGTGAAATACTTTTTTAAAAAACATATGTACGGTGTATTAGAAAAGATGAAAAACATAGGTGCATACTACAACTTCATTGATCAAAAAATGTAAAGCTAGCAAAAGAGCATGTGAGATATTAGACAACTAAAAATCTGTCAGCCAGTAAGTTTTCTTTAATATTTATTGCTTGGGAAGAAATAAACAATAATATTTAAGCACACTAGTTAAATTATGTTGCACACACACAGACAATGAATCAACTTCTGTACTGTCTCTGTCTCAGTTTTTTTATTATTATTTAAATTATTTGGGTATATGTAATTTAAAACATAGTTCTATGTGTCCTCTTCTATCACGTTCTTCTTTTGCAGTATATGAATGGCGTCTGCAGACCAGTCCTGTCCTGCACAACACCTGAGAAATTCAATTCCACAGTTGTTTATTTAAACAAAGTGCAGGGCAGGTCAAAGGTCAAAGACAATCAGTATCATTCAGTGAAGGTGACAAAGCAGGAAACTCTGGTAAATATTGACTCTCTCTGTGTACCGACATTCCTCCCACTGGGAGTCCTGAGGCAGACAATACAAGGACAACAGATTTCTCTGGACTTTTCATCTCCCAGTAGACTACTAAGAGTATTAATTTAAGGGGGAAGGACGACTTTTTTAAGAGAAGAAAACTTCAGCCAAACTATATTAAATGTTTCAGTAAGGGAAAAATAAGCAAACCGTCTTTATCCACCAGACAAGATTTTTTTTTTTGTGAGAAAAGGAATCATTGTCACTTGCTGAAGATTTACTTTGAGGAGACGTTTGTCACAGTGTAGACACAGACACTTGTTCCTCATAGCAAACGTTGGGTCCTCTTCTTGCTGGCTGTGATAGGTGTGTTTGAACAGGCAAATGACAGCACAAGGAAATCACAGACATCCTGTGAGTTACACGCCACAAAACAGCAGGAAGCAGACAGCTGTGTGAGTGCAGGTAAACATGTTTCATCCCTTTCTCCGCTCATCCACCATGGGTATTAGATTCCCGTCTTCAGGTATGATGGTGACACCATTTTCCCTTGCTGCAGGTTCCGAACGTAGGAATAACCACTTCCAAATTAAACCATTACACCTTGACAACTCCTCTTATTCACCCACATAGGATTGTTCCTGCTTAGTGTTGGCCTTATTGAGCTATGATTGGCTGGTCACATTGACCTCAGCAAATCATTAATCACTGCCGCCTCCAGGTGCCCCAGTTTTTCCTCTCTCTTTATTTGTCTCTGAGGGGCCAATGCCATGATGGATATCACCATAGGGATATCGTTCATCTCCACAGGGGCTGGTAATGGGGTGGGACCACCCCCACATTCAGCCACTGGGATATAAGAGAACATAAAAAATGTGCAGAGAACAAGGAGGGGAGGGAGTGAGGTTAAACAACAGACCATTTAGGGCCATATTTGTTATGATACATCAGGGACTGATGCGCTGCACTGAATAAGATGTTAGTCAGCCTGCACTGCAAGGAACATGCTATTCTGTGCTGAAGATTATTGCATTCAAGTCTTTTATCGCCTGCAAAAAGAATATTGCATTTAAAGGTTCTGCAAGAAAGATAAATGCAGTAGATTCATTCAAGACAAGATATCCATTTTGCCCCATTTGTTGCTTAACATGCACCTTAAAAGAGCTGCTGTGGATAATAAATAAAGTCTAAACAGCAGGTGGAGCTGTCTGTACAGTTAATGGACCCAGAAAATGGCTTATTTCCCCTTCAAAATGAAGTAACAATGCATGTTTACATGGACAGTTTTTTTTAACCTACTGTATCTCTGTTGGGGAAAAAAAACAACAAAAAACATCTTATGTAGCCTAGTACATCTAAATTAGGACATGATAACGATGATGATTTCACGTGCAGAGAACAAGGAGGGTCGAAATCGCCCCTGGATTCATGTTAGGTACAATCATTGAAAAGAAAAACAGAACAGGGCTGCAACAAAGAGGGTTCTTTTTTTTAATTAAAAATATGTTTAGTAGCAGTTGTACCTCTGCAGCTTTCTCTTATTAAAAAAACATCATACATATACAGTTTGAATTAATGAGACATCAGATTATATTTGACAGGTTAAATTAAAAATCTCCTCAAGAAATAAGACACTTTTTTGTTGTAGATGTATAAGGAAATTATGTTTGGCTACTGTCAGGCTGACTGTACACAAATGTAATAAAACATTGAAATGAAAGCTAAGTTAAAACATTGTGACAAGATAAAAACAAGGTAAACCCAAAAATACTGATGAGATAAACAGTGATAAATACCGCTAAGCATAGATAATAATAATTATGACAATACAAAGTGTGTCTTACATGTCATTAAACAAATGGCAACAGCAGGTTCAAAGTGCATTGTGGCTTAATTCATTGCACAATATAAAGTGCATGTATCTTGGCAATTCCTATATGATATTAAAGTGTAAATATATGTAAATGTCAACATGTAACGTGTAAATAGCTTTTCTCATGACTTTATTTTTGTTTCTGATTCCTCCCACAAGCGTTTCAGTGTCTTAGTGCAGTGTGACCCAGTGAACAGCAGATAGCACCATTGGACACATCATGCTCGACTTACACTTCTCCCCTCTTTATACAAATGAGCCTGAGTAAGGAGGTGGGTTGAGAGGGGTAGGTGGATGCAATCACTGCTCTCTGTATGCTCATAATGTATGCTTAGTCTCTCTCCTGACCTTATCCCTCAACATAACATTTTTTGTCCACAACTCCATTTTTTTTAAAGAGTACTAAATGCAATATGTATATTCTGAACCGTTCTTTTGATACCTGCAGTTCACGCCTGTTCTCATGGGAACACAATTTACAGTACATCAAAGAAGCCTGAAAACAAGAGAGGGCTGGGTGGAGAGGGGACGTATACTTATCTCAGGCTGTGTGTTGAAAAACACCCACTATGCAGTGCGTTGCATAATGTTACACTGGGGTGTCTCATTACATAAATACATGCGTGCTGTAACAGTGCTGCAAGAAAGTCAAAGTATGATGGCACACACTGAAGGTGCACTACAGCAGATCTTCAAATGCATCGATCAGGTTCAAGGGAGGCTCAGTATTTTGTTTTGTGTAACTTAGAAATGCAGATTTTTGTTTTTCTGTTTTTTACAGACATACACAGTTTTCCAGAAAATACCAAGAAAAAAAAGGAAAACCCCTCAAATTTGCTTCCCTTGGACAGTCTACATTAAAGTCATATTTACATGTTAATGCATCAAAATATGATCCAATAATACAACTCTGACAGGGAGCATTCTGCACAATTAGCAAAATTTCAAATGCAAGAGTTTTACTAGGGCCAAGGCTCGGCAATATATCAATATTATATTGATATTGTGATATCGGGAAGTTGAACCTGGTGGTGGCACTAGTGTTACTCTAATATACGGTCATGTGACCATATACCACTTACAGTCTGGGGATGCACCAAATTGTGGTTCATCAGGTCAGATAAAAAATAAAAATAGCTTGGTCAGAGAGTTATGGTATAGCACTTCCTCTGCTGCAACCTGTATATTGTTATGGTACAGCATGATTTTCTTCAGGATGTTTTTGGGGGGTTTTTGTAGTTGTGCTGGTAGTCCTGCCTGCCCTGTGAGTATACTAGTCCTGGCACTTTGCCTGTTGTTTTTTGGTGGCTTCACGTCTCTCACACTGGACAGGGTAGATGTTTCTTTTTTTGTTGAGATAGGCCTCCTCAGACTTCTCTCTGATGCCCACTGGTGTCTGCTGTTTGGCAATTTGGTAGTGAGTGGTTGTCTCGTTTCTGATTATTTTGACTTTTTGACCTGTGTGGTGTTTTTGCTTTTGTATACTTTTGTTGTATGTAAAGTGTGTGAAGACTCAACACTTTGAATTAAGTTTGACTTGACTTGAGAGTGAACCTAAGCCTGGCAGCATTACTCTGACCTGGTCTGGCACTAATGACATTATTTACTCAGAACTCTGCCTTGACTCTTTCTTCGTTTCTCTTGAGGAAGAAACAATGGCTGATCTATACTGTTACATGCCTCTACACTGCTGCTGAACTTTGGCTGGGACTGCTGTTGGCTTTTAGGCCTCTGGAGTCTGATCTTTCCAACTGTTGCTGGCTTGACCTCTTTCTTTGCTTGCTTCTAAAGGCATTCTCCTGATGTGCTTGCTGACTGCTCTGTCCTCCCCATCCTAACACACAGCCCCACCTTAAGTAATATTGCTGTTGCATTGCTGCAAAGACCCAATAGGCTGCAATCTAAGGTGGGAAATTTAACTGAGTAATAACATGTTGCTAATGTCGTAACATTGATAAAATAACAACATAGCTAATATAACAACAATCATGGGTAATTATAATGGTTGTTACACCTTTTGTTATTTAATTACATATACAATATACCATTACAGTAACATAATATAGCTAACACTTAACACTGTAGTTAATTTAATGGTTTTTAAATACTTAGAAATATGTTGGTTAGCTACACACCCAGCCAAGGAAGTGTGGTTTGCTGTCAAGATGTAGCTTTTTGTTCTGTTTGCAATAATCCAAGCCTCATCTGGCCTTCAGATCACAGAACACAAAACTCATTTTATATATTTGTATTTCAAGTCAGGACACAGTATAGGCATCAAAATATGTATATGCCCTCAGTTTCTCATTATTGTACATATCTGTCCATAGAATAATGCAGGGATGATGGTTTTTTGTTTTGTTTTGTTTTGTTTCATTGGATTTTGGATTATGGTAGAAAATAAGCTCTGTGGCAAAGAAACATTTGTGATACTTACACATTGTGTTCAGCAAGATAATCTTCACAAATAAACACCACTTTGAAACATATTTGCAATTGTCAGAAGTAAAAAGCCAATATTAGGCTATAAACAAACTACACCATGGCCTCATGACTTAACATCCTTACTGAGACAAGGCTGCGAAGCAGTTTGACGTGCTGACGTTCTGTAGTCTCATTTAGTCACTTTGTTAGCAACTGCCTCTTTTAAGTCACATAAAAGCTTCAGCATTTTTTATGTTGGGTATTTACTGGCATATTTTATACAAAACATTGAAGTCTCTGAAGCTGGTGTTATCCGCATCCCTTATTTCAGACTTCTAACCAAAACCCCCTTCAAAATAGACTTTGGTGATTCATTCCTGCAGCCCCAAATGAGCTATGGTGTTAAAAAAGGACAGAATTTTTTTTGCAGAACACATGTCATTGTGAAGCTAACCTTTGACCTTTTGGATATAAAACGTCACCTCTTCATCATTTTATCCTGTTAGTCTTTTGTGTGAGATTCTGTCATAATTAGTGTATGAATTCTTGGGTCATGGCTACCATCAGTGACCTTGACTTTTAACATTTGACCAAAAATTCTAATCAGTTCATCGTAGAGTCCAAGTGGAAGTTTGTGCCAAATTTGAGGAAATTCCCTCAAGGCATTCTGAGCATATTGCATTGAGAAAGGGACTTCAGCGACATACAACCTGATGACATAATGCCTTCAGCCACAGATGTTGCTGGCACAGAGGCATAAAAATATTTGGTTCCTGATTTTTCCACATCTGTTCTAAATGTAATGATTTAAAGAGCAGATGTGTATATTAGTAGACAAAAGTCATCTAGTATGTCACATAGATCAGTAGGCTATATTTAAAAATAAAAAACTTTTACTACCATGCATCCACAGATCACCTCTTTTAAACTCCTAACGAAATCATTTCTGTTATGCTCAGTCTTCATCTGAAGTCCAAAGACATGATAAGTGAAAATGGCTTTTACCTGAATTCCCTTCATTAACTATGAACAGAGAAGGTGACCCTAACGCTTTGTTCATTCTGTCTGGGTGAATTTTTGCCTTTTGAGATGAGTGTTTCTGAATCGGGGCTTGTTGAGTATTCTTTTTATTCTTCCATTTGATAATTTTGGATATTCATTGGGGAGCGGTGGCGATACACTCGGGAGTGACACATTGTGTTCAGTCTGCAGTCCTGAAAGTGCTACGGCGCTGTCTGGAACTATATCCCTGCTTTTATGTCCTCGAGAGAGAGAGAGAGAGAGAGACCACGCAACAAAAGATGATTTTTAATGATTTTATTTGAGAAGCAAAAAAATAAGCGTAATGGAAATGGACTTAATAATAGTGAAGGAATGAATAGGCAGAGGAGCATGAATAATGGCTTTGGGTGGAAGTCATTGGTGTTTCAAAGTAAAGATCTTCTTCCGAATGGAGCTTTTATTTTGAATGATGGAAAGATGAAATACTGGATTAAAACATCTAAAGTAAATTTTTCTCTCATTAGATGAAGCCAATAGTAGAGTTTTGTTGAGGTAAAAACTGAGGTGTTACTACTTCATCCAAACAAAACTTTGAATGAAAAAAACACAACTGCATCAAAACAAACTTGTTGATAAGGCCTTTTTTCATTTATTTTTATTTGCAAAGCACCACATCGATCCGATTAAAATTTGTCCAAAACAACAGTTGTCTCCTGCTACAGCATTTAAACCAGGTGATTATAAATTCCATTAGCAGATCTTCCACTGTGAAAATCCTACGTAATGGTAGTGATTAGGCCCAGTGGGTCTTTGGTCAGTTTGGAAAGCATCAGGCTATGCTCAGTGTTAGCACTCTTCCCCCTAAGTCCCCCTGCTGCTCAGTCCAGCTGCGAGGTCAGTGAGCTCCAGCTAAACCTCAGATGGTCTGTTAAGAGGAAATTACTTTTTTTTGACCATGATATTAAATGTTTTCCATGGTTGGTTTGATTTTAAAGGCACCCTTTCAGACTCTCTCCAGTGGACTGTGGAGTAAACACACAAGGGAGAAAATACGCTTTTGGTGACTTAAGTCAACATTTTTTTTATTTTTTTTAGTTTCTTGATATCCTCCACATATTTGGACATGTGGGCTTCCCTTATATGCTCATGTTGTTTTTTTATCTTTAGTTTGTAAAGATCTCCTCTTTCCTGGCTGATCCCTTCACCTCTTGCTCTGTTTGCTGAAGACGAAGTGAAGCGGTATTGAGGAACACTCTTAACTTACCCCCACCACCACCAGCAATGGCGCCGCTGCTGCCTCCTAGCCCTGCATTATTGAACATGCTGCAGCACGGCCAGAAGGCAAGGCACCAGGTCAGAGTCACAGAATCAGGATCAGTTGTAGTGGACAAGCTATATTTAAATCAGGGTCAGGACTGCTCTGAGACAAGCATGCAGCACATTACCATGTGTTAATAATCTTTGAATGGATCCTGTCTGCCTTTAAACATCATTGATGTTGAGTTCAGGGGCCCTAATCCCTATCAACAAGAGTTAATGGGAAAATGAGATGCAAAGCAACACACCCAGATCAAAGAACTAATGCAGCTTGTTTTTTTTTTCTCTTAAGTCATAAACATGGACATTGACAATAAAAAAATGTATTCATAACATATATTGTCTTTTTTTTCACAAACCACCTGATTCTAATGATTCTCTTGATTTTTCTTCATTGTATTTTGAGTCAGGGACATTTTACCACAAGAAGGAATAGCAGTTTTATCAGTGCTGCTGCCAAGCTAAACTATAGGCCTACAAGACGTGGATCATCAAGCATTTCCTCCTAAAGCCCCCAGAGCTCTCCTATACTTTCACACACGAGTAGGCAAACCATCCAATATCCTGCATGGGGCAGAATTCTGAAGTATCTGCACTGCACAGGTCATCTAATGTCATACTGTAGCTCTCCTGATGTCTAATTTCCTTCACTTCTTTCTTTCATCTGGGTGTTTTATTCGGGGGGGGTTCAGTATTTCCAGACTGTGACATTCCAGTCGGGTGTGTGATGCCCATACTTAAAGAACCTTAAGGTGGGAGAGGGATCACCAGGAATGCCAAGGCAATTAATCCCATGACCTGCTCTAGGTCATAGGGAGACGCACATGGGTAGAATTTCATCACTTCAAAGGAAAATGGGTCCAAGCAAAAAGAAAAACTTCGAAGGGACTGTTATTTGTACCGTTTTGTCTTTCATTTACTGCCATGTCTAGAATTTGCCAATATTTTTGCTATATTTTGTTTAGAGTCTAGCTTTTTTGTTGTTGTTGTTGTTTAATTCAATTTTAGATTCAAAATGATGCAAATGAAAACCTCCCTGAACACAATAGGTCCTTTAGAATTGTGAGCCATTTGTGAAATGAATATAAATGTGCCATCTGCAGAGCTTGGATCATTGGCCTCTATTCAAGAGCAGACACAAAATTGGGTCGCATTGTGTTACACTGTCCTGGAAATTGGAGCTCAGAGAAGACAGTGTGCTAACTTCTGCAGCATCTACTACAGTATGAGGAGCGGGAGAAATTCAGCCTAAATATTCAAGTATTTACATATGAGTCATTATCCAATCACTGCTACACACCAGTGCACGAGATGATGAGGGGTTTAGTGCGGCGTACTGGGAGACACTGAGCTGGAGAGCGGGTGCGATAAGTGAGCGGGTGTGCTTCTGTGTTCGCACGATGATATGAACAGCAGGGACTTAGCTGCTCAGTATGACTGGAAGACCAGCTGGAGTTGGAGTAAAGATCGGATGTTTGGTTTTCCCTTCTTTTTAACTCCTTCAGGTGTTTTAACAGCATCCATGTGCACACTTTAACTCACTTTTTGACTGCTCTGCAGGCTGGTTTGCAACTTTCATCTCCAAATAAATAATGAGGAAAGAGTTGGAAACCAAGCAACCAGATTAAAGAAATCTCACACTATTTGTTCTTGTGACTCAGATGCATACTGAGCAACTGACTGGATACAGAAAATTACATGACTATGATTCAAGCACAGATTTTCTCATTGTTTAAAGAACATGTTTTAACAAAAGTGCCAAGTCTTTTGTCTTCATGAGAGTTTTTCTGGTGTAATACAGAGGAATTAGGATGTTGGCAAATGGAGCCATGAAAAATTGAATAATGTGTTAAGGCCTTGAGCATTATGTATAGCTTTGTGGAAAAAAACCCACTGCAGCTCCCAAACCATAAAATAGCTTGGTTTGATGTGTAACAACTGGGCTGAAGTTTTTACAGTCGCAGATGCTGAGAGCCGTGATAAGGCGGTGTCTTCAGAGTCTCATTTGTTGACATATACAGAATTCATGGCTGGAGGCTGGGAGAATTTACCAATTATCTGTGTGTGCCGTAGAGCAGCACCGTTTGACTTGGATGCAACGCGTATGTTTGGCTCCACAGCACAAACTGAAAAAAGGAGCTCAGACGGTGTGGTTAGCAGAGAATTGGCAATTTAAAGTAATGTGTGTGTACAATATAGTGGCGATACCTCTCATTTACACTAAAAAGCATAATATTAATGATGTTTGACTCATGCTGCACAGGCAAACAGTAGAAATTATACAATGACATGTGCCATAGACATATTTTATGCGCTGTTTCTGTCCCAATTTATGATAAACAGCATGAGCAATGCCAGTAGGAAAGTAGCAGTGTTGCTATGCTCAATATAGTAGGGAGCAGTTGAATTGTTACAAACTTATCAAAGGCAGAGGGATATTATCACCAAAAAGCCTCATGGAAATAATTAAGAAAAATCCACATACACTAACTTTTTGTCATATATGCTGAAACCGTCAATACAGGAGACATACATCAAGATTCTGTTACAGCATTGCCTCAGATGTTTTTCAGAAATATATTTTAGTGTTCTGTTTAGCTGTAAAATGAGAGTGTTGGTCCGGCCGGTAGGCAGTGCTTAGCTTGTAGCTTTACTGTTACCAACATGGCAGCCAGCTCACAAACGTTCTCATTTTACAGCTAAACTGTACACCTAAATATGTTCCTGGAAACATTTGAGACAATGCAGTAACAGAATCTTGATTCATATCTGATCAACAGTGCTTGACAATTTGACCCCAGTTCACAAACAGCGATTGACATGATTGACAGCTGCGTTAGAGACTCTTCGGCTCTGACTGTTTTATTTTCTTTCACGTGCAGTAATTCCAACAAGTCCTCCAACCCATATGATGACACAAGTGCTCATTCTGTATACTTGTGTAGTTCTTGATTAGCGCATGTGCCAATGAACAACAGAATAGCTCATATGACCCTTAAAGGTTGCAATTTTATACACATAAGCAACAGTCGCACTAGCACCAAGCTGCTGGTGCAGCTGGGTGGTGTTAGTTAACAAAACTACGATCTCCTTGGATAGGTTAGAAAAGACACCATGGTTTGAACTGAAGTATTTGTTACTAAAATAATCTCACGTGGCATACATCACGTGAAAACACTCACATGACGTATGTAATAAGATAATCGTCGACATACTACATTTCATTGGTAAAATAACTGTTTGTTTGTTTTACACAGGAAACTCAAACATTGACCTTCTAGATGGAAGCCTGAGATTTGTTCAGATCCATTTACCTTAAATATGGGTGGTAACACCATTCTCAGTAATGCCATTAGAGCGGATATAGTGACAGACTCAGCAAATATGAAAAAAAGTTGTTTCTTATAAAACTTATAAACTATATTGACACTCACGCAAGAACAGAAGCTGTAAAATTTGTCGTGGCTTAACTAGAAGTTGTAATAAGTTGTAATAGGTTGTCTATTACAATGCAGTGACAGACAAAGTTTTCCCACAAGAAGATAACGTCTTGGATGAGCCTGTGTCTCTACCAAAAAGAGAGAAGAAAAGACACTCCAAAAGCCTCTGCATACTAATCATAGTCGTGGGAGCAACATTTAACTGTGTGTTTTTGCCCAAAAAAGAAAGCTCAGTTCATTCAAATGCTCGTGATAATTCCTGTTTTATAGCAGTGGCAACACTGCTCTTAGATTTTCTCATTAACTTACATATTGTTGGTATTCTTTCTTGTCTTTTCACATTTTCTTGTTACATCATATTTTCTTCCTTATAATGAGACATTAAGGTAATTTTTTGTAGAAACAGTGAAAAGATTTCTGACGTAACAAAAACCCCTCTTAATAATAAGACAGTAATAGTGTTTTATGATAGTTAAGTGGTATTGTGTAAAAGCCGAATTTCTTGCCGAAAAATAAATGAGATAAGATAAGTTTTTTTCAATAAACATTTTTTTAAAAATCTATCTAATCTACAATTTTGCTGTTATCGGTCATTTCGCATATCAATCAAATTGTGGAAATGACCAAAAGCATGCAGTCATCATAGGTTGCGGTTGGTACATACGTATGTACACTGTGTGTGTGTGTATATATATATCTATGTCTGTTTTAATCTATCTATCTCTCTCTCTCTATATATATATATATAAACGAAAACAAGCTTTAGGAATAAAGAAATATGAGCTGCAAATAGCATTGCAAGCCTAGAAGCAGAGTCAAAACAGCTGAAACAAATAAAAATAGACATTGCTGGAAAAAATGGGACCATTTAGACTGAATTTATCAAACCACTACTTTCAGGCAACCAGGTGTCTGTGTTGTGTGCTTGTGTATCTTTGCTACCACTTTTGAAGAGAATAAATCCCCTACAGGTCAGAAAACGCTTTGATACAGAGAGAGTTAGTCGCTCAGACAGAGCACAGGTGACAGATATGCATAATGCATGGAGGAGGAAGGCAAGGCTGGATATAAAAAGCACACTAAGATATTCACAGTTACACATACAGTTGAACGGAGCCGTACTGTACCGTTACCTGTGTGTTCAACTTTATTAAATAGACCGAGACAAGCACAGAGTTCAGTCAGTTCAGAATATATATATATATATATATATATATAGTACAGCATCTAGACCGATAGATAAAAAGATAGATAGACGGATGTATGGGGGAAAGATAGATACATAGAGGACAGACACGTATTCGTCTATTTTGTCTTTTGTGCACGTATAGACAGCCTTAAACCCCCACCACACAGCTGACTTGGTTCTCCTTTTCCCTCGGGCTCAGAAGGTAGTCTGAGGCTGCACTTTAGTGCCCAACGGCAGAGAACAGCTTTAAAAGGAAAGTTTCAGGTCTCTCCATCTGTTGTTCTGTTCTGGGCCAGGCAACAAGAGCTACAGTGAAATCGCTTCAGTGATCAAAAATTACAAACCTGATGTCAGCAGCAGTACGGTAGTCAGCTGCTTACGTCTCCCAGAGTCCCACAGAGAACTCCTTACTGGTCCGAATTTGTCCTCCTTTGTTTTTGTGATTGATACTGCAGGTAGAGAGTGTTAGCTATCCTCAGTCGGTACAGGTGTTGATGATGTCTCTAATTAGCTGCAGAAGATTAATGATGCAGAATAATTGGCTGTAGGACTTTGTATGTACTCCTCGGAGTCAAGTTAATTTTATGGTAATAAGGGGGATTTGGTCACTCATTCGCCTTTGTGACTTAATATTCATTGTAAGTTGTAAATTACTCACACTTAAAACTGTGGATGCTTAAACCCTTTGAGCCTGATGATGACCTATTATTAAAGGTGTGTAAAATTCAGGGAGATATATTGGCACTAATGGAATTTGATATAATAAGTATTTTTTTCTTTAGTGTACAATTCACTGAAAGGAAGAGTTGCTTTTGTTACCTTAGAATGAGCTTTTTATATCTACATAGGGAGCAGAGTCCACCATGTCGCACCGCCATCTTTCCACAGTTGCCCAGAACAGACAAACCAAACAGTGGCTCTAGATTATAGACATTCACGGTATCACGTTGGCCACAGAATTTAAATGTGATACTCTTTTATGCAGTGATTTTACTGGTTTGAATCACTGGGTCTGTTTATTTGTAGAGGAAGGGACCTCTGCAGATAATTTGGCTCTCACTAAAAACCCCTGAACAATGAACACTGAAGGAATCCTCACCTGGAGTTCACACCTGGCTCGTGGGGGAAGATTCATCTGGTTGCAGTCTACAATCTTCACCACTAGATACCACTAAATCCTACGCACTGTTCCTGCTTTAATCTCTAGTTTTATATTGATGTTACCAGTTACCTATTGAAAATGGGTCGCTTGCGTTGATTAACCAACAATTAATTGTCATCTTAGTCTGCAGTTCTCCTCAACTCTATGCAGTGTTTAAGCATCTTTGGTTTAACTGCACTTTTTTTTCATCCATAACCAGCTGCAGCGGGCAGCTGTTTTCAGTATAAGAGCTTTGATAAACTACCAGTTCAGCACCATCAACACTGTAGCAACAGCATAGAAGTGAACATAGAAGTATTTAGCAGCTAAAAAGCTAGATGATTCCCTCAGGACTTGGTGGAGATAAAGACAGATAAAAAGCTATGTGAATTTTGCACATAAGGGGACCTAAAACACAATTACAAATGAATGCTTAATGTTCTGTGTCTGCTATATGTGTACAATGGCAACTGTTTTTTAACATATTCCCATATCAACTTTATAAGGTGATTAATTGAGTTGCACTGCACATAAAAGCTTGAAATAATTTATAAATGAAGGTTTAATGTAAAAAGAAACTTGAGTTATTTGTGTTGCAAATTTCAGCTTCCTGATTTCCCTTTTCTTAAACAAAATGAATCAGCATTAATAACACACCAACAACAACTTCAACTAAATCCAATCTTGTGCAGATCTTGATATATAAACTGATGTCTGCTGTCAGCAAAACAGTAACATACTACTTCTAATACAGGATAAGAGGAGCTGAGTTATGTACGAAGCCAGGCAGGGTGGAAATAGCTGACATGTGAAACCTACGAAGAAAGAGGCTTAGCTAAGGCTCTGAAGACCCTGAACAGAAGACTAAAGAGAGAAGGGAGGGGGGGAGTAACGCACATACACACTTACACGCATCCAAACCACAAGAGGACATACTCCAGGCTGCCTTTGTGAGGTGCTACCTACAGTACAGAAGTTAGCAACGGTGCAGAGTGCCTCATAATTAGTCTTTCAACAGGCTGGACATTGTTAATCTTAATCTGCCTCTTATCTCTGGTTCCAGACGAGGGGAATTAGTGGCCTTCACCCCGCCACTTGGCTTCTCTTCATGCCTCAGCCATTTCTCCTCATTACGGCATTACAGGACCATGTGGCCCAACGCGATACCGCCGCAGACCGCAGCTAGCTCGTTAGCCTTATTCTCATTTTGCCTGATGAATGATATGTGCCCTCTGTGGCATGGGAGGCTCGGCGACACTGATTTTGCAACTCAAAAGGTTCTTTAATCACGTTAGAATTATAACAGAGTGCTCATTGTGCTCTTCAAGTAAGCACGGATGTAGTCTTGCATTCACAAGGCAAATAAAAACATACACACCGAAAAAACAGGAGGGATGCTCCCCCTCTTATTCTTAAACACACTCCTGGATACTCTAAAGAAAGGTTTGCATTTGAAATTCCTCAAGCTTGTTCTCCCATAAGCATCTTCTGGGTTTACCTTGGCACAGTTTAAAAAGAAACGATCATCTCTATCTCAGCATTTGCATCCAGCATCCTTTGTAACCATCCAGATAAAGGTAATTGACACATTAGGCTATATACAGACTGATATATTTATCCCAAATTGCCATAATTCACATGTTGAAGCTGGCCTTTTGCATTTTTGTAAATGCTCCATTGGCAGCAGATAGTTAGATCGCGGCTCATAGTCATTCCATTCACAGCACAGTAATCCCACAACAGCCTATGCCAAAAACAAGAGATAAATAAGTAATGACGAAGTGAGTGGAGAGAAAAACAACAGCAAGAATGGAAGACAATATGAGAACATTGAGTGAAAAAAAGATGAAAGCGTTTGTGCATCTTATCTATGAAAGGTTTTATCCCCAGTTCTCTTTTCAATTAAAGATATAGCCCTGGTCTTGTCTCAGGAGGATGACACTTTCAGCATGGCCCTGCACCATCTGATTGCTATTTCACTAATGTTATTTTTATGCAAATATGGTTTTTCCCTCATCTTCTTTTTCATGTCCTAATGAAACGTCTGCTATGCTGGCAGCGGTACCCTCTCTGGCTACATGGAGGAAAATCACCAGATACGCGTCTCAACACTTCTGAGCATCATCTCCACTTCCACGATGCTGTGGAGGAGACGAGCTGGATGCGTTTAGGTTAAAGCAATTCTGATGATACAAGGAAAAGAGGTGATGCCATTCCTGTATCAGACACCTTATAAATATTTACAACGTAAACATCACAACAAGGGGATTACAGAAAAATACTACAAGCAGCAAGCCATCATAAAATGTCATGGCTCCCGGTTTATTGATTCAGTGAAAGGGTTTACTCTATTTCAACTTCTGAAGTCACAAAAACCAGAGCCCACACGTTCAATACTAAAGCCAAATTACTTGATCACAAGGTAAACTCATTGTAAGCCATGCAATATTGCCATGAAATGTGTTATCCATGTCTACAGTGCCCTGACAATGAAACAAAATGACCTTGGTAATAATCAGATTTTCTCTGTAGGATCACCATGAAGTCCAATACTTCATTTCCTTGAAAAATATCTCAGTATCTACTTTAAAGATTGGCACGATATTTTGTACCGACATTATATTCGTGGTTTCCATCGCTTTAAGCTTTCTCACCTTGGTGATGAATATTTTTCCCACAATGAGGTCGAATTTTTTTTTTTTTTTTTTTTTTTTGCGTTTCAATGAATATTCATTCAATATATTTTACTGAAAAGTAAAAAGTAACTGTGACCTCACAAAACATGTTTTTGGCAATAGCTCACGAATTTCCTCGCTAAATGTGACAGTACTGCACACAAATGGCTTATGGGATAAAATCAAGTGTTGACATTATAAGGTCTAAAAAGGTCAAAGGTCATCTTCACTGTGATATTATAATGCTCTGCAAAAACACTTTTCTGACCATTACTCAACTTTATAACTCAGGAACAGAAAGGGAGACATTTGAGCAGATACTACATTGGTGACGCTAATCTTGGATGCCCACTTTGAAACTATGCTGATTTTTTTTAGGCATTCATGTTTTCACAGACATGGATGTAAACTGTAACTGCAACTTGGCCGATTTGCAAAAGTATACAACTCTGAGGCAGTAATTCTAGTTGAATGACTGATTTCCTGCATTTGCGGTAAATACATGCAATATACAACATGATCTCATCCCATATTTGTCATATGTTAAAGCAGCCTTTTGCTTTGAATCTTGATGCAGAAGGGATCAGCAGACATGACTATGAAGAAGTCAGTGGACAGGTTTATGCAGCATAAATACTTGGTTGGGGTTAGGAAAAGATCCTGGTGGATGTTAGTCACGAGTCGACTCACATGACTAACAAGTGACCTGACAAAATAGCTCAATATTGGCTCTTAGTTCCACACAGGACATGACCACCAGTGTCCCGGCACAAAGTCCTGTGTTTGTTGGATCGATCCACCTCCCCTCCTAGACTCCGTAAGCAGACTTCCTCAATCTTCATATTATGCCTGTTGCTCTTATTATCTATAATGATGCTGATGGTTTATATTGAAGTCGGTTGAAAGCCTGGCGCATCTTGTACAGATACTCAAGGATGCCCCAGGTTACAGTGATGCGGTGGACACAACAAAAGTGTCATATTTTGATGCCCTGTGAATGAGACTAGACAGCAGTAAAAATCAAAGCAGTTATACGTAAAACAAAAACATAGATGTGATCATTCTCTAAATTTTCATCATGTAAAACAATTCATTAGCAATATGCTGGCAAGGAGTCCACAGAAAAATATCGGAGTTAGCATATTGATTTAATACTTGTTCATACTCTCTTACATTCACTTCAATTGTGCAAATTACTCAGTTTGCCTTTTTTAAGCAACAAAAGGGACTCGGTTCAGAGTGTTTGTGCTTAACAAAGCAAACAAAAAAAATTACTTAATTGGTTTAGGTTGAACATCATGCGTTAACACAGAGGTAACACCATACAACAGAAATCATTACATCCACATGCATCCTGGAAAAGAGGACACTTCTCTGCAGATATGTCAATTAACATACTGCTGTTCATGTTTCTGATGAGTAATACAAAACTAATGAGTGAGTGTGACTTTGAACCTCAGTCTCGTTAGCTGAAATGAGAGATTTTGCTAGGGGAGTCAGACAGCGTACTTGAGTGAAAGTTGCATGAGGTGTGAAACAAAGGGAATGAAATTTGAAGTTAGAATGCAGAGATCATAACACAAGGAAAATGCAGTAATGATGGATTACAGAGAGCTGAATATGGGGTTGTCACATACAGAAAATATATTAATTTGATAACAAATAACAATCCTTTTGTCACACTCGTTTTCAGTTCTAACAGCCTCACTTTGATTGATGTTAACATGATATGTTAACATTGTGGCATACATTGTTGTGTTTTACAGGGCAGAGGGGCTGCAAAGATAGGGTGAGCCACTGTAAGCATCCTAAAGGTTGTTTTACTGCCCTTGTTATAAAACAAAGGCAGAGAATCCAAATGGCTCGGTAATTAAAATGTCGTTAATTTGTGGTCTCTTATCAGACCTCACAGACAGCCCTTAATGCAGGCCTGCTAGGAAGATAGAGCCAAGGCGTTCTCGGATAGTACCACATGCAGCTGACGCTCTCACATCAGCTATTTCAATAATGTGATATATGTGGCTGCAACAGACTGCGCTGCATTTTTGACAATTAGCCAATTACATTTCATCTGTGTAATACTGGGATTGGTTTGCAGAAATATTCACCATGTGTGAATATCTCATTAAAAAGTAAATTAAGTTTCATGATCACTCGCTTTGATGATTGGTAACCTTTTCACCTCACATCACTGACACATGTTCACACATGAGCGTGGGATTGCAGCTGTGCTTGTGTACACAAACATGTAATACCACACACACACACACACACACACACACACACACACACACACACACACACACATCTCCTATCAGATGCATATTAAGTGGGACAGGCCGGTATGCTAATTTTCAGTCAGACATTTTAATCTGAACGTTATAAATGGAAGTGCAGCCTGATGTGGTCGGCTATTTCCTCTGAATAATTTGACTCATAGCTATAATCACAAAAAACATAGATCCACTGCTATTTCAATTTTCTTAGATTCTTGTTTAACAACATGCAGTAGAGGAATAGTACATCTAAAATTACAGGTGACAAATTGAAACACGGAAGACATTATAAGATTGATCATGATTTAACATGGGTAATTTTACAACAAAGTACCCTTGTTGGAACAATTAACTCTGTAAAGGTCCACGTAGGCTGCTTTTATCCATTTAAACCCCAGATGATTTTCTTTCTTCTGCCTCATGTGAAATGAAAATGCTTTGAAGGAAATTCTGAGTGTAGACCAAGTAATACTTGGTCAAAGAACAAACAAAACAACAACGTTGTTTACTAGCAGTAAGCTAGCTAGCTGAAAGAGGATGAGAGAATGACATGAATAAATGAATAAAATAACCAAAATGACAAACCTCTGTGATTCAGTTTTATACCAGCAAACAATACAAATCAACTTGAGTGACAGACTCTAACACAGGTTTATGTGTGACATTTGAATTTGATGAATAGAATGTGTTTTTGTGGGTTTTGTTTGTGTGTGTTTGTTTGCATAATAGTCCGTCTGTTCTTTACTTTTATTTGTCCAGCTTTGTTGTTTTGTCTGTTTCTGTATAAATACACCAGAACACAGTCACAGTCGTTACATGTCCACACATTCTTGGTCAATAGAGGGAATTCAGATTTTTTTATTAGGACTTCTTTCATTTAGCATATACATGTTAACATTCACCTTTGTTTTACAATTAAAAGGAAAGCTTGAGTCTCTCTCTTTTACATGTGCTACCACAGAACTGAAAGGGATATTTTGCAGATTTTCCACTAGCTTTGTATCATGACAATATGGTAACATGTGTAATGTACGAAACCTTCCTCTATCTTACCAACGCCCAGATCTCCCTGCTCACCTCAGTTTCATTTTTTGCAGGCCCAAAACATACTTTTGCTTATTGTTTTACTGTAATGCATTTTTTTGTTATCAGTTGGCTGCCATGTTGTTTCGGCTAGATTTGGATTGTGTCATACATAAGTGGGAGTATTTATTGGTCTGGTGCTGTGCAGTACATTCTTGGTTTTCTTTACCTCTTGAGCAGAAGTGAATGCCTATGTATGTTGACCTTTTCCTCTTCAGAATGACTCAGAAACTTTAATTACACAGTCACATTGTATTGGTAGAATGACAGGGCTATCCTACTTGGGTAGAAAATGGTCGTATTGGTGATGGTAGTTACTAGGTAATACAGTTTCATACAGTAGGCCTATATAACATTTCCAGTTTGACATGGTAATGTACATAGAAGAAGATTACAGCATTTCAAATAGATTTTCGGACCTCCAAGTCAGACTAAAACTTTCAGATAATCAATCTTGTTTGACAAACCAGCTTAATCTGATGAGTTTCCTCCATCCGTCGTTCCCATCTGTCTGACCCCTGTGAGAGTTTAGCTGCTCGTGCCTGAACCGAGGCCTACTGCCGAGTGGAGCTGGCTGAATGCACCGTGTTACACATGAGGCTCATGATGCAGATCAAACAAGCTGAGCGATGCAGCCGACAGTTCACCTGTCCTGGTGGCTGAGCAACTGGCAGCATAAGTCCTGGTGATGTCTGAGCCCCAAGCCAGCCAAAAGAGGTCGCGGTAGGTGGCCCGACCTGAGCACACGTGAGCACAAGAGAGGACAGCTGCCAGGGACAGATGCTGCCATTTGGAGAGCAATAGTGGGTTTTAACCGCCGGTGTTATTAGGCTGGGTTGTCGAGGCGGCGGAGTCGCTGCTCGAACAGCAACCATACACCGTTTTCAGGCTCAGACAATGCAGACTCTCCGGTTCTGCCCCAACAGGCCGCTTTATTAAAACACCATCTACTCTAGTTTCTAATCTGTGGAGGGAGACAAGTGCAGTGCTGCTCCTGTCGATGTTGTTCCATTTCTTGTGCTTATTCAAGAGCTCTCGCTTTCCCCCAAACACTCAGAAATACACATGCAAACAGATGTCACCGTGCTTATATTGCACACATGGGTGTGTTGTTGTAGCAGCAGCCCAGTTACTGTTGTGTTATGGCATTTAAATAACACAGAATGATGTAAGGGCTAGTTAAACAAACTCCCTTTACATTCAGAATTATTACACAAAGATTGACAAAATAAATGAAATAAAAAGTGCACTATTTGATTTATACTGCAGTATCACTATTAGGAGCCATGCTGAGGATGTTATAAAACTGGGTCTCTTACATCAGAGTGTGCGCGACATCAATGATGTATATTATTATCACTTCTCCTGGGCTGTTTGACTGCTACTTTCCTCTGATGCTGGTATCATACCTGTAGGAATACAATATTTTCTCTTTCCCAAATAACCCTTCAGAATCAGAGCGACTCTGCAGCTCGCTCCGTCAGAGCGCTACACAGGCCGAGCGAATGTTCCTCCCGCAGTTGATTTAACTGTCATATCACATCTGCATCAGCAGCAGTGGCGCTGACTCCTGTGTTGAAACCCCTCATTAGTGTTTCAGTGCGCTCTGATTGCTGATTGACCAGATTGAGATTGCAGGCATCAAAGCTGTTTCCTCTTCCCAGTCACATCCTGCCCCATATTCTCCTTCTTGATCCTCTCCTGTTTCTCAAGCTTTAAGGGTTCCTTAAGTTTTGCTCGAGGTCAGACCTGATTGCTCTTTATTCAGGTCTGCTTTCTCCAGAGTTCTTTAAAACAATAGCAGAGATCAAATGAGCCTCTGGAACGGCTACAAAGCCTTCTTTAACCCAAATTATGATCGCACGGGAAGTTTACACGGAGATTCAGCAAAACACACAATAGATTGAAAAGGAAAGAGGATTAAATGTGTATTATATCCTCCAGTATACACTCACAAAATATTACTGTAGTGAAGATTAGATAGTTCACTTTGGCTTGTGGCCCTCTGACAATGTTTCGAATGAAAACACACTTTTCTGACGTTATCAGAATCATATTGGCCACCCCTGAGAACGTTACAATCTACCTGCTGTTTGCAGCCATTAACCAGCAATCAGCTTTACGTTTCTTTCACAGGATGAAGATAATATTTCCCACATGCATATCATAGCTCCGTTTTATTTTCTCTGAACTCAATTTCAGCGCTGAATATATTTCATGCAATGAAACATGTATAAATGCAGAAATGAGCTCAGTGGTTATTCCTTTTCATTTCCTCTCCATGTCTTTTTCCTCCGTCCTGATGTGGATTTCAAGTCACAATTTTTCACTCTTGATAAAACTACTGAGTCGCTTCCTGTGTTTTGGCATTAAGTTTTAATCACATGCCGCATTCATTGGCAGAGATGAGAGGGCGGTTGGTTTGAAAGGCTCTCTGAAGTGTAACGCTGCACCCAAATGGCTCACTGGGCTTTCATGCCAATTTGGTATGATCTTTGCCATCTCAAAATGTAAATAAAAAAGCTTATGCAAATGGGAAGGATTTTATATTTCTGCTAGGATTTGAATATTTGTTTACTCATATGACTCCTGCGGAGGGTATGTGTGTTTTTTTATATTAAGAATCTGTTGGGAAAACATAATGTGTGAATATGCAGATAGTGCTGACTTATTTTTGCATTTAATAACAGGTTTTCTCAATGTTTTTGGACTTAACTTTAAAAAAAACAGTAAAATTCAGCAACTGAAACAAATGTGATACACTACTGCATACAATATTTCTATTGTCGGCTGCCACAACAGTATAAGCACATGAAAAATACTAATTAAAAAGATCAGTTTGACCTCAGGCACAAATGTAAGACAGCACTGTTTTCAAATACTAAATGAGTCAGTCAGAGGATTGTTGAAAGTTCTGAAAGTCCTTTTTTTAAATTTTTTGTTCAGTTTTAATGCATTTAGTTTAATTACGGAGATCTGCATTTAAAATCAAAATTTGTTTGCTGCAGATTGTCCTTTGGAGATCCTCAACATTTCAAAAACATGAATACTGATACTAAATTATCTTACACCAAAGTGCTGCACTGAATCGGCCTGTGCAAATTTACTGCCATTGTTCAGCTGTGTTATCAGCGAAAGAAGCCACTGCATCCATCACGGCGACCTGGTGATTCAATCTCTGTAGACTTAAAATGTCCTTGAGGTTCTGATCATGAATGAGATAGTGTGTTTACCCTCTAGATAACAATATCAGCCTTCAAATATCCTACCAAAGGGCATGCATTCAAGTCTGATGTTAGAGGACAGCCCCGACATGGCACATTTACAAGACACTTCAGCTGTTCACCCACCTCATGAAGCTCCATATGTGAAGCTGCTCAGCAATATAACGCTGAATACACTGGCTTTGAGCACTGCACATTATACACGCAAATGCTATGATGTACACTCATATGAATATACAACTGGATTATGCTGATGCAAGGATCATAAGTCACTGCAAAATGTTTTCTGAGGGAATCATCCTACGAAAACACTTACATCATTACATGGCTGAATACAGTCCATTGGCAAAGTAGAGCAATGCAAATGATGATGAGAGCATTCAAGCTAGTGGACACGGTGTACTAAATAATATGGAAATAGAATATTCAGATATAGCTCTGAACTATGAAAAGGAAAATGATATAGTGAGCAAAAAAGTAGTTTTTTTCCTATCTCTCAGCTGTGTTGTTTTATATATATATATATATATATATATATATATATATATATATATATATATATATATATATATATATATATATATATATATATATATATGACACTTTTAAGGCATATTTTAAGATGTACATGTTTTCAATGACCTTTGATTGCTCTTAGTAGCTTTGATATTTCAGTATTTTATTTTCTTGTTCTGTTTTATATTTGTGTAGCTTACATTGCTTTGTAATATCTGCTACCATTTTATCTTGTTATTGTGCCAATAAAGCCTAATTTTATTTACTTGTGTGCCACTCACTCTAATTTGCACAGCACTTTGGTCAGCTTTGGTTGTTTTTAAATGTACTATATAAATAACGCTGATAGGATGTGATTTATTTAAATAAAAACGATAGTAATTATAACAAAACTACTAAAGATTAAGACTCATCTCTCATGTCTCATCAAATTGAAATAACATCTGTGCTTTCACTTAGAAATTGTAAGAATGTCCACGATTAAATAGACTACAGGCCAGTTGCATAATGTTTGTCAAGTTAAACTGGAGTTCTCTAAAAGCTCGGCTGGTTAATTATGTAACTAGAAGAAAAGAAAAGACAGAATATTCAGCGATAAACCTGAAGAAAGCAGTTTGTCTGAGCGCTGCCCGCGCATGTGAAGGCACCACGTAGCGTCACAGGTAAATACAGACCGGAAGTAAACAATACATCCATGCAAACAAACATGGCGGCGTGTTAACGAAACGCCGCGCCAGGGGAAGGTGCTGTTTGTCATTGGTCTTGTGATCTGCGATGAGGTTGGGTAGCAGAAGTGATTTTTCTACAAAGTCACGAGAAGCAGCTGGTAAGATGCTGAACTTTAAAGTAACGTCAGACACCGTTTATCTTTGCGGCTGCTGCCTCCTATTTGAATTAGCATGGTGGTTAGCACTAGCTTGATGTCATGTATGCTTCACGTAAGCTAGCTCCTTATGCGCGGTGCGCTAATTAACTCTTTAATGCCAAAGTGAGCATTCTACTTTTTTTTAAGATCGTATTTTAGTGTATTTCTGGGGGAGAGAGGATGGGGTTGACACGCAGTAAACAGCTGTAAGCCGGACTCGAACCCCGGCCGCTGTAGGACGCAGCGTACATGGGGTCCTGCTCACTGAGCTAAGGGCCACTCGCCCCCATCTGCTTTATGTTTATGTGTATGGAGATGATGTTAAGCAAGTAGAAGCAGAGGACACTGTGATTTATTATGTATTTTAATGCGCCTCCTGATTTACTTTTGGACATTATGTGGTGATATAATGTTTCATGAACTACTGGGCCTATATTAATACGGTGCATAGACTTTTATTTACAGCTGTTATAGGTTCTAATCAAGGATTTTTTTTTAAAGGATTACATAATTTAATAGTACTTAAATGGATATGGTTACAAAACGCCTTATAAAATTGCAAAAAAATACATAGCCCTCATTTAACACAAAATGCATAGAGTACATGATGTTTAAGATGTCAGAGAGTAGCAGTAACTGTATGTGCAGTTTATTTTTTGGTGGAAAAAATAGATTCAGTGATTTAGGCACTGGTGCATAATGAGTTTTGCAGCATTCACAAACGTGTACCAACATTGTAGGTTATGTTGTCTATTAACATGTATTTACAATAGAATATAAGTGGAAGTGAAGTAGTTGTACATAATCTAAAAGAATAAATTGACTACAAGAACTATGATCACACAGTGCAGTTTAGTTAAGTTTCTGTAGATCTTTTCCAGTATTACTAGTCTAGTCTCATGATGGCATCTTTGACTCCTGAAAAGGGCTTTTCAGCCAGCTTTGTATTATAGTAATGTGGGTAGTATGCATAAATTAACTATGTTAAGCTTCCCTCCATCTTGTCAGCATCAAGATCTCCCTGCTCTTTTGTGTAAATTTTCACTACTTCTTGGGCTGTTGCCATGGATGTATAAAAAGACTGGATACAGTGTTGGTAGCCAGGTGTTGTGCATTCCTATGAAAGCTGCTCAGTGTTGCATAAAGCCAAAAATGCCAAACTGCCATGTATAATACTACTAGGATGATCAGCACTGCTTCTGCACTGCCTGGCCCATAAGGCAGGGTCACTAGAGACTTCCGCCAGCCAAAACGACTTTGATCGTGCAGCTCTGCTAGACTTTCCAAACGTTATCAGACTAAATAGATCAAGTCTCAATAATGAAATGAGTCATTTGTAGGGGGGTGTGATGCTCAAAAAAATGTATCCACTGATTTGCAGACGTCTCGTTTTGGACCCCAGAGCATCGCGAGACAGATGCAATTACACTCTTTGGCCACCACAAAATTGGCTTCAAAGCGCAGCACACTTCCTGGGGGCTTGGCTGTGTCCTGAACTACAGTTTGTACTTCCTCATTATTTCATGCCTGCACTCACCATCGAGAGAGATGTATCTTTTCTCTCTCACAAACTCTGACCAAAGTCTAATCAAACGGTAAAATAAGGCAGTGCAGATCAAATATAAACCAGGATTCTGTTACAGTATTGCCTATTTCTCTGCTAAAATGTCTTCAGAAACATACCTTTGTGCCCTGTTTAGCTGTAATACAAGGATTTGTAAGCACTGTGCTGTTTCCTGAGGCTGAAAAAACTGAGATCATAGTAAAACTCAACAGTGCTGATCAAATATGAGCCCCAGTTCTGTTACTGATATTGCTTTATTCTCTGATCAAATCTTTTCAGAAACATATTTTAGCTTGCTGTTTAACTGTAATTCAAGATAGTTTGTTACCAGCCAGCTGCCATATTGTTTTCAGATTAGCGGAAACTAACTTGCTTTACATCACTCACCAGCAGGAGCGTTTACTGGTCCAGTGCGGCACAGTGCATTATGGTATTTGGTATCTGTTATTTTCTACCTTTTGAGAAAAAGCAAACACCACAGTCCTTTTTCTGTTTTCTCTTGTAGCACCAATTTCAAACATATTTGCATCTTTCTACTGCATAGACAGACCGGTTTTATGAAAAGTCCATCACTGAGATGCTATTTAACCACAGCTTTTAGAGTTTATTATGCATGAGAGCATTAATGTCACTTTTTTTAATAAAATTCTGACTTGGTTTTAAATTACTTTTAATCTATAGTGTGTTTTGGTTGAAGGCGAATGTTAAACAAGTTATTTACAAGACATTAAGATAATTTAACCGATAACAGGAAAAATATAAAAGCAGCACCAATATTTGTCCCATAAAAGACAGATTATTAGATAAGTCTAATGTTGTCCTGTTGAGTTTGAGTCAGAGATGCCCAAAATGATTAAAAAAGAAATAGAGTGCAATCCCAATTCTAAATGATGCAAGGCCAAAGTATTGTCACAACATGTGCAGTGAAAATGCTTTAGGCTACACAGCAACCAATGCCACTGCAGATTCAAATATCCAGTCCATGCTTTTACTACCTTGAGGGATTTTGTTTGTATTATTTGATTCTAATTGGGTCCACAGAGCATTCATATTTGAACTACCAGTCAAATAAGTAATTTAAACATGTTGTGCTGGGTTTCTCAAGCCTACAGGATCAACAAAAGATAAGAGCTGCCATCACTTATAATCATTTATTTAAAACTAGTTACAATTATTTAAATGTCTAAAACACAGTTCAGTAACGGCAATTGGATCCACGTGTGTGGTCTTGAAAGTACTTTTCTCCTCAGAGCCATAGAAAGACGGAGAGGTGTGAGGAAATAATCAGATATTGTGAGATATGACATCAAAACATTTCTCAATACTGTGCCCTCAATATTCCCTCTGATTTAACTTGCTGTTAGAAAAGCAGAGCCAGTGGACATGCAAAAAAAGACACATTTAGTTGTTTGAACATGCTAGCTGTATCAAAAATAAATAAATAAATAAAATATATTTCTATGTATATACTTTGTAAAAGGATACACCAACCATTACAGATGTCTCATCTACATCATTCAGTGCTGAAAAAGAAAAAAGTGCCTATAGTTTTACTCAACTTAAAATGAAAAAAGAGGCTACAAAGACTGTTTCTTAAAAAAAAAAAGAACACCACCGAGGCTGAAAGGCAGAGTGCTTAAGTCATCCCAGCTTTTTTTACGTAATGATGTAAAGCTAATGCAATGCAGGCAATTACTTTTTCTTATCATTGAAAATGCCTATTAAGAAAACTGTTCTGATCAAGCTTAAACAGTTAATAGGTAATTTCAAGCCATTATTCTCCTCCAACCTCTGCTTTCCTTTAATTTACTCGCCAATCATTTGGATCCTTTACTGCATTGTCTAATAAATCTTCTCATTAACCGTCCACATTCTGTTGCCAGAACTCTAACGCTCAGCCCTAAACCACCCACAGAAGAATAAAATATTAAATTAAAATCATGACAAAGCTATGGATGATAATTATATCCAAGTCCAGAAAAGTACAGTACTAAAGTACAGTGTCATCATCACACACTGCTGGTGTTTGTTACAGAAAGACTAATTAAAAGTCTGCCAGTTTGAAGACAGTTCTGTTATACTCTGTAACTAATCTGTCTATTATTCTCTGCCCCATTTTGCTTGCTGACATGTTACAATTTAATCATGTGACTGTAAATCCCTGATTGTAGAGTGGTTAAGTTTTAGTGCTCTCACTGTTTCTGTGCAGGTTTGATTTCCAGTCAGGGAACACTTTCTTAACAAACTGCTTCAGCTCAGCGTTCAATACCATCATCCCTGAAATCCCCCACTCTTAACTCACTGTCAGCCCCCCTGTCAGTTGATCACAAATTATAGACAGACAGGAGGCCGCAGATGAGGCTGAGGGAAATTACATCGAGCGCTGGCACACATAGCACACATCCCATATTCACTTTGGTAAAGCTTTGTTTTGGCCTCCACCGACTCCTGAGACAAATATCTAGCTCTCTAGCTGCTAAATGCTGCACTGTGTTCACCAGCTGGACGCTAACTATGTCTGTCTACCGTTTGGTGCTGGGAAGGCTGCGCACAGTGGGTTTATTAGAGCAGAGCTCTTTAGCTGAAAACATCTGCCATAGGGAGAAAACATAGACCGTGTATAATGATGGACAATGCAGGGGGCGGGGTTTATGACCTATACTGCAGCCAGCCACCAGAGAGTGATTGAGATGCTTTAGCTTCACTTTTGAGGAGCTGTTATATGGTCCACAGTTGTAGTCTATGATGTAAACACTGGCTGCGCTCCTTTTCAGTGCTCCACTGCACCACTCAACACGTTACGGCGAGGGCCAGGAGGGCTTTTTAAATGAAGTGTAATCTGTCAGTCAGCGGCAGCAACCACGTAATTGTCAGCTGACAAAACAAACAAGAGTGTCGGTCTACAGGACAAAAGCCATGGTAGCTTTCCTGATTGACAAATAATTGCCTGCGTGGATTGTCATGGTCACAATATGATTTTATTTAAGCCTGTACGACATTCAACAGTTTGCCATTTTATCAATCTCCCTTTTTTTGTTTGTGTATGTATGGGCCATGTCGTAACGTGTACCCCGCTATCACGGCTCAAATTTAGCACCGGATACGGCATAGCTGCTGGCTACAGTGCTGGTCAAATGGTGCACAGACTCAGCCTACTTGGCACAAAGAAATGGTGCGCACCCACAGTGATGACACAGTCATTTCATCAACTGTATGAAAATAAAATTTAATGCAGCTTTAACTTCAATCAGACAGGAAAGAAAAAGCTGAGCGGAGTATTTAGTTCATACATGACTTATGAAACTGAATGTTCCAATAATATTCCTATTTTTCTGTTTTTTTTTTTTTTAGGTTTTCCACTGGTGGTGAACATGTTGGACCATGTGAACACCGCCTCCCACTTTCATCCCTTCACCCCCCCCCCAAAAAGGTAAGTGTTGTGATATTTACACATATTCAAAACCTGCTCATATCCAAGTCTTTTATATTTTTTTAAAGTAGGTATGTTTTTCCCCTTTTCTATCCCAACCTTGCAAACTTTTGGCTAGTTGTTTTGTGTACAACATATCCATGACAACGTATAGAGCTGACTGTAAACAGGCAAGAGGCCGTGGTCAAAAACCCCATTTAAGATGCATATTACAAATGTGCTGTAAATGTGTCCAAAAGAGTGTTTTTTTCAAATCCCAATATTATCAGCTTATTCCACATCTTAATTAGAAAATGCTACATTTGGAAAAATGCCTAATTTGGATTCCCTAAACGGAATATATATTTTAATGTTTAATATTGTCATATTTGGAATAATAATGACTTATTAGTGTGCATGTAGTCAGCAGGATTAAAGTGAGACATAGCTTAATAAGGATCAAACAAGATGAAATGGTAATAACCAAAACACATAACGGGTCAACAATATTAAATCACAACAGCATTACTACACCAATATGAAAAAAACCCCAAAAAACCATTACATAATAAGGTGCGTGAACAAAGCAGTTCATTGAGTTATTACGTCTGATAGTTCATTAAGGCAACTGCAGCTAGAAATTCCTCTACCACTATTCTTAGTTTAAAATAATTTAAAAAGAGACGAATCTCTTCAACTAATTTTCTCAAGTTTGAGGTTGGCCTACACATCATTAAAGGGCCAAGGACTGTTGTAGAGCCGGCTTATTTCCCTGCCTCTGTACTGACAACAGGCACTAAACTGAAGCCATTTGTGCAACCTAAGATTATGACTGCTTTTCAAATATAAAAACGTCTGGCTCAAATATGTAGGAAATTTGCCTGAGATGATGTTATAGACTGAAATGTACCAGTGTTGTTACCAACGCACAGTGAGGGACTGTGTTTTTGAATGTAAAATCATTACACTAGAGTTGTTAGAGTAAAGAATAACAACCAGAGCCCAAAAGCTTGGCTTGTCAGCCCTAGCTCTTTCTGAATACATTTTCTGTGACACACTGTGAAATAATGACTTATCTAGGGGACATCAGGGAGAGCATGTAGGCTAAATTGGCTGCAGACATGCCCCTCAATGAAAAGGTTATATAAAATAATTCGCAAACTCTTCCCACTTGGAGCACAGATTCCATCCAAGATTCCTTGAAAATGTCCTTATGATGTCTACTTTGACTGAATTCAGCTTTTGTTCATGCAGTCTTGTTTTATCACCTCATCGACACTTGTTTCGGAATACTTCTGGTGCACAATATATACTGTATGTAGGATGGTATCTGCGCTGACCTCAAAAATAAATGACGAGAGTTAGAGTTTGATGCTTTCAGAAGCTTTTTGGTGGTAATTTCTGTCCCACTTGAATGTTCCACAGGTACAATAGCTGAACCCAAAATAACATATGCATCAGTTTCATTAGCGAGGTGAACAGTGCACACAAGACTGGCCCAGTTCTGCCAAAAACTCCCCAAAGATTACACAAACAAGATAACAAGAGAGATATCACAGGCCACTTGAAGCTCATTTGCCCTCAATTCTCATTGTGACAAACAGAGCGCTGTGCAGACGAATTTAGTCCATATGATAAGTGACACTATATATAGCTCAAACAGGGTGTGGTTGCTGTAATGTTCCAGATATAAAACGCTCCTGCTGAGGCACGAGGAGATTTGTCATCACAGTTTTTACAAATGGGGTAAAAAGTCAAAATCATGTAATGTCACTGAATAAACATTGCGGGTAGATTTGTCCCACAGAGCAGGGCTCATGACCAGCTGGAGGGAGAGTGCCTATTTTGACTGGCAGAATAGATGGACAAAATCGAACAAATTGAATTTATATTTATAGCTTCACACAGACTCTGATAGAGGGACCAGATCAGCAAAACAGATGACTATCCTAATTTAAAAGGAGATTACTCAACAGCAGATTGTATAATTATTACTCTGATATATGTTGATGCAGTTTAGGTTATGGTTGTGAATAGGTCGTAGAAGATAAATGGATATTTGTTGAATATATTGTGTTCAAATAGCTGATGGATATAGGTTTAACAATTTGTTGTGATCAATGGCTGTATTAAAGGTCTAGTGTGCAGGGTTTAGGGAGATATATTGGAAATAATATAATAAGCGTTTCTTTAGTGAAGAATATCTGAAAACAAGAGTTATGTTTTTGTTATCTTAGAGTGAGCCATTAATATCTGCAGTATGTTGTTTGTACAGAGATAGGGCCACTCGCATTTTCACATCAGCCAGTTTGCAGCCCCTCTGTGACAAAATCTTTGGAAAGACACTGATGTTTTCAAATGTGAAACTGCTGAAAATGCTAATGCTTTTACTGCATTAAATCACAACCACCATCTTTCGTTTCGGAGAGGAAGAGACCCTTGCAGTTATTCGGCTCCCAGTTTAAAAAAAAACCTCCTGAACAATGCTGGTTGCAATCTGCAATCCTCACTGTTAAATGCAGCTAATTCCTCCAAAATCTTACACACTGTTCTTTTAATGGTTGACAAATTAGTCAACAGGTCAGTTATAAGCCCAACATACAGTAAGAACAACTTTTAGGTAGCCACGTTGTGAAAAATTCCTCTGGCTGTTTTACTTTTCCCTCAAGGTTTTTTGTTTTTATCCACCTTTGTCATGAATAAGGAAGTTCCCCCCTATGCACCACTAGATTTACTGTCTGGACAATGGCTGCAGGGCACATCTAGACAGAAATCCTGGATTGACACTTTATAATAAAGTTTGTATACATATATATATATGTGTGTATATATATATATAAAATACAGCTTTAGGTCCATGCACGTTGGTGTGATAGGTGGACTTTGCAAACTGTCTAGCCTTCCATAATAGATGTTGAATTTAAAAAGGTTAATCAAGAACCAGAAATGTGCCACATATGGCAGAATTTACATCCTGTCAGTTAGTCTTACAATGTAAAATAGTGTGCATTTTCCATCCCTCTAACCCACTTTTCAGAATAATACACATAAAATCATAAAATGATTCCCATCACTGATGTAAGTGTAACATCTGCAGCGAGTGGCAGGGATCTGCCAGTTGTAGTTGTACGGTACAGTACAGTTGTCATCGTAAGTAGTGATAGTGAGATTGTTGAATCTCAGATGCTGAGATCGCTACTGGTTATTACTTTGGTTTCCAAAAAAAAGTGCGGCACTTCTTCTGCCACTAGACGGCAATAGCTGTGACCAATCACACCTGAAGCACTTTTTGCACTTACTAAGGGTTTTTTTCCTTAAGTCTAAATTCTTGCTTGTGTTGTACGTCGCTTTGGATAAAAGCGTCTGCTAAATGAAATTGTAGAATTGTAGTAAATGTTGTTAAGATACACCTTGACCAGGAGAGTTGTATGAGAGCGACCCCATTCCTCCATACTATATGTTCATGTTAACACACCCCCAGACAGGAACGCAACCAAGCTCAGGAGCATCCAAAGCTGGATTACAGATGAATTTAAACTATTATATGATCAGCATAATGTTATCCATCTGCATCTGAAATGGCATTGTCCTCCGCAACAAAACATTTGTTCCTGTGGATTTACTGGATTTTGTCTTTGTGGCACTGAATGGTATGCAACACGTCTTGACATGAATAACACCGGGTTAATACGTGACAAAAAGGCGAAAGCTTTCAACCATGTTCTCAGCCAATAGAGTTTCCTCAGCTGTTAAATTGAAACTTTGAACATCTGCTAGACCAAAATAACAATCATAATCATAAAATAAAAAAAATGTAGAAGTTGTGTCTCAGTGTTTTCAAAACTCTTTCCACATCTGAGCTATTTCTGTATTGTAGGAGGCAGTTGCCGTTACACTTCCTCTTTGCTCCGGTTTTCTTTGCCAATCCTGTTACAGCCCTGTCAGTCAGTTACACATGGGAACAGCAGGAGAGCATTTAATGTGATCCAAGCCCCGTCATCTCTGCTCACTTGATAATGTAACACTTTACATCACAGGGGTGGACACGCTCCTGATGGGAACAAGACCTCTAATCTCCACACGTTTCTACAAATAGCTTTTTGCACACATACTAAAGACAGGCAGTCAGGGAGACGAGAGATTACACTGCACTGTCTGTGAACACTTTATTCCATGCTCTTCATTTAGAAACAACCTTTCTGAATCATTACGTGCTGCTCTTAATATCTCTCAGGCTGTGCAACATCACGCCTAGACCTGAAAAAAAATCAGAGGTAAGAAAAAGTGCTTGAAATGGATCCTTGTAAGACTTGTACATATTTGATTAGTTTATATAGTTGATATTGAAGTTATATGATGCCACTGTGAAGTATTTTAGAATAAGTAGAGGTAAAGATGTCTAGTACCACTACTCTTTTAACACTGCTTACGGTTGGCTCAAATTATCTCTCTGTTCAGTATTTTTAGTTATTATTAAGTATCTTTATTCAAACACTGCATAGACTAATTAGGGAACTTTAATACAAGCATAGTGTGTGCTACAATTAAACACATGTAATTTGTGTTAACAGGGTCGTACCAGTGTTTAAATTAGGGCAAAAGAACAATCGTTCACAAAAAAAAAAAGCATCTTTTTAAGTTTTAAACACATAATCATGCAATCAGATGCAGCTGGACTTATTTCTTCCTGCATGCTGAGTTTGTGCCGATGCTGGTACAGTTCATTTTTGATCACGGCCCAGTGATGGCAGTGTCGGCAGCCGGAATCAGGCCACTTTATTTGGCCTGATTCTGGTGCGTCAATAATCCTGGCTTCAGCCAATTTGGGCAGCTGGAGGCGACCCACCTTATTCTTTTGGCATACCAAGTTTGGGCCAATGCTGGGCCGGGCCATTTTTGATAACGGCCAAGTGATGGCAGTGTTGGCAGCAAAAATTGGGCCAGTTTATTCGTCGTGGTTGTGGGGCATCATTCATTCCAAATCTCAGCTGTGTGAGGCAACCAGATTAGACCTGACTTTTTTTTCCGGCATGCCAAGCTTAGGCCAGTGTCCCTAAAATCTCTGCAACATCAAACCAAAACCTAAAAATCAGAGGGAAAAACAGTTTTCTCTCTGGAGTTTAGCGTTAGTGAAGTCCTTTTATTATTGACAACAACTACATTAACACTGCTTACAGTTGATTTAACTGATCTCGCTAATCAGTAATTGTCATTATTAAATATCTTTTCACTGCATTGCCTTATTATGTAACTTTAATATACAGTATGTGTAGTATATGTTAGAAGTAGGGCTGCACCTAACGATTATTTTGATAGTTGCTCAATTGGTCGATTATTTTTGGATTTATCGATGAATCGGATAAAAAATATATATATATAGAAACAATAATAAATTAAGCATTTTTTTCTCCTGTCACTTTCTTCAAAAACAGATTATCAATTACAACAGTGCAAAAAGTGCAGTGCATTAACAGGTGGTTGCTTGAACATCCCTGAGCTGTCAAAATAATGTTAAATTAGAAATAATAAATAACTACAAAATCAAACATGAAACAATTCAAAAACGTAATGTTGACAGCTTGTCATAACCATCGTGCTCGCTAGCCATGCTGTGTCACTTTTGCATATTTTGCAGCTAACACACTTCCTTGTTTTGCATTACGTGAAGTGCTCCCAAACATCTAAAATTTTCGTACAAAACACTCTGTCTGCCTCTGCCACGCCTCTTTAAAACACTGGCTTCTCCCGTCTGCATGCGACAGCCCCGCAACCGGCGAGTGACGTAATAATTGCGACGCAACAAATCGATAATTTAATTTGTTGCCAACACATCTAATAATCGATTATAATCAATTTTATCGATTCGTTGTTGCAGCCCTATTTAAAAGCCTTGTTTAAAAGTAAACACATTTAATATGTGTAAACGAGATGATTCTAGCATTCAAGTTAGAGCAAAAGAGCAATCTGTCACACACACAAGCACCTGTTCAAATTTGAAACACAAACCACTGAATGTTTTGTCTTAGTTAAAAAAAAATCTCATCACCAAAGACATTTTGTAAATGAATGTTACTTAGACTCCTTCCACCTCAGGTTTATACAGTGCATTTATGCTTTAATCTCTCGACTCATTTCATCAGTTTACAAAGCTAAATTTAATCAGCGGGTTACCAGAATAAATATCACTTACCTTTTGATCACAGTAACAGAATTGTGCTCTTTGCATCAGAGAAGAAAAAAAGAAGTGATATTGAAAATGGAATCAAAAAAGGTCAAGAACTGAGACAGTCCAAACAGCTACACAAATGTTGAAATTAAGATGGCAAACAATGTGTGGCTGCTCTATTATGCTGAGATCATGCGTGAAAAGTTCCTAAAACAAGATGAAGAAACCGGTGGGACTACACAAGAAGTTAGAAATGAATTAACAATAATGATGTGAAAGTTAAAAAAAGGAATAAAATGGATCACAAATACAATTATTTGTCACTAAAGGGAGCTGAGATTAGCATGTGGACAGCAAAATAGGCTACAATTTTACAAATATTGGTAATATTTTATACAATAGATTACCTTAATGAGCACATTGCAGAGTGGAGATTGTGTACTCTAGCAAATGTCTTTTTGCTTCCCATCTTCTTTTGTTCTGCATTACACATTGATAATCATCAATAATAATAATTTTAATATAATGACTTTGAATAAAATATTTCTAATCAGTTCTGCCCCACAAGCTATATTTATCAGTCAAATCCAACAAACTCAAACAATAAAACTATGTTAATATAATTGACTTCATAGCAGTTTGAGGAAATGACTGTATCTTACTTTGAAATGTTGCTGCAAATAATAAGGTGAAGTCAGGTAAATTGGGATATTCATTAATATGTGACAAATAAGGTTGTGACAAATAAGGTTGTTGGCTTTTTAATTATTAGCAGCACAGATGTGTTTTACATAAACAAACACATTGATTGGTCTGAGTTAACCTGGATGGTCACACCAAGTAATCACAAAATCACTAGTCCCAAAACTTTCAAGGAAAGCCATGTGGCATAGCCAAGAGATTTCCTCTTTTTGGAGTAAAGCAGCCTTAGAATAAAAACAAAAATGGTTTTAAGGTGTTGCATTTTATTAACTGTTTGACTTATAATCAAAATATTTTCACAATACTCTTTACTTCTTATTTTGAGTGAGTACTTTGGTGAGATGTGGACAGCATGATTTTAGGCCACCAGGTGCCATAAAATCACAAGTTAAGCATTTGTGTCTCACCCTGTAATATTGCAGACATTTTTGTCACCCATTTCTGCACATTTCTAGTCACTTAAATATTTTCCTAAGATGAAGCATTGAGTTCATGTTCGCCACAGTAGTTTGGAATTAGCCTTTACTGATTGACACACACTTGTACTTTGTAACGTGGCATCAAGGAAACAGGCAGCCAAATAACAGATAAAGCATGGCAGCAAAGTTGGATATTTTTGAAGAATAGTTCCATAGTTTCATTAATGATTCAAGAATAAATATCAGAACTGAGAAATTAATTTAGTCATGTAAAATTAAACAAACATAAGCATCCCATTTTACCTTACCACCCATTCTGTTTTACTTAGGGTCAGAGGGGTTGGAGTTAGGATTGGGGCTTCTAAAAGTAACACTAAAGGTAGCCTTCAGAATTTTAGGGGGTTTTCTTGGTTATCAAGCAGTGTTCAAGTGTCACACATAACCGGACTTCACCCTAATCAAAAGCTAGCTCAAAAATGTAATGAAAACACACAAGTAGGTCAATTGTTTTCAGTGGTGAGTCCTTTGCTTGGCAGAAAATCTTTGTGAAAATGCCTTGTGCTCTTTAATGATTTGATGCAGGTAAAAACGTCTGTTAAAAGAGGGAACAATCCTCCCCAAAGACCACCAAAAAATAGCAACTTTAAATGCAGGATCTTTACTGATCAAGCTTTAATGAAAAGGACGACAGGACCATACTGATTGTTTTCTAATCAGCTTTTAATTGCCAAGTAGCTTCCTTCACTCCAGTCGTAAGGCAATTACTACCCACGCACTGACACATTGATAACAGAATCGTTACTGGACATTTCAGCCGCCACCGCCACAGCTGTGACAGCCCCACGACTCACAGTGGGATTCCCTGCCACAACTCATCTGAGACACAGAAACTGGCAATGGCAGGACAAAGAAAAATCAATGGCAGCAGCTTAATGTGGTAAAACCATGTTGACACTGAGCCAAGCTTGATGGAGTGGAGGGCCAGGCAGTGCAAAGCCAACAGACTCTTTTACAAGAAGATTTTTATCGGAGTAATTAAAACGCAGAGCTACAGCATATTCATACTAATGTGTTTGCAAATTATTTAACTTTTCAATGATGATAACAAACTTTTAGGGAGTTTATAGTCAGCCGAGTCTGGAATGTAATGTTTATCTGTAGCAACCTTGTTATATACTGGAACTATGGAGCTTTCAGGACATAATGGACAATATAACCTTTGTGGTCACTGTCATTGTCTGATGCATCCACAGATGGCAAGTAATTCCAGGGGATCAAACCATCAATCATTTCTGGAAATTAAAAATGTAATCAAAATTCTTTTAACCTACTTGTGATCTAATTGTTGCTGCATTGCCACATTATTCTCACATTTAAAAAAGATCTGTCTACACTTAATATCAGTAAGTGTGAACTATCAGTACATCACAGGCACATCACAGCAGAGAGGCTCATTTTATTCTTCTGGCATCATGATGAGTAGCATGAGCACCACTTCTAGCACTGTGAAAACTAAAAATAAATACAAAAATTGCTGCTTGTTAAGCACTTAATGCATATTTGTAAACAGATCCGCTAATCTTAACACACTGTCATTTGCATTTAGAAACCTATACACTGTACACTTATTAAGCAACACACAAAAAAAAACTAAAATGTACACGAAATGAATAATAATTAAGCACTGCTTAATTAGCATATGCAACTTTTTATTGGATCAAAGAATACAACACAGTAACATTCAAAAACACTGTGCTTAAGCTTACTGGGACATTTGAAAGTAAGCTTTCGTTAATGCTATCAATTTCCTACTATGACAAGTAAAAATTCTGTGAAAGGAGTCTAAATAAGCAGCTGTTTAGCTTAGCATTGGAAACTATACCTAACTTCCTTGAGTGTTGACCACCAGTTGCCAGGGAGCTGGTTCTGGCCCAGAAATAGTCCATTTTATAATCTCCCTTTAAAATCAGTGTTTTTGTTTAGACACTGGATTTTGTACTGATTAAACAAGCAAGATATTGTTTCATTTAAGCAGAACCAAGCTAGCTCTTTCCCCATTTTAACCTTTATGCTAAACTAATATTATATATTTAACTTAGTTGAACTACCCTGTAATTAGTCATCTCTGGGTAATCAAAGTCAATGAAGAAACATTACTGTAGTATGGAAAAGCCTTCTGTCAAACACAAAGTTGATGTACAGTAATTTACTTAATCTGGGCTTCATGAATGCTGACTCAGCCTCAGGCTAGTGTAGGCAGACCTCTTAACTCATCAAGCTTAGTGATAAGTGCTGATGTAGAGCCCGTGAACGAGGAAGGTGGGATAAATAATAAAACATAGATCAAGAAATTAAGAGAATAAGTGAGTGGACATTAAAGAAAACAAAGGAACAGTGTCGTTTTCACAGATATGTTTTTATTTGTCAAACTGAAAGAGCTTTTGTTTGAAGCAACATCTTTTTTGACTGTACACAGTTTCTCACTCTCCTCTGCAGGCTTGAACCTAACCAGCATTATAATAGGTACGTTTTCTAGATAGTGATTGACACTCATTGACTGAGGAGGTAAGAAATAATACGTGAACAGGGGACACAAAAATACAAAGACAGGATGGATTTCCACTTTGCTCCTCTCTCGAACCTGTGAGATGAAGTTTTACAATGCACAAGACGATCAATGGTGAGCACAAAGTAAAGGCTATTAGATCTTTATGATATGCAAGAACATAGTGTGCCTGTGGACATTGTTGTTCTACTGTACTTGTTCAAACTCATACATCATGCAAACTTCCTCAAAGCTTTGTAGCAGGCCTGCTGACAGGAACATGACTACAAAGATCAATCAGAGCAGATGCTGGCCAAGATTTAGTTATTCAAGAGTGGACAAATAGCCTGTTTATGCTTACTCTGTGTCCATGAGTCTAAAGAATGACAGTCACTGATTCACACCAATAACAATTTCCACATATTGGTACATCAAAGTCTTTCAGTGTAGCTTACATTGATCGCATTTGGCAATATAACACAAGTAAACTTTTCCAAGATATCATATTGTGATTTGCCAAACCAAGTCAGCTTTACCCAGTTCCAATTATCCAGATAACAATCAGAATATGTTTAGTTTTTATAGTTACGTGTCAACTACGACGACATCCATGTCAAAGGCATGACTGCTGAAAATGCCCTGGCAAGCAACAATGTAAAGAAAGCACCAACTTATTTCGACTTTGACAATTTCCATGTATTTCTTGCTGTGCTTTTAGAATTAAGAAATTTTAAAAAAAAAAAGTATGCATTTTCATTTATCGAATACAAAGTGATGAAAATATGAGTGGCACTTTCGTGTTCTGAATCTAGTCAGGCAGCCAAAATGATTTGCACAGGTTGGCGCATTAAATTAAATAAGGTTTTACTTTCTCTTTCAGACTGGGATGCAGTCCCAGAACAAAGACATTGCATTCCTATAATATGAAATGATTGGATAGTTAAGTGACTGAAAGCTGGCAAGCATAAAAGCAGCTCTCTTCAGCTCTTATTTTAGCACTTGAGAGCTTTGGGAGAACTAGTCAAGAGTGGGAACCACCAGAGTAATCCAGGCCTATTTTTAAGCCATGTAGAATTGGGCTGTGAGGTTTCGACGCTGCTGCGATACCTCAGGTTCTTGTTTACTCCTATTTATTAAACCAGCCAAACATCTCTGTTCATTTACTTTAGGACGCAGCCAACAGCAGAATCCATACAGTGAAAACTGCATAAATAGAATATTTTGACATGATTGGCATAACAGCATCTTCATCCCCTGCAACCTTAACGTATCTAAATATTTTTAGCTCACTGAAACCGTTTGAACATGCAGAGAGAGCTGCTGTCATGTCCTTTGAAAATACCCACAAGCTCCTGAACATAAAATTTCTCATCTAGCACGATAATAAAGATCAGATTCCCTGAAATAAAGAGGCTGTCCATATTTAATTTAGAGCTCTGTGCTGCAGTTCATCATCATAATGACATATATTAATATATTATTAATCCGGACATTTGCTGTCTTTTGAAAAAAAGAAGACGTAATGATCATTTATCATATCAAAGGGATTCAAGAAAATAAGAGACTGCTTTCAATATGTGACTTATGCATATAAGGACATGATTTAAATAACTGCTCTCCCTCATTTAATATTTTCTTTAAATAATATTACAGAGAAATATTTAAATAAGTGGCCAAAAACGATACATTTGTGGGTTATTATTAATATTATTATTAATGACATCTATCCTGAGCTTTGTAATTGATACAACTTAGATCTCCAAGACAACACGGAGACAGTTAAACAGATTTTATGTATCTGACAGCTGACACAAATAAATCTAAATAAATATAAAAACAGAACAAGCACAAACAATAGCTCCAAATATCTTAGAAAAAGTGTAGCAATAATCAAATACAAAAAAAAAATGGAACTTCTTAGGAGAGCATTAAGACAATTCAACTAGAGACAGCATACGAGCCTCAGTGTCATTGCTGCAAGTTTAACTGCAGTGCCTGTTTATTGTCTCACACATCAGTTATCTTCAGTAAGCTTTTGCAGTGTGTTGTAATGTTTCAGAACTATTTAAAAATGCACATAAAAATAGGTCCCTAAATCAAAGCCATTGCTCTCAGGGCTGGAGGTTTTAAATGATTTGTCATAATATACATTTATAATTCACGCACCATGCAATTTTCTTAGTCTTTTACATATAATACAAGAGCATTAATAGTGTTTTGATTGATGTAGTAATGCCAGTGTCCATTAGGGTAAAAGCATGGCTTGAGAAAGTGTAGTAATCAAAGTAAAAATATATTTGATAATGTGATAACATGGGCTCTCGACATGGTATTTTAGACAGTTTCGTCATGGTATGAAGTTGGTTAATTATGTCCAATGAAGCACGGCAGACAGGTTTCACATCTTTGTTAAAAAGTGACACTGTACAATAGCTTCCATGGCAACAAGTTAAAACCACAGTGAGAACCCCGCTCAGACTCCACCACCACCCCCCACCCCTCCCGTATATATTACAGAAGTTCATTGCAAACAGGATGGCAAATCTTGAGAAGAATAAAAAGACAAAGATCACGCTTTTAAGAGGAAACTAAAAGACAAAAGTGGATCAAGGGCAGGTTTTTTAAATCATTGTACAAAAAGAACAAACAGCAACCCACCACAACCAAACACGTATTCTTGAAAAATCCATTGGAAATTTATTTCTTTTTACAGGTTGCACAGTTTATTTTTGAAATACTGGGGTTGAGATACTCCAGTATGCCGAGGGACAGGGGACAATGGCAAGAAATATGGAAGAAAAGGACTTTACTCTTCCTCTGTGCATCCAAGTACTTCTGCACGCAAAGTGATCCTGCCATACCATGACCAGGGGAGGATCCTGATGAGCCGAGCATAGATGGGTGGATCTATCACGTTCTTTCGGTGTGTGTCGTTGTCAAAGTTTCCTTGGAATACCTTTAAAGACAATAGCATGGAGAAATTATTATCTTTGCAACCAGAAATTGTTGTCAAGTTTGGTCTGCAAAGAAAACCAATTTGAAACTGAATTGTATCACACCTAATTTTAAACTATTCAGTGGTTTTTGACCAAAAAAAAAAAGTGGTTCAGAACCAGAAAAACTGTTCTTAAGTAGAACCAAAAAATAGCAGGTTTTCCTTGACCTGAAGCGCAATCTATGACAATATCAGTGGGTGTGTCATATTCTACAGGTTGAAAAGAGATGGTGGGGAAAGGCACAGATAGATGTAAAGTGATAAATCTTCTGAAAAAGAGTGTGCAGTTGTCTAATTAAAAGTTATCCATGCGTCAGAGTAATCTGCGATTTTGCTGCTATTGTTTACTTCCATTTTGCATTGTACAGTGCACTCCTTTGATGACACATCGAGAACCAAGAACCAGAGCTAACTTTGTGGAAAAGAGGTGCGGGTTGTCTCTGGTTTCTGGCTTTGAGAGAGTGGCTCATGTATATAGATAATATTGATTGAACTTTCCTAGGTCACGCAAATACCACACTATAATTTTTAACTTAGATGGATTTCCCCTTTACGACTTGAAACATGGTAATCAAATGTTTTGAAAGTCAACATGTTGGGAAAAGTATCTTCAGTTAAAAAACTCAAAGAAACCGAATCAAATGCCTTTTTACTGGAAAGCAGGTGCAGAGCATTCCTTGTGAATTTCTTGCCTGATTTCTGCAGACTGTTACCTTCAAGGCCTCATGCCTGAGCAGGTACTGAATGAAGTGCAGCCAATCAGAGCTTCAATCCAAGCCCTGCCAATAACAGTACATTTTCTGAATTCGGGCCTATTCTTAGTTCTTTTCTTTTGTGTAACACGCACGTGAGCACATCAACAGTTCCCCCCTGTGGAAAATTGTGTGTTGTTAGAGCGGCACAGCTGGAAGTCCCACCTTCAGAATTAGGGACAGACATCTATTGTTGTTATTTCTGTTTACTGAGTGGCGTTATTAACACACTCCTTATGCTTGTTGGGCTTGTTTTCTTTCAGTTTTGTAGTACATTCCTTGAAATTTTTCAAGCTGGCATTAAATAAGAGGCTTTTGGTGGTTGCCAGAAATGTTGCCAGAAAGAGAAAGCTGTGTTCCTACAGTATGGCCTCTGCAAACTCATTTACATATTGTGGTGCAATATGCATCATGGATCAACACACCCAGACCCTCATTATGCAGCCACGGGCATATCATCCAATAACGCACTGAAAATCTAATTGTATCTAATTTAAACTAAACATTACATTTTGGACAACATACTATAGTAAGACTTTTTCATGCTGTTTCGAACTACATACTACATAATTACTTTTTAATGCTATTTTGGACGACATAATATAGTATGACTTTTAAATAATATTTTGGTTGACATACTATTGTATGCCTTTTTAAAGCTATTTTGGACTAAATACTACCGTATTGCTTTTTTATGACATTTTGGATGACATGCTATAGTATGACTTTATAGCAAAAATTGGAGTGTTAAAATTTCAGGGGTTAAACATTTTAGAGTTGATTTCAACTCCCAAAGTGTAATTTTAGCACATTCTGATTTAATTGGTGGTGATTTAAAACATGCTGTGACCTTATGCTACGTGCATGACATTGATATTTGAATTCTCTTAAATTTCCTATGACTTTAGTGAAGAGACATTTCTTTTTCTTTTTTTTTTCATTTCAGGAAAACGTCTATGATGCTGCAAACAGCACAGGATACATTTCTTGGCATCTGAAGAGAGTCCAGAGGAGGATCAGCATCCCCATCTTGCACTGGCTGGTAAGAAGGTGTTTTAGTTATCACTTCTTTAATTTAGTTTTCTCTGACTGCATATTTCTTGTGTATAATTTGAGTTTCCCTTATCTCAACTCTAGTCATGCTGCAGTTTGGAGGAGCATCTCCACAGCCAGCCTGGTCGGCAGCCATACCTCCTCACTGTTGGGCGTCACAAGAGCAAGACTGACAACTTCTACATCACCATGTTAAAGTATCTCATCCCATGCCAGGTACAGCTCTTACAGTGTTGCAGATGTGTACAGAATACCTTAATTCAAAATGTTTCAATTATCGGTGTAAATGACTGTAAAAGAATAACATACTAGAAAAATAATTGCTATTTTGGAAAATTGGGCTACAAACAACATCCGCTTAAAAGGTTATTGAAGACAGCCTGCATGATCACTGGTGCCCCTCTCTCCTTCCTAAAGGAGCACCAGCAGTGCTGCATTCGCAGAGCCACCTCCATCATCAGGGACCCTCGCCACCCTTCCCATGCCCCGTTCTCCCTTTTGCCATCTGAGAGGAGGTTCAGAAGCATCTGCTGCAGATCCAGCAGGATGCTGAACAGCTTCTACCCACAGGCTGTAAGTATTGTTAACAGACTGTATCTCCTCTCTACTCACACACACACATGCTCACATCAAACTCCCCCCGATCAAACAGAATCAGCTTGACGGCTCGTCAACTGTTGAGGTGAACCTTCAACGGGATTGAAATAGTACTTTATAAAAAACACTGATGAACATTCCTCAACTTTGCCTGAACTTGCTGCTAAACTGCTAAACAGTGTGTTTTAAATGTTTTGCTGTCTCTGCTGCTCAGTTGTGTGTCTGATATATGACTGTTTAGTTTTAAATCTTAGGAATATGTAGTTTAATTGTATTGATAGTTCTTTTAAAATATTGATTACTGCCTTTTTTGAAATGCACTGCAAGGAGCTGGCAAGAAATGGTATTTCGATTGATTCTGATACAAATAACAATAACACGAACCTTAAATCCTGAGTCCTGAATCTTTAATGTTGACATACCATAGTATATAGTATAGTATTTTGAACAACATTTTATGCTGTTATGGATGACATACAATAGTTTGACTTTTTGTGCTATTTTTCGTATTTTTTAGAAAGTATTTTTCGATTATCAGCCATTTTTTCTACATGCTATATTATGACGTTTTTGGCCTTTTTCTCAACATGCTGTACTATGACGTGTCTCTACAAGTTAAAATATGCTGTTTTCAGCCATTTTTTCAACATTCAACATTTCAATTATGAGGATTTTGGCCTTTTTTGGCCTTTATTCCCACTTTGCATACTATGACATGTCTCTACAAGCTATTTTATGTCATTTTCAGCAGTTTTAGGAGCGGTCAAAATTTGACTTTTTTCAACATACTATACTATTGCCTTTTCGGTCATTTTTTTTGACATGCTAAATTATGAGGATTTTTGTCTTTTTTGACCTTTTTTTCCACTTTGTATACTATGAAGCGTCTCTACAAGCTATTTTAACTTGTTTTCAGTCATTTTTAGTAATGGTCAAAATTTGACTTTTATCGATATACTATACTATTGCCTTTTTGGTCATTTTTTTGACATGCTAAATAATGAGGATTTTGGGATTTTTTGGCCTTTATTGCGAAAATGTCGAAAAAAGTCAAATTTTGACCGCTCCTAAAAATGGCTGAAAACGATAAATAATACCTTGTAGAGATTTATCATAGTATACAAAGTGAAAATAAAGGCCAAAAAAGACCAAAAACTTAATAATTGATGATTAATAATACCTTGTAGATATGTATCATAGTATGCAAAGTGGGAATAAAGGCCAAAAAAGGCCAAAATCCTCATAATTTAGCATGTCAAAAAAATGACCGAAAAGGCAATACTATAGTATGTCGAAAAAAGTCAAATTTTGACTGCTCCTAAAAACTGCTGAAAACGACATATAATAGCTTGTAGAGATGTATATTAGTATACAAAGTGGAAATAAAGGCCAAAAAAGCCCAAAATATTAATTATTTAGCATTTCAAAAAAATGACCAAAAAGGCAATAGTATAGTATGTTGAAAAATGTCAAATTTTGACCGCTCCTAAAAACTGCTGAGAACGACATATAATAGCTTGTAGAGATGTATATTAGTGTACAAAGTGGAAATAAAGGCCAAAAAAGCCCAAAATCCTCATAATTTAGCACATCAAAAAAATGACCAAGAAGGCAATAGTATAGTATGTCGAAAGAAATTCAAATTTTGACCGCTCCTAAAAATGGCTGAAAACGATAAATAATACCTTGTAGAGATGTATCATGTTATACAAAGTGGAAATAAAGACCAAAAAACCCAAAATCTTAATTATTTAGCATGTCAAAAAAATGACCGAAAAGGCAATAGTATAGTATGTCGAAAAAAGTCAAATTTTGACCGCCCCTGAAAATGGCTGAAAATGATAAATAATACCTTGTAGAGATGTATTATAGTATACAAAGTGCAAATAAAGGCCAAAAAAGGCCAAAATCCTCATAATTTAGCATGTCAAAAAATGGCCAACAAAGGCAATAGTATAGTATGTCGAAAAAAGTCAAATTTGACCGCTCCTAAAAATGGCTGAAAACAAGATAAAATAGCTTATAAAGATTCGTTATAGTATACAAAGTGGAAATAAAGGCCAAAAAAGCCCAAAATCCTCATAATTTAGCATGTCAAAAAAAAGACCAAAAAGGCAATAGTATAGTATGTCGAAAAAAGTCAAATTTTGACCGCTCCTAAAAATGGCTGAAAACAAGATAAAATAGCTTATAAAGATTCGTCATAGTATACAAAGTGGAAATAAAGGTCAAAAAAGCCAAAAAACTTCATAATTTAGCATGTCAAAAAAATGACCAAAAAGGCAATAGTATAGTATGTCGAAAAAAGTCAAATTTTGACCGCTCCTAAAAATGGCTGAAAATGATTAATAATACCTTGTAGAGATGTATTATAGTATACAAAGTGGAAATAAAGGCCAAAAAAGGCCAAAATCCTCATAATTTAGCATGTCAAAAAAATGGCCAACAAAGGCAATAGTATAGTATGTCGAAAAAAGTCAAATTTGACCGCTCCTAAAAATGGCTGAAAACAAGATAAAATAGCTTATAAAGATGCGTTATAGTATACAAAGTGGAAATAAAGGTCAAAAAAGACCAAAAACTTCATAATTTAGCATTTCAAAAAAATGATCGAAAAGGCAATAGTATAGTATGTCGAAAAAAGTCAAATTTTGACCGCTCCTAAAAATGGCTGAAAACAAGATAAAATAGCTTGTAGAGATGTATCATAGTATGCAAAGTGGGAATAAAGGCCAAAAAAGGCCAAAATCCTCATAATTTAGCATGTCAAAAAAATGGCCAACAAAGGCAACAGTATAGTATGTCGAAAAAAGTCAAATTTTGACCGCTCCTAAAAATGGCTGAAAACAAGATAAAATAGCTTATAAAGATTCGTTATAGTATACAAAGTGGAAATAAAGGCCAAAAAAGCCCAAAATCCTCATAATTTAGCATGTCAAAAAAATGACCAAAAAGGCAATAGTATAGTATGTCGAAAAAAGTCAAATTTGGCCGCTCCTAAAAATGGCTGAAAAAAAGATAAAATAGCTTATAAAGATGCGTTATAGTATACAAAGTGGAAATAAAGGCCAAAAAAGACCGAAAACTTCATAATTTAGCATGTCAAAAAAATGACCAAAAAGGCAATAGTATAGTATGTCGAAAAAGTCAAATTTTGACCGCTCCTAAAAATGGCTGAAAACAAGATAAAATAGCTTGTAGAGATGTATCATAGTATGCAAAGTGGGAATAAAGGCCAAAAAAGGCCAAAATCCTCATAATTTAGCATGTCAAAAAAATGGCCAACAAAGGCAATAGTATAGTATGTCGAAAAAAGTCAAATTTTGACCGCTCCTAAAAATGGCTGAAAACAAGATAAAATAGCTTGTAGAGATGTATCATAGTATACAAAGTGGAAATAAAGGCTAAAAAAGGCCAAAATCCTCATAATTTAGCATGTCAAAAAAATGACCAAAAAGGCAATAGTATAGTATGTCAAAAAAAGTCAAATTTTGACCGCTCCTAAAAACTGCTGAAAACGACATATAATAGCTTGTAGAGATGTATCATAGTATACGAAGTGGAAATAAAGGCCAAAAAAGCCCAAAATCCTCATAATTTAGCATGTCAAAAAAATGACCAAAAAGGCAATAGTATAGTATGTCAAAAAAAGTCAAATTTTGACCGCTCCTAAAAATGGCTGAAAATGATAAATAATACCTTGTAGAGATGTATTATAGTATACAAAATGGAAATAAAGGCCAAAAAGCCCAAAATCCTCATAATTTAGCATGTCAAAAAATGACCAACAAAGGCAATAGTATAGTATGTCGAAAAACGTCAAATTTGACCGCTCCTAAAAATGGCTGAAAACAAGATAAAATAGCTTATAAAGATGCGTTATAGTATACAAAGTGGAAATAAAGGTCAAAAAAGACCAAAAACTTCATAATTTAGCATTTCAAAAAAATGATCGAAAAGGCAATAGTATAGTATGTCGAAAAAAGTCAAATTTTGACCGCTCCTAAAAATGGCTGAAAACAAGATAAAATAGCTTGTAGAGATGTATCATAGTATGCAAAGTGGGAATAAAGGCCAAAAAAGCCCAAAATCCTCATAATTTAGCATGTCAAAAAAATGACCAAAAAGGCAATAGTATAGTATGTCGAAAAAAGTCAAATATTGACCGCTCTTAAAAATGGCTGAAAACGATAAATGATACCTTGTAGAGATGTATCATAGTATGCAAAGTGGAAATAAAGGCTAAAAAAGGCCAAAATCCTCATAATTTAGCATGTCAAAAAAATGACCAAAAAGGCAATAGTATAGTATGTCGAAAAAAGCCAAATTTTGACCGCTCCTAAAAATGGCTGAAAACAAGATAAGATAGCTTATAAAGATGCGTTATAGTATACAAAGTGGAAATAAAGGCCAAAAAAAGCCCAAAATCCTCATAATTTAGCATGTCAAAAAAATGACCAAAAAGGCAATAGTATAGTATGTCGAAAAAAGTCAAATTTTGACCGCTCCTAAAAATGGCTGAAAACAAGATAAAATAGCTTATAAAGATTCGTCATAGTATACAAAGTGGAAATAAAGGTCAAAAAAGCCAAAAAACTTCATAATTTAGCATGTCAAAAAAATGACCAAAAAGGCAATAGTATAGTATGTCGAAAAAAGTCAAATTATGACCGCCCCTAAAAATGGCTGAAGATGATAAATAATACCTTGTAGAGATGTATTATAGTATACAAAGTGCAAATAAAGGCCAAAAAAGACCAAAATCCTCATAATTTAGCATGTCAAAAAAATGACCGAAAAGGCAACAGTATAGTATGTCAAAAAAAGTCACATTTTGACCGCCCCTAAAAATGGCTGAAAATGATAAATAATACCTTGTGGAGATGCGTTATAGTATACAAAGTGCAAATAAAGGCCAAAAAAGACCAAAATCCTCATAATTTAGCATGTCAAAAAAATGGCCAACAAAGGCAATAGTATAGTATGTCGAAAAAAGTTAAATTTTGACCGCTCCTAAAAATGGCTGAAAACAAGATAAGATAGCGTATAAAGATGCGTTATAGTGTACAAAGTGGAAATAAAGGTCAAAAAAGCCAAAAAACTTTATAATTTAGCATTTCAAAAAAATGACCGAAAAGGCAATAGTATAGTATGTCGAAAAAAGTCCAATTTTGACCGCTCCTAAAAATGGCTGAAAACGACATATAATAACTTGTAGAGATGTATATTAATATACAAAGTGGAAATAAAGGCCAAAAAAAGGCCAAAATCCTCATAATTTAGCATGTCAAAAAAATGACCAAAAAGGCAATAGTATAGTATGTCGAAAAAAGTCAAATTTTGACCGCTCCTAAAAATGGCTGAAAACAAGATAAAATAGCTTATAAAGATGCGTTATAGTATACAAAGTGGAAATAAAGGTCAAAAAAGCCAAAAAACTTCATAATTTAGCATTTCAAAAAAATGACCGAAAAGGCAATAGTATAGTATGTCGAAAAAAGTCAAATTTTGACCGCTCCTAAAAATGGCTGAAAACAAGATAAGATAGCTTATAAAGATGCGTTATAGTATACAAAGTGGAAATAAAGGCCAAAAAAGACCAAAAACTTCATAATTTAGCATGTCAAAAAAATGACCAAAAAGGCAATAGTATAGTATGTCGAAAAAAGTCAAATTTTGACCGCTCCTAAAAATGGCTGAAAATGATTAATAATACCTTGTAGAGATGTATTATAGTATACAAAGTGGAAATAAAGGCCAAAAAAGACCAAAATCCTCATAATTTAGCATGTCAAAAAAATGGCCAACAAAGGCAATAGTATAGTATGTCGAAAAACGTCAAATTTGACCGCTCCTAAAAATGGCTGAAAACAAGATAAAATAGCTTATAAAGATGCGTTATAGTATACAAAGTGGAAATAAAGGCCAAAAAAAGCCCAAAATCCTCATAATTTAGCATGTCAAAAAAATGACCAAAAAGGCAATAGTATAGTATGTCGAAAAAAGTCAAATTTTGACCGCTCCTAAAAATGGCTGAAAATGATAAATAATACCTTGTAGAGATGTGTTATAGTATACAAAATGGAAATAAAGGCCAAAAAAGCCCCAAATCCTCATAATTTAGCATGTCAAAAAAATGATCGAAAAGGCAATAGTATAGTATGTCGAAAAAAGTCAAATTTTGACCACTCCTAAAAATGGCTGAAAACGACATATAATAACTTGAAGAGATGTATATTAGTATACAAAGTGGAAATAAAGGCCAAGAAAGACCAAAAACTTCATAATTTAGCATGTCAAAAAAATGACCAAAAAGGCAATAGTATAGTATGTCGAAAAAAGTCAAATTTTGACCGCTCCTAAAAATGGCTGAAAACAAGATAAAACACCTTGTAGAGATGTATCATAGTATGCAAAGTGGGAATAAAGGCCAAAAAAGACCAAAATCCTCATAATTTAGCATGTCAAAAAAATGACCAAAAAGGCAATAGTATAGTATGTCGAAAAAAGTCAAATTTTGACCGCTCCTAAAAATGGCTGAAAACAAGATAAGATAGCTTATAAAGATGCGTTATAGTATACAAAGTGGAAATAAAGGTCAAAAAAGCCAAAAAACTTCATAATTTAGCATTTCAAAAAAATGACCAAAAGGCAATAGTATAGTATGTCGAAAAAGTCAAATTTTGACCGCTCCTAAAATGGCTGAAAATGATTAATAATACCTTGTAGAGATGTATCATAGTATACAAAGTGGGAATAAAGGCCAAAAAAGGCCAAAATCCTCATAATTTAGCATGTCAAAAAAATGGCCAACAAAGGCAATAGTATAGTATGTCGAAAAAAGTTAAATTTTGACCGCTCCTAAAAATGGCTGAAAACAAGATAAGATAGCGTATAAAGATGCGTTATAGTATACAAAGTGGAAATAAAGGTCAAAAAGCCAAAAATCTTGATAATTTAGCATTTCAAAAAAATGACCGAAAAGGCAATAGTATAGTATGTCGAAAAAAGTCAAATTTTGACCGCTCCTAAAAATGGCTGAAAACGACATATAATAACTTGTAGAGATGTATATTAGTATACAAAGTGGAAATAAAGGCCAAAAAAGACCAAAAACTTCATAATTTAGCATGTCAAAAAAATGATCGAAAAGGCAATAGTATAGTATGTCGAAAAAAGTCAAATTTTGACCGCTCCTAAAAATGGCTGAAAACAAGATAAGATAGCTTGTAAAGATGTGTTATAGTATACAAAGTGGAAATAAAGGCCAAGAAAGACCAAAAACTTCATAATTTAGCATGTCAAAAAAATGATCGAAAAGGCAATAGTATAGTATGTCGAAAAAAGTCAAATTTTGACCGCTCCTAAAAATGGCTGAAAACAAGATAAGATAGCTTATAAAGATGCGTTATAGTATACAAAGTGGAAATAAAGGCCAAAAAAGACCAAAAACTTCATAATTTAGCATTTCAAAAAAATGACCGAAAAGGCAATAGTATAGTATGTCAAAAAAAGTCAAATTTTGACCACTCCTAAAAATGGCTGAAAACAAGATAAGATAGCTTGTAAAGATGCGTTATAGTATACAAAGTGGGAATAAAGGCCAAAAAAGACCAAAATCATCATAATTTAGCATGTCAAAAAAAATGACCAAAAAGGCAATAGTATAGTATGTCGAAAAAAGTCAAATTTTGACCGCTCCTAAAAATGGCTGAAAACAAGATAAAATAGCTTATAAAGATTCGTCATAGTATACAAAGTGGAAATAAAGATCAAAAAAGCCAAAAAACTTCATAATTTAGCATGTCAAAAAAATGACCAAAAAGGCAATAGTATAGTATGTCGAAAAAAGTCAAATTTGACCGCTCCTAAAAATGGCTGAAAAAAAGATAAAATAGCTTATAAAGATGCGTTATAGTATACAAAGTGGAAATAAAGGCCAAAAAAGACCAAAAACTTCATAATTTAGCATGTCAAAAAAATGACCAAAAAGGCAATAGTATAGTATGTCGAAAAAAGTCAAATTTTGACCGCTCCTAAAAATGGCTGAAAATGATTAATAATACCTTGTAGAGATGTATCATAGTATACAAAGTGGGAATAAAGGCCAAAAAAGGCCAAAATCCTCATAATTTAGCATGTCAAAAAAATGGCCAACAAAGGCAATAGTATAGTATGTCGAAAAAAGTTAAATTTTGACCGCTCCTAAAAATGGCTGAAAACAAGATAAGATAGCGTATAAAGATGCGTTATAGTGTACAAAGTGGAAATAAAGGTCAAAAAAGCCAAAAAACTTTATAATTTAGCATTTCAAAAAAATGACCGAAAAGGCAATAGTATAGTATGTCGAAAAAAGTCCAATTTTGACCGCTCCTAAAAATGGCTGAAAACGACATATAATAACTTGTAGAGATGTATATTAATATACAAAGTGGAAATAAAGGCCAAAAAAGACCAAAAACTTCATAATTTAGCATGTCAAAAAAATGATCGAAAAGGCAATAGTATAGTATGTCGAAAAAAGTCAAATTTTGACCGCTCCTAAAAATGGCTGAAAACAAGATAAGATAGCTTGTAAAGATGTGTTATAATATACAAAGTGGAAATAAAGGCCAAGAAAGACCAAAAACTTCATAATTTAGCATGTCAAAAAAATGACCAAAAAGGCAATAGTATAGTATGTCAAAAAAAGTCAAATTTTGACCGCTCCTAAAAATGGCTGAAAACAACATATAATACTTTGTAGAGATGTATCATAGTATACAAAGTGGAAATGAAAGGCCAAAAAAGCCCCAAATCCTCATAATTTAGCATGTCAAAAAAATGGCCAACAAAGGCAATAGTATAGTATGTCGAAAAAAGTCAAATTTTGACCGCTCCTAAAAATGGCTGAAAACAAGATAAGATAGCTTATAAAGATGCGTTATAGTATACAAAGTGGAAATAAAGGCCAAAAAAGACCAAAAACTTCATAATTTAGCATGTCAAAAAAATGACCGAAAAGGCAATAGTATAGTATGTCGAAAAAAGTCAAATTTTGACCGCTCCTAAAAATGGCTGAAAATGATAAATAATACCTTGTAGAGATGTATTATAGTATACAAAGTGGAAATAAAGGCCAAAAAAGCCCAAAATCCTCATAATTTAGCATGTCAAAAAAATGACCGAAAAGGCAATAGTATAGTATGTTGAAAAAAGTCCAATTTTGACCGCTCCTAAAAATGGCTGAAAACAAGATAAAATAGCTTGTAGAGATGTATCATAGTATGCAAAGTGGGAATAAAGGCCAAGAAAGACCAAAAACTTCATAATTTGGCATGTCAAAAAAATGACCAACAAAGGCAATAGTATAGTATGTCGAAAAAAGTCAAATTTTGACCGCTCCTAAAAATGGCTGAAAATGATAAATAATACCTTGTAGAGATGTGTTATAGTATACAAAATGGAAATAAAGGCCAAAAAAGCCCCAAATCCTCATAATTTAGCATGTCAAAAAAATGATCGAAAAGGCAATAGTATAGTATGTCGAAAAAAGTCAAATTTTGACCACTCCTAAAATGGCTGAAAACGACATATAATAACTTGAAGAGATGTATATTAGTATACAAAGTGGAAATAAAGGCCAAGAAAGACCAAAAACTTCATAATTTAGCATGTCAAAAAAATGACCAAAAAGGCAATAGTATAGTATGTCGAAAAAAGTCAAATTTTGACCGCTCCTAAAAATGGCTGAAAACAAGATAAAATAGCTTGTAGAGATGTATCATAGTATGCAAAGTGGGAATAAAGGCCAAAAAAGACCAAAATCCTCATAATTTAGCATGTCAAAAAAATGGCCAAAAAGGCAATAGTATAGTATGTCGAAAAAAGTCACATTTTGACCGCTCCTAAAAATGGCTGAAAATAAGATAAGATCGCTTGTAAAGATGCGTTATAGTATACAAAGTGGAAATAAAGGTCAAAAAAGCCAAAAAACTTCATAATTTAGCATTTCAAAAAAATGACCGAAAAGGCAATAGTATAGTATGTCGAAAAAAGTCAAATTTTGACCGCTCCTAAAAATGGCTGAAAATGATTAATAATACCTTGTAGAGATGTATCATAGTATACAAAGTGGGAATAAAGGCCAAAAAAGGCCAAAATCCTCATAATTTAGCATGTCAAAAAAATGGCCAACAAAGGCAATAGTATAGTATGTCGAAAAAGTCAAATTTTGACCGCTCCTAAAAATGGCTGAAAACAAGATAAGATAGCGATAAAGATGCGTTATAGTATACAAAGTGGAAATAAAGGCCAAAAAGACCAAAAACTTTATAATTTAGCATTTCAAAAAAATGACCGAAAAGGCAATAGTATAGTATGTCGAAAAAAGTCCAATTTTGACCGCTCCTAAAAATGGCTGAAAACGACATATAATAACTTGTAGAGATGTATATTAATATACAAAGTGGAAATAAAGGCCAAAAAAGACCAAAAACTTCATAATTTAGCATGTCAAAAAAATGATCGAAAAGGCAATAGTATAGTATGTCGAAAAAAGTCCAATTTTGACCGCTCCTAAAAATGGCTGAAAACAAGATAAGATAGCTTGTAAAGATGTGTTATAGTATACAAAGTGGAAATAAAGGCCAAGAAAGACCAAAAACTTCATAATTTAGCATGTCAAAAAAATGACCAAAAAGGCAATAGTATAGTATGTCGAAAAAAGCCAAATTTTGACCGCTCCTAAAAATGGCTGAAAACAAGATAAGATAGCTTATAAAGATGCGTTATAGTATACAAAGTGGAAATAAAGGCCAAAAAAGACCAAAAACTTCATAATTTAGCATGTCAAAAAAATGATCGAAAAGGCAATAGTATAGTATGTCGAAAAAAGTCAAATTTTGACCGCTCCTAAAAATGGCTGAAAACAAGATAAGATAGCTTATAAAGATGCGTTATAGTATACAAAGTGGAAATAAAGGCCAAAAAAGACCAAAATCCTCATAATTTAGCATGTCAAAAAAATGACCAAAAAGGCAATAGTATAGTATGTCGAAAAAAGTCAAATTTTGACCGCTCCTAAAAATGGCTGAAAACAAGATAAAATAGCGTATAAAGATGTGTTATAGTATACAAAGTGGAAATAAAGGCCAAAAAAGACCAAAAACTTCATAATTTAGCATGTCAAAAAAATGACCAAAAAGGCAATAGTATAGTATGTCGAAAAAAGTCAAATTTTGACCGCTCCTAAAAATGGCTGAAAAAATATAAAATAGCTTATAAAGATGCGTTATAGTATACAAAGTGGAAATAAAGGCCAAAAAAGACCAAAAACTTCATAATTTAGCATGTCAAAAAAATGACCAAAAAGGCAATAGTATAGTATGTCGAAAAAAGTCAAATTTTGACTGCTCTTAAAAATGGCTGAAAACGATAAATGATACCTTGTAGAGATGTATCATAGTATGCAAAGTGGAAATAAAGGCTAAAAAAGGCCAAAATCCTCATAATTTAGCATGTCAAAAAAATGACCAAAAAGGCAATAGTATAGTATGTCAAAAAAAGTCAAATTTTGACCGCTCCTAAAAATGGCTGAAAACAAGATAAGATAGCTTATAAAGATGCGTTATAGTATACAAAGTGGAAATAAAGGCCAAAAAAGACCAAAAACTTCATAATTTAGCATGTCAAAAAAATGGCCAACAAAGGCAATAGTATAGTATGTCGAAAAAAGTCAAATTTTGACCACTCCTAAAAATGGCTGAAAATGATAAATAATACCTTGTAGAGATGTATTATAGTATACAAAATGGAAATAAAGGCCAAAAAAGCCCCAAATCCTCATAATTTAGCATGTCAAAAAAATGATCGAAAAGGCAATAGTATAGTATGTCGAAAAAAGTCAAATTTTGACCGCTCCTAAAAATGGCTGAAAACGACATATAATAACTTGTAGAGATGTATATTAGTATACAAAGTGGAAATAAAGGCCAAAAAAGACCAAAATCCTCATAATTTAGCATGTCAAAAAAATGGCCAACAAAGGCAATAGTATAGTATGTCGAAAAAAGTCCAATTTTGACCGCTCCTAAAAATGGCTGAAAACAAGATAAGATAGCTTGTAAAGATGCGTTATAGTATACAAAGTGGAAATAAAGGCCAAAAAGGCCAAAATCATCATAATTTAGCATGTCAAAAATATGGCCAACAAAGGCAATAGTATAGTATGTCGAAAAAAGTCCAATTTTGACCACTCCTAAAAATGGCTGAAAATGATAAATAATACCTTGTAGAGATGTATTATAGTATACAAAATGGAAATAAAGGCCAAAAAAGCCCCAAATCCTCATAATTTAGCATGTAAAAAAAATGATCGAAAAGGCAATAGTATAGTATGTCGAAAAAAGTCAAATTTTGACCGCTCCTAAAAATGGCTGAAAACAAGATAAGATAGCTTGTAAAGATGTGTTATAATATACAAAGTGGAAATAAAGGCCAAGAAAGACCAAAAACTTCATAATTTAGCATGTCAAAAAAATGGCCAACAAAGGCAATAGTATAGTATGTCGAAAAAAGTCAAATTTTGACCGCTCCTAAAAATGGCTGAAAACAAGATAAGATAGCGTATAAAGATGCGTTATAGTATACAAAGTGGAAATAAAGGCCAAAAAAGACCAAAAACTTCATAATTTAGCATGTCAAAAAAATGACCAAAAAGGCAATAGTATAGTATGTCGAAAAAAGTCCAATTTTGACCGCTCCTAAAAATGGCTGAAAACAAGATAAAATAGCTTGTAGAGATGTATCATAGTATGCAAAGTGGGAATAAAGGCCAAAAAAGGCCAAAATCATCATAATTTAGCATGTCAAAAAAATGGCCAACAAAGGCAATAGTATAGTATGTCGAAAAAAGTCAAATTTTGACCGCTCCTAAAAATGGCTGAAAACGACATATAATAACTTGAAGAGATGTATATTAGTATACAAAGTGGAAATAAAGGCCAAAAAAGACCAAAATCCTCATAATTTAGCATGTCAAAAAAAATGGCCAACAAAGGCAATAGTATAGTATGTCGAAAAAAGTCCAATTTTGACCGCTCCTAAAAATGGCTGAAAACAAGATAAAATAGCTTGTAGAGATGTATCATAGTATACAAAGTGGAAATAAAGGCCAAAAAAGACCAAAAACTTCATAATTTAGCATGTCAAAAAAATGACCAAAAAGGCAATAGTATAGTATGTCGAAAAAAGTCCAATTTTGACCGCTCCTAAAAATGGCTGAAAACAAGATAAAATAGCTTGTAGAGATGTATTATAGTATGCAAAGTGGGAATAAAGGCCAAAAAAGGCCAAAATCCTCATAATTTAGCATGTCAAAAAAATGACCAAAAAGGCAATAGTATAGTATGTCGAAAAAAGTCCAATTTTGACCGCTCCTAAAAATGGCTGAAAACAAGATAAGATAGCTTGTAAAGATGCGTTATAGTATACAAAGTGGAAATAAAGGCCAAAAAAGACCAAAAACTTCATAATTTAGCATGTCAAAAAAATGACCGAATAGGCAATAGTATAGTATGTCGAAAAAAGTCCAATTTTGACCGCTCCTAAAAATGGCTGAAAACAAGATAAGATAGCTTGTAAAGATGCGTTATAGTATGCAAAGTGGGAATAAAGGCCAAAAAAGACCAAAATCCTTATAATTTAGCATGTCAAAAAAAATGACAGAAAAGGCAATAGTATAGTATGTCGAAAAAAGTCAAATTTTGACCGCTCCTAAAAATGGCTGAAAACAAGATAAGATAGCTTGTAGAGATGTATCATAGTATGCAAAGTGGGAATAAAGGCCAAAAAAGACCAAAATCCTTATAATTTAGCATGTCAAAAAAATGGCCAAAAAGGCAATAGTATAGTATGTCGAAAAAAGTCAAATTTTGACCGCTCCTAAAAATGGCTGAAAATAAGATAAGATCGCTTGTAAAGATGCGTTATAGTATACAAAGTGGGAATAAAGGCCAAAAAAGACCAAAAACTTCATAATTTAGCATGTCAAAAAAATGACCAAAAAGGCAATAGTATAGTATGTCGAAAAAAGTCCAATTTTGACCGCTCCTAAAAATGGCTGAAAACAACATATAATACTTTGTAGAGATGTATCATAGTATACAAAGTGGAAATAAAGGCCAAAAAAGACCAAAAACTTCATAATTTAGCATGTCAAAAAAATGGCCAACAAAGGCAATAGTATAGTATGTCAAAAAAAGTCAAATTTTGACCGCTCCTAAAAATGGCTGAAAACAAGATAAGATAGCTTGTAAAGATGTGTTATAATATACAAAGTGGAAATAAAGGCCAAGAAAGACCAAAAACTTCATAATTTAGCATGTCAAAAAAATGGCCGACAAAGGCAATAGTATAGTATGTCGAAAAAAGTCCAATTTTGACCGCTCCTAAAAATGGCTGAAAATAAGATAAAATAGCTTGTAGAGATGTATCATAGTATGCAAAGTGGGAATAAAGGCCAAAAAAGGCCAAAATCATCATAATTTAGCATGTCAAAAAAATGGCCAACAAAGGCAATAGTATAGTATGTCGAAAAAAGTCAAATTTTGACCGCTCCTAAAAATGGCTGAAAACGACATATAATAACTTGAAGAGATGTATATTAGTATACAAAGTGGAAATAAAGGCCAAAAAAGACCAAAAACCTCATAATTTAGCATGTCAAAAAATGATCGAAAAGGCAATAGTATAGTATGTCGAAAAAAGTCAAATTTTGACCGCTCCTAAGAGACAAGATAAGATAGCTTGTAAAGATGCGTTATAGTATACAAAGTGGAAATAAAGGCCAAAAAAGGCCAAAATCCTCATAATTTAGCATGTCAAAAAAATGGCCAACAAAGGCAATAGTATAGTATGTCGAAAAAAGTCCAATTTTGACCGCTCCTAAAAATGGCTGAAAACAAGATAAGATAGCTTGTAAAGATGCGTTATAGTATACAAAGTGGGAATAAAGGCCAAAAAAGACCAAAATCCTTATAATTTAGCATGTCAAAAAAAATGACAGAAAAGGCAATAGTATAGTATGTCGAAAAAAGTCAAATTTTGACCGCTCCTAAAAATGGCTGAAAATAAGATAAGATCGCTTGTAAAGATGCGTTATAGTATACAAAGTGGAAATAAAGGCCAAAAAAGACCAAAAACTTCATAATTTAGCATGTCAAAAAAATGACCAAAAAGGCAATAGTATAGTATGTCGAAAAAAGTCAAATTTTGACCGCTCCTAAAAATGGCTGAAAACAACATATAATACTTTGTAGAGATGTATCATAGTATACAAAGTGGAAATAAAGGCCAAAAAAGACCAAAAACTTCATAATTTAGCATGTCAAAAAAATGGCCAACAAAGGCAATAGTATAGTATGTCAAAAAAAGTCAAATTTTGACCGCTCCTAAAAATGGCTGAAAACAAGATAAGATAGCTCGTAAAGATGTGTTATAGTATACAAAGTGGAAATAAAGGCCAAGAAAGACCAAAATCCTCATAATTTAGCATGTAAAAAAAATGACCGAAAAGGCAATAGTATAGTATGTCGAAAAAAGTCCAATTTTGACCGCTCCTAAAAATGGCTGAAAATGATAAATAATACCTTGTAGAGATGTATTATAGTATACAAAGTGGAAATAAAGGCCAAAAAAGCCCAAAATCCTCATAATTTAGCATGTCAAAAAAATGACCGAAAAGGCAATAGTATAGTATGTCGAAAAAAGTCAAATTTTGACCGCTCCTAAAAATGGCTGAAAATGATAAATAATACCTTGTAGAGATGTATTATAGTATACAAAGTGGAAATAAAGGCCAAAAAAGCCCAAAATCCTCATAATTTAGCATGTCAAAAAAATGACCGAAAAGGCAATAGTATAGTATGTCGAAAAAAGTCAAATTTTGACCGCTCCTAAAAATGGCTGAAAACGATATATAATACCTTGTAGAGATGTATTATAGTATACAAAGTGGAAATAAAGACCAAAAAAGCCCAAAATATTAATTATTTAGCATGTCAAAAAAATGACCGAAAAGGCAATAGTATAGTATGTCGAAAAAAGTCAAATTTTGACCGCTCCTAAAAATGGCTGAAAACGATAAATAATACCTTGTAGAGATGTATTATAGTATACAAAGTGGAAATAAAGGCCAAAAAAGCCCAAAAACTTCATAATTTAGCATGACGAAAAAATGACCAAAAAGGCAATAGTATAGTTTGTCGAAAAAAATGGCTTAAAACAACAACATGTCAGAAAAATCCCTGAAAATGACATATAATAGCTTGTAGAGAAGTGTCATACTATACAATGTGGAAGGAATGGCCAAAAAAGGCCAAAAGGCAATGGTATAGTATGTCGAAAAATGTGTCAAATCCTAAAATGTTTAAAAAAAAAACCTAAAATGAAATATTATAGCTGTTATGGTCACTTTCTTTGTTTTTGTTTTTTTTTTAGTGAGGCTTGTGGCAGTCCAGTTATTCAAACAGTGTGACTCTGGATGGTGATATCATTGGACGTTTGCCACGCCATTAGGGATGCCTTTCTCCTGTTACCTCGAGTGTTCCTCTGCCTGTGGCTTGTCCCTCCTCCTCCTCCTGCTGCACAGCTTTCCTGCCGACCAATCGGGTGGTGCCAGTTGTCCCACCTTCCTCCCTTCGATGAGTGCTTGCTCCAATCATGTGTTTTCCTGATGACTATTTAAGTCCTGTAACTTTAACACTGGCAGCTGTGATTTCATGTGAGCAGTCCACCTCTGTGCTATGTGCTCTGTGTAGCTGTTTTGTTGTGGATTGTAATAGGAAGCACTCGAGTTGTAAAATGAGCTGGGCTGTTTAGTAGGTTTTTGTGTTTGTATCTTTTGTTAATAGTGGCCTACATACTTTTGTATAAATTTTGTTTTGTTTATTTTATTGTTTGCTGTCATCCTTCACCTTGTCTTTGTGTTCACAAGTTGCTTGCTAATGCTGTTAAGCAAAAGCATCTAAAAAATAAACGGCTTTCCCACCTGTTTACCACGACAGCGCTTTGTTACCTCCATTTGTCTCTAGGCATAACATCTGTGGGTCATAACAAAAGCTTGTAGAGACGTGTTATATAATGTAAAATGGAAGAAAAGGGAAAAAAAGGGCTAAAGAGATCATTACTTAGCATGTCAAAAAAATGACCGAGAAAGGCAATAGTATAGTATGTCGAAAAGTCAAATTTTGACCGCTCCTAAAAATGGCTGAAAATGACATATAATACCTTGTAGAGATGTTTCATAGTATACAAAGTGGAAATAAAGGCCAAAAAAGCCCAAAATCCTCATAATTTAGCATGTCAAAAAAATGACCAAAAAGGCAATAGTATAGTATGTCGAAAAAAGTCAAATTTTGACCGCTCCTAAAAATGGCTGAAAACAAGATAAGATAGCTTGTAGAGATGTGTTATAGTATACAAAGTGGAAATAAAGGCCAAGAAAGACCAAAAACTTCATAATTTAGCATGTCAAAAAAATGACCAAAAAGGCAATAGTATAGTATGTCGAAAAAAGTCCAATTTTGACCGCTCCTAAAAATGGCTGAAAACGACATATAATACTTTGTAGAGATGTATCATAGTATACAAAGTGGAAATAAAGGCCAAAAAAGACCAAAATCCTCATAATTTAGCATGTCAAAAAAATGGCCAACAAAGGCAATAGTATAGTATGTCGAAAAAAGTCAAATTTTGACCGCTCCTAAAAATGGCTGAAAACAAGATAAGATAGCTTGTAAAGATGCGTTATAGTATACAAAGTGGAAATAAAGGCCAAAAAAGACCAAAAACTTCATAATTTAGCATGTCAAAAAAATGACCAAAAAGGCAATAGTATAGTATGTCGAAAAAAGTCCAATTTTGACCACTCCTAAAAATGGCTGAAAATGATAAATAATACCTTGTAGAGATGTATTATAGTATACAAAATGGAAATAAAGGCCAAAAAAGCCCCAAATCCTCATAATTTAGCATGTAAAAAAAATGACCAAAAAGGCAATTGTATAGTATGTCGAAAAAAGTCCAATTTTGACCGCTCCTAAAAATGGCTGAAAACAAGATAAAATAGCTTGTAGAGATGTATCATAGTATGCAAAGTGGGAATAAAGGCCAAAAAAGGCCAAAATCATCATAATTTAGCATGTCAAAAAAATGGCCAACAAAGGCAATAGTATAGTATGTCGAAAAAAGTCAAATTTTGACCGCTCCTAAAAATGGCTGAAAACAAGATAAAATAGCTTGTAGAGATGTATCATAGTATACAAAGTGGAAATAAAGGCCAAAAAAGACCAAAAACTTCATAATTTAGCATGTCAAAAAAATGACCAAAAAGGCAATAGTATAGTATGTCGAAAAAAGTCAAATTTTGACCGCTCCTAAAAATGGCTGAAAACAAGATAAGATAGCTTGTAAAGATGCGTTATAGTATACAAAGTGGAAATAAAGGCCAAAAAAGACCAAAAACTTCATAATTTAGCATGTCAAAAAAATGACCAAAAAGGCAATAGTATAGTATGTCGAAAAAAGTCCAATTTTGACCGCTCCTAAAAATGGCTGAAAACAAGATAAGATAGCTTGTAAAGATGCGTTATAGTATACAAAGTGGAAATAAAGGCCAAAAAAGACCAAAAACTTCATAATTTAGCATGTCAAAAAAATGGCCAACAAAGGCAATAGTATAGTATGTCGAAAAAAGTCAAATTTTGACCACTCCTAAAAATGGCTGAAAATGATAAATAATACCTTGTAGAGATGTATTATAGTATACAAAATGGAAATAAAGGCCAAAAAAGCCCCAAATCCTCATAATTTAGCATGTCAAAAAAATGACCAAAAAGGCAATAGTATAGTATGTCGAAAAAAGTCAAATTTTGACCGCTCCTAAAAATGGCTGAAAACGACATATAATAACTTGTAGAGATGTATATTAGTATACAAAGTGGAAATAAAGGCCAAAAAAGACCAAAATCCTCATAATTTAGCATGTCAAAAAAATGGCCAACAAAGGCAATAGTATAGTATGTCGAAAAAAGTCCAATTTTGACCGCTCCTAAAAATGGCTGAAAACAAGATAAGATAGCTTGTAAAGATGCGTTATAGTATACAAAGTGGAAATAAAGGCCAAAAAAGGCCAAAATCATCATAATTTAGCATGTCAAAAAAATGGCCAACAAAGGCAATAGTATAGTATGTCGAAAAAAGTCCAATTTTGACCGCTCCTAAAAATGGCTGAAAACGACATATAATACTTTGTAAAGATGTGTTATAGTATACAAAGTGGAAATAAAGGCCAAGAAAGACCAAAAACTTCATAATTTAGCATGTCAAAAAAATGACCAAAAAGGCAATAGTATAGTATGTCGAAAAAAGTCCAATTTTGACCACTCCTAAAAATGGCTGAAAATGATAAATAATACCTTGTAGAGATGTATTATAGTATACAAAATGGAAATAAAGGCCAAAAAAGCCCCAAATCCTCATAATTTAGCATGTCAAAAAAATGATCGAAAAGGCAATAGTATAGTATGTCGAAAAAAGTCAAATTTTGACCGCTCCTAAAAATGGCTGAAAACGACATATAATAACTTGTAGAGATGCGTTATAGTATACAAAGTGGAAATAAAGGCCAAAAAAGACCAAAAACTTCATAATTTAGCATGTCAAAAAAATGACCAAAAAGGCAATAGTATAGTATGTCGAAAAAAGTCCAATTTTGACCGCTCCTAAAAATGGCTGAAAACAAGATAAAATAGCTTGTAGAGATGTATCATAGTATGCAAAGTGGGAATAAAGGCCAAAAAAGGCCAAAATCATCATAATTTAGCATGTCAAAAAAATGGCCAACAAAGGCAATAGTATAGTATGTCGAAAAAAGTCCAATTTTGACCGCTCCTAAAAATGGCTGAAAACAAGATAAAATAGCTTGTAGAGATGTATCATAGTATACAAAGTGGAAATAAAGGCCAAAAAAGACCAAAAACTTCATAATTTAGCATGTCAAAAAAATGGCCAACAAAGGCAATAGTATAGTATGTCGAAAAAAGTCCAATTTTGACCGCTCCTAAAAATGGCTGAAAACGACATATAATACTTTGTAAAGATGTGTTATAGTATACAAAGTGGAAATAAAGGCCAAGAAAGACCAAAAACTTCATAATTTAGCATGTCAAAAAAATGACCAAAAAGGCAATAGTATAGTATGTCGAAAAAAGTCCAATTTTGACCACTCCTAAAAATGGCTGAAAATGATAAATAATACCTTGTAGAGATGTATTATAGTATACAAAATGGAAATAAAGGCCAAAAAAGCCCCAAATCCTCATAATTTAGCATGTCAAAAAAATGATCGAAAAGGCAATAGTATAGTATGTCGAAAAAAGTCCAATTTTGACCGCTCCTAAAAATGGCTGAAAACGACATATAATAACTTGTAGAGATGTATATTAGTATACAAAGTGGAAATAAAGGCCAAAAAAGACCAAAAACTTCATAATTTAGCATGTCAAAAAAATGACCAAAAAGGCAATAGTATAGTATGTCGAAAAAAGTCAAATTTTGACCGCTCCTAAAAATGGCTGAAAACAAGATAAGATAGCTTGTAAAGATGCGTTATAGTATACAAAGTGGAAATAAAGGCCAAAAAAGACCAAAAACTTCATAATTTAGCATGTCAAAAAAATGACCAAAAAGGCAATAGTATAGTATGTCGAAAAAAGTCCAATTTTGACCGCTCCTAAAAATGGCTGAAAACAAGATAAGATAGCTTGTAAAGATGCGTTATAGTATACAAAGTGGAAATAAAGGCCAAAAAAGACCAAAAACTTCATAATTTAGCATGTCAAAAAAATGGCCAACAAAGGCAATAGTATAGTATGTCGAAAAAAGTCAAATTTTGACCACTCCTAAAAATGGCTGAAAATGATAAATAATACCTTGTAGAGATGTATTATAGTATACAAAATGGAAATAAAGGCCAAAAAAGACCAAAATCCTTATAATTTAGCATGTCAAAAAAATGACCAAAAAGGCAATAGTATAGTATGTCGAAAAAAGTCAAATTTTGACCGCTCCTAAAAATGGCTGAAAACGACATATAATAACTTGTAGAGATGTATATTAGTATACAAAGTGGAAATAAAGGCCAAAAAAGACCAAAATCCTCATAATTTAGCATGTCAAAAAAATGGCCAACAAAGGCAATAGTATAGTATGTCGAAAAAAGTCCAATTTTGACCGCTCCTAAAAATGGCTGAAAACAAGATAAGATAGCTTGTAAAGATGCGTTATAGTATACAAAGTGGAAATAAAGGCCAAAAAAGGCCAAAATCATCATAATTTAGCATGTCAAAAAAATGGCCAACAAAGGCAATAGTATAGTATGTCGAAAAAAGTCCAATTTTGACCGCTCCTAAAAATGGCTGAAAACGACATATAATACTTTGTAAAGATGTGTTATAGTATACAAAGTGGAAATAAAGGCCAAGAAAGACCAAAAACTTCATAATTTAGCATGTCAAAAAAATGACCAAAAAGGCAATAGTATAGTATGTCGAAAAAAGTCCAATTTTGACCACTCCTAAAAATGGCTGAAAATGATAAATAATACCTTGTAGAGATGTATTATAGTATACAAAATGGAAATAAAGGCCAAAAAAGCCCCAAATCCTCATAATTTAGCATGTCAAAAAAATGATCGAAAAGGCAATAGTATAGTATGTCGAAAAAAGTCAAATTTTGACCGCTCCTAAAAATGGCTGAAAACGACATATAATAACTTGTAGAGATGTATATTAGTATACAAAGTGGAAATAAAGGCCAAAAAAGACCAAAAACTTCATAATTTAGCATGTCAAAAAAATGACCAAAAAGGCAATAGTATAGTATGTCGAAAAAAGTCAAATTTTGACCGCTCCTAAAAATGGCTGAAAACAAGATAAGATAGCTTATAAAGATGCGTTATAGTATACAAAGTGGAAATAAAGGCCAAAAAAGACCAAAAACTTCATAATTTAGCATGTCAAAAAAATGACCAAAAAGGCAATAGTATAGTATGTCGAAAAAAGTCCAATTTTGACCGCTCCTAAAAATGGCTGAAAACAAGATAAGATAGCTTGTAAAGATGCGTTATAGTATACAAAGTGGAAATAAAGGCCAAAAAAGGCCAAAATCATCATAATTTAGCATGTCAAAAAAATGGCCAACAAAGGCAATAGTATAGTATGTCGAAAAAAGTCAAATTTTGACCGCTCCTAAAAATGGCTGAAAACGACATATAATACCTTGTAGAGATGTATATTAGTATACAAAGTGGAAATAAAGGCCAAAAAGACCAAAATCCTCATAATTTAGCATGTCAAAAAATGGCCAACAAAGGCAATAGTATAGTATGTCGAAAAAAGTCCAATTTTGACCGCTCCTAAAAATGGCTGAAAACGACATATAATAACTTGTAGAGATGTATATTAATATACAAAGTGGAAATAAAGGCCAAAAAAGACCAAAAACTTCATAATTTAGCATGTCAAAAAAATGATCGAAAAGGCAATAGTATAGTATGTCGAAAAAAGTCAAATTTTGACCGCTCCTAAAAATGGCTGAAAACAAGATAAGATAGCTTATAAAGATGCGTTATAGTATACAAAGTGGAAATAAAGGCCAAAAAGGCCAAAATCTTCATAATTTAGCATGTCAAAAAAATGACCAAAAAGGCAATAGTATAGTATGTCGAAAAAAGTCAAATTTTGACCGCTCCTAAAAATGGCTGAAAACAAGATAAAATAGCTTGTAGAGATGTATTATAGTATGCAAAGTGGGAATAAAGGCCAAAAAAGGCCAAAATCCTCATAATTTAGCATGTCAAAAAAAATGGCCAACAAAGGCAATAGTATAGTATGTCGAAAAAAGTCCAATTTTGACCGCTCCTAAAAATGGCTGAAAACAAGATAAGATAGCTTGTAAAGATGCGTTATAGTATACAAAGTGGAAATAAAGGCCAAAAAAGACCAAAAACTTCATAATTTAGCATGTCAAAAAAATGACCAAAAAGGCAATAGTATAGTATGTCGAAAAAAGTCAAATTTTGACCGCTCCTAAAAATGGCTGAAAACAAGATAAGATAGCTTGTAAAGATGCGTTATAGTATACAAAGTGGAAATAAAGGCCAAAAAAGACCAAAATCCTCATAATTTAGCATGTCAAAAAAATGGCCAAAAAGGCAATAGTATAGTATGTCGAAAAAAGTCAAATTCTGACCGCTCCTAAAAATGGCTGAAAACGACATATAATAACTTGAAGAGATGTATATTAGTATACAAAGTGGAAATAAAGGCCAAAAAAGACCAAAAACCTCATAATTTAGCATGTCAAAAAAAATGGCCAACAAAGGCAATAGTATAGTATGTCGAAAAAAGTCCAATTTTGACCGCTCCTAAAAATGGCTGAAAACAAGATATAATACTTTGTAGAGATGTATCATAGTATACAAAGTGGAAATAAAGGCCAAAAAAGACCAAAATCCTCATAATTTAGCATGTCAAAAAAATGGCCAAAAAGGCAATAGTATAGTATGTCGAAAAAAGTCCAATTTTGACCGCTCCTAAAAATGGCTGAAAAAAAGATAAAATAGCTTGTAGAGATGTATCATAGTATGCAAAGTGGGAATAAAGGCCAAAAAAGGCCAAAATCATCATAATTTAGCATGTCAAAAAAATGGCCAACAAAGGCAATAGTATAGTATGTCGAAAAAAGTCAAATTTTGACCGCTCCTAAAAATGGCTGAAAACGACATATAATAACTTGAAGAGATGTATATTAGTATACAAAGTGGAAATAAAGGCCAAAAAAGACCAAAAACCTCATAATTTAGCATGTCAAAAAAAATGGCCAACAAAGGCAATAGTATAGTATGTCGAAAAAAGTCCAATTTTGACCGCTCCTAAAAATGGCTGAAAACAAGATAAGATAGCTTGTAAAGATGCGTTATAGTATACAAAGTGGGAATAAAGGCCAAAAAAGACCAAAATCCTTATAATTTAGCATGTCAAAAAAAATGACAGAAAAGGCAATAGTATAGTATGTCGAAAAAAGTCAAATTTTGACCGCTCCTAAAAATGGCTGAAAACAAGATATAATACTTTGTAGAGATGTATCATAGTATACAAAGTGGAAATAAAGGCCAAAAAAGACCAAAATCATCATAATTTAGCATGTCAAAAAAATGGCCAAAAAGGCAATAGTATAGTATGTCGAAAAAAGTCAAATTTTGACCGCTCCTAAAAATGGCTGAAAACAAGATAAGATAGCTTGTAAAGATGTGTTATAGTATGCAAAGTGGGAATAAAGGCCAAAAAAGACCAAAATCCTTATAATTTAGCATGTCAAAAAAATGGCCAAAAAGGCAATAGTATAGTATGTCGAAAAAAGTCCAATTTTGACCGCTCCTAAAAATGGCTGAAAATAAGATAAAATAGCTTGTAGAGATGTATCATAGTATGCAAAGTGGGAATAAAGGCCAAAAAAGGCCAAAATCATCATAATTTAGCATGTCAAAAAAATGGCCAACAAAGGCAATAGTATAGTATGTCGAAAAAAGTCAAATTTTGACCGCTCCTAAAAATGGCTGAAAACGACATATAATAACTTGAAGAGATGTATATTAGTATACAAAGTGGAAATAAAGGCCAAAAAAGACCAAAAACCTCATAATTTAGCATGTCAAAAAAAATGGCCAACAAAGGCAATAGTATAGTATGTCGAAAAAAGTCCAATTTTGACCGCTCCTAAAAATGGCTGAAAACAAGATAAGATAGCTTGTAAAGATGCGTTATAGTATACAAAGTGGAAATAAAGGCCAAAAAAGACCAAAATCCTTATAATTTAGCATGTCAAAAAAAATGACAGAAAAGGCAATAGTATAGTATGTCGAAAAAAGTCAAATTTTGACCGCTCCTAAAAATGGCTGAAAACAACATATAATACTTTGTAGAGATGTATCATAGTATACAAAGTGGAAATAAAGGCCAAAAAAGACCAAAATCCTCATAATTTAGCATGTCAAAAAAATGGCCAACAAAGGCAATAGTATAGTATGTCGAAAAAAGTCCAATTTTGACCGCTCCTAAAAATGGCTGAAAACAAGATAAGATAGCTTGTAGAGATGTATTATAGTATACAAAGTGGAAATAAAGGCCAAAAAAGGCCAAAATCCTCATAATTTAGCATGTCAAAAAAATGACCGAAAAGGCAATAGTATAGTATGTCGAAAAAAAGTCAAATTTGTCATAAAAATGGCTGAAAATGACATATCATAGTTTGTAGAGATATGTCATAGTACATAAAGTGGAAAAAAAACATCCAAAGTTTGTCATGTCAAAACAATAAACTTCGGGGTACGTGGAGCTACTTCAGGTATGTGATATTTAAAAAAAGTGCATTTTAAAAAATAGCAGTCATGCATAGCTCATAAAAGTAATTATATTATAAAAATAAAAAAAATATAAATCTAAGTTCATAAACTGAACTTTATACTCAATTTCAAAATCCTTAAAAAAAAAAAGAGTCTCTCCAAACCCAGATCGTTTGACGCAACCTGTCAAATGCCATCACCCGTCAATCAATCACTATCCGCCGTTAAAACATGATGATAGTATACTGATCAGAAAAAATCCATAGCATGGTATGTCTTAACACGTCTTAGTAAAATATGTAAAAAAAAATACAAAAGATATATAATAGTATGTTTGACCTCACAGTTAAGTGTCATAAAAATCAGAAAAAAAAATCATCCAATGTCTATGGTATCTCTGTCCCCAAAATATAGAAGGCAATGGGGTGTAATTGCCGAAGAACTTTTCACCATTCATCTTATTGTGCATTTTATAATGAATTAATGTTCACTCAAAATGTATGTCTCTGCTGACTTGAAATAGTATTACAAGTCTCCCAAAATAGCATAAAAATAATCATATCATATCCTGTTGTCCAAAATAGTAATAGTATAGCGATTTGTATCAAAAAAACATTAGAAAGTAATAGCACATGATGTCATCAAAAAAGCTTGAAAAAATATGAATACATATGACACATTATTTGAGGGTTTTTTTACTCTCTTATACAATGACTTTTTTGCTGTTTTATAACCCACAGTACTATGAGGTATTTTGATATACTTTTTATCCCAATTCAGTAAAAAAAAAAAAAGATAGAGAGAACTGACTTGTCATTTACAGGTACAGTGTAAACATTAGAAAATAACCGCCTCATCAAAATATGTAACTCATAACCATCCATTCATTGTCTGTAAATGCTTTCCCTTTTCAAAGTCGTGGGGAGGGCTTTGGAGGCAATCCCAGCTGTCAGTGGACAAGAGTTCCCGTGGACACCAGACTATCACAGGAAAGACACACACAGACAGACAATCATTCACGCTCACAATCACACACACGGGTAATCTAGAGTCAACCATTACCCTAACACCTTCATAACTTTGGACTGTGGGAGGAAGCTGGAGTGTAAATCACATGGTCAATGCAGAAACGTGATTAGACTGCAGGACTCCAGTCAAATGAAAGGGAGGAGAGAACGATTCTCTTTGAATCTGTGTGTGCAAATAAACCCAAGTGTGTCATCTCAAGTGGAAAACAAAATGGGGCTTTGTATTGTTTATCAGGGCTCCTACAACACCACTGACATCCATGTTTAGAAATGTTTGCAGTTCTTCACAATTATATAGTAGCTTCACTGGATATCATGTTAAAGTGCCCTAATGAGTTTTTTAGGCTACTTCAGCTTGATTTTTAGAGCTCCTGAAAACATTACAAGCAGAATTTCCCTTTCATTTTGAGCCTAATGCCGCATCCGGCACTCTAAATCACATGAATTTGTGGAACTGAATAAGGAGTCAGTAAAGCTCAGATTCTATAGAAGCTGTAGATAAAACATGTGGTTTACTGATACTGTAATAGATGCTCTCATGGATCGTTTAGTTATCCAGTAGCAGTTCAACAAATAAGATACCTTATCAATATGCGCTACTGTGACAAGACATCAAACCTTTGGCTCCTCTTCCCTGCATGTGTTTCCATTAATAGGACTGCTTTTTTGTATTTTTTTTTTATCCTGACGTTTTCACTGCTTTTGTGGCTTACTCTTACTGCAGAGGCTGAAAACATGTGACAGGTGTACACTTACATTACATTTCTTATTTCATATGTCCAACAAAAATAAGTGCAGGCCAACGTTTTTCATCACTACACTCTTTTTCATCATCTTCCTCCTGCAGTGAAACTCATTCTCTCCCCTGTGTTTCTCATCTATATTGTAGCACGCAGCTTAAACTCTATTCAGACAAGGTTTGCATCTGTAACAAGCAAACACTACACTTTATGTCTGCTTCTTTTTATAAACTTTAAATTACTTAAACACTGTTCCTGCCTGGAAGGTAATTTAACAAATGGTTTAATGTTGATGAGTACCAATTATCACTTTTATGCAGTGTACAGAGGTCATTTTAACATACAATTTTGAGTACTGCACTTCTAATTGTAACTTGTTAGAAGAGACCAAAACAACTGCAATGTGTTTAAATAGACTAAGAAGTTTAGATGACATGATGAGTAAACGTTTTGGACTTCTCCTCATTTTTCTCTATTTCCATCAGGACAATTTTGTGTTCTTCATTCAGTTAGTGATGATCAACATGTATGATGTTGGGCACTAGTGAACAAATGCCGAAGGTGTTGCTATACAAGGGACACCTATAAACTACTTTATGGTCTCATATGGAGTCTCATATGGACAAAAAAACATAACAAACCGCAGATAAACTTAAGGGCTCTCATATTTACGTGCATGTCACAGGTACGGTTAGAGTGAAAACTGCTTTCACTCTAACTCTAGGAATTGGGAGAGGGTCATTACTATTCAAATGCTGTTTAAATAAATCATTTCTGTATACGAGTAGTCCACATGCAGTTTTAATTTGGGGTCTTTTTATATAACATATGGGGAGGGGGGAAATCAAACTACAGTAATTTTGTTTATTCATCTTTCTATTTTTTACTTTTTTTTTCTCCCCAGTTTGCCTTGAAACTTTGCCTTGTTGTTATGTTTGCTTTTAGCTGGCTAACTGAGGCTGATGCTGCATGATCATTGAAATCTTGACAGAATAATAAAAGTAATTTTCTCTCAGCGAAAAACATGGTCTCCTCAAAGCTTAAGACTGCTAGTCATTAGGTCGAGTCATGGCTGCCAGTGATGGAGGCAGAAAAGAATGGGCACGGGGAAAGCACCTGTGGTTGAAGCTGCCCTTGTAAAGCGGACAGATAATGTCCAGTCACATAATGCCCCTGTAATGAAACAGCTATTTTGGAACAGTAAGTAAATTTCAGTAAATAGCAAAGCTCTCCTATTCATAACTTAATATCTATTTAATATATGAATATATAAAAATGTCAATTAGATGGTAATTTGCATGAGAAATAAAAAAATGAATTGTTATAATAGTCATCTGCTTATAATGATCAATTTAACCCAGACAGACATGATCACTGTCAGTGGTTTCCACTCTAGTTTTCATCAGTGAAACATGTCAAAATTAACTAAATTATCCTATGTTGCAAATTTGGTGAAACAAGCTACAGACTCAGGTGTAATGGTAAACGTCTCACTCTTAAATAACAAATAACCTAAAAAACATATTTTAAAAAAAGGACTTTGGACTTTGTTTTAGAACAAAAAAAAAACCTTTATCAAACAATACTTCAACATTCTGCATAGTCTCAGTAATGCTGCCAGTTTTTCGAAGTGGCCAACCACAGTAGTGCAAGAAATACATCCCCTACAGCAAAAGAGACAGTATGACAAAACATCTGATAAACTGTTGACAAGAAGTCTTGGATGGCAGAGAATGAGCTGCTATTATCTGTGTTGTAAATTGTCAAACCAAGATGAATTAACATTTCCCAAACTTTCTTAGAGCCTGGAAATGCTATTTTATATCAAAATCTTAAGTGTGAGTTCTGGAGTACCAGATCACTCAAAACTTTCTATTTGTCACTTCATCTCTAAATTACAGTTTATTTGTTAAGAGTCCAGAAGCCAAATCTGCAGTATGTGTTAAAGCGGTATGGCTCATTTTACATAGCACTAATGCAGGAGTCTGTTTAAGCACATGTTTTTCACATTTCCCAGTTAAATAATGCGTACAAACAGTACAACAATTATATAATAAACCTGGAGTGAAAGACATCCGTTTTTCAACCAAGCACAGGGTACAAAATCCTGCAGTTTCTAAACTATTCTCTGTTGACGTGTTCTTTTCACTTTTTATTGTATTTCGGAACAGCAACATTTGACATCGGGAAGCAAGAAATGTGTCACTTCCAGGAGCATTGCCACAACTGTAATGTGACAACCAGGGCACAATATAAAGGCAGGACAGGAAGGCCACAAAAGCAGCAGCTGATTGAAATATGACAAGAATCTCTCCTAGACTGTCTGGGGACCTGCACAGTGTCAGAGGCAATGTCTCCAAAATAAACTGTCTGGAACAGGATAAGTGAAGAATCACAAAAACAGGACAAATACTGTAATACTAGCAAGAAAAAGAAAAAAAAGAAAAGGGATGAGAGAGGTGATGAATGTTTCCTCAACAACAACATATTGGTAAACAGCTTTAAGTGTATAAAATAAGTCAGCAGCAGAGAGAAAGTGAGTATCATTTTCTTGTACTTTGTCAATTTCTTGTATGCCATTCACTACATTGAACATTTACACATTAAACCCTGGGGTACTCTACTGGAAAAATATAGATGTGAGCCATAACTTTGAGCCAAACTTTACAAAAGCTGAGAGACGCTTTGCCATCCTTTGATGTTTACAACAGCATTTTAAGCAGCATTTGCTGCCATACTGTCAAGAGTTGCAAGCTTCATAAGTATGCCATATATCGATTTCATCAAGAGAAATGCAAAACTTTGGCCATACTGTGACCATCCAGTATATTCTAACGTAAATCCAATGTCAAAGTTACAAACATGCATGTACGGCCCCAGTCAAACTCCCCACCTGCCACTGTCCCTGGAGCAGATCCAATTTTGACAGTTTTTTGTTGTTACCCAAAATCTGCTAAACTGGTGTACAGTAAGCAAGCATTCAGTTATGTTTAACTTAATTAATAGCTATAGGTGGAAAACTACAACACAAAACCTCTTGTCCCATAAAGAGACGGGGTATCTACGTGCATTGATTTAGTTCAAGTATAGAGACCAAGTTGAAAATATAGCTGATTTTAATAGTGACCCGTCTGTAGTAGAATCAAATGACTGTAACCACAGTATTTATTACATTATCTTACATGAATGAAACAGTGGCTACTGCTGAAGGGCAACTTGCTGTGCCTGACCTGTGACCAACCAGCCTGACAGCAGCAGAATAAGGACAATAGAGGAAGAGCCACCAGATGATAACAGGTGGAGCTGACTGGTAGTGTTTTTGCTAGTTGCCAACTGCTGGCAACTGATTCATTATAAAGTCTTTGTTTAATTTGGATTCTGTTACCAAAGTCAGACAGCACTGCTGACAGTCCTAAAGTAATGTTTTTACAGTTAAAGCTCCAATGTGTATATGGGGATGTAGCGTACTTCAATAAGCATGTTTTCATTTGTATATAATCATCATAAAATAAGATTTCTTGTGTTTTTGTTACCTTAGAATGAACTATTTGTACACTAGTATAGTGCCTGTTGAAAACATGCCAGTCCTGAATGGACCGATTGCTTGGCCTGTGGTATTGTTGCTTGTGGTTTTCTGAAACTGCTCATATAAACAACTACACTTCTGTGGGTCCAGAGCAATACACCTGGGCTCCAAACAGCTATAGATTCATTATGATGCTGATAAATGAAAATGTTACCCTACTTTGTGCTGACAATGCCTGTCTTGCTCTCTTCACTAAACTCTTTACAAAATTTAAATGCAGTAGCTTACTTACATGGTATATATAGTCTTACCAAAGAAAAAAAAGCTTTGAGTACTTCCTTTACCACTACAAATAGCCTACTAACATCCCAGTAAGATGAAGGGTGGACAGTAAAGCAAGAGAGTGATTGCCCGCAGCCCCCAAATCACTAAATCCACCCCTGAAAAACTTCAAGTCACAGCTACTCTGGTCAGAATCACCAGTGAAATACACTAAGCATAGTCATTAGTTTCCACATAGGTGTATCAGTCACTAGATTTAATCACTGTGGTTATAAATAGAGCATGGATTGAAATGAGGGAGGTACTTTGCAGATGATTATTTGTGTTACTGATGCACTTCAAGTTGTAATGGCAGACGGTCGCTTGTCCTGTATGCTTTATATAGGGCCATTTGCATTTTGTGTTGGCCATCATAGTTCTCTAACATGATTGGCACATATGAAAAGTTTGGAGTTAGCAACCTCAGCCTCGAAATGCCACTTAATCCTCCACTAGACCTTTGAGTTGAAGTCAAACACGTGGGAGCTGGGCGAGATTAAGTCTCACTCCATTGCCCCAACTATAATTATTTTATCCAGAGACACACAGGGCACATTTCTCTGTGTGTATCTTCACACTGACCCAGGAGCCACAACTCTGCTCCCAACTATTGATTTTCCAGGCTGGTAGAGTCATGGGTGTACACATCACGAAGGCAGGCCTTATGTGGCCCCTCCATACTCCATTATTTAAACCTGCTGCACAGGTCAAGGGAGCAGGACACTGACATCTCTTTGCTCTCTGCCCTCGTGTATCCTGAGCTGGTCACTGTGACACCAGGGAGACTAAGCCACATCTTCAGTGAAAGGTGAAGAGCAGCCTAGAGGAGGCAATTCCGCTCAAACTGACATGCAAAAATGCTTCTTTTATGACAACAATGTGTTTGTCTAATCCTTAGGTGCATAAACTTCACAGCAAATATTTTTATGACTGTAAGAGAAGAAAATCTGACTTTTAGTGGTTAATCTTAAGGTGATTGTATGCAGAGCTCTCTAACATTCAGTTACCCTCTGACCTGGAGGAAACTGGCTCTTAAAGCTCTTAAGGCTAATTAACCCCGTGCCACCTGAGCGAAACACTATTAAACATAAATCAATGACTTTTGTGCTTGATTGCCCTCCATCAACTGACTGTGTAAATATTGACACCCAGGAAAGAGTGGTGGTGCAGGACTAGGCAGTGGAGTGACCTAGGGGGGGAGAGTGTGTGCATTTGGGAAAGCAGTGGAGCCGATGTGTACAATCATGGAATGTATCCTGCTTTAATTATGTTTAAACAATGAACTATGTTGTTACTTGTCTCAGTTACAAGTGCAGTACTCAGGTATTTGGGATTTGTGTGTCCCGAAAAGGCAAACAAGGTGCTCCATGGATTTTGTAGAGAGATACTGATATGTGTGTGTGTGTGTGTGTGTGTGTGCGTGTGTGTGTGTGTGTGTGTGTGTGTGTGTGTGTGCGCGTGCCATTGTGCCCCGCTTTGACAACATCTGTATTCTGACAGAGCCTCCTCTCTCAATCTAGATCTAACTGCCTGCAGCCTCTGCCACACAGGAGCTGGAGGGGGGAGCTGAGAAGAATACTTACAAGCCTCTACCACTGTGCCCGAACCAGACACACACACACACACACACACACACACATGCGCGCACACACACACACACACACACACACACACACACACAAACACACACAAAATCACAGTATATCCCTGCCAAGTCAAGCATTGTGGTGTGGCAGGAGGAGCCTCAGGAGTCCAACAGCCAAATGTGTCCTCTAGCATTAATGGCTGCTTCAGCTGACTGAAGGGGGAAAACACCTTGAAGAATCATACATCTGAACAGCCCCTTGGCTCTGTCTAGGGACAAACTGATTGACATTCTCTGAAGCCTTGCTAAACACGCCTGCCCTCTAATACAGAGCACACACACACACTGACTGACTGCCTATCCTTGGTTTTGCTTTGACTTTTACAGCAATAACAACACGGGAGATTATAGATTGCTACAGAACTTGCTTAGTTTAAATATATTTTTAAATCCATGTGTAGGTTGATGAAAGTACTGCTCCCCAATGAGTTAGTTCTGAAAATGAGATTTAAAAATAAAATATAATAAACACTAAATGGTTCCTGAAATATCACCTGCTCCTCCCCTCTGCTATCACAGATGATGCTTGTCAGGCCTTCGGATGTCATGCAGTGCACAGTATTGAGATTGCTTGAGTGAAAATCGTACTGAGCATGCAGTGGCCTGTATCCAAAGATCATCGTGGGTGTTGAAATTATAAACTCCTCAAGCAAGGAATGAGAACTGCAGCGATGGAAAAATATTTCTGGGCATTGCTGCACTGGCTCTGCAACACAGATAAGGGCATAAATTGACATCTAGCTATTGAAGGGGTGTTATTTGCCCTAACAAGGTGCTGTCACATTTCAGATTTAGGTCTTCAATACTGAGCCAAACAAAAAAAAGCCAGTCTTTGAGAAAATCTAATTTTGAAATGGCAGCTGAAGTTCTCACACAACCTCTACAAACTATTCAGCACCAGTTTTTATGAGAAACCCCGACATCATAGCTGATGCTTTCATGTGCTCAGACTGCAGGGCATGGACTGCAGTTGAACTATGAAATCGGGTGTGAAGGCAAATTAAAGACTAAAGGATTTCAAGCCATTAGAAAACAATCCATGAGTGCTTTCATATTGGATTATTATTTTTGAATGTGTGAAATAAATTTGCATGAATAAATGAATGTGTGTCAATACGCATTAAAGATTGAATCTTGTGCAATCTAAATCAATTCATCTTCAATTATGAAGCAAATACTATGCAAAATAAGGGTCTGAGGGCACTTTGATTTAAATTATCTGTGCAAACTTGCAAACTTTTAGACTTTTAGTCACAAGAAAAAGCAAAACAAAATCGTTCAGTCAAAGATATAGTACGTAACTTTTGCAAAAGCCACAAAAAGGGTTTTTTGTGTGCAACTGTCACTATATTCTGTCAGTAGTACATGAGGCAAATAATTTGGGGAAAAAAATCCTGGTCTTTTGACAACTTGTGGTGCTCCTGCTGGCATTTGCAAAAATATAGAAAACAACCAATCAGAGTTGAGAAGTTTCTAGCAAACCTCTCAATCATTTCAAGTGCTTGTGATCTGAGGTCAAACTTCAAAACTAGACAGGGCTGAGCATAGATGACTGCACTGTCTATTTCTCACCTCAAATGTATTCAGAAACATACTTATGTGATCTGTTTAGCAGTAAAATGATATTCTTAGCTTCCAGTGGTAGTTGGTGCTTTGTTTTGCCTTGACTTTTCTCAAGATAGTGGCCAGTCCACAAACGTTTTTCATTTTACAGCTAAGCATTTAGGTGAGAAACAGGAAATGCAGTAACAGAGGCTTGATTCATATTTGATCAGCGCTGCCAGTTTTACCGCACTTCAAGAGCAGTGATTGACTTAACTGACAGCTGCTCTCTTTGAAAATGACCTGAGATTGGCCAAAGTCTCCCGTCATGCATTCTTTGTATGATCCGAAATACTTTAAAATGACGCTCAAGGCATGAAGATTTAAATTACATTGCAGATTAGACATATCATGATCTTAGTGTATAACTGTGAGATATTACAAGCTCCTCCACAGTATTTGCTTTGTGCAAAATCCATGTATGGATTCTACTAGATCCCAGTTTCTTGATTTTCCATAGTCAACACATCACCACTACATGAATAAGCAGAAGACGTCGGGCTTATCTTTCAATAGCAAGGCAAGAGAGAAAAGTAAACACTACCTCTCTTGCCACCAGTATCTGAGAGACAAGGGGCTTCAGCTTTAGCTGTAACCCTGCGCCTGCAGCTCCCCTGATATCAGCAGAGAGGCTGCTGCAGACCTGCTCTGTCTCTGTTGTCGTGGGCGATTGGAATGGACATGTACTCTGTTGAAGGGCCGTAAACAAGATTTTCAGCATAGCACTGGCCAGGCCAGGTTGACAGCACGGTCTTATCTGATTTCAAACCAGAGAGAGGCGGTAGAACAAACCAGGCAAGCTCAGTTTGAGCCACAGATAAGACGATGCTAAAGGAAAGTGGAAGGGAGAAACAGACAGGTCCTGAAATGGACATTTTCACACTAAAGAACTTTTAGGCATTGGCAGCTTTCGTTTTTTGTCTGCTCCAGCTTTCTGTCCTTTCTGTGCATTTTCTGCCAACTCTCTCTACCCAGAATGCCTCTCTCCATCATAGTGTGATATATAATTCAAAACTTTCAGTACTCACCGTTCCCACACACACACTATTTTTCAGTATGTTTGCAGTGTGTACTTAAAGATGTGTTTTATCTCAACAGTTTTGTCAGTTCATTTGTGGAAAGATGGCTTAATACTGTGCAATTAATGTTTGATTGTGGTAATTAGGGGTTTTAAAAGCGCCTTACCTTGTCTTTCCCCTGTTTCTCATCTTGATATACATTCCACCGCTCCCCGTCATTACTGTACGCAAGTTTGTATGAGCCAACAAACTGGACATGGCCGAAGTCTTTAGCTCCCTGGGTGATGATGCCTGTGACTTTGGTAGGCACAAGCAAGTCCACCTGAAAGAGGAAGGAAACAAAGACAAACAAATGATATATTTAATTTCCCCAGAGACTTGGCTGGTGAAAAAGTGTAAGAGATGCCACATTTTTACAATCTAGTCAGCATCTTTTTTTCTTTTTGATGTCATCAGAGGGTTTACTGTATAAAGACAGTGGGTGCAAAATGTCAGTTTCAATTATTCACAGAATATTGAACAACGAGGGTAAGTCCTCAGCAAAACAGAAATCGCACGCTGCAGCAGCTTCTAAGACCCAGACTGCTCCATTTGGGTTAATTTTTAATAGGATCTCATTTGTTGCAAACAATTTACAACACAGTGATGCATTGCAGTAAACACCAAAAATGTTGCTTATATTGACATTTTAGGATTCAGTGATGGTTCATTATTTAGAAAAGCACACAAAACTATTCAAAGCAAAGTTAAGATGAACCCTTAAACCCACATACTTTAGCTTCATCACATTTACCTAGTTAAACTCTGCTTCAGAGAAAATGCTCTGCAACTGTCTTAAACAGGTCAAGCCTTTCTCTAAGTAAGATTTTTCCACCATGTTAATTATGTCATATGAATAATGTATGTGAACATCTAAAGTCAAGAGGAAGGCACAGCCCACTGACACGGGCAATTCAGAACAGTATAAAAGTACAGCTCATATTGTAATTCAACATAAAGGGTAGTATTATAAAACACGTCACTCCCACTGAGCTTTCATAACATAAAGCAGTGGGTATTTTGTAATGTTAGAGTTTTTTTTTCACAAAATGGAAATCTTTTTTTACCCGGAAAGGAACTTTAACATCTCTGTAGCACATTAAGCCAAATGTTAATTGCTGTAATGTACACAACAAAAGACTTTACTACTTCTAAATATCAAAATATATGATGAAAAATGGGCTGGAAATTTCCATAACTCCCAATGTGATTCACTTTCTTTTAAAGAGCATGTTGTTTTATACTAATGTGAAAAGATGTAAATAATTGATAGCGCCTAATGGATTTTAAACCCTTTAGATGGTAATAGCCTAAATGTCACTGTAAAACTGTCTCGCTTATCACACACATCTACGCAGCACCAATTCGCCGTCAATATGGGATGAAAAACAGGGTGCGACTTGGCATTTTGCTGTCACATGGGAAGATAGTGGCAAAATTTAGAAGCACAGAGAAAGCAAGGGAGAGAAAAACATACGCATGCAGATTTATTCCTTCTGCTGAATATACACAACACTGAGGTGACCATACATCACTCTAATTGGCCTGGTCATAGGCCAACATATTCTGTGTCACACGGCTCTGACAAAACAAAATAGGGCCCCGCGCAGATTAAACAAATAAGCAAACAAACTGAATGCATGAGTTATGGCTCAGTTTCATTCTACCTCCTGGTCTTGACACATTGCAGAACACCACTGTGCATCTCAGCACATCCCGCCACACGCTTATTGCCTGCAATATGTTACAAACCCTGAAACTTTTTTGTTTTTTCTTTCCGAGCGGTGATGTTAATGAGTTTACATCTCTTGTGGGGTTTCAAATCTGCTCGAGAGTTACTCTTTCCTCCCAGCTACTTTAAAGGGATAGATTGAATTTTCAGAAGTGTGGTTGTATGGGTACTCCACAGTCAGTGTATTACCAACAGTAGATGTCTGTCGGCACACACTCAGTTTGGAGAAGCAGGCCTGAGTCTGACACAAAAGCTAAGCAATGTACTGCTGTGGATGGGGTCGACAGCAAAACAAACTTTAGCCATCTAAAAAAAATCTCACCTAAAAAGATCAATATCAGTTTAAGCATACACTATAAAGAGGGTATTTCACCACTTTACCTTCCAGTCAGACAGCCTGTTCCAACAGGGAAGCTGTTAACACCATCAGTTTCCCACCTATTCTCGTCTAAGTCACCAGATTCTATCGACAAAAAAAGTAATTTTAGCTCGTTGAACATGAAATGGTTGTCTACCTCTGCTTTGATCAGTTAGTTTTTGTGTCACTCTGGTGAATTGAAACTAACCCTCCAACACAAAAGTCACACAATAACACAAACAAAACAAATGATAGTGGAAGTGGTAGAGCAGCAGTTCCTGTGTAGGGCCCTCAGATCTGCAGGGACTGCTCAGTTAGTGGTGCTTTGTATTAAATACAAATGCAGTGAAACAGCAGGTAGTCACTATGCTGCCTGTTGCTGGACTCAGCATTCCTTGGACTAAAGATTATATCTTAGTCCAAGGGAAGCTGATTGTGCTACTTTTATAAAATGCTTTTGAAACTTGTCTGTACTTTTATTAAACCTGTCTGTCCTGTTATTTTGTTATTTTAATTTCATTCTTCAATTTTCTCTTTTTTTGTTGTTGTTGTTATTGTTATTTTTTTCTTATATTTTGACTGCAAAGCACTTTGAATAACATTTGCGTAATAATAAGGTGCAATACCAATAGACTTTCCGTGCCTTGTGTTCAGTGATACTAAAGCACTTGACACTTTCTCAATTCACTTTGTCTTTAAAAAGAGAGAAAAAAAGCTTAATTTCCACATTCCAAATCACTGATACTGATGTTTTTAGTTGGGCCTTTTTTTAGGTGGCTAAAATACCTTTTGTTGCTGACCCCATCCACAGCAGTACAGTGCTTAGCTTCCACGTAGGACTCCAGGCTGATTATGCTAACTGTGATTGTGCCGACTGACACTGACTGTACATAATATGCTGTCTATGGATAAGCAGCCCATAGAACCCCACTTTTAAAACCTGAACTATCCCTTAAAGACTGAGGACTGCTCCCTGGGTATTGCAGGGGTCTTCCTAAATGCAGACCCCCTGCTGTGTTCATATGCAGGTATAGAGCTGAGTCCTGACACATGTAGACAAAGCCATGCCTTAGTGAGTACAAAGCAAACTCTTTGCTCTCTAAAAGGCATCCAAGTAGATAAACTCCCAGTTGTGAGATGTTAAACTAATGAAAGTAGGACAAAAGGCATTTAAGTTTGCATACAGACATAATGTCACTTTCAACAATGCCGTGGTTACAGGTATGCCATTATGCAGATGCTGCACAGTATGTATGCACGCTTCATTTGTTGTAAATACACTATTCATGAAGTTTCTTTAATGGAAACAGCCTCTGCTTTAATTTTTGTATAAAGTCGTGCTCATTTCTGTGTCTGTATGCAGCTGCAACATGGACTACTTTCCTCTGATGTATATGAATACCTTTAAAAAAACAGCTCTGTTATAATTATAATAATGTCACAGCAACCTGCTGGATAAAGGAGGACAGAAAGAAACGGTGGCAGGGGCTGCTTCGTTGATTTAGAAGGGCATGACACCCTGCATTGTGAGCCTTTGATTATCCTCCAGTCGCGTTACCCAGTCGTTGAGGTAATCTTGTTCTACCCAAGCAGTCAAGTCTGCCACAAAAACAAAGGCAGCCTTGAAGGGGAACCTGTAATTGCTGTCACAGGTAGCGGTCAAAAAATACAACCGCCCCTAGCGACGCCGGCTCTCAACACTTTGATGGCCCAAACTGAATTAGGGAGCGAGATAAGCTTGTTAAAGCAAGGCCTCTCCTCCTGCCTCCACCTTCTGTTCTTTCTCCCATCACACTCTCAAACCCTTTCCACTCTTCCATGAGCGCGTAACCCAGACAAACTAGGAGTGTGTGAAGTCTTTGTCGCAATCTGTGAACGCTCATGGCACACTTGTTCAAAGAAATAAAACACGAGAATCAATTTCAGAATTTTTGCTTGCTGTGTCTGAGATTAAAACATAAGATTCATGTAATCTAAGCCCCCAGGTTCCCCAACAGTACAGCTGCACATCGAACAGGGAGAGAGGGTCAATTACTTATTTGTACTTCTCTTTGATGGCAGCATGCAAAGGGGCAATGCTTTCACACATACGCCCGACAAACACTCATCTCCCTGCTCATTAAGACGGGAGTTGGTGCGCAAATCTTATGTCCCTATTTGAAGTGGCTTTGCCATCACAGGATAAAGAGATTAATGCAGCGAGAGGCTTTATAAGGAGCCGAACGAGGCCCAGATTCCTTTTTTTTAATAAATACATCACTTGCATACATAGCATCCTGCTGACACCCTCCCTCCAGCTGTGCTAATTTAACCGTATGTGTTGAAGACTCATTTAATCTTCAAAGCCTCTGGGACATACATGTGTGTTTGTGTGCGTGCGTGTGTGTGTGTGTGTGAGAGAGAGAGAGAGAGAGAGAGATGCATACTTTCTGTATGTTCTCCACAGTCACAGTGCAAAACTCAAATTTGCGTGCACTCAACTCACAAAGGAATAAGGAGGACCAGGTTATGGCCCATCAAGCCCACAACAGTGCAGCCGTCATTAAAGCTTAAAGCTGTGGAGAGAGCTGGAAAAACACCCTGTTTTACTGCGCCTCTCTCTATGGGTAGTCTTGAAAAACTGATAGCAGGTCACTCTCGTAATCATACATTGGAACACCACAACATGTTAAAAAAATCGAAATTTTTGTAAGTTTGTTTTAAAAACTGGAGGTGTGGAGCTCAAAAGAAATATGCACACAGGAGGTACAGACAGTCTTATGACCAATTGCTATTGGGTTGCATTGTGGGGATTGCAGGATCCAGCATTTCTGGATTTGACCCATGCTGGAGAAGTCAAAATATCTCTGCCTCGACTGCTTTGGTTTTGACCTTTCTGTTTAAAAAAAATATTTTTCTTGTGAGTCTCCCTAACCTCAGGAAAGTGCAATACCAAATCAGTGCAGCCCCATTTCAGTTCATGCAATGTTTATTCAAAGAAAATTGAAATGTACAAAATCAAACTGTATCAGAGGTATGTTATGCAAGATTTTCCTGAAAAACAAATGTATACACTCATCGAGAAGTAAGTCCTCTCAGTAATCACTTATGACCCAGTAAAAGTTTGTGGCAGTGTATTTTTCTGAAACTCTGCTCTCTGCCTGTATTTTTTTATTTTCTGTGTTTAGAATTTTTTGGGAATGTGAAACCACAGCACTCAGGTGAGGTCAGGGCTCTATAAAAAAGTACTGACCAGGTGCCAAACCATAGGCAGCAGGCATCTGAGAGATACAGTGCCAAAAAAATGAGGCGAAACGCCAAACGAGAGTGAATCTGAGGTTGGCTCTTACTTTCACTTTTGTTGGCAAGCGTGTTCACAAACATAAACTGACAATCCTGCATATCCTTGTATAACTTAAAAAAAAGGAGAATGAAGACAATTATTCCCTGTGTCAGACAGTCAAACACCTGCACATTTTCATGTGCATGACCAAAAACTTTTCAAGGTCTAGCTCGTGTTTTTGACTTCTGGTCCTCAGTATTCTGAGGATTCTGATTCTCTGTGGTTCATCCAAAAAAATTCTAGCTACCTATGAGCAGCATGAAAAACTACTAATGTAGGACACAGAGCATCATACTACAGGCGAGTGCACACAACAGAGCCGTCTCTATTTTACTACTTGAAGTTTGTGACACACCAATGATGAAGCATTTCTTATGATTAATATTGGCATGTTTATCGCTATATAGAAAAATTGTAGCATTCAAAAACAGCCATCCACAGTCACTGTGTATTTTTGTGATGTACAGGCAAACTGTGACACACAGAGAAAATAGACCACACATCACAGTGAATATACACAAGCTATCACTGTTGATATGGAGGGACACCCTCATTAGATTTTTGGCCATAACATAGGTGACCTGACTGATTCTGAGTCCAATTTGCATGAACTTTTACACCAGATATCAGTTCTGCTTGCTACCTGAGTAGTGTTACACCAAAGAAGATTATTGTGTGCTGCTGCAACCCTACTATCTTCAGAAAGGTCCCTTAACTTTAAAAGCAAAGCCAAAATGACTCAAAAACGAGGAATGAGGCTGAAGGCAGACAATTTCCAGGCAGATGGCTGACTGAGTACAGCACTTCTCCACTGAGTGCAAAGAAAAGCCTGTTTGTGTCATGACACCTTTCTGAGTTAAAAAATGTACCATTCCACACAGAGGTGAGCTGGCTTAACCAATTCCATGAGATGTGAAGAGCCTCACTGGGCTTGAAAGGTTGTTATGTGACATGTATGGCCTTTTTTCCATGAAAGCACATGGGTCCCAGTACCAACAAAATGAAAAGGAACAGATCTGAAATAGGTTGCGGCACACTTCCAGCCCTGCTCAGCAATAACATCAGCCCAAACAAATTATACTGAAACTCCTATTCATTAATTCCGTTTGTTTTGTTTATGACTGTAGAAAACAAACAGCCCGTAGCCCTTCGAAGACTTAGCCTGTTGGACAAAGAAGCCCTAATTACTTATTAAAATGCAAAATCTAGGGTGCTGCTTATAAATAGCTGCAGGTCGAAATGAATTAAAAGAAAAAAAAAAAAATCCTAAGAGCCAACAGCTTGCTGATGGCCAGATTTGAATATTTTGAGATGATACACCTTTACACCTTCAGGCAGGCACTAGCATGAGGCAGTGCTGAGCATGTTTGGTAACCTAAAATCCACAAATGAACCCATGTCACCTGATGGATACAGACTATTTCTTTATAGTGATGAAACATATACAATAAACAGGTTTCTGTGTGTGCCTCAGGTTACAAGTTAATTATGTGGAATGACTAGATGGCCTGTTTTGAAATGTGCAACTTTCAATATTTATATATATATATATTTCAGGGTAGTGTGATAGACAAGTATCTCTGTCACTTACTATAGCTGTCACCTTGTGCAATAGCTCACAGTGCAATAAATTTGAAGTCTGCTGTTAAATTTCAGTATGGCTTTTATGGGACACACACATGCTGGTACACACTGAATCTCCTTTCTGACACCTTTTGTGACTGTTGTTTCCACATGGGGTGGTGAGATGTCAGAGGCTATAAATGCCTGCTGAGCGCTCACACAGGGGGAGGGAGGTGTGCAGACAGTCTGAGGTGTGACTCAGTTGCCGTGGAGTATTGAGGATAGTAAAGGCGATGTCATAGAGTGAAACTCCCCTCACAGCGACATCATATTGTCAGGCTGCTCAGTATGGCTCTGACCACATTCCAGGAAGAACTTAAACATTTTCCCTTTTTTGGAAAAATACAACCATACCATGTTTGCATACCATGTTTGTGAAAATGCCAAATGTTGAATGTGAATCAAGTGCTAAAGGCAACATCTCCATGCGGAATGAGCTGTCCCGACCGGAGGATAGATGTCTTTGTTACAGAGCGGGATGACTTGTTTTGGCAGGACATTAAGAGAGTCAGCTGGTTGGCTGGTCAAAGCACATCTTACAGCCAAAATGCTGGGGATATAAATACGGGAAAAGCACCGTGCCGTGACTCATACTGAATTGCAATATGGTGGCAAGCACACACATTTGTAAGCCAAACGGTTTTACACGGCAAGGACATTGCTATGCATTGAACGTCCTCCCCCATTGTCCCTCCTCCTCTTCACTCTAGTCTTCATGCCAGCACTCCTGCATGAAGCAATGTTGCATGTAGGCTAGCTGAAATGATATGCTTTGTTATTCTGTCTAAAAATATCAGCAATTTTTCCATCTTCACAGCATATGCTTAAACACATACTGAATGGCACCTGTATGTGGATAACCTGAGGCAATCGGCAACGACCAGAATGAATCTCGTTTTCAAAAAAGGAAACTCACAGTGTAGTCACTTATTTTTTGCCATGGTAGTGGATAACTCAAGGGATGCCAATGTCTGTTGAGCAGTCCATCGATCCAATACTTTGGCCATGAACTTTCAAACAGATCATCAATGACACCCTGAGGGTGAATCTGGATTTTGGTGATCCCCTTGGTTTCTTATATAAAGCTTAGAGTAACTTATAATTTTCATGTATCCAGTGATGTGTCTCAATATCTACTTGATGTATTGTCACAACCTTTTGTACAGTCTTGCATGGTCCCCAGGGGATGAATCCTTATTTGGGTGAACCCCTGGTTTCTTATCTAGCACTGCCAGTAAAAGTCATAATTTTCATTTACCCAGTGAAATATCTCGAGGCCTACTGAATGGATGGGCAGAACATTTTGTACAGACCTTCGTGTTCCTAAGAGGATGACTCCTAAAGATTTTGGTGGTCCCCTTTAACGTTAACGTTTCATGTTGTGCCACCATGAGGTTGACCCTTATGGTCTTAGATTTAAGTTTGGTACGGACATCCATGTTCTTGCATAGCTTTACTGTAAGAACTTTGATGATTCCACTTCAAATTTAAATTTGCCCAATCCTTTGGTTATGACCAAATAGCTGCAAAAGTACAATAACCTTCAGATGTACTTTGTACTTTGGAGGTTAAGATAGTGAACATGGTAAACATTACACCTGCATGTTCGCATTTTCATTGTAAGCATATTACCATGCTGATGTAACATATAGCATACAGCTTAAGGCACTGCTTTGACTAAGTATAATGCTTTAGAGCTGGTGGCAAGGCTGTAAACTCTTAGGGCCTAGCTTCATTTAGCCAACCGCTGGCCACTGGTGAGCATCTTTCGCTAAAGTTTGGTGGTGTGTGCAGCTTTAGCACTAGTCGGCTGTTGGCTTTATTTTGGCCAATTAAGCATATTGAATTGGTGTTGGAGACAGTGAATGAAATCCAATGTCACTTTATCTCAGTGCACAAGAAGAGAAACCGAAGTGAGATACGCGAACAAAGGACTTGAGTCAAGAGGCAAAAGATCAAAGCAAACTTGTTATATTAGGTAAAATTATGCTTTTAGGCATTAAGCTCTTTAGCAGGAACAGTTTGTAATTTTTGTGTTATTGCTTAGTAAATATTCTTTGTTCTCTTAACATTGGGGTGTGCTGATAATGTGCTATATGGCTAACAAGCATTTTGAATCCATCCTGATCTTCCCGTTTCCCTTTATTAATGACAAATACAGACTACCACCACCTGCTGGTAAGGAGAGTTATTCCTCTTTCACAGAAATGAATGCACATGCTAGGTGGCTGTTAGTCATTGGTGTGTTCAGGTTCAGCTTTCTGACTGAGACACAGGCAACGTGAGGCAACACGACAAACAGCCTTTATCGTCACTAGTTCTTTGCTGTGTCTGGTTCTTTCGCCCCGTTTATCAGAAGAACAGTTATTTGAAAAAGGAGATTTTATCATGACTTTTCTGGGGCTTCACAAATGTTGCTTGTTTAAGCCCATTGAGGAGCTGGTAAAATAACAAAATGTTTTTCAAACCCAAGTATTGTTGAGGCTGTGTTTATGTATGATTATAAATGCTAACATTTTAATAAAGTCGATTTAGAAAAATATCTCCTCTCACAGCTTGCAACACAATCACCTGCATGGTCCACTTTCTGTTTTGTAGGCATCTTTTTCTGCATCTATAATTTAACACAACAACTTGAGTGCTTTAAAATAGAAAGTGCACATTTAGACCATTAAATTGTTATTTAATTCCTATTCTTTCCTCCACAACCAGTGCATTACAGCACAAACATCACTACCTGAAATTCTAATAGACCACTCAGAGTATACAGCCATAAAACAGATGGAGCCTCAGTTCAGCATGTCAACTTAAGTCTAAATGGTTGCATGAACCAATGAAGGGAATTGGCCATGGCAAAAAGGAACAGGGAGGAAATCAACCATGGTGGTCCGGATCATTTAGAGCCATTATGGCAAGGAGAGAGCATCTAAAGAACAAGTGAGCTGCATACCGTATCAGCGTGAGTGAAGAGAGGGACCTGGATCCATATGCGTAAAAAATAGCCTTGACGCTGCACTAGTAAAGAATTTTGGGGATTTCACACTCTGTTTAATGTTCACTGTGACTAGACATGTGATGGACACTTACTCACTGATAAAAATCCAAAGTAGTCCGTCTCCCTGTGTGATCTTGTCTGAAATCAAATCTGTAATTCATGCTGGAGGGGAGAAAAAACTGCTCTCTGTTGGAATATTAAGCAAGTGTAAAACGAGAAATGATTTAATGATCTAAAATATGGTGTTCCCATTCAAACAACGGTTTTTTAAGGTCCTGCAAATAGGTGAGTTAAAAATATAATCGTTTATGGCTCTGGCTGCGGCACTTACAGCTCATCATACCTCCCTCTCCTTTCCTGCCTCTCACATGGTCTATAAAATATTCATATGGAATTCTCACACGTGTGCGCACATACACACACACTCTCTGCACACAAAAACATGACGGTGTGCTTCACACGCAATAAAATAGGGAAGCATGAAATTGCGAAATAGATAACATTTCTGGACATACTGTAGGTGGTCTTTGCAATACCACACTCACCTTAAAACGGATCAATGCGCAGTTTACAGAGCCTTGGCTTAAATTTGGACCACTCTGAATTAATCATAATACCGCATGTAGCAGTGCTGCTTAAGTGACGTCCACCCTCTCCTGGGTGCATAACATAAAGATGTCTGATTTAAACATAGGATATCCTGCTTGTCAAGAGATGGCTTAGAGACACTGTCTGAAACCATAAGATACACATGCAGGACACACTGGACCCAATCTCTGCTGCACTGATTTAAGCTCTGGCGCCTTCACTTCTGACAATTCCCGCAGATCCTACGATTACAGCGGGCGCTGCTGCAGACTCATGAATCACTCATCCCAAGATAAAACAGATAAATGCATCCCATGTTGGCTGAGAGGGAGTGAGAGGGACAGGAGTAGCGAGAGAGGGAGATGAGTATCAGGATGTGGTGTTGAAAGATAAGATGGCTTCCTTGGATAATGAAAACAAAGGAGTTACATTACACAGGTTCTAGGCAGACCTGTGCATTTAAGGCTATAGTTGGAGGGAGGGGACACTAAAAACCACCCAATTGAATCAGGGAAGCAGATGGATTTACCATCCTTTCCGTAACTTCATTTGGAAGCTAATTGAATCAGCATACTAGCTGCAGGGAAATTGAATAAAATAGAGCCACATTGGACAGGATTAAAATGAGGCTCTGACGATAATGCCTTAATGAAATTTACATCAGGCATGTTTTCAAATTAGTGCGGATTCTGTCTAAAATTCTCCTTGAATTCTTGGGTAATGTTCTCAAGATGATCAAATTAGCAATAGCTGCTGGCAAAATTTTTTTGAACCAACAAACTATTTATGTCTACCCAAATTTAAGCACATCTTGTAATATGATGGCGTCCCTTACTGGGTAGCCAACAGTTAGATATCCAGAATCAGACAGGTCCCATCTGACATGCCTCTCCACGTAAGTCTGATAATGATCCACAACAATCCCTCTTAATATTATCTTCCACATTAAAAAAAAAAAAAAAAAGATTACGTGCCAAGTCTTATAATCATGCACCTGTGGCTACATGGGGCAAATTTGATCTTGCCTCTGTGAAACTGGGCTGGAACATCTGCCAAAGCAAGTGTTGGCTGAGCAATTTGCAGTCATGGTTACATCTGTTATCCTGGCTTCAGAGCTTCGTATCAGTGCGCCACCATAGCTCAGATTTTGTCAACAAATTGTGGAGAGAACAAAAAAAAGAGGAAGATACAATGCAGTTATATTAGACACAGCTGTATATCTGATAATGGATGTCGTAATGCAACTTGGTGTTGTTTACACTGATGAACCGCCGGCTCAGTTGGGAATGTGTAAATCCAACCAAACGATGTGTCGGATAATGAATATTGTCACAGTAACTCCTGTGAAGGTTGAATCAAAATGAAATTTACATGCACAAAAGAGTAGATGCAGCCCGACAGATTAGGAGGTACGCTCAAGCCATTGTTCATACATTTCATACTTTTTTCCGGCATCACAGCTGTAGCTAAATGGTTGTGTGCTTCCTCACTGATTGCCACAGAAACCACCTGGAGACGTTGTCCCTCTAACGTTCTGTTTCTTTAATTAGTTCAGCGAGAAAACTTGGCTGCGGGTGCTGTTCTCATTGATTCAGTTTTGTGTGCAGAGTAGTAGGACAAATAATGATAAAAAGCTGAGCAGCCGGTATTATAAAGGATGGATCTAATGTGATTAGAACTTTGAATAGTCAAATCTGCCGGGACAAGTGCCTTTATCTAGTTTCGAGCCGATCAATATAGTATGACAGTAATAAAAAAATGTTGGATTTAAGAGAATAGCCTCTGTATGCTGCCTGACAATTCATGGTTGTAAGGGTTGTGTTTTCCATTGAGAGGGGGATCAAGCTTGAAGGACGCAAAAGACGTCTCACCCTTGAAAGTTCGCCAATAAATTCTTGCTGTCTATTTTCCCATGCAAGTAATTTCAGCAAAGTACTATTCTCTTGTTCTTGAAATATAGACATGATCATTGCTATTCCAGATGATCAAAATCCCCTCTTAAATCCTTTCATGCTACAATGCCTTTACTCTCTCAGAGGCAGCTTTTCTGTCTTTAAAAAGGACACGCTTCATCTTTGCTGCATAAACACTCAAGAAGAGAGTTTCAATGGGACAAATTAAAGCCATTCTCCTCTGTGGATGGATGAAACAAACACCCAGCTAATTCTATTGATTAAAAGAAATGGAGTTTGTTGTCAGCAGTGCTGTATTTGAGGTAGCAATTTGATTAGGAAGCTGTGCTCGACAAAATTGGTGTAATGATAATACCCGGTTTGATTACAACAAATGCGTGCTCGCAGGCGCTGAGTGGGAATCAATCTTGCATTACGTCTACTTATTGTTCCTTCTAGCCTCCACTCCACATGGGACAATACTGGATGTGAAGTGTCAAAATGCATTGATGCTTTCAGAACCGCTGACATACGGCTGGGGTAATTCACGTACGCAGTATATAAATGCATGCCATTGTTTCTGTGGAGGGCCAAATCTGAAACGTAATAGTGGGCCACAGGCCATACGCAAACACCAAATGTACTGTATTGTATTATATTGAAAAAAATACAAAACAGGAGCAAGTTCCCTTAAATAAAATGCCCTTTGTCCATGCACTACTGTCTCTGCCTCTCTGCTTTTTTGGATCTCACTCAAATTCTGTGTCACTCTGCCCACCAGGCTCTGCTTACTAAAACAAATAATAGTTAGGGGTCCAACATATTTGAAGGGCATTTTTACCACACAAAAACCAAACAGCATTTAACTTTTTTTATTTATTTACTTATTTTTACCGGCTATATATCTAGCTGAGCAAATAAAATGTTATGATGGGCCAACTTTAGCCTGCAAGCCCCACTTTGGGCAACACCTCTCAATGGTATGCTGCACTATGGAAATGTTACATTTGTTTGGCCTCACTTATCATTGCTTTAAATTACAATAAATGCGAGCACAGTAAAAGCAATGCTTAAAGTGGAATCCATTAACATTGCTCTTTGCAAAATTTATTTCATTTAATATTTGCTCACTGCAAAATACATTTTACTGATCAGCTGCCCTAAGTGTGTCCTCATCTGCCTTTGTCCCTCTACCTGTCCCTGTTTGTCTCATTCTTGCTTCTGTGTCCTCCAATCTGACCAACAGAGAGAATCACTGATGTCCCAACCAATGCCTCACTTCCCACTCCCACTCATTACTGTTTCAGTGTTTGTCTACAGTATATCTAAAATATTTGCTCTGCTAGCTGTGCTGCAGTATTTCAGTCTGCAACTGTTTGTGTCAGATTAATGAGACAGAAAAGGCTGTGTCACTCACAAGACAAGGAGAAGGTGACCCAACACAGCTGGGCAGTACAAGATTGATGATCCCAGATCAAGTGTTGGGTTGCATCCATCTGAGGTGCAGCTTGTGCTGTGCCCAGCCTGAACATGACAAGACTGTCATCTGAAATTCAGCCTGCTGCAGCCACCCCCCATGGTGCTGGAAGACTTTGGATCCAAGAAGTGCTTTATTTGTAGAGCTTTGGGCCAGGAATTAAGTACGGTATATTTACCTGACCTATCGAAACTCAAGTTTACACCAGTGCCAATAATGTTTAGGGAATTTCACAGCTCTCTCTTGTGGATTCTTAGTTGGTTAAAAGCCAGAACTACCATGTTAAATGTTAGAAATATGCTAAGGTAGTATCTCCTTCTGTCTTGTTGACCTTGAGGGATCCCATTAATCCTTGTAGTGTTCCTTGAGTATGCAAATCTGTCATCTCAACAAGTTTGAGAATTGAGTAACCACTTTTGCCCATGACAGATCATAACATTCTGCCAGGCACTTCTCTTCTTAGTCTGCACTCTTGTGCAGGCCCAAGAATAATAACTGTGAAGAAACGCATTGAAAAGGCTGCTACAGAGTTCACCCATCCCTCCACTTTGCCTGCTGGCACTGGGTTCTTCATAAGGACAGGTCTCTCTCTCATACGTTGATTATAGAGTTTTAAACGCTGTATCTATTAAGAACCACTATCTTATGCCTTTTATCTCAGTTTGAAGCTTGTCTTGGGCGAGCCAATCATCTTACATTCATTCATGAAGGCAATGATATAAACTGCATTTAACCACTGCCCGGTGACATCTGCTAAGATCTCTTATCCTCCTGCCTCAACAGCAATGTTCTTCATGACATGTTTAAATGCTTTGTCTTTGTGTGTGTGTGGATGACTGTCATTTTCTTCAGGTCCCTTCAACACCATGCTCAACATTATATTGCTGGTGATGGTTTGTTACACAGAACTATCTGAGAATCCATTGTTGGAAACTGTTTGGATAATGGCAAGGACTTTTAACGCTATTTGGCAGGTGATTGGATGAAGTATTGGTCAAGAAAAGTGAAAACACCTTTTCTATCTAGAAAAGCCTTAAATGCCATTCGTTGCTCTTCTTTCGATAAAGAAATACTCCCCAGCGCTGATGCAACTGATGCTACTGCAGCATGCACGTCAACCTCTTTAGAAGCTGACATTGTATGCTGGATATTGAATGAAAAAATGGTACATACCCTACTAGTGAACATTAATATAATTAATAACTGTTTTTGCTAAAGAGTTCAATGGCTAAAAATAACTAATATAGTAAGTTTGTTTTAGTCTTACTCCCTCTTAAGTCGTTTGTTTGCTTTCCTCACATCTGTTTCTGTTCTTGTGCATTGAGTTGAACTGCCAATCAGAGTGACTTATTCTTCATCAACGGGCTCAGACGCCGATTCAACATGCTGAATCAGCTACAGAACAGCCGACAAGGGCCAACAAGTGCCAATGGTGCAGAAAACACAGCAAAAAAAGGGCGAAAGATGCTTAGCGAAGGTCAGACACTGACTGTTGGCCGACCATCGTCTTGGTGTGTCATGGTCTTTATTTGAAGCCTTAAAGAATGGCTTTTCGTGTGATCTTGTATTATCAAAAGAATCCAGCTGCTGTGCAAGTAATACTCAGCATGTCTCCAAGGTCCCTCAGAGAGGGAGAGTCATTTTTTGTTAAATCGAACAGTGTGAATTCTCTGTCTGGCCCATCTCTTTGCTGGGCGTCATCATCTCTGGTGGCCATGTACTGCACAGGATTTTACCAGCTAAGTCAGGAAACAAATGGCTGCAACCCAGTTCTGTCACACAGCTGCGAGGACTGCCAACTTCTACCACTAAAAATTAGACTGTTGTGGCAGTACCATTTATTATTCCTAAACTCAATTCACATTATTCACATGCACTCTGGAGGCCAATACAGTGTACCTGTAGAGCTCAAGTACTTTTCATGATGCTGTATATTGATCCACTCTGACCATCATGGTAGTCATTCAGTATATGGCTACCACCATTTCCTCAGCAATCAGAAACTCTATTCCTTTGCATTCCTCTGCAACCAACTGTCACCAGTGGAAATAAACTGACAATAAAGAAATGTATGCAGCTAAACTGGTGCTAGAGTAATGACACTTGAAGAAACACTCGACAGGCTTCAAAGAGCTGTGACTTTGATAGGTCACTTTACTTACATCTCTATACTTGTCTTTTTTTCTCCAGTCTGGGTTTATAGTCTCCCACAGTGCTTTGTCCTCAGTCCCATGAGACACACTATATTCCCATGTGCAGGCAAAGCCTTAGCTGCTAAGCTGCCACTATTTACCTCATCAGCATCTGTTTATGCAAACCTTCACTCTCACAGGAGTCATTTGCTTAATTGTTATGTGTGCTCTACTCTGCATATGTTCGTCTACATATACTCAAGTTCCTGAGATTTTCCTGCTCTGCATTCAATAACAAAAAAAAAGCAAAATTCTTATCCTGCCTGCAGCTTGGTGTTTTCTTTTGGATCCAACCCCGCTTCAAACCAAACAGTGACAGCAATACATCTATTTAAATGTTTACAAAACATTTTTACATTATCATCAATTTCTAATACAATGTTAACATGAGTCTTTGCTCACTTCACTTTAGAAATGCCTTTAAATATATAAAATGCCTTTTAACTGATGACTATACCTACTGCAAGCTGAATTTTACATCAGCACCAATATAATATTAGCAAAGGTGCTACTGTAGTTCTCTCAAAGTTTTAACACCCAACTTTGAGCTCACTCTGCATCATCAGAGGCAGAGGTGATTATCAGGGTGCCACAGCCACACACCACACATATTTATCACTTTAAGGAGATAATTGGGTGTGAAAACCTTGGAGACAGGGGATAACAAATGAACCAACGGAGTGGAATTACTTTCATAGCTTGTTTTGTAACCTTTCCAGGCTACAAATAAATTACACAAGTTGCAAATTAACTGACACTTTTTCCACTATCATTGTCTACCCATGACATTTGAACATTACATGTTTGAATGTTATTTAAAGAAAACCTACACCACATCATTATTTACTGCATAGATGTACATGATTTGCATTATAAAGAATCTCTATGTAATTGTGTTGGTTATTTTATTGGGCTGATGAAAACTGTACATGTTCATGTTACTGTTTTTATGCTTATACAACATACACTTAGTGTGTTTGCAGAAGCTTAGCAAAGGATTTCCTCCTCATCACTGTTGGGGTTGGGGAGGAATAAATTCTTAGCATGCACTGTGATTTTTTCTTAATAGTTCTATCTCAATTCTTGTAAATTTTATTGAGATTGGGCTGTACGTTCCTTCCTTACAGTTACACAAGTTAACTTGTGGGTCATGTTTACGTTCAAAGCTACACTTTTAATGGAGTTTTGTAAGGATGGCTAAATGTTTATAACCGCTGATGGATATAATCTGACCAGCACTCCTTTGCTTAAATGCCAATGTATGAAAGCATTTTGGCTTCTATGCAGTCTCTTCTTTTGGTACTATTTTTTGCACAAATAAAAGATAATGGTACTACATTCTGCTGTTTATTTTAATGTTGGGTCATAACAAATACGTTTTTTAAAAATAGAAGTAACCCAGTGCGGAGAAATAAATCGTAATAAAAATTTAAGAAATGTATGCATCAAGATGCATGGATAATTGTTTTATAATTGCATCAAAGGCCAGAAATAGAATCAAATCGTGAGGTGCCTGAAGAATGGAGAAAAAGTGGAAATAGTGGGATGCAACAGCCAAAAGTGGAGTTACATAGCACTGCAGTTACCAGAGAACTCTCTCCAAATTGGGAGGCAACAAAAAGGGTCTAAAAATAAAGTAAAACAAAGATGTGAGCTGCAGCTATGTGGAACACATCTGATACCATTATGAACCTGTTCTCTTTGTTCCACTTATGAACCACTCTCCCACTTACATACACCACACAGAAACCTATACAGGGGGGCAATGGTCATAAGTCGTGCCTAAAATGCTTATTTGGGTCAGGGACAGAAGAAGAAAATGTCTTGTTATAAAAGAAAACAACAGCAGAGCATGTATAATGTGAAGTGCTTTTGGTTATAAATCTCTCTGTAGTGAAGTGTCGGCACAGCACTATCTTAGGGGTCATTGAAACCAACCACTCTACTGTAGCTTAACTAAAGAGACTATTTTGTTTAATCTTGTGTACAAAGCTTTAAGAGGCAACAGACCAAAGCAAACTCAATTCTCTTGTTGAGTTCTCTTGTTGTTTCTTGTTTCTTCTGCTTTGCCACATGGATTTAAAGGCTTATAAGGGTGTGAGAAAACATGCTTAAAGTTCCTCAGGAGAGTGTTTGAGACCTGTGGTCTGTTCAACTTACTTTGAATAAAAACCATTGTCAAGCTGTTAATTCCAGCGCATAGCCAAAAATTAATTTATTATTATTATATATTTTATTAATATATCTTTCATGTCAACAGATTATACATCTGTTAAATAAATCAATGAAGATAAAACTCCAATATTACATATTAAATTATCAGGAAAACGTTCTACTTATTTCAACTACACATAATAAATTGAGAAGTGGATATTTGTAGAATGATACATTTTGCACATCACAAAAGTAATGAAAAGTTTGAATAAAGAGTCACTTACCCTTTTTACATAAAAATCGCACTATAAGGCAGCTACAAAATATCCTCATTACACTTCTGCATTTTTACACATAACCAAACGATGGTGGCATCATGTTGCTTCAGTGTGTGATTTCAGACAGGATGCCGGCATTGCTTTCCCGAATTTCCGACATTTGCAGTCACTGTTTTTCTTCTTTGAGGTAGCCAAAGAACAGTTGCTTTTTAAATCACTTGCAGTGGGTCCCACACAAAACATGCATTCAAAACGTCACATCCATCCTGTCCACAATCCTGTCCTGCCAGCTGTCCCTCTTATATAGACACTGTTTCAGTGTTGTTACTACCTCACTTACCTGCTCAAAGGTGAGACAACTCTGTCCCCCCATTTCCGCAATTGCGCCAGAATGGCGAGGTGGCACAACAGCACAGTCCCTCCTTGAACAGGCAGTATAAAAAAAGCTATTGTGTCTAAGCTATTGTCATTTAGTCTCAATGCAATACTTCTCTGCAGTCAAAGGAGGATTAACAATGCCCCAATATCCACAGTACAACATGCTGTTAATGTTCTCCAAATTAAGAGCTCAAACTTGGTCTCAGATCAGTGTTACTGTTAGTATGTCATAATTGTGGACCCACATTTATTTATGGCCTCACAATGTTGTCATCAGAGTACTCATATTCTCTCAGCAGTTTGGTTTTTCTGTACTTCACTTCTTGTCAGTGGAGATACCGCTGGAACCTGTTCAGTGCTACACACAACATGAGATGTGATTCAGAACTCACATCGTGATCCAGCAAAGTGAATCCTCGCTAGGTTGTTTGCTGACTGCACTGCAGTTGAGAGATGTGAGATGAAGAGATGCAATCACACCATACCAATCATTTTTGTTTCTTTATCTGAGGAATGTTTACCATAATCCACCAAAAAACTCGACACAGTCTTGGAACGCTATTTGCCAGGAAATTTGCAGTGCATGTGTTGCATTAACAGGGACACTGTGAAATTGAAAAGTAGCTACTGTCTCTCTGGCAGTTTCTCTTTGCTATGTGGACATGTTAATGTGCATAATTAACTAATCAGCTTATGCCAGCTGGAACACTTGGCAGCTCAGTCTGACAGCTTCAGCTCCTTTCTTGAAAACATCTTGAAAGATTCTGGTTTGGTCTCCCTCTGTGTAATTTTATCTCCTGCCAGGCCAGAAAAACTTTAGCTTGGACAGTCCCCAGACACGTCCAGGTCTTGTGTTTTTGTTAAGGTTTAACTGTGTTTCTTGGCACCAGTCTGTATTTAATCTACTGAAAACAATGTTCCCCACTTGATGATCAAAAGATTGCCATTTAAACAATTCATTACATGATTGAGTTGTGTATTTTTCTAACTGACATGACAACTACTTGGAACAACGTGTCTGTATAATCCCTAATGCTGTCAATGTTTTGTTAAGATGAAATATTTAGTAATGTAGAATTTCATGTCACCATTAATATTTTTAAAGGAAACTATAAAAGCCCACAACCTATAATGCATGTTTAACCATATACTGTATATAAAGATGGATGGCATGTAAATTTACGTATCCTTGGATAGCAAAGGAATTGCCTTACTCTGCCTCTGATTCACTTACCCTGACATTCTTACCCTAACCCCAGCCAATCCCACTCCTCTGGCCTAAATCTTACCAAAGCACCCAATGAAGGCAACAACTACTAGAAAACCATAGGCACAGTAGGGAAGGTCAGTACTTCATGATCCTAGGCTTTGCAAACTCCCAGATGGCATGACAGCTACCCCAAAATTAAGCCAAAACATCTCCATCACCCCCTGGTGGTTGGCTGCAGTATAGGCCATCAAAACCACCCCTCTGCTTGGGATTGGGTGGGACGTCTGTATGGGCGCGAGTCAATCCCACGGCTCCACCTTCATGGCTCCAAATGACATCATCAGCGCAAGATGGCAACACCCAAATCTAGGACATTTTGGCTTTGCTTTTGTACAGTGGGAGGAAGTCGAGAAATGTCGTCCATCTATATATATGGTTTTGGTAAACAACTATTACTACCAAAAATAGAAACACCAAAAAAATCTAATTATTGATTGGATCAACTGGATGTACATTTATGTATTGTTAAAAGACTAGAATACCAGTTCTCTAAATAATATCAAATCCTTATTTGATTAAGTATTCAGAGTAATAAAGGAGACAAACAAACCACTGTTTGCTACTGAAATGAGATCCTGTCAAGTCCTATGCATCAATAAATCTAGTTTGATATTTGATGTCTGTAAAGAGTTGTCCCGCTGCTTCAGCTGCACACCAGAGCAGTTGTCTTGATTAATAGGAATACTTAATTTGTCATTAGGGCTGATTAATTCCATTAATCTGTTAGGTTTAAAGTCATTCAGTAATGTCACTGAAATCAATTAGTTGCCATGGCAACCAGTATAAAGAAGACATTGACTGTGGGAGTTTAACAAATGCATATAAGATGATCACTAAATATAAAAAAAGTGGTCAGCTCCAACAGCTGTATCGGTATAAATGTGAAACAGCACTTAACCGTATATACTGTAAGTCTTAATGTCTGATTTTCAAAAGCCAGATATTGTAGACAGTGCATTGTGTGTGCAGAAATGGTCCTTGACAGTGGAAGCCATTGATTTTCTCACTGCGTCTGTATAGCATCTCCCCTCTTCTGCCAGCACAGCATGTAATATGAGACCACAAGTTTTCCTTTACCCACAGCAATCAATTTTGCTTAGCCGAGCTCCCTGGCCTGGATGGGGCCTGCCTAAGTACCTGTCTCCTCCGACACACAGGCCTGCATACCCTCACCCTGGGCAAAAAGCTTTCAGCGTAATAAAAAACATATCTGACTCAAGACCAGGCCAATCTAACAACGGCCAGACAAGTCAGCGTGACTACAGAGCGCTAACTGTGTCACTGCCAGGGAGGTGGTATGCATGGAGCGAGTGCAGCAGAAAGGCCAAGAAATCAAAGAAATCACTCTGATCTTCAATTCCCTGAGAAGATGATCCACATCACAATACCTTCTGTGCTATCAGTTTTACAGCTTGAAGTAAGATGTGGTGTCTTACTCTAAAAGCAAAGAACATTTACTGCCTTTTATCATAAAAGAACAAAAAAAAAATCCAATATATGAGGCCATACGTAAGGGCATACTGGCCATGATTGAGTCTGATTGATATGTATCTTAAACTCCTTGGGCCTCCATCAATCTCACATATTGTTAAGCAGAAAGACCGAGGTGTAAATGTTCACTCAGAGACATGTCTTGTCCCTTTCAGGAGACATTTTCAGCCATCAGTTACTGTAATGAAAACAAATGGATTGGCTGTTTTCATAGAGATAGAAAAGCTGGGCTGCAGCCAAAGATAACAGGGCTAAACTCTTCCAACAGAGGCAGTGTGGGTGTTGGATTCAAAAGGACTGGTGTGAAGAAAAAAAAAAAAGAAATGACTACCTATGACTGTTTCTAAGAATAATACAGAGAGCGAGCTAATAGAGGGAGGATTTTAAGATGTAATTTCCTCCACAACTCACACTGTACACATCAATGAAGTCTTTCCCTATGAAATATAATTGAATCCATTGGCATGCATTACCATGTGTGCACCATCAATTACTATGCCAGGGAGGTAAGAGCTAATCCTTCAGCAGGGTGAAAACCAGCTATCTGCAAGGAGCGGGCTGTCTGTTCATTTCCCTGCTAATATATTGACTGAATGTCTACAGTAGTTAGAACCGATAACACATTTAGCTACAGATATCATCTTACCTGTAGCCATTGCGACTGGTCACTGTGTCCAGCTGTCCAAGCATTGACCTTGCCCTGTTTGTCCAAACGAGCCTTTCCAGGCTCCCAAGTGAACATGTCCATGTTGAGCGTCCTGAAGATGCTGGAGGCCGTGACCTGGTAGTCTTGGATATGGCCTGACTTCATTCCTAGTGGTTCGGAGCAGCCTGGCAACAACAAAACAAACTGTTCAAACCGTCCTGACTGGGTGACAAATGCAGCACGACACAACTTGCATACTGCAATGGTTTTCAGATCATTTCATGATTACTACACAGTGGTGGAAGAAGTATTCAGATCTGTTACTTAAGTAAAACTACTAATACCACACTGTGAAAATACTCTGTTACAAGTAAAAGTCCTGCATTGAAAGTGGAACTTACGTAAAAGTAAGTATAATTAGGAAAATATACTTAAAGTATTAAAGGTAAGAGTACCCAATGCTGACAAATCTTACAAAAAACACACATCCAAAAATTCATTTAAAAATGTAGTGGAGTAAAAGTATATTGTAGCATAAAAAGAATTAACTCAAGTAAAGTACAAGTACCTCAAATTAATACTTAAGTACAGTACTTGAGTAAATGTACTTACCACTGTTGATATGTATGGATGAAACATGCTCACCTGTTAGCTCACAACCAAGCAGCTCCATGCGTAAGGTGCAATGCCTCCTGCAGACTTGTGGGTAAATGCGCACGTACTGGGCCTCTATGGGAGGGGTGAAGGAGTTGGCCGATGGAGCGTTGTTATCGACGTTTCCTCTGAAAATCTGTTGCAGGGGGATGAAATAACAGCAGATGGGGGTGGGGAGGATGGTGAAGCAGATCAGTTTTTGCCCTAATGTAGCAGTCTATCCGGCACTGTCTCTAGTGTCTACTCCACACTCAACAAATTGCTGTCATTCAAGGTCAATGAGCTAGAATTACAGGGAAAAATAGACAATTTCTCGCACCATTTGAGCCCGTAATTCATAAGAACAGTGGTGTGTTTTAAATTAGTGCTCCAATTATATCGCTATACCTTCTGGAGAGTTTTTATCCAAATGACCTGAGATAATCTGACAGAAACTCTCTGATTTAAATGACTGATGTACTGCATGTGTGAGGTGCAGAGAGAGAGGGCAACAGAGAGAAAGAGAGAGCGAGAGAGAGCAGTGTGTTCTCATGCGATACGGGAAATGGGAGCTGTCACTGGGTGGCAACAGGTCAATGTGAGCAAAAATTCCCAACTTCTATCAGGTCAGGGATTAGGGCGTGTAACTACCTCAAACACACTGACAGGTCCGGCCATGCAGGTCGCTATCCCAGTCCGCTCATCACACGGTTACAATTTCCACCTCAAAAAATACTGTATGCACTTAATCATGCACATTCTTGCTTTCTGTCTACTCAATTCTGACAGACAACTACACGCTTAAATAGACAACAAACACAACTGACATCACAGAATATTCGAGTCCACACTCATTGTTCCATGTCATAAATCTGAAAACAAGTTTGGAAGTCGGGGTCATTCGGAGCTTGGCCAAATGGAGGACAGCCGTGGTTTGCTGTCAGGAATGATAGAATGCTGTGTGGCCTATTTGGTGGCTGTTCATCCCCAAATAGTATAAAAATTCAATCTAGAAGTCATAAAAGTGGAGGGGGGTAAGGGGCAGCAAGATGGGCCCGGTGTGTGCGAGCTAATTAAAAAGCCATCTCATCATGTCCTCCACCCTGCCCTTGACTGAGTGCACTGTCTCCAGTTGCCGTGTGTGCATGTGTGTGAGTGTGGGCATGTGTGTATCTTTTTCTGTGTATTATAGAGGGTAAGAGGAAAGAGTGGAGAGATGACAAAGGGTGTGTATGCGTTGTGTTTGTGTGCTCACATGTGTGTACTCACCATATCATCATCTTTGCCCTTGACTTTGTATGTTCTCCAGGTCTTCCCATCATCACTGTAGGCTACTTTGTAAGACTTGACGTACTCTGGGCTGCCAATACGCTTTGCACCCTGGGTAATTAGACCTGTGACCCTCATCCTCCTCTGCAGGTTTATCTGTGAATTCACAGAAAAAAGGCAAAATCAAGAAATGATAGCTTTATTTCCAGGCAGTTTGAATGTGTGCATCTGTGTGCGTGCACGAGCAATGTGCGCATGCAAGTCATGAGAATCAAGTCACCCTCTTGTATCTCTTCTGTCAGGGCCATCCATCTTATTCAGAAAGTCTGTGATCAAATGGAACATTTAATCAATCCTCACGCTCCAGATCCAGTCTGTCAACCCTGTGCAGACTGTCAATATGGTGCCAATGTAAAGAGGCTTTGAGAGCCAAGAGGAAAATAGAGAGCTAAGAAAGAGGAAAGTGATGAATGTTTCCATAGATCCTGCTTAGCGCGCACAAAGCAGGATCATTGTTATCTAAGCACGTTAGACGTGTTACACACCAGTTTAAGGTCTGCTTTGCCGCTGACAGGACATGTCAATAGTCCATTTTAGCAACAGTGCACCAATTACACATGTTATCCTCTCTCAAGTTAGTTTGGTGTGTGTGTGTGTGTGTATTTTAATTTATGTTTTTAGTGTTTACATGCAAGTGTAGCACATCACTCCATATTCATGATGCTACATCTACAGTTCAGGTGAATAACAGAATAATATGGTTTATAAGCATGCACAGATACAGCTTTAATGTTGCTTTTATTTCATTATGTGTTTAAACTAGTGTCCATAACACTGTGTGGTCAAAACTGAAACCAGTACAAGCTGCACATCCCTAAAAGCCACAACATGATGGCTCCTGAAGGATTCCTCCATACAGCACCAGCATCTCTTCCTCAGTTCATTCTATTGGTCATCTATTGTATACCTGGGTTGCAGTTTTTGTAAGAAATGTCATAGATCAGAGATGATACATGTCGAACAAGCTGCAACCTCTCGGTTTAAAAAGGAGGCCAACACAGAAATGCCAAAAACTGCTTTGAATGGCCACTTGAGGCTGGCTCAAAAACAGGGTAATATAACCCCATGTTCAAATGTCAAATTTTACAGCAGAAATAAACATATTTAATGGGACTGTCCCTTAAAAGTCAGAGATTCGAATCATCAGTCAGAGACTCTCAGTTGACTAAGAGTGCTTCTAATTGAGCAGTTGTTTTTGTTTTCATTTTGTTTGTTTGTTTTTTTACGAGTCAGCATGCTGTGCAATGTACTTGTGGAGACAATTTGTCCCCCAGATTTTCCTGCAGAGTGAGAGCTCTTGACTTTCATGCTTCTCTTTGGAGCTGCAGACATGCAGACAGCAGCACAGAGGAGGATAGAGGAGAAACCTTGTGTTTGAAAGTGGTGAATTTACAGCTCACAGCAACTTCAGATGATACAGTCTCTGGCTATGTTTAATATCTAGTGTCGGCAAAAAAATGTTGTTGCACATTTACGACCTGTTGTTATTGCCGTTAGCTTGTTTACTAACTGGCCTAAATGCAGCTGTCGCACAGAAAATTGTATGGAGTCTGTAGACTTTAAAACTTTGTTTATAAAACAAAACAATTGTCGATTCTGAGTTGAGTAAAGCCGGGGGCAAAAATGTTTTTGGTCTTTATAGCTTATTTTCTTGGTAATGACAATTAACAGGCAGGAGTTTTTTTTGTTTTTATACCTCATCCATTTAAAATCTAATTAAGGCTTAAATGTATGCATAATTAAAGGCGGGGCTGCTTTGAGCGACACCCCATCTGTATTCTATAGCCCTATTCTCATGGGACTAGTATTACCTGGGGACCTCTGGCATTTTGTAAAAACTGTGTCGGTCTATGATCTTAATCCCTTGTGAATCAGCCATGTCAGCAACTTGTCAAGTAAAAATTCCAAATTACCCACCATAATTCACAATGCACTGAGGTTGTGTGATAATATTAGTCCTATGTAAATCGGCATCTCTGTTATTTGGGGGCGTATTTCGGTTTTCTCCATGCAGTGCTTCTGCCTCTTTCCTAGTCTAGAATTACAGACACTGCATTGGTGATTATAAATTGAAGTTTTGACAGCATTTTGGGTGTAGGAGGCTCATCTTGTTACACAGCATTGAGACCTGTTTGCAGAAAAAGCAAACTAAAATCCATCAGAAGAGGAAATACAAAGATGATGAGATGGGTAAAATGTGAAAATATTTGGAAAAACTGGCTCTGTTTGTTTAAGCCACATAAAAAAGGTTAACAAAGTTTGTCACTGCTAGCAATAGTAGTATTTCTGTGTTGTGTAGAGGGGAGCTACAAATGACATCATTGAGGAAATCTGAGTAAAATACAACATTTGCTTTCTGATGCTCGTGCGCCACATGAAAAACAGACATTGGGGTGGGGGTTAATACTAGTCCTACTACTAGTCCTGTACAAATAGGGTTTTGATTCTTATCCACCCCTTGCTCTTTCACAGCTCCACCAGATTTGGTCACTTCTGGCTCCAAAAATGCAAAATAGCAAAAGCCAAAATGTCAAACTTGAGGCTTAAAAACAGGAGTTCACCTACCAATCAGTGGCATCATGTTGGCTACATCCATCCTTTTATACTGTCTATGATTTTGAAACATTCTTGTTTGATTGGCAGACGTCTCAGCCTATCACACTCAAGTAGTGATGGTTGTTGCTTCCTCATCTTCTCTACCCATGTCTTTGCCAAAAACAGAGACCTGCCTTTAATTACAGGATGGCAGAAAGCCTCATAGACCTACAGTATGAGAGATGCTACACATGACAGATGCATGTTTTTGGATAGTCTATGTCTTAAACCCCTCACTGCTGTCTGTTACAAAACTGGCTCACTCACCCTGTAATTCTGGTGAGAAGTCTCTGGAGTGATTTTGTTATTTTTTTTTTTATAAAAGTTGATGACAGCTGACGACAGCTCACTTCACTGTGACAACATGAAGAAGCCTGTGGTTACACACAAACTGCACTCACAGGCACACACAGGCACGCACACAGCCCACCATTTTTTTTTTAAAGTGGATATTAATATTGATACAAAAAGTAGGGCAGGATAACACAGGGCAATTTCAATACCATAATACTGTAACAAACTCGTGATAGTCTGTGACAAATGAGATAAAGTAAATAAACGGCGATGACAATTATTCATTAATCATTTTGGCACTGTGTTCACAACAAGCTGCTTCATTTTCAGGAACCCCCCCCACACACACACACACACAGACACTTTGGCTTGTCTCGCTCAGCTACTGACAAAATATAAAAACACAGCTGTCTAGTCTTCCATAGTTGCAGAACAGAAGGGCAGCAATAATACAGTACTGAGTGAGTGTTAAGCAAAGGACCATTAACCTGAAATGGCCAAACCTAAGGAAAGAAATGCAGACTAAAACAGAATTTAAATTAGTCCTATGAATTGAACAAGTATGGCTCAAGGTTGCACTTATTCTTACCATTTCTTTTTTAAGATTATGCCTTCTAGGCAACAAAGTCCATAACTTAATGCAGTGTTGCAAACAAACAAGACTATTTTTCAGTTTAATGCTTGTGAAATTGAAGTCAGTTTCTATTTAAGAACATGAGCCATTTTAAAGCCGATCCATGAGTAATGGAAGTCTAACTTCACTGACAATGACTCCACATTCAGGATGGTATTCTGGGGGCTTGAGCTCATTTTCCGGTGCAGGAATGTTGGCATTACTATGAAATAAGGCAATTTACAAGTAAAATATTTGAGAGTAAAAGCTCAAAAAGATAGTGTGAGCTCACTAAGTTATACACTCCTTTTCTGTTAATGAAAAAAAAAACCTCTAAGCTGTGTCTCCTGAGGACATTGGATATTAGAGTACTGGCTCTTACGGATCCAGTACAAGAAAAGAACTGTTTATGTTCACCAACTTTGTCTGAACTGTCAAAAACTAATGGAATAATGTCGAATAATTTTACTGCAGCATTGATTTCCTTTCAAATTTATATTATTATAGACTCAATAATACATATTTTTCTACATACTTAAAATAAGGTATCAAGTTAGTTATACATAAGGACCCCTCTTAGAGCCTAAGAGCTGCACTGATCCACTCTTTCTCATGCACAGCATTACTTGGCTCTTCTCAGTTTCCTCCATAGAGATAGATACTTCTTGCACTAATTAGAAGCCTTGTCACTAAAAGGTCACCGCAGGGGTAATTGGGGTGATCCTTCACATTTTTAATGACCACTCAAAAACATACGTGCATCATCCCGGCGCTAATAGTGATGCATTTATTTGTTTGAGTTAGGCTTCATTGGAAAACTTCCTCCATGAACAGACCTTTCTCTACAGACCTATGTGTCAGGTGGTAAGAAAACACTTCAATGTAAGAGACAGTTAACATATCCTTATCAAATTACAAATATTACACGAACAAAAGACAGATTAACAATACCTGTCCGACCCCCCCAAAAATGTGTTTCTTTAATAAACCATCTTCCTGTAACTATTTCACAAATTTGCCATCATTTTTAAATGTACTGAGCAGTTGAACTCTAATTTTGATAAAATGTACATAGATGAAAGTGAAGCATAATGTGATGCAATTACACTTACATACTCATTACTTATTGGTCATGGCACAGAACCACTTCAGTCTTACACAGTCCATTGTTATTACGAGTACTGTGATTAAGACATTTTGCAAAAGTCAGCATGATTGTCTACCACTATGTTTATTTTGGTATAGTGTCTTCTTGAAATTACATTTTTACACTTATTATAATTAGGTTGCAATGAGAACATAATGGTTGCCTGGATTATACCCAGAGACAACATTTCATTGAGTTAAATGGGAATTAAGCACACTTTAAAAATTCATATATTTTATTCCAATGGTCAGTCCCCCCAAAAAATGTTAGTTACCATAAACAACTCTGTTCCAAATCCAAAAAGTGCTAAAACTAAAATGTGTGATGTCTTAGGGTATTAAGTCTGGAGATGATCCATAGACTTGGTCAAGATTTTATAAATGGCCACTGTCCAGCAGCGTTCATGTGGATGCACAAGGTGTCTTTTGGCATCATACACTTATGCTGAACGCACCGACAAAGCTGAGGTATTTGACAGGTTGGGAATGAGACCGGGCTGCAAAATCAGGGTCAGGGTTAACCCATTCACTGTCCAGACTTTAAACCCTATGACATCACAAGTTTGAGACATACTTCTCTAGTTCTGACTTTGAGAGAGAGTGGCTCATGTTCATAAATATTGGCTGAACTTTCCTATGGGCCATAGAAATAACACTGGAATTTTTTATTTAGGTGATGTTCCCCTTTAATGAAATACCACAAATTCGTATGCACTGCGCTGGTTGTGGAGGGAGCTGGTCAGGGTGGATGGCGGACATACAGAATGCAGGACTGTGACACCAAAATTCCACATTGGCATCCAGACTCAAGTCTTTAGGCAACAAAAGCATTTTGGATACAGTAAGGGAAAGATGCAGGTTAAATGTTGATAAAAAAAAAATTACAGTCACTATAAGTGGATAGTGTATTGCAACATTGCCTATCTTGGTGGCAAAAAAATTAAAAACATTGTCAACAGCTGTGTATAGTAGGTTAATAATCAACATTTCATCATCATGTTTCTAAAAGAAAGGGCTTATATTTAGATGCAGATTTTTATCAAGGTACGAAGCAAAAATGTCCTTGCTGAAAAATTTAAAAAATACAGAATTGTGTGTCCATTGTACTGTCTAAGTTTATGCAACAGAGCTACAAGGAACACTCAAAAAGACAAAGTTTAAAATGAACTCTTACCCTCTCACCATTTCACCCTTCCTCAGTTTCCATAAAACAAACAGTATCTTGTGCTCTGGGTAAAATGCATGAGCCTCCAAAGAAAAGAACTTCTACATCAAACATTTTCTGTTCTTTAACTTTTTTTTTTGGAGCACAAAGAAAGCACCACTTGTTTGCATGGTGAGATTTAACCTGTTTTCGCTCTGAAAAACATTCACATGCTGTGAGAAAATATTCAGTAACCATCTGCAATATCCTAGAACTGATTATGTCCTGTAGCAGTCATTCACAGTCTACCTCCAGGAAACACTATTATGAAGAATCCTCTATGTTTGAGGAAATGTTTTTCGACAGCAGGTTGGCATCCTATTGGTTTCCACTTACCCTTTGAGATCAAAGGTCAAGTATAGTTTGACTGAGGAATGTATTTATCAGGTTTGAGTGTCAGTGAACAAAGACAGGATGCATTAATGTGCAGAGAATCTGGGTTTTAACGTTATAATAACTTTTATCTTCTGTATTGCTGGACTTCTCTTAATCAATATTTCATTGAAATACAAGGGACCATCTCATAATTACCTAATATCATCGCTGCACGGCACTACATCTACATTATCACATCTTTTTGCCATTTCTTGTACATTTCTATCAGTTTTGTATTACTGTGTAGTCTTGGGACTTTAATCAATTATGCAATCTTTGTTTTTATTTTTTATTTGTTCTGTATTATTATTGTTTTTAATGCAGGGGATGTATCCTTTTAACTATTTTTGGTTTCCTCTACTGCACAGTGGTCAAACTTTTGTAATTCTTACTGTCTTTTCTAAACATATGTTTGTGCAAATAAATTAAGATAACAATATTTTTGTTCTTAGGATTTATGTTTTTTGTCTACATTTAGAGCCCAATACAATAGTAAATCCATGTATGGAGCAAATTTGAGCAGTGAATCTAACAACTATGGCTGAAATTATTAGTTGATGTATAGATTAGTTCACCAATTTAAAAATTAATTGGTAACTAGTTTAATATTCAATCAATAATTTCAGTAATTTTTCAAGCAAAACTGACGAAACATCTTTGAAAAGAAAACTTCAAGGCTCTTGAAAATTTAGGCAGGCATTTTTCACTATTTTCTGACATTTTAAAGACAGAAAGGTTGACTAATTATTCAAGAAAATGATCAACAGTAAAATCAATGATAAAAAAAATCATTAGTTGAGATCCTGTAATGATTAGTTGTGACCGTGACTGAAATGTCAATTCTTCCTTTTAAATTCTATAGTTCTGTAGTACTGCTGTGAGGGTGTACTTATGTTTTATGAGAACCTGAAGGGCCTCTGCTAAATAATGAGGAACAGCATCAAATAACTCTTTTATACTTTCCATTAAATTCTCTCCAGAGCTCATTCAGACTTACTTATATATGCAAAAACACATTTAGCTGCAGCTACAGTGGTGAAAATGTAACTCACTATACAGTGGCAAGTTCTAGTGCTTGTGTAATGCCAAGACCACTAACAATTACCAAACATAATCATACCAAGCAAAACCTCACACCCACACGCATACAAAAAGGTCAGGAGCAAATAAAGTGAGAAAATATCCTCTGATGATTACACACTGAGATCAAAACTGTTCAGGGAATTTCAGCAGCATTGTAACAATTACACTGTCCTGCGTCCTTGAAGCTACCAAAGAGCCCTGTGGCACTGTTGTATAAAAAATGCATGTAAGCATGCACGTGCACGCGCGCACGCACGCACATACATACACACACACACACACACACACACACACACACACACACACACACATTTAAAGAGGCTCTTTTTCTATAACACTTGCAGACATTAGGTATGTACTCTAATTAAAAAACATCCCCCTCCTTTTGGTTGATTTATAAGATGTTTAGTGTGTGAGGTACTTCAACCTCATGGTCTGTATATAGCGTCCAACCACAGCAACACACCAATGAAGATGATAAACCACAGAATTAAAAACAGCTAAACTATTTGATGCAAGATGGAGGAGAAAAGAGAAAACAGGTATAACACAAAAATAAAAAGGCAGAAGAACAAAGAGGGGAGAGGGAAGGGAAGCAGAGAGGAAAGAAAAGAAGGGGGAAAGAGAAGAAAGAAACACATATTCTACGATGTCCCCTGAACCAAACCAATTCTTCAAAAACGATTATTATTTTGTTTAATTTGCAATTAACTGCAGTTTAATCCCATGTTTTCAATTCCATTATTTTGCAACACAAAACAGTTTTGAAGTCCATATTGACATAAAGCAATTCTTACCAGATTATCTTGATTACAAATCAAATGACAGCAAAAGCCTGCAAGGGACTGGCAAAAAGTGTGCATGTCTATATGTACATTTTAAGATAGTGTTGACTCATTGTACAAGTGGCCACTCAACCAATATCCCTCCAAGAGCACAAGGCAAAAATAATCCAGACAGTGTCACAACCCCACAGTAATAGGCTGTGATATGCAATCACTGTGCTTGGTCATAGAGGCATTGCAAATATTTAGAGGATCTGAAATGGCCTGCACAAAAAAGCCAGCACTGAGATGTTGAGGCAGAACCAGGAATAGGCCGCCCCACCAACCACCTGTCAGTACCTGAGAAGAGGCGGTGACAACTGTTAGACAGCTGTTAGAGAGTGATGAATTACTCATAGCAGACATCTGTTTCTAGCTCTGAGTGGTGCAATAAGTTTTAGTGGGAAATTTGATAAGAGTTCGGTCCAAACGTGCCAAAAATACAGAGTAACACTATTTATTCCACGGTGTATGTATCTAAAAGCTGTATTCAGGTACTAACGATTGCAATCATGCTGAGACTAAAGAATACAGAGAGGCATTTGTTAGGGTCAGATGTCAGCCACATAACAGACTGCAGAGCAGAATGTTTCAGTAACAAAGTTTTTATATTGGAATAAAAACAGAAAATCTTCCCAGACAGACAGTTAGAGTCTAAGCAAATTACATAAACATATCGGCGCATGCCAGAATATGCACTCCGACTGTGATCTGCATCAAAATATTATGTCATTTACTGTTAAGCTCCCATCAAATTATGTATAGATCCTCTTATTCTTCACAAGTGATTTGGATTGTTTCATTCTTCCAGCGCAGCCTGGTGAGGCTCTGTTTTGCTGATATTGGTGAGACCAGCAGCATATTTCCCTTGAGTGTTCAAATGCAATTTTATGTGTGAGCTAGTCCTGGTGAGGCTGTGGCAAACTGATATTCTCACAGTACAGTAGATGTGTGAACAGCTGCACACTCGACACACGAGCCAACGGTAACACAAACAAAAACATATACGGTGAATGCATGCTTCGTCTGCACTCCTATGATGTATTATTCAATGTATGTTGGCTCTGCAATTGATTTGCAAGAGCTGACACCGGCTGGCATCAAGAGACACAGACTGCACCAGAGAAAACCTTACAAATAGCCACACAAATCTGATCCCGATCCTGATAGGGACGTCATCTGTCAGTATAACCTGTTTCACATGACATGCAAGTGCAGTCACGCCACATCACTGTGCACTCCAAAAGCACACTGCCGACTCCTTAACATAATCCCAAAACACTGACATGACTGTACATCTCTGTACTCACGTCCCAATTATCCAGGCCCTCTACAGAAATACACAATGCCTACAGCATCCCGCGCAACATCCCACGTGGCATCATTAAAGTCAAACAAACTGCCTGAATGTTTTATGTCCCGCTCTCCTCAGCCTTTCCATGTGCCAGGCTCCTTTTCTCTCACTCATGTCGGCTGTTTCTTTGACACTCTGGTGCTCCCTCTCTCTTTTTTCCTTTTTTAAAAAATCAATTTTTTGCCCTGTGTTACTATTCTCTTGTTGTTAGGTACAGCTTCACGTTCTCCATCACGCTGTTGTATGTTTTTCTATTATATTTTGTTCACGGTTCACTGTCTGAGTATCATGCATCTGGTAACAGCACACATCATAGGTTTCTTTCGGCATTTCTGTCAAGGCAGAAGTGACTCAAGAGTAAAAGAAATGTAACAAAACTGAAAACAACATTATTTATATCACAGTTAATAAAGTAGCTATGTGATTTATTACTTTCACTTTCTTTGTATATTTCCACCTTGATTACGATGCATTCAGACTGGACTGGAGTTGAGGAGACATTAATTGTAAAATAGTTATACATCATCTAACAGTTGTTCTATATGCTACAGCCTTTTCAGCACAGGGTCAGGATGTACGACTATTTGCTCAACATAAATTAATACAACCAGTGCTACATATAAAGGGAATACCCATCTTGCTTTGCTCAGGGTCCAATTTTGCAAAATGACAGGAGGCCAGTGGGCCAGTTGCAACAGCCCCAAATTAGGCTTGGTATACACAGGGGTGTTATTGGATTTGAGGAAATTCAGGTTCCTTACCTGAAACTTTTTTCTGCACTTTTTATGCACCCTGATACTGTATTTGCATGCAAGCACAACAAAAAAATAAAAATAAAATTCCCAGTTTGAATCAATTTATTTTCACTGTGAATAAGAAAACCCTAAACCTAACCCCCCTATTTGCAGCGTCATTACTATCATTTAAAGCTTTAAACCGTGGTGCACAAAAGACAGCCAATCAGAGCTGAGAAGTCTCTAACGTAGCTGTTAATCAACTCTGTTACAGTGTTGCCTATTTCTCACCTAAAATGGCTTCAAACACATATTTTTGTGTACTGTTTAACTGTAAAATGAGAAGGTTTGCGACCCAATTGGCATGTTTGAAATACTCCGAATAAAAAGCACATGCCAACCCAGATGAAAAACTCTATCATTTAAAAGCTAAACAGTTCACTAAAATATGTCTTTTAAAGTTTTTAAAAGACATGCTCCAGTTGGTGCTTCATATTCCACAATTTATTTTTCAGTTAAAAGCTCAATAGTGCACTAAAATATATTTCTGAAAACATTGAGGTTAGACATATGCAATGCAATAACAAGCTTAATTCATATTTGATAAAGTTTGGCAGTTTGACTGCAGTTCAGGAACCCTGATCGACATGTTTAAAAGCTACGTTAGAGACTCCTTGACTCAGATTTTATTTTTGTCCACATAAATTAAGGCCATTAGAGGTGCTACAAGGCAAAAGAGTAGGCACAGAATTATGTTTTTTTTCATATATTAACTGTCTCATTTACTGCTACAGCAAGAATGATAAAAAATACAATCTACAGTATTACATTTTGCCTAATGCAATGGCACTTACAACTATAGGTTCCTAGCCTCAAAATTCATTGATAGTACAGTTCTGGAGGGATTTTTCTATATTATAATATGCAAAATCACAAAATCCACTGAATCGATCTGTCTGCTGTGTGTGATTCTTTCTTTCTTTCTGTCAATAAGCACTGACTTATGACACAGCACGAAGGCTGACTTTATAAAAGCCGCAGTACAAGGAGAATTGTATCAATACTTTTCTGCTTTTCATTTCACAACACACAGGGCATGGATGAAGGCCCCTCGGTGGTCATAGAACCATTTTACACAAGGACAAAAAGAGGGACTGAATTGCTGTTATTTTTCATGGATAACAGCAAAATCACTGTTGTGTAAAATTATACACCAAATCTCTCTCTCTCTTGACAGCGCAATGATTTGCAGATCAGAATTTGCAAAGGACATAACAAAAAGAGAGCAATGAATGCACAGAATAATTACAACACTGTGCACCACACTTTTGTTGCACGGGAACTTCTATTAACAAACTCACTCGATGACACAGATTACAGGAGGGCCAAAACTGTAAGCATGTCAAGACTAATCATCAAAACAAGAGCAGGCACTGTAACTGTTAGCACATCATCACCACAGATGCAACAGCTATAGCTGAAAGCAGTGATGCCCTTTCACATAGTTCCTCACACATGACTACACCTGCATCTGTTCTTTTTTAAGCTCACACTTTTTATTGCGCTTTATTTCCACTGAGTGAGACATCACTTTTACAGTACCAGTCATTAACACGAAAGTTAACATTTGTATTTTGACATTTTATTCTAACCATCAACCACAAACAATAGTCATACCAGAATTTAAGTCTAACATTTGAAAGCCCCAACAAACAAGAGAATAAAGCGTATCTATAATTTAGACTGTCTTCATTGATTCGTGTCTGGCCCTAGCCCGGCTTTGCGTGTGTCCTGCCCTCTGACTGTGCTTTACCTGGATCCACGGCCATCTGTCATTTTCGGCAGCAGTCCAGGCATTGACCAGGCCCTTCTTGTTGAGGCGTGCAAAGTACGGGTACCACTTCTGCAAGCCGAAAAGAGCACGGTGGGTGGAAGAGGCTGTTATCTGTTGGTTGGAGATTATACCGCCCTCCATGCCTAGTGGTCCAGAGCATCCTGAGTGAAGAGAGGTAGAAAGAGACAGATGAGCTTTTTCATGTAATTTCAGCACTCGAAAACATGCAACTCAGCCTCTGCAATGCATATGGATTTCTAAAAATACCACAAAGACCACGTTCTGTAATGTCAGTGATTTTGTATTCCACATCCTGTTTCATTTTTCTCCTCTATGTCTCCACATCTGAGTCAATAGCCTTGTTTATCTCAGAGACAAAAACCTCAGTCTCCTTGCCTGTGCAGGATCAGGCATCATCATTAAAACTGCAACTTCTCCTTCGCTCTCTGTAGTTGCATCTTTAGATGACCTCTTATTCACAGTTTGTCTTAGAGGTTGTCATAAATTTGTCCATCATGAATCTTTTCTCTCTTACAATAAATGTTACTTCGAGTCATCAAAATGAAATTCCTTAATATTTACATTGTGGCAAAATCTTTTTGAGTCACTGCAGTCAACAAGTGGTCTCGTCTCTGCCTTCACTATCCACATCCAAATGAAAGGTTTCTCCTTCATCTCTTCCATCAGTAAGGGAGCCCTAAGGCTTCTACCTGAGGAGCTACGGCCACTTATGGGCAGCATCATCCCTAAAGTCAACAAGGTTTGTAACAGCTTTAAACATCAGGCTGCAGTTAAATGTAGGGAGGCATGACAGCAATATTTTCATACAGACTCACTGTTCTTTCTTCTTTGTTGTCCCTTTTAATCCTAATTGGTATGCCCATGGACATTAAGAGCATTTTGATAGACATACCTGTGGTGAAAGGGGTACTGGCAATTTTATTAAATAGACTACTTCTTTGTGTTTCCATTATTGAAAAAGCCTTTTGGAAAATTAAATAATAATAGAAAACATGGGAAAAATAAAAGACAATACAGGAACAGATGGAAAGGGGTATGTTTCCATATGGCATGCCAGATAAATGTAAGAAGTACCGCAATACACCATTTTATTGCATACAACTGAAAGTCTAAAAAATGTTGACTCTACACTCCAGATATTCAAAATTGTGCATTTAAAGAAAAAACATCTGCTTTTCGAACAACGCTCAGCTCAGGATGTATTGAAATCAGATGGGTTATGCATACAAATCATATAGATAGCCTTTAATCATAAGATAACTCATCAGAAGAAGCCTGTGGAAAGGATCATAATTGAAGACTCAGGTGTGCCAAGAAAACAACCTAAACAGTTCAACTGGGGTGAAATTGTTGTTCCAAACAGCTGTAGTGTATCGCCATCAAAAGTGAAAGCGTTATTTTTTTCTCTATTACATATGCAACTTAGATCAACTTATTCACTTAAAAGTAGCTCAGAAACTGGTCCCCCCCCCCATGCTGTGCTGTGCGATTTGTAAGAAAACTAAACAGCTGAGAGGTGACATAAAGTCGGTTTGGATTCTGCTAAACATCATTACATTTCTTCCAGCCCACAGCGCCTCCTAAACATAAACAGCATCACAGCTGTAAGATGTACTGTGCTAGTTGTGACAGATGCTTAAGTTTTAATTAGTCTCTAAGTCATGCATTTAGTTGACACAAATGCAGGATTCATAACTGGGATAATAATAAGCATGATTTGCAATTATATGAATACTGTGTATGCAAAATATAACACATCTAAGTGAAGAACAGCTAGAACAAGTCTAAAGGACAGGGGTTTACTGGATTTTTCCACGTCCTGTTTGATAGCAAAACAGTGCATCCTGCACTGAAAAACTACCTGAAGTTGCAGTTTTGAGCATCTAATTCTCCATTATAGTTAAAAAGTCACAAAGTTGTACATAAAACTCAAGTGTGTTGCAAAATGAAATTGATTTCCCAGTGCCTTGCTTATTATGTGACAGCAGTAAACAAATACATGTGACAGTTGGAGGTGGCAGTGTGTGCATTTCTCACTTTTATTTTGCTCTTCAAATTTATTTTCTAATTGGAATGATGGTTTAGTGTTACAGAGAAGAAAGGAGTGTTTCTGATGCTGTATTTAATTTTACTGATACACAATTGCATGCAGTTTATGATGGAAATGATGTGGGAGTTATTCCTCCTACTCTGTTCCTGGTGTTTATCTCTAATGACAACAGGGATAAAAGTGATTAGAGTAATAAAAGAGGACACGCAGAATTTATTCTTCTCCTTCTTGTGAACAGTGGTGGATGTGATTAAAATTTAATCCACTCATTTGATTTCTACTGTTAGCATGGCTGTGGTCACAGATGATTAAATAGCTGTGTTTAAGAGCCTAAAAACCACAAGTGTTGGGAAAGCTGAGGGATCTTGGATGTGTCCCAAAAGAATGAGGACATATCAAGCGTAGAGTTCAGCCAGAGGCACTGCTGGCTCATGCTGGCTGAAATCTAAGTGTCCGTGTAAACCAGCCTTCAGGGGAAGCCTGGAGCTGTGGTCACCCGAAGGCTGTGATGCCTTCACAGTTTAAACAAAACACCTTGGCATTTTCAAAGCCAGCGCTGACACACAGACAGATGAGGCATACACACATACCAGCAGACAATGAAACTGGCAGCGTTGGTAGCAGTGAGAAGACTTTCACCACAGAAGAAAGCCAAGAGAAGAATGAAACAATAAAATAACAACCCTAGCAGGACTTCTCCAGCTGCTAAAACAGCGGGGCTCTAGGCAACAGGGAGGCAGGGAGACAGTGAGTAATGTCTGAGGACAGTCCAGGGGGATCGACTGGAGGCTGGGTGGGAGCAAAGAGTATATGTGTGTGTGTTTGTACTGACAGAGATGTGTTTATATATTCCACTATGGTAAATCACTCTTGCTTCACTAGTTCTTCCTTGTGTGTGACTCATAGCTTCCAGACTGATGAGAGGACGGCGTAGGTGGATGTGGTGGCCTACTGCTGAAGAGAAGAGGACCTTCTGATTTTCAAATGGGTGAACTTAATTTGGTCCTTTTCGTTCTTTCCTTAGAAAGAACAAACACTTTTCAAATAATGACATGTTAAACCAATTCACATACAACTCAAGGCTCAGACAGATTGGGGGGCCTTTACAATATTTTTTTTTTTACCAAACACTTAGATATCTTGATCGCAACAATATTGACTGGGTTGACTATTGGGGCTTTTTACAAAATGCTTCAATGAGATTTGTGGTTAAAGGTAAATAATATAACCGCTAGAGGAGTCTGAAAATCACATCACTTTACTGCAGCTTTTAAAACCAGGAATAGACAACAATTCTAGATTATATCTAGTCTAAAATCAAGATATTAGTATAATAACATTGCCCAGCCCTAATTACAGTTGCTTTTTAGCAGTTTAACAATGATGACTAGATCCTCCCTTTTCTCATTTAATAAAAAAAGAAGGAGCTTCGAATTGTGACGTGATGTCTGTTCCCATGGCGTGATTACTCAGTGCCTTTGTCTGCAGTGCAAAAGCTCCGAAAATCAATCTTGTTCTGAAGAAAAATGTTGACACTGTTAGCCATTTAATATTCCGGTTCTGTCTGAAAGAACTTTTGAGAAAAACAACTGTCTGAAAATATATTAACGTGCAAATGAAATGCATGAAAGAAACACCCCCTTGGTGTACAGGCATTAAGGGGTGTTAACTGCGTTGAGGTTGATATGTCCTGACCAATTATATAGAATTTGGACTAGAGGGTGCAAATCAATAATAAGAGCAAGAAAACATTGTTCATGAATCCTGACTTGCAATTTGTTGGGGACCCTGTGGATTTACACATGCTATTTGGGCAAACAGGCTACATGGCATACCACCCTGATTCAACCCTTGAAAGTGAAATGCAATCTATTTTTCCTCATTACCACCCAGTGTTAGGGCTGAGGTGCGATGTTGCATCACCAAAGCATCATATTTGTCTAGATGTTGTACCTCTTGGGCAGCTCTCTTGTAAGGTATTCTATGTGGATGTTTGTGGCAAGACACTGTTGCAAAGTCGCAGTCCCTCTCACCTTGCGGCAATGAAGGGCCACTTTTAACGAGCTGCCTGCCAGTCGTCCGTCAGAGCAGCAGAGGCAGCCAGCCCTCGGGCCTTGGCCTGCTGGCCCCTGAGCATACATCAGCCCTGCGACAGCACACATCACTAACACAACCACTACCATGATGTGACAGCTGAATCCATCTCCCACAAGCCCTACCTACAGCCTAAACAAATTAGAGCCCCACCGAAATTAATGCCAGCACACCAATACTAATGAGCATGCAGCAGCAAAGGGGGATGTGGAAAAGAATAATAAATACACAAAGAAGACATCAGCAATACAATAAACGTTCTACGAGTGAAAAAATGATAGTGAAAGAAATGCACCTGCATGTATTATATGTGGTTGAGGTTGTGATGTATGAGCGTGTGCAGGTATGCATTTATAATGTCCATTGCATCAAGTGATATTTTAGAAAATAAAATATAATTGACAATAATAAAATAAATAAAAACAAACAAACAAACAAAAAAACATTCATCCACTTTTTAATACAAAATTATAGCCTGGCTAATAAAGAATTTTGAGGCTGATGCTGATTGTGATTTTTGAGTTTGTAAATTGGCAGTGATATAATTTCTTTACACAGCCCATAACACAAATAAATATTTTTGATAAGGTTCCTACCAGAAATGTATGGCCAGGATATTTAACAGTTGAAAAATACAGTTGTCTCTGCTCTAGTGGACAAACTATAGAATGGAGACATTGTTTCCAAACATATCTTTTGGCATTTCTGTACCAAAACACTAAAAATAAATATCGTAGGGCTGCTGTGTAGTTTATTGAAATGGAATCATAATGAAAATTGGCCGGATATTGTTTTAAAAATGACTACACCAGTACCCTTAAAACTAAGCGATACTGTTACCAATAGAATACTGCATTCAAATAATGTTTATGGAGTGGCATGTAGTATAGCGATACTTTTGAAGGTTTTGTCAGCATGCTGAACTGTAAACTTCATCAAATACACCATGTTCAATATTACGATATGACTGTATGGGTTGCAGCTGCTGCTGCGGGAGTGTGAGCTTTGCTATATCAGTTGTGAGACCCTGCCAGCACACACAGCAACAGGACTAACTGCTAGCATCACACAATTTATGTTACCTAACGGTTATTGACAGGTTTAATTAGAGTCGTGCTGTTTCGGTGTCAAACTGAGTTTGCTGCGACCGTTGTTCAAAGCAATCACAGCAAAAAAGATCAAATGCAGATATCTTTTGGCTGGAGACTTTACCATGCTACTTGGTGCTGGGTGATAGTGTGAAGTATCAAATGCCAAAACCCAGCTCTAGTCTGCAGCATATTAAATAAATAGTGCAACCATGTGCAACAATAAATGGAGTCTGTTTACAACATTCCTGTCACCACCTGTGATCCTTCCATTTGGATTTAACTAAGATGTTGCTGCATTCCTAATTCTTAGTGAAATATTTGGGGACTAAATTATGTAATAGTTGTTTCTGTTTTTAATTCATTAAACATTTCCTGTACATAATGATGTTTCACAACACTTGTGATGGAAATGCAAATAAAGTTAAAAGAAACAGATCAGCCATCGACAAGCTCTTAAATGAACTTATGTCAAAGGGTCATGAAAACGTAGGCTATTTGCAGTAAATGGCCAGAGCTTCCAGCTTACTGCAGTGTATTTGACACAAGGCTACTGGGTTTTATTTGACATCACAGGATGGAAGAAAGTTGAAGCAAACCTTGGTGTTCTGAAATCGATTTAGCTTCTGTTTAAGGCAGATGGTTCTACAATCATCACAGCAGATGATTTTGAAAAATGGGGCCGTAGAGTTTCCTCATCTTGCCTCAATAATGGGTCTTTAGCCAACCATTTAACCCATATTAGTGTCTGAAAGCATGAATGTCTCTGGACAAACACAGCAGTAACAATCCCAAATTTGCTTCAGCAGAAAGACTGAGGCAATATATGTGCCAAGTGTTATCTCACTGTATTTTATGCCTTCTTGTATATTTTACTGGGATTCATGTTGGCAAGTGACAGATATTATTCTTCTTCTCTCTTCTCGCTTTCCATTGGATCATGGGAATCAATACTGAAGGCACTGTAATTATTTCAGTAAAATCGGATAATCACCAAACAGACAGACAATGGCCAAGAGCTCACTGCTGCCATCACATTATATTCACACGCTCATTTCTGGTATAGCCAGGAAATGTACAGCAGTTTAATCTCCAGCAGCCAATGTGTGTGCGGGACTTGCCCACACACACAATGTGGGTTGAAGGAACAAGTCAGAGGAGATGACGAGTCCTTGCATAAAAGTAGATTCTAGGCGCCGTTCTCTATGCATGCTATATTCATTGGAGACCCCACTGACTGTTCTTCTTATGATAAGGCTGTGACATTTCCACAAATTTATATTTCAAAGGCAAAAACTGGATTTTAATTTTAAAGGGGCATTCCACCACTTTCACACACGGAGATCACTTCAGTAATTACAGTGAAAAAAAGAAAAAATAAACTTGGGTTTGAAGGCTATACATTTTTAGCTGAAAGTGGACATTACAAAGTGAGCATGTAAAGTTGCAAAGGAGGTGTGGAGGGTGTAATAAAAAAAATGCTATTGAGTTGCATTACGGGACATGTAGGATTCAACATTTTTGGAACTTGGTTTATATTTTTTTAAGGTATGTATTATTAGTAAGAGGAGCAACTACAATTTCAACACTTAACACATTTGTCTTTGTAATGGTTTCTTTTATACATTTTGTGATAGGTAACACCCCTTTTTTCTGTTCCTGGAAATCCAGACACTTTATTCAGGCTGATTTTTGTCATAAAGCAACCTTCCCCAGAAAATATAGCTCAGCTGCAAAGCATTAGGGCTGTAGTTCAGTATGTTTGGCTGCCCTGAATTCTGAATGATGAAGAAACCATTAAAAAAAACCCACAAAAACAAGGTTATAGTGCTTTAGCTTAAGGGGTGTTTAGGGTTGTTTACATCCAAATTGGATGAACAGTGTAAGACTTATTGCCCTCTTTACCCTTGAGGGATTTGTACTTGTCTAAAAAGGGCTACAATTTCTTCTTCGTTTATCTGTTATGGATGTAAACACCAAAAAAATGAAAGCCGGGAGTGCACACTTTCACCTCATGGACATTATTTTTGTGTTAAAGCACAGACCCAAAACAAGCATCCTCATTCTTACAGACTGCACTGCATCTTTGACTGGCTGAATTAATGGTTGCATAATACGCTGTACAAATATTGAATTTATATGGGGAAATGGAAATGAGCATCATTAAACAAATAATGGAGCTTGGCATATGTTCAATCAGCAAGACTAAATCTTTCTCCTCCAGTTCTTCACTTACTCCACCAACCCTATCAGTCAACCTTTGCCTCTTTACTCCTCTCTATTCACAAATCCCTCTCCGCCATATGTCAGTTTACAAAAACAACTATAGCAACTTCCAAATGCCTTTCTGAATCAGACTTGCTCCTGAAAATTCCTGATGCTACTGCTGAATGACTGTGCTGCACCTAAGATAGAAAATCTGATGAATTAATTTGTAAGTAGCGGTGCAGGGGTGGCTCAGGGCTCTGAGTCCACTGATACATTAATCCTAATATGTTCCTAGACTGAGCAGACAAAATTCCCACAATAGCATAATAAACACACAAGGCCACTTTAAGCTCTCTGGCATCTTGCAAAAAGAAAGCTACTTGTGATAAGACGGAAGCTCTCTCTCGCTCTGCAAAGCCACCGGGCAAACGAAATGAAATGAGGGCTTGCGAGCACAAAGTGGCCGTGACTTCTCAGCATTCAAATGCTCAGGTTTTTAAAAAATTATTATTATTTGCTATAGGGTTTAGTGTGTTACTTTGAACATACAGAAATTGAGCATTTTTTCTAGTTATTCATGTTTTCTATTAAGCTAATATAAGGAGAAATTTGGATTTATTTTCATGATGTAAATGAAATAAATGCACTGTGTATATGTTACAAATAATGCCTTTGATTCAGAAAGCATTGAGAAACACTGCATGGGATATGAAGACTTATGATATCAAATCTGTCATAAATAATAATGTATTCTTTTGGGCTAGACATCTAAAAAATATAAAGAGAGAATTTCAGTTTGTGTGTGTACTTTCAGTGAAATTCATTCTGTCCAGTATCTCACCTCAAATTGACTTTCAGTCGTAATCGGGATAATTACATCATAAACACTCAAGACTTTTCCTTACTTATTAGAAAAAACTCATTTTTTTTGAAGGACTTATTTAAAACATACTGTTGTGAGATAATATCAGTTGGGCGCTACATGTAAACTTAAAAAAAATCTATAATCATGATAATAACAATGATGGACATTACCAGAGTCAAAGAAAGGTCCTAAACACTAACATACATGTCTCACCTCTGAAGAGGTTTTCATCAAAGATCGGCACACTATCCACTGAAGCATGCAGAGATGTTCTAACCAGCTAAATGTCTTTGATCATTCAGTCCACTTGGCTAATACTACCCACTGTGCATTACCTGCAGCATCTGGTGTGCTGTTAGGAATTAATGGGAGTTATTAAAGACTTAAAAGACAAACATGAAAAACTGGACTTACCGCCTCGCAGTTATATGCTTCCGCACACAGGTCAAGCTGCCGTTACAGTTTACATCCATGTCCAGACTCATATGTAGTCACAGGTGACAATGCTTCAAATATGGATGTTGTTGCAAAGACACTACATATTCTAAAATATGGATACTTCACATACATCTGCAACTAGGCAGCACAGAAAATCTGCACAATGACCACAGTTTTAAGATGAGCACCTAAGACTAGTGTAACGAATTCAGCATCTAGCCAAATGTCTCCTGACTTATGGAGCTTAGTGTCAAAAAAGTGTTTTTGCAGGATGATGTCCCAGTGACAATGACCTGTGGCCTTTTGGAAATATACTGCCATCATTTCATCATTTAATCTTATTAGACATTTATGTCAATTTTTTTAAAATAATAAGTATATGAATTCCTAAATTATGTACAAAACCATGTTCTGTAAGGTCAAACTGACCTTTGACCACCAAAATCTAATCAGACATCTTTGAGACCAAGTTCACCTTTGCTGCCAAATTTCATGAAATTCCTCCAAAGTCCTCTTGAGAGGTTTGTGTTCACACGGATGAGATGGATGCAAGGTCACAGTGACCTTGACCAACAAAATGTAATCATCTCATCATTGAGTCCAAGTGGATGTTTGTGACAAATTTTAAGAAACTCCCTTTACTCCCTTGTTCTTGAGATATTGCGTTCATGAGAATGAGATAGATGAGGTGACAATGACCTTGAACTTTAACCTTTAAAATCTAATCAGTTCATCACCGAGTCCAAAGGGATGTTTCTGAAAATATTCCCTCGAGGTGTTCTTAAGGTACTGCCTTCACAAGGATGGGATGTACATACATAAAGATGCATGGACAACCCAAAACGTGACTGTCGCAGGCATTAAAAGAAACAAGAGCACTTACTGTATTGGCAGTTCCTTCCCATGTACTCTCCTGGGCATTCGCAGGAATAGTTGGCAACCAGATCTGTGCAAATGCCCCCATTCTTGCAGGGGTCCCTCTCGCATTCGTTAATATCTGGAAGAGCCAAGAAACAAAAAAAGGTGCATTCATTCATTTGAAGCATTCATGATGTAGGCAATTAAAAAGACCGTATCCTCATTAGAATGCATTGGTCGGGAGCATGTATTGAATTTCTACTGTGTGTTACTTGATTCTCTCTGCCCATAGACGCTCGCACAAAGACACTCGCTTCTTGAAACTAATAAATCAAATAGCTCCTTGGGAGACCATTAATGCTAGACCACAGAACCAAATTTCGAGATGTTAAGAACAATTAACCTAGTGTACTTTCTTTGTAGCTTACATAATTATCAAACTTTTTACTGTACCATTCCTCATCAGTTCTACAAAGCTGTTGACTGCTGCAGCACTGTCAGTAAGGGCTTGCTAAATATTCTCAGTTTCTTCATTAAAGTATCACAGAAACATGAGAGCAACAGAATTATCGTCTGTTGTACAGCCACATTGACTCTGTAATTGCTCTCTGAAACAGCCTTTCTCTGACTGACTCATCTAACCAATTACAGAAGGTGATGGAGCCACAACTCCACCCATTACACCTATTTGCACTCTGTTCTGTTATAGGTACAGTTAAGGCAAATGGGATAGTTTACAAGGGAGAGGGGGACAGGGATAAACTTGTGAACAATTCTGAACAAATTTCTAATCATTTTCAAGCTTACCCAAGGCTGCTACAAGACTTTTAATCCTCTAAAACATACCATGAGTCGTCTGTGACTCATAGGTACATTTTGGCTTTATGAATATCTAACTAGGCCTGAGATTTGGAAAGCTTAAGAAAGTGAAACATGATTAAAGTCAGTATTTCACGGTGCTTCATCTCCCTGAGATTGTATCTACAATATCTATAATAGTCACTTGGGTACATTTTTAACATCCCAAAATATCTCTCCCTTTTTTTTTTTTTTAGGGAGTGTCCCAAATGCTCCGGAGAAACACAGTCATGGTCTTCACACATAATGGTCACTGAGGTACTGTGACTGGAAGCAGTGGGATCTTTAATCTGTAGCAAGGCAGAATAAAAAAATAGATTGAAATAAAAGGGAGGGAGAGAACACAGAAAGGGAGAGAAATGAGAAATGTTTCGTGATTCACCCAAAAATCCACATGGGACCCACGAGACAACTGTATTTGGGCGAAAAGATGTTTGATGTCATTGAGCTGTAAAACCTTTCCCAAAAGACAATAAAAAAAGTTGAGCAGGTTGAACTTGAAATACACATCTATTTTATTTTCATTTGTCTGGAATGCATGAGGATGCATTTTGTTTTATGTGTCTGCCTGGTCGTGTAGAGGGCTCTCTATATACAGTATATCATATACATAATCTTGAATTCCATCTAACACTGTGTTTTCATTTTATTTTTTTCATTGTGAGTACACAGCCGGCACACGCAAGACAGGGCCTGCTGTGTCTTTTAATATGGCTGCTTCATCCTGCTTCAGATATAGCTGATGATAGAGAAGCCACGTTGTTAATCCTTTGCTATACAGCCATTTTAGTGAAATATAGTTGGTGATAAATGAAACTGCACATGTAAAAAAACAGCAAAACCTCAGATTGTGATGCGAGTCAACTTGTATATAATAGGACATCATTTTCCAAGAGATTGAAGAAAATTGTTTTACTAGCCAGCATATCATTTTGTATCCTACAGAGCAGGACAAAAGAGCAGATTTTCACAGTTGGCACTAAAAACATTACTCTCAAAAGCCTGACTGCATCAACACACGCTGGACACAAAGTAGGTAGATCATACCCAAACTGCAGGGGCCACTCATCTTTAATTATAATGGAACGTGTAAATTATAACACGGAGAAGTAAATCGTATTTACCCAATTATTCTGAATGTCAAGCTGTGAAGATTCATACAAAAGACATTTATTTTGAGGGGTGTTGCCTTATTTTTGCTTTTTGCATTGCAGAGATTGTGACTGTCTGTTTTTGCACATCTATGTGAGGCTGTTTTTCAATATCTGTTTCTCAAGACATTTTCAAAACCATTTCAAAAAGCAATTCCAATGTGTAGTTGTTGCACAGTTCCCATCTCCCCAAAATTACATTATGGTTATATCTACATTGTCTACAGCCCACTGGGGAGCATGCAGTTGACTCCATGCAGTTTAAATTATGGAGACTTAACCTGTATGAGATAACTGGAGATATACTCTATAGATAATCGGGACTGAGGCTTAAAACTAAAGCTTAGGGAGGGACACAACAATGCCGTGATCTACACTAACAATAACAAGTCCATGACCTTTGCTAAATTATAATAAAGACTTAAATGTGAGAGGAAAAGAAGAATTCAATTCTCAAAATATCTTTTTTTAAAAGGAAAAAGTTTGTTCAAATATCATTTCATGAAATTTCTAAATCAGGTATGGGTCATAATTGATGTGGATTTGGGGGGGTGTGTTGGCACATTCTTACCGTTTGCTATAATCAGATGCAAACCATAAAGTAATCAGTTGATATTGTGCTTTTCCATAACTAATTTCAGCTTTACAAATGGATTGTTCCAGTTCATGACTATGACTGCTAAAATGAAAAATGCTTTAGAAACACACGGCTGTGATTTCATTATTACTGCTGCAATTAGTCACCTATTGTCATATGGGATGTCAGATGGACTAAAGAGGGCAACCCCCGACTGCAGCTCAAATAATTTGTCATTTATTAACTGCCAGTGGGAGAACGGTCAGAAGTGATACACTCAACATTGTCACTTAATGAACGCACAAAAAAACCCCACAAAGATGCTGGTGAAAGAAACACCATCTTAACCTGTAGGCTACAGGTTAAGATGTTTTAGCAAACAAGGAACTTACAGTGTCCTGTTGCTTTGTTGGACAAATACCTGTCATTGCTGATGCCCAATCTATCAGCCTTTTCTCCATCCAAAGCCAGCATACTACACCAACAACACACAGTAAGTCAACAATGTAATTTCCGCCAGCTTGCATGTTTTTATATGTAGCCTATTATACTCACTTTTCTCGAGCTCTGTTGTCAAATGCTAGAGATATCATTTTTGTTAGTGTAGCAGAGTTACTCTTCAAGTACTTAAGCTCATTGTAACAAAAATGATATTGCTGTCATAGTCTGCTCTGCCTCGCTCCTGTTGCTGTGGGATTTTTCCCACTTACTCCACCCAGCCACTCTGCCTCATCAGCCTCATCACCTCCACCTGGTGCTCCCAGCTGCTCTTCACCTCCAATCAAACCTGTATTTAAGCAGTCTCACTCCACTCACTCTTTTCCAGATTGTCTTTGCTCCCATGCCTGACCTTCCAGCACTCACTCTCTGACTGTTTTCCTGGTTTCGACTCTGTCTCCGACCACAAGTTTTGCCTGTGCACTCCCTGGTTCTTGTCTGCCTGTGGCTGTGCGGTGTTCTACTACTTTGGCTCTGACTAGAGAGATCGCCATTCTTCAGGCCGTCTTCAGAGCCTCCCGCTGAGCGTAACATCTTCCCCGTGTTAGTGCTGCTGGTGCTTACAGCTCTGATTGTACATCAATTCCCTGCCTGTCCTCGCTGATCCTGCTGCCTGCTCCTACTGGTCTTCTGCTCTGCTGCCTGCCTGCCTGTTGCCAACTCTGCTTCTTCCTTGACCACAAATCCTGCCTGCCCCTCTCTGAAGTCCCCACCTTTCCCACAAGCTCCCTACTGTAAGTGTTTCTGCAACATACCTGATACATTAACCTTCTAGTCCACATTTTCCCCACTTTAACTCTGAACTAACACCTGTGAACATGAACTCATCCCAGTCTCTCTACGAACTCTGCTCCACCCAAGAACGGATATCCGTCCCTGCTTACCTGCAACATGATTATACTCACCTTTGTTCCACTGAATCTGCCAAAAGACTATATTAAGGTCATTACCAACCACCCACCTGTTCTGTTGTACTGCAATTGGGTCCTACCACACCCCGTTACAATTTCTGGGAAGTGAGGGGAGGGGAAAGTGAGCATAATAGATCTTTTTTATTGTTTGTTTGTTTTTTTCTCATAACATAAGTTATTCTAGGGCCCAAAGGGTGAACTGTTTTGGCCCCATTTTGCCAGGAATGGTAAAGCACTTGGCACTTTCCACTGCCTCTGTGTGTTGCTCAACAAACATTCTCCTAAATGTTGTTGAAGAACTACATTGTTTGGCAGAAGAATTATTTGTGATCATTAAATTATTGCCTTTTTCTTTTTTTTGCTGTATGATAATTTTTACCAAAATTTCCAAGGTATGTTTAGTAATAGTTTTAAAGCAATAAGGCGCTTGAACATTTCAGAACAGCTGTAACAAGAACCCTTAGCTGTTCCCAAATTGCTATAAACCACAGCCTCTCATGGCTTATTCTTTAACCAGTCCTGTTTAAATTGTGACTCAGAATCATGCTTTCAGTGAATCCGTTTCCTCATGCTAACCTGTCATCTCTCTCATGCACCAGCCTCATCTGTAACTTTGATCTGCTAGAACAGGACAACCTGATATAATTACAAATCCAAAAACAGCCAGCATGACTAATACAAGAAACTATACTGACAACACAATATTAGCATAGAGATGAACAAACAAGCATTTGTCAGAAGGAAACATCTTGATTATTGGGAGGTTACTGCAATCAAGGGGGGATTATATTGTAATTAATTCCGGTTCAAGGGGCTGCATGATCCTGTTAAGAACTATTAACCTGAAAAATGCCAACTAGAGGCCGCCTCATGGAGAACAATATCCAGTTCTTATTAAACATTTTCAGTTTTTTTAAGACTCTAATCCTCAAGAACCACTTACTGTTAGCAACTGTGACAACAACAATAAAAATACTAATACAGTTATTAATCGGGTGCAGCATGCCCATATTAAACCTCATTCATGCATTTCCAGCAGAGTAATTTGTACAAGGGATATATTGGTCTTTACTAATTCCCTTAGTGGAACACTCAAACGGAAATATGATTTTATAGCCACTTGTGAACATTGAGATATAATGAATTCAATGCATTAACTGAGTGTAGACCCATCTGTGAATAAATGCTGTGGCATTAATGTGAACATCTTAGCATAAATGGCGCAAATGTTGCTGTAGAATTTAGCTGAGTAAGCTCTTGAGTAGAATAAGTGGAAAGTGAATAGCAAACCCTCTATAGAGATTATTAACTAAAATGTCGAGGGAGTAAGGAACCAAGAAAAAAAAAACACTGTATATCTACACATCTGTTAGCCATACTCACTTATACCTGAGGGCGCTAGGGGGTGAGAGGCAGGTATAGTTCACCAGTCAATCTCATGTAAAATAGCACAGAAAACAAACGATGCTCAGCTCATTCTGCACACAGCCTGATCCACTCTCATTCCAGCACTGCAATCACACAACTTAGATAAGTGATACTGTTGTTACCCTTTAAGTTCATATCCTGCTTGGCTGCCACCAGTACTCTGGGTTCAAATACAAAGGTGAGCCAAATGGGAAAGCCACTCAAATAGCCTGGAGCACAACATACCACAGAGAGACCAAAACACAGCTAGCCCATCTTACGATTTGCTTCCCTTTTATGAGAGGCCATCAGCCCCTGGGAGATCTGTGCGGGGAAAACTGAGACTTAAAAGCAGTGTATTGCAAGTAAATCAGGTGGGAGAAAAGGGATTACTTCAGGGAGTGCAGTTAATTCACCCGATAAAAACTAGAGAGGGGAGGCAATGAGACGCATGGAGAAGATTGGAGAGGCAGAAATTGTGAAAGGAAGAGAGGAGAAGGGTGAAAGAGAGAGAGATGTGCTATAGCCCAGTGGTCAGGTAAATAAACTGTGTTTACAAAACTTCTTTTACACAGTTAGAGGCGTGCATCCAAGGAGTTCCCCTCACTTCTAATTTTCAGAGTCTACCATTCTGCAATTAAGTAGGTCATTCAAGCCTTATGGTGAAACAGCATTTTGCAACCGATATCTGCAGTTTAATGTGGATGGTGCTATCTTGGTTATAACGATTTAACAAGCCAGTTTGAGTAAAGATTTCTACAGCGCATGGAGACAATAAAACTGCAAGGCGTACGATTTAATGTAATGCAACACACTGGCTCTCCAATAATACCACTTTAGCAGAGCTTATAATGTTCACTTTTTCTTGAAACCATGCCAGGGCGATGCTGATTCAACTGAGACTGTATTTAGTGGCATAAAATTGGATTGTACTGTCACTAGCAACAGATGAACAAATGATAGAGTTAAGTTTCTACTATATTTACTGATGGGCTAATGCGAACAGTGTTATGTTTCATTGTCAGTCCCTTGTAGATGTATTTCCTCATCAACCCCTTGAAACCCAGATCGACATTAGTTTTCTTGTGCTGCATTGAAATGACCTGACAATTAGCTTTTAAAAAAGGGGAAATATTTTTAATACATCAAAAAAACATCCAGAAAACTTTATGCATGATTATTATAACCATATATTCACAATTTTGTTATAGATAAAACCAATGTGTGTATATATATCTATATCTATATCTATCTCTCTCTCTCTCTCTCTCTCTCTCTCTCTCTATATATATCTATATATATATAGATATATATATATAAAAATGTATTTTGGAGGGTATTTTCGAGGTTATTTTCTTGTTTATTTGTTTTTACTTTTCTTTCTGCATATTACTTTCACTACTCAGGTACCGAAAATGCCTCTCATTGACCTCAATGTTGGGCTGTAACAATAAACTTAATATTTTAGCAATTCTATTGAAAACAACTTTCTTTTTCTGCTTTTTCTGCGTCTTTTCCTTTTTTACCACTAATGTTTTGCAAATGTTTAAGCCATGTCCTGGTAAGTTGCTCATTGCTTTCTATCCATGTTTTTGAAAAAAGTCAAACCAATTTTCTCAGGTTTCAAAGGGTTAATGAATATATTCATGATTTCATTGTGATTAAAAAAAAAAATTAAACAGTTGTTCTTGTGAAATAAATTAAGATTCATTAAAAGATTAATACCATATACTCTGTGTTACCATCATTAATATCATCATCACCATCTTAAACCCCTCACACAAAGACACAGCCTCCAGAAACTGAGGCTATGAACCCCAAAATAAATCTGCTCATCCTCTGGCCACACTCATCATGCTCTCATCGGTCCACTGGAACGTCTCGCTCCCTGGTTTTGCTCTTCTATTGCTCTCTAAAAAGTGTCTCAGTTGGACAATAATGAGAGCAATGAATAGTGCTATGTGTCAGGAAGGAGCGCCGGCTGTGAGTGCTAAATTGGCTACGGCGCGTCCAGAGAGCAGGAACAGACCTGCATCGGGAGGGGGTCACCTGTGACCTCTCCGCTGGGCTGCACTGACCTCTACAGTGCCTGCACCTGCTACAGCCACACAAACACACAGCCCGATGAATCTGTTTTCCAGTTCATTCAACAGTAAAGGTATTGTGTCAAATCTTGCACAATGGAGCCCATAAATGCGCCACAGAGATGAGAAAAAGAAGATGATGAAATTCCATCGTGTGTATTAAATCGTTTGTGCCTGTCTGAGTGTAAATCATTCTGCAGTAATTGGTGTTTGAGTACAAGAGGTCAGAGTACTGACACCAGCCAATGTCAGATAAGAGAGAATAAAAACAAAAACAGAAAAAAATATTGTAATGGTGGATTTCTGCTCTAAATGCACTTTTTCATTTTTATTTTATTAAATGACTTGATCATATGTTATTTTTTCTGTCCTATGGGTGGAGAATCTGAATGCGAGTAACCACCTTAAGTAAATATGTGAAGTTTTTCCAAGAAAAAAAACACAGATTTAATTTTTCTTCATGATTCAACTGGCAAAGTGATGCTTTAAACACATCACATAAATATATAATTTGTATATTTGTCATCGCTCCTCAAAATATCCCACATTTCTGAAGCATGTTTAGAAAACAGTATCTTCAAAACTTCCTGAGATAATTATTCTGTGCACATAACTTATCAGATGAATTTTAATATGCCTATATCATCGGAAAATTGACAACAATATTTCCCTATGTAAACAGGATTGACCAAGTCAAAAATCCTAAGAAAATGCCATCAGTCTGATATTTTGATATCTATATATTTGTTATATGACATCTTATGTTTACTTGAACAACTGTTTAAAAACAAAATATGTACATTAACAATATGATAAATAGACTGAAGCCTGCCTTGTGCTTCCTCCTTGCCTCAAAGTTTGCTATGCTTGTTGAAGAAAAGGGGGCGTAGCTCTACTGCAGTCCCCTTTAGATGATTTGGGAAAACAGTGATTGGCTCCTAGACATCCAGTCAACTAAGTCTGTGCATGTGAGTGATTTCAGATGGCAGCAATCATAAATCCCAACATCCTAGAAAAGTTATGTCAATTTAAACAGATAGGGGATCTGTTCAGGTTAAAAGTTATCTTTAAAAAGGATGAAAACAATGGCAGTATGCATGTCCTCTTGTTATCCTCAATAGGGGTCATAGGGAATTTGATTTATAAGGGCTGATTTGTTTAAAAAATACATATTTCTTTTTTCTATTCAGCTGGACTTAACTATATATGCAGTAGCATCAGAAAGCCTAAACTGGCCCCAAACAACAACATAAATCACACAAATTATTGAAATAAATGCCTGCTAATAGCCTGTAATCCTCTCAGTCTTGTAAAGCCCCCAAACTTAATTAGTAGAATGAAAGGTAATGTCCCAGCAGTATTGCCCCTACATCTCACCCACTTCCTTCATTAAATAACAGTCAGATGTTGAGTAAATCTGGGTAAAGCCTTCTTTTTCTTCTGCCAAGACACTGTAAGCCACACGATTGGAGGTTAGTCAAGACTTAACTTTCATGTGGAGATGTCTCATCGTGTTACATCTCTCCATCTGGACTCAGTTTAGCCCTCATGCACCGATTCCCCCTGGGGAAGTTTCATCTTATCTTATCTGTTCTTATGTCACAGAGCCAGTGAACCCTCACATGTTTGGTAAGCGAGCTGGTCCTCTTGACCTCTCTATCTAGGCAAGGAGCTCTGCTTTGACCTTTACGGTCAGCGATCGACAGAAATGAAGTGGACAACCCGGTTGTTTATGCCCGCCACATAATTAACCCCTGACCTTGACCACTCGTACATCCTTGGAAGTAATCATTCTTTTTTTTTTTTTTTACAGTGGAGAGGGTTTCCCCTGGGACAAGCTATACTGCTGATGCCCTGTGATTCATGTTGGTGTTACAAATGTTGGATATGATACAAAAAAAAATAAAAAATAAAAAAGATTGCAATCCATGGACACATACAATGGATTTATCATGGGTAAATATTGAAAAACACACTGCCAGTGATTTACGTTACTTGAGTGCTAGTCTGACATGTAGGAATGTATTTTATTAACTCATAACCTTTGTGAAACACATTTTTGTGTTAGAACCTCCCTTAATAAAATGCTCTGAGAATTTTATGTCTGATGATAAAGATCACTCTGAATATTTATCCACCTGATGGCCATATGGACAAATCAGTTCAAGGCTCATACATACTCTACTAGTGTTGTCATCCTGTGACCGCCAAGACTCATTTAAGGGAGCAGAATATTGTACATGATTCAATGTTTTGCACTCAATAATAATGTATTAACACTACGGGAACAATATAAACACAGTTTCTGTTGCAGTCTTGACAGAAATCAGCAAATCTTGTGCTATCTTGTTGTCCATTCCCTCTGTTATTAGTGTGCTGATCTATCCTGTGATGCACGCTTATTCATTTCTTTTGTGTATATTACTTTTCCCTTCTCATTTTTGGTTTTGATGTAACACAGAACCCACTCAAAAGGGCAGAGATAGAAGAGCCATCTGCTCACATCTCAGCGGGAAAGACAGGACACCTAAGGAGGCTGTATGTGCAGAGCGAAGGTTTTATTACCAGCAAAAGTCGGATGCATGCAATGTTTTCCCACCTGCATTTTATCACATCATATCTCATTTCCCCTGCCAGTATGTGTGCTCCGCATTCTTTTTTTTTTGTAATTGAATGTTCACATAAGCTTTAGTGTATACTGTAGACAAATTACACATGCATGAACATGTGTGTATGACCAAAGTCTTTTGATTTGACAGCCGCTGGTGTTAATGTCATGAGAGGCCATGTGTCCAACATTTTTTTTCTAGACTGAAAGCTGGGAGTGCTAGAGCAGTGTCTTTAGAGGGACAGCATATTTCCAGTTGATATGCTGTGGTTGCGTCTGGGTGCTACAACACAGAATATCCATGGGGGGAGAAATGTCAGCACAAGGTGGTGTACTTGCTTTGGCCTTGCTCTGGATATAGGGAAGGCTGTAGCACGTAGGGAGAGGGGACAGACCCACTGGTCTATGTGGCTATTTTCTATTGGTGTTGTTGATGGTTGTTTTCCTGGTATTTGTTTAATCTCTCCTCCACTTTGATCGAATGGCTGGGTCAAAAGTGAGAGCGGTAAGCACAGCGTTTTACTCATAGCTGAACACCTTTCAACTCTTGGCAGCCAGAAAAATGCCAAATGTGCTCAACTCAGTGCAGAACAGATGCTCAGCCCTTCGGTATCTGTAGCATAGTGTAAATACGCAGGGCTCCCATTACAAAGAATTTAATAAATATGCACATAATAGGAAAAAATTGGGAAAACAATATTAAATGGACACAAAACGCCACCAGGTAGAGTAGACTTTAGTTTATCCAGAAGTAACAGTCAACCAATCAATTCATTAAAGAAAAGGTAAAAATTAAGTCGTACAACAGACCTAGTGTATTCCAGTTTGGATAGTTCTATAATGCTACTGTACATAAAGAAGTGCCGACGCATCCTCAGAGCTGCAGCTTGGTATATGAGCAGCCTTGGATGTTGTATTTGACAGGTCCTGGTGCAGTGAAATGTGTCGAGTCCAGGCTACACAAGGCCAAGACGAGACCTGTCTCTCCAAGTTGAGTCAAAGATGGAAGATGGAACACGGAAACGCCTGTCTCCACTGTCAATCTATCCTGTCAATCTATCCTTGCCTAACCCATGCCACTGAAGTGACTATCACCACATGAAACAGGATTCCTTCCCAGAGTCTGATGGAGTCACACAACTAGTCTAAAGAGAGACTTAACAGCAACAGATGCAGCCTTGAAATGTGTTTTAGCAGTGATATGTCTCAGCCGCAGTCATACATAACAAGGCTTAGCACGAGTATTGATTTCACTGATTCCCTGTGCAGACATTTCTAAAACCTCCTCTTGCATGCAGGTTAGTTTTCACAGTGGTACATGCTGTATGTTCCAAGGGATATGATGATGCATGAATCTGTGAATTCAGGATTAAGAATACTGTTGGACGACGTGCTATTTGAAGTGGGATTAGCCCACTGAGAAGTTATTCGCAGCAGCACTCCAGAAGCCCTTGAAAAGGTATCTTAGGATGCATTGCAGAGAGGTTTTGAGTATCTGAGAAGAAAAACACTCATCATTTTGAAGACATGCAGACCGGGGGCTCTGCCGAAGCTGGGGTGTGCAGAATGTGAAGAGCCCTCAGCTCCGAGGCAGAATGACACTTGGAGGAAAGCCTTAAGTGTCATTTTAAGCTTACAGATGGAGCCTCCACAGCAGATGTGTGAGGGGAATACTTATCTACCTCGGGACAACTGAGTGTGATCCACAAGCTCTCTAACATCATCGAGGTACACTTACTAGAATGTTTAAGAGACACTCATATGGTATGAGATGCAAGAAAGTGGAGGAACGTGAGGGCCAAAGAGCAAGCAAGGACCTAATGTGGGGTTAATGTGGTGGAAAATATGGATATCAAGACATGTCTTATCTTACCTGACAACAGTATTTGACTATCCGATATGTTAACACACAACAAATATAAATACTATATATTATTTTTGACACTACTCACCGCCTAATTACATTTTGGGCTCTGACATCTAGACATACTCTGGACATTTTGGTTTAGCTTGTTAGCTGTTTGCTAATTAGCACTAAAAAGGGGTAAAAATGCAATGAACATGGCATCGGCTTTGAAGGTATTAAGACTTAATTCAATAGAAAAAAAGGATTTTGACCTGATAATGGTGATATATAAGATGTCAAGATATTACAATTCAAACCTCTGGAGAGCATGAAAAATGCACTAAATTTAATGTCAATCCATCCATTAGTTGTCAAGATATCTCAATGAAAATGTCAAGGGGAACACCAAAGTCATTAGAGTACATCATCTTGGAACCATGTCTGTACCACATTTAGTGACAATCCATGGAGTGAATTTTCACTGGATAAGTAAAAAGTCAATCAACGCCAATCAAATTTATCCTTGAGGGATCTTGGATATCTTTGGCAAATTGTATGACAATCCATCAAACAGTTCAAGATTTTTCAATCTGACCCACAAATGTCAACCTTATCATGGTGCGAGAAGAAGACTCAGGGGATTAACAAAGTCAGTAGGGTTCATCCTCTGATGACAAAATATAATGGCAATTCACCCCATGTTGTGAAGACTTTACAATCAAATAAATCAACATAAATATAAATAGATAAGAGGGTCTTAATAAATTCACTTTAAAATGTAATGTCTGAAGAAAAAGTTGCATCATGACCAAATATTTAAAATTGTATCCACTACAAAAAAAGGGTTTTTAATAAGGGTCAGACTCTGAATAAGTTATGCAGAGTTTAATATTGATAGTGCTGCAAAATTAAGATGCTTCAGCAGTTTCAACAGAAAGTAATTTCACACTGATTTTATTAATTCAATTCCTTGCTGACCCTCTCTCTGATCTGGCCTTATCTGTCTAGGAGAGATTCCTTGAATGGTTCCTTGAATTAAATTTTGGTTACAAAAAAAAGGTGCCATCATTCCCATTCATCGGCCATTCACACATCTATACCATTTTCTGCCACACTGAGTCATATTGATGATTAAATAAGAGGAGGAATTAAAATATAAGATCTCCATGCTGGACATCAGCGAAAATCCTGTGTTCAAAGCGCACATTCCCATGACCCAGCACATTGAAGTCAGTGTGTGGTAAAACAACACTGATGCTAATTTGGTTATACATTGGCCATACTTAATTAATGAAGCACTGTGTAGTTGAGCTGAACATTTATCAGTGCTCTGCTTTGGCTTGCAATGCCGGCTAGAAGCCCTGGGCAGGACTGAGTCTAGGCCTTTTTTGCCACCTGGGATTTGGAAATGCATCTCTCTTTATGCTTTGGCTATCTGCCAGCGGGTCCATCCTTACTGCAGAGGCGAGGAGGTGACAGCAAAGCTCAAGTGTCCAAGGGGCCTTACACAATTAAGCCCTGGTAACAGCTCGTTCTCTACAACTCCTCCACAGGAAGGATAAAGCAGGTGAATGGGTGCTTAGGGACTTGGAATAAGGGAGGGGAAAAAAGCAACCTAAATTGAACTAATACACCCACACTCCCTTTTTCTGGCAATTCTCATCTTATTATTTTCTTACTGTTTTTCTTCATAACATCTAAAGTACACATTTCCAAGGCTTTTGTTTCTCATCATTTTCTCCTTTTTTCTCCACCAGCATAACTGAAGGATTCTAGGCTTCAACAAAACCTCTCCTGAAGCACTTTTGACATTTGACATTTTTTCATGAGTGCTGGCCTTTCCCTAGAAGCCTAACAAGACTGCACTTTATGCCAGCAGTCTGACCACTTTATATAGCTTCCACTACCTAAAGGCATTTTTGCGCCATTATATTTGGTTTTAACAGCAAAGATGCATTGTGTAAAAAAAAACAAAAAAACTGTCCTGCCTGTGATTTTGCTAGCAAAGCACCAGCTTGCCAAAAAAAGAAAAGGTCATCTTACTGAAAGTGTCTTTCTACAGCAGTTTTTATTTGGTGGAATTTGCAGAACTGAGTGCTTACTGAAGGCATATGGAAAAGGTGATGCATCATTTTTATATTATCAATGATGAGTCAGAGTACTGACAGATAAGGGTGTGAGAGCATGCATGAGGCCAAGGCTGACGAGATCAGTGCCAAGCACAGATGGATCCTGGTAAATAGTGTCTGGTTACAGTCTATGTATTCAATAAACTTGAGGTAAAAAGGGTCAGTTTTGATCTGTCAAGCTCAAGGTGCTGTCTAGAAGGCTAAAGAAAATATCTGTGTCAGTGGCACAGGAAAAAAATGTGGCCCTAAACACCTATATTCTAGCTTGTTTCCCTAGCTTGTTATCCTAAATGCCCTCTGACAGAAGCCGGATAGGGTCAGCTCCTCCTGGGATGGAGACAGGGGCAGCAGGATACCCAAGAAAATAGACATTTGAAGTATAACACTGAACTTTGACCAGACCATCTTCACTTTGTGGATGCATGATCTCTCTCTCTCTCTCTCTCTCTCACACACACACACACACACACACACACACCATTGGCAACTTTCACCGTGCTGAGTCAAACTGTTCCACATTGATTTGCGTTTTCCATTACAAGTTTAAATGTGCTCAGTTGTGTGGGGTCGCACCCCAAATGGACCATCTCTGGAGTTGGGGAGTGGGTTGTACAATGTCAGATGGGCTTTGTCATCAGTATTTATGAACAAAAACAGAAGGGGTCAAAACAGTGTAGCATATTTCATGCTTGCAAATAATTGTATTTTTTATGCCACTTAAAAAGCTACCTGCTATTTTTAAGATGGAATATTTTCCCTCTTTTTACCCAATGCATGGGTTAATTTCATGAATCAATCAACACGCCTTCAACATCAATTTGAAATTTTTGACAATTCCATTTGTTTTTATTGGCTTTCTTGCGCGACATTTGCGATGGTTGAATCTTCAAGCGCTTGAAAAATGGATAGGAATTTCGACTGGATTATCTTATCGCAGATTTTCTGTTTCCACACTTAGAGAAAAAAGTGGTGGAGCATTGTTCCATTGCAGTAAACAGGCACTTTACCTAAGCCTCTGAGCCTTCCTGCATACATTCACAGAGTGCTGAGTGACGATAAACAAACTCTGACTTAATCCAATAGAACCCAATAGAAAACCCAACAAAAAACACAAGCAGGACAGCCGGAAAAATGTTAGCGTTGGTTCAAAAGCACAAATGCATCATTGGTTACAGACACACCTTTAAGCTGGTAGCCTACACTGGAGTGACACGCTGAGTCCAGCCGATTCAAGCCAAGCCACCACATAAGTACGTAAAAGGCCAAACAGTGAAAGTAAATTATAGTATACCATTTACCATGTAACATAAACTGTATTGCAGTTTGTAGATGGGCCTTGCTAAGTAGATCTATTGTTGCAACAGCTAATATCCATTAACTGCCTTTATACTCTTTATTCTACCTTGATTAAATTCTTAAGACATTTATTCAGTTGATTGTGTGGCCAAATATAAAATGCTTGCGTGGGAAAAAGGACAAAAATGTAAAGCGCGTGTGAAAAATTTGGTCCTGCTCCTTTGCAGCTTATACTATCTCATAGTCAACTGAAAGATGATTTCTTTACTGTGTATCCAGTAATGGTCATGGCTCAGTCGAGAGCTGAAAAACACTGCAAGATCATTTTATCACCCACCTACATATTCTGTATGTATGGAGAGGGCCCTTTGAGACACACTGCAAGGAGACATGAACAGTGTTGCCCTTCAACAATGTAGTGTGAGAGTACTGAGACTTTCCAATGAGATGATGCTCCAATAAAATGGTGAAACAAGATAATATATTGTATGAAATATATAAAGCAAGTGCTGCCAGACACCAGTGCTATATCAAGGTAATACGCCAGACACTACCACAATCTTGCCAGCTTTTCAAGATGCTAAAAATTAATCAATGTAAGGACGTTGCACATGTCAACCCAAAAGATGCAGCTGACTGGAAAAGGTGGGCATCCCTCATCTGGGATATCGAGTGGTGGAAACACCAAGCACATGCTCCCCAAATGCAGCCTACAGCTACACTGGGTAAGACAGAAAAAAATGTGGAAAGTGGCAGTGACGCATATCTCACTAAGACTGGCACCACAACACCACAACACAATGCCATGGGTACAGTAAATTCTTACAACTTCTGCAGTGGCACACAAGAAGTCCTGTAGGCATGCTGTACAACTTCCAGAACATAGGAAATTAATGCCTTTAACCATGACGCCTGTGTCCTTGCGGTATGTAGCCCTTTGTCAGGGCAACACAGTGTGGCAAACACACCTTTGCTAATGTTTTTGAGCCAGAAAAAAACATGTAAACAACATAAAGCAGTCAGTGTGGGCAAGAGTGTCTCCTACTTTGGATTCAGCTGAAATCTCCTTACCAGCAGAATGCAAACTCCCTGTTAGAATAAAATGCCAGACGCGTCTCCGCTAGCCCAACAATGGAAATAATTAAGCATCTTTGAAGTACACTGGCTAAATTCTAGAAACTGCAGACATCAGCTTCCACAATATTCATCAGAAGCAGTAAGAAAGGGAACAATTCATGTATGACATGCTAACAACTTGTTTTATACTTTCTTTGATTCTCATTCTTCTCCTCTGCAGCTGCTTTCTTATTAAATATCACATTAGTAGTGTTAAAGCCATTTAAGAAACCAGTGTCTTTCTAGACAAAACAGTAAATACATAAAAGTCCTTTAAAGGCCACATTTACACACCAGATTATGACTGAACTGCCACATAAATAGGTGCTCTGCTGTTTCCAGTGACACAAATGTGGGGCGCTTTGAAGAAAGAAAGAGCAAATGTTTAACTAAAACAACAGCTGGCCCACAAGCATATCCATCTTTCCATTTTGATCTTGCACAGAGTCCTGAGAGACACTCCGAGACACACTCACTGGCTCTCCATGAGTTGTTGATCATTGGCGTCTGACGGCTTGGCTGTGTGATTGTGGTCGCTTCTTTGGATGTTTGGTGGACTATGGACCCTTCCCCCAGGATTCTCTACACTCATCTCTTCCTGTAAATGCAGCTTTCTAGCCACAGACTGCGAGCAGTGGGTGGGCTGTGGGATTGTGAATGTAATGCTGAGAGGGTGTCTGGAAATGGCCTTGTCCTCCACACAGCTCTACATCACAGTAATGGAGCTGTGGGGAGAGCCTTGAGTCTGCTAGTGTTCACAAAAGCTCTGAAGGCACTTCAGGTAGTGGGGCACATTTTTAGTTCTGTGATACAATGATGACCTTGGGAAACTCTAGCAGGAGCAAATCTTTGCTCACAAGATAAACAGTGGAGGTTTTGTAAGAATTTCACCTTGGATACTATTTTGAACATAAGCTATATAAATACTATAGAATAGTTCTGTACTGATATGCTGCCACTACAGATGGTTAGTTTGAAATAATGCAACACAGTCACATAATGTAAGCTTTTGACCCAAAGAAAGAAGAGAGGATGAGCAGAAGGAGAAGGCCTAATTTTAAAAACAGGTATAAATTACTCTAAGAAAACAAACTGGCGTTAAACGTTACCCATGCTAATTTATGCATATAAAAATAAAAGTGGTGTGCAAATTAGCATAATTTCAGTGAAACTTCCCAACTCTTGTAACCCAGAGGCTGTTAAACCGAGGCAGATTTATACCTAATAGAACAGACCTCAGGCACTATGACTAAACCGATGCCTCTGTTTATTTTGAAAATAGGTTAACTTTCTGTGGACAAAGTACAGCTTCCACCCATTTACCATGGAAAAGTTTTTCTTTAATAAACTTTCTTTTGCTAACTTAAAGTCGTACTTAAATCAATCTTAATCCAGTTAGCTAAGCCTGCCCCAAAAACTTGTGAAGTGAAAATCCGCCCCTAAAACACAATTCAGCTATACTGCTTAAATGATCTAAGACAGTAAGTGGATTTCTGTACATGAGCAACTTTTCCCCAGAGCTATAAACAAAATAGCTACCGCACTTTGTGGAGCTTCACCGCTGAGATGAATAGGAAGCTGATATTTTGGACACAGTGGCAATTTGCTGGAAATATGGGTCCATTTTCTGGTTGAGAACTGTTATCCTTCCTACAAAAATAATTATGAACAGAAGGAACAAACAGATAGTAATTTAGTTCACATTTGGCACCCTCTGTACTGCCAGAGGAGCAGCGACAGCAGTGATGATGCTATCATTTTTGATGAGGTGTAAACTCTTGCAAAAACTGTTTCATGCTCATAGATGTTAATATAAAGGAAAACTTCACCCTCCAAAATTATCATTGGTATATGAATTACTCACCCAATGTTTTATAGAGTTCAGGAAAAAAACTTTGTTTCTCTCAAATGTGTCCATAGTGAACAAAGAATCCAATAATGGAAATAACTCTTAATGAATTAAAGACACAAGGGTCCATTCCTAACAATAACAAAACTATAGCAAAACATCCATTAAGATTTATCACAAAACTCGTGCAGTAAAATCCACATCTCGATTATTCATTGTTATGCTCAGCTCTTGAACAGTCTAGCATATACAGAGCATGTTTAAACTTATCTGTATGCAAGACTGTTAACGGAAATAAACATTATAGATTTAGCAGAATACATGTTTTTGGGAAGTAGGCCTACTGAGCATTCAATGGAACAAATAAGAATGGGATTATATGGCATTGTGATCTTTGCTGGAGTGATTTTACCCGTGCAGCCTAGCAGTGAGACGGAGATAACAACTGCCTCAATCACGGTGAGAGGGAGCATAAAACCACAAGCCCACCAATCTCTCCCCACCCCGCCCTGCTGTCCTCTCTCAGTGGCCTCCACAGGAGCAGTGGAAGATATGCTGGCTAACAAGCGCTCCCTCCCTCCCTCCCCCTGCCATCACAACAAACCCAAGATCCGCTGTTACAAAGTCACCTCCTGTGAGGCAGTGGCAGGTTTGAGAAGGGCAAGTCATTTCTCGCATGAAGAGGTGCAGGTAACCACTTGGAGGTGTGCTGGTAAAGTGAAGTGGTGGGTGTTCACAGGGGCGGAGGAGGTGCCGGGGAAAACTGCCAGACCTCTGCCTCTGCCTTGTACCTGACAAATAGAGTCTATTGTTGTAGTCAAATGTTTAACGGTTAAAATGTACATAAGCACTGTCCTTTTGTTGCTCATTCATGCCGCCTCGGGCTGCAGTGCTATTGTCTATGCCGTCATCGTGCCCATACACAGTAAACTGAGCACAAACAGATGCCAGTGGAAAATAAGTCAGATCTCTATTGCTCTTGCTCACGCTCCATAAAAACCCACAAGAAGGCGAGGAGTCAGAGGGCCTGATGAAATATTAGAGAGGAAAAAATAAACAAGAAAAAAAATATAGGAGCTACTGGATACCTCCTTTCCAGCTGAAAAATGCACTTAACAGGTCACTAATGCAGCCCTAAATGTGGTATCAAGGGTAAGCACAGAGCGAGTCCTTATGGAGTCGCTCTCTTTCTCTTCTGCTGATGAAAGGCAGTGTGTGATCTGCCCCAGGTGAATTGACAAACAGTAATGGCTCCTTGCGGCTTTACATCGGGCCACGGCCATAAACACTGGCTGATTATCCTGTGGCAAGGAGCTGTGGAGGCAGCAGGGCTAATACAGCATGATAGCAACTGTCAATACATGATCAAATACAGGACCACAGTTTAAAAAAAGATCTCACACATCCTACATTTAGCCTCAATCAATCCTGCTAAACCGGTGTGTTTCAGAAAGAAAGGCAAAGACATGTATTGATCAAAGAGCGAGATAGAATCTCCTCCAAGGACTCGCAGGTCGTGAAAAGAAAAATAGAGTTTGACAATGCCTGTGTACATTTGCGCATATGTAACCACCAGCCTGAACACACTGGCTCATACTATCTGGAAACACTTTTAACTTTCTCTGTGATTGCCAGTGAGCTCAACATACAGTCTCCCTGAGTGAGAGCTTAAAGGAGTAAGACAAAAACCAACATCTCTGAGAGGGAGTAAAGAAGAAGAAGCTGCAGAAAATTGTGATCAAGAGCTCCTGCTCAAAGAGAAAAGCAGGTGACATATCTTCATCTAATCTGCCAAATTTCAAAGCTGTGATTTACTTTTACTGCTTAAAACTAAATTAAAATATTACACATGACTGTTTACAGTGAGACATTTACAGCAAATTTCTGTGCAGAAAAATAAAACACAGCCCCAATAAAAATCCTTTATACTTCATTTGTCCTTGACAGGCTGAGAATGTGTGCCCTAAAAAAATCTGCAACCTCATGACGACTGAGGCAATCAGTCCCAATCTTCACACTGTGACAGGTCATTACAATGTTTGGCTACTTGCCCAATAACAAGGCACTTGTTCTCTTGTCACCACAGGGACGTGACGCCACACTATTTGAAAGATGAATGACTGTGTGATAATAAGGCCTCTAATAATAAAAACCGTGACATTAGCCCCATATTAACCCCGTCTTATTTGTCGGCGGTAAGACTTTGAAACTGATTTCAAACTCACATTTTCTCTGATTATCATTTCAAAAGTAAAACCTTAAGGGGGACCTTTTATACTTTTCCTCATTTTCTGTCATATATTATGTTCTAATGCTGGATGTTCATATTAAAGGTGGCCAAAGTTTCATATTATGAGATTAATTTATGTAAGAGTAATTCATGTGAACACAAACCTCTCAAACCATTTTCAATACTCTATTTACAACTGACTTTTTTAACTTCAAAGACAAGCTGACACCAGTAAACAGCTGATTCTTTATATGGTCTTTTGCTCCAAGCATGCTATACTGCAAGTATTTACATTACCAAGCCTACACTGCTACATGTCGCAACACACTAACGCCGGGGAAACATGGAATATCAGTTGCCGATGCTGTTAATTTCTCCAGAATTTTGGACTATATTCGTGCTGGAACAGGTCTGGTTGTGAAGCTTTTTCTTTAACAGCTTTTATTGTTGATCCTTCATTGTAGAAAGTGCCACTAATGTCCGTAACAGTCATTCCCCAGCTACAGACACTGAGATGTGGAAGAGACAGAAATGAAAACCAATCAGCAGACTGGGTTTTTTTCGGGAGGGGGGCTTAAAGAGACAGGTGCTAGAATGGAGTGTCTCAGAAATGGTAAAATACATTTTTTTTTTTTTTTAAATTAAAAATTATTTGTTGTTTGATAGGGTTGCCCCTTGAAAGATGGAGATTCAAATCATCAGTCAGAAAGCCCTCAGAAAACCGAGATTGCTTCAAGTCGAGCAGTGCTTTTTTTCTTTTCATTTGCTAGTCACTGTGTTTTGCAGTATGCTTGTGGGGACGTTTTGTTCCCCAATCTTCGGTGCGGAGTGAGTGCTCTTGACTTTGGCACTACTCTTAAGAAGAGGCTGCAGCTGAGGCGATGAAGCGGCACAGAGGAAGAGACTCTGCACTGTAAGGCTCTGAGATAACATTGTCTTCTCTCTTCTGCTTAGAAATGGTAAATTTACAGCTCACAGCAACTTATATGACACAGTCTCTGGCCTTTGTGTGATATCTAGTGATGGCAAAAAATGTAGATCTGTTCTTAGTGCCATTAGCTTGTTACATGAATGCCGCTGTCACACTGGACGTCCAGCTGAACCTGTACAAACCTTCAAACTTCATATGGAAATAAATAAATAACTATTTTAAATATTCGTATATAACAGCCAAATCTGATTCAACTGACACAATTCTGGCCCAGGTAAAGCCCTATTGTTTGACCATGAAGGCAAGTAAACATGTATTTTGAGTTTTTACAAGAACAAGTTTAAATCTGTAAATAAGCATAATAGGTCCCCTTTATTTCAATGCTCTGACCAATTCAGTACAAGCACATTATTAATGCAACATGCAAAAGCAAACAGAAAAACCTGTGAGATTTAGTTACGGAAAAAGTGGCAAAGATAAATCAAACTGATGAAACATTTACTTTTAATGGCTGCTGTGACTGCACACTGCCAGCACCTTCAGCTGTGATTATCTGACGCCTGCTCTGAATGTAGAAATCACAACACTTTAAGTTCAGTCTTGATGGCTGTGTGCTAAAAAAAAACCCCAAACAGCCCAAAACAAAGCAGTCGACAACTTGAAATGCATACAGTATCTGCCCATCAAAGACGTCTGAAATAGCTTGTACTTGTCCTAGCTGTCCATGTGCGACATCATTCCAGGCTGTGCTTCATAAAACCCGTTTAACAGGCAGAATATGTAGTACATGTATTTAGGATAACATTCAAAGGTGTGAAATTGGATTTGGCACTGAGAGAGCACGGAGATAGAAAGAGCAACACTAAAAATCCTGGGCCGGCCCACACGTAAGTTATCTATACATCTGTTAAGTAAACATTATGTATAAAACCAAACATTGATGTGGGCCAGCACTGATATAAAACACTGGATTAGATAGAGCATAACTGCATTTAATTGCATCCTGATTCCGATTTAAAGATGTACGCACTTCCAAGCACTGGACATTCTGTTATTACAGCTGTGAACCTATTATAAGAAGGGCTAATAAATATGTTGATAAATTCCTCATATTCACAGATGCAGTACCAAAAAGTTCTGAACAAGTTTGAGCTGCCATCAGCAGTCGAAAGAGGTGCATCATTATGTACCCATGAAATTGCGCGATATTCATTAAAATAACAGACATAAGGACAGATTGTTCAGCAGGATTAAAACGCCCCTTGTTTTTGTGTTGTCTGGTTTCTTACAGATTTCTCAGCCAATTTTTTCCCCCTCATTTTTTATCCTCTTCAATGAGCTTGTCATCCATTAAAAGGCAACGCCATACCATAACAAAGCATGCTAAGCTGCCATTCTAAAGGAACAATTGCTTATATGCCTTTATCATATAATTGCAGGAATTATCCAGACACTAGATTTGATTAGTAATGTCTTCAGATAGAAAATTCTTCCTCTTTTTCCCTCTGTCTCTCTCACACCCACTCTCTTCCATTCAACTGTAATGACGGCAAGGGAAATTGGCAGACATTAATGTGTATTCAGCCCATATCGAATCAGTTTCTCACCACCCTAAGGGCTTAATAGGAAACAATAACTGAATTATGACATGAACATTAGCCAATTGCTCACCATTCTGGCTGGAGACATACACAATGACATAGCATTGATATAGCGACTTCTCTATTTCATTGCATGTTTTGTGAGTTTTCATTAAATAGGAAAAAATGGATAAATAAATTATGACTTACTGTGCATTGACTTATCTTTTTCTTTTTACCACTAAATCACTGTCTTCTTTAACCTTGGTGTAAGTGTGGCAGAGTTAGGAGACATATAAATGGTTTCCTTGGTTAACGTCTCTCTTTCTCTCCGCATGTTTATCCCTCTTCCTCTATTAAACCAATAATGATCCATCTCGCCACACAGTTTGCACCATGATACATTAAATCCATTACTTAGAAGCACACCTGCGATGAAATGAAGGACAACTGTGCTGTGCAGGCTAATGCAATGCTCAGCCAAGCACACACACAGACAGGGCAGCCACAGGACTTGGCCTTTATATCATATTGCAGGATTTAGCAAGATTTAGCACTTACAGATGAAGACCTACATGCTGTTTCCAAATCCTTGGTTCAATGCAAAATGCACAAGGTTTTTTAAGGCGAGATAATAATGTCAAGATTTGAAGCTATACCTGTGTATTTCCACTGCTGGCTTATGTTGGTTCCACCTGTTTTCTATTTCAGATTAATTAACATGTTACCTAGGTTTTACTTCCTGCCAGACTTTTTCTAGTAAGTGGTGTTGGAAGTGATACTGACATAAGCAAGCCTCGACGCTGCTGTGAAACTGACTTCAAAACTGCTGAGAACAGTCAAAAAAGGGAGACAGACGGCCTCAGAAGGAAATAAAAAGTAACTTGACTTTCTGAAATATCAAAACAGCTCACTCTGTCTGCTCCTTGTTGTTGCCGTGAACAGTTATAAAATCAAACAGCTCTGTTGTCTGTTGTGGAGATTCAGGAGGAAGTCTGGGAAAAGCTTTGCAGCAATAATCAATGGACAAGAAAAGCAATGTTGCTGATTTCCCAAGACTTTCTACTTTCTGTCTGATGTCCTCAATAACATCAAAATACACTAGTAAGAACTCTAATTATCATGTTGCAAAGCCAGCAGACGACTCACACAGTTGCAGTGACACTTGCATGGTGTCCATGTAATAGTTTCAAGTGCTGGTCACACCCACATTCACTTGCACCTCACATTGGGGATTACCCTTGTGCCCAGTTTTAGGGCGTTAGAAGCTTAAGAGTTCAGAAGGCCGTTTAAAGATAGAGCATAAATTGTTCTGGGCCTGAGAACAATGCCCCTGGACTAACGTGAAGTATTATCTCATAGGCAGCAAAAACCTTCTGACACTAACCTTTATTAAGAGCATGCTCAACAAAAGAAAGCCAGTTCAGCATTTTCTTTTCTCTAGCAAACCCACTATCATTTTGCTGAACTTGTCCTTTCAACAGCGATTTACTTCCTGTCAGCTGTTCGACATTTATTCACCGCTCAAGGTCGTTATTTGCGTTGAGAAAGTCTGACAGATCAAACAGACAATTCTTACTTCATGGAAATGTGGTAATGGAAGACAGGGATTGTCAAAAAAAACCTAGAAACTCTTGATTTTGTAAGAAGTGCTTCAAAGTCTTTAAGAAAGTGGTGGTCCAACTCACTGTGTTGGCAGTGAACTCCACTAAAGCCTGGTGGACACTTGCAGACGTAACCAATGAAGGTGTCGCCCCTGTAGGTCTCGCTGATCTCACATGTTCCTCTGTTGTGGCAAGGGTTTGGATGGCAGGGACCTGTGTGGGGAAAAGGGAGAAAAACACTGTTAGGAATATACTTTATCCATTGAAATGAACATTTATATATGCAGGGAGACTTGATAACCAGGTAATAGTTTCCTTTCCCATTACCAGTAGACTAGGCCTGTGTACACACCTCTGAAGTAGATGAGTAAGCCTTTCTGTATTATTTTCTATTCATTCATTTTATTTTATTTTTTATGTGTCATGTGTCACATTTAACTTGACCATAGCACCAGAAATCAGGTTAGCGACACCAGAAAGCAGCATGGAAGCCAGTGAAAACATTATGGTGGTTAGTTCTTGGTGTCATTCAATGGTGTCGCAAAAGGGGAAAAAATGAGCTACCAGTGACTACTGCAAAGTTATGTCTCGGGACTCAATGATGATTGCACCCTTTCTCACTAAATACAAAATCCAGGTTATAGCGGGTGCTATTCAAGTGGCAGCCTCAGCTGCTGAAAAATAAAGCAAACGGGAAGTGCCAAAATCAAAACAAAGACAGTTTACTGTTTGGCCACTTGAAGCTGGCTCCAAAACAGACTATATCCCCATGGACCCCCATGTTAAAATACCCAACTGAACAGCAGAATTAATACATTTTCACAGCCTGGTGCAAAAAATGTGTTAATTTTAACATTCATGACAACTGTACAGGGGGGATTTTATTTTTTTTTAAATAAGTTATCTGTTTATATTTTATGAAGGCCCAAATATTTAAAGGTGGGACCGCTTAAGTGACACGCCATCAGGGAGGTATCGCTTTCAGTCAAGAATCCCATCCACCCCTTGCTCCTCCACAACTACACCCTCTTGTCCACCAATGGTCACTTTTCGCTCCAAAAACCCAAAACAACAGAGGCCAAAATAGCAAATTCCAAACTTCAAAATGACAGTCCTCAAACCAGTGGGTAATGTCACAGTAGATACATCCATTACTTATACAGTCAATGGTGTTATAAGGTTTTTGTGCGATGGGAAAGGGGCCTAAGAAGGCTGTTTTGTGCCAATATTAAGGCAGTGTGTTAGGGCTGTGAGACACTGATGATGAGCTAAATCTTTTACTTTCTCATTTGCTGTGTATACAAGTACACAATGTTCCAGGTAATTGAGTCACTCTGGTATAGCACACTGTTTTTTTTCAGTACATAAAATGAATATTGCCATGCCAACGGTAGCAAAAAACATTCCAACACAACCTTGCCAAGCTAGCTATTTAAGACAAACTAAACAAATCTATAGTGTATGGAGCCTTTGCATTTGAAAATGTTTACAGTGGGGAAATTATTAAATGACACTGAGTTGGACCTTGTGAGACAGCGTATAAGTAAAACAGTTTGACAGGCACAACTCAGGATGACAGGAGAGCCAGGAGACGCTGGCTTTCAGTGACTGCTGCTGGTCTCTGTGGTTTGGAGGGCAGCCCAAGGCACTGTCTAAAAATCATTGAATATGTCCCCTCCGGGAAGGCAGCACTTCATCCTCACAGCACTAAGTGGAGAGCACAGACTAGCTGCAAGGTAGAACACTATCACCTGTATGCACAGAAAAGCATGCATGCACTACATACACACACAGGGAGAGATTGCCTTACTCACACACACGAGAGTGCGTGGGTGCAAACTGCTTAACCAGATTTTGGTGGGCTGAGTGGAATAACTTGAAAATGATACCAACAGTGTTAAAACAGAAAATAGGAAATAACTGGGTTATTTGTTACAGTACAAATGATTGTTTCCATCAAAATAAACATGACAAAAAATGTGCTATTATGCACAATTCAAATGTTAAACAGGCCAAATAGCTTAGTTATGGTCTTTGCATCCTCCAATTTATGTGGCCAATTATCAATAGTGTACTATTCCACAGAGCAAAACACTGTTTGCTTGAGTGACTGCATAGACTTTTCCTGCTCTGTTGGGTATGAGGCACAGGCTTGCTGGATAATTAATAACTGACCTTCTGCCTTTGGTGCTGCTATTTATTCTTTAAATATCAGAAGGTGCAGGTTAGTGGCCAATTCTGTAACACTGCAGAGACCAATCTTTGATCCAGCTAACTTAACATCAGTATAAATAAATACATATTCAAAAATCAATATAGGACTGGTTACAGTGAAATCCATTCTAACTCCCAAGGTGACCCCGTGTGTATAACACATATGTTGAGACTGTGGCTGTGTTCAAAATTGCATGTTAATCACTAACCAACATATAATTCATACTCAGTATGATTTAAATTAAGTATGTATATGTAGCACATCCACTGCATACTATGTGGACTTTGTTTACATGAGAAATGCCCAGATGTATACTATATTAGCAAGATTTTCTGAGTATGGGAGCTAAGTGGACATACTCCACTACCCCACAATGCATTGTGACTGTGCAATGACCAGACGTGACAGAGATCTGGAGCCAGGCTAAAATCACTTCATATGTTGCTTTATTTAGTTTTAATAGGTTTTTAGAAAGTAGCTTTTTAGATCCTCAATACGTGTTCACTTTATCCAAATAACACCTGTTTGGAAATTTGCTGTAAGGTTTTTGGAGACGTGAGAGCCACTGGCCTTACAGTCATGTAAGCTTGAGTATACTTCAGTGTGAACAGTTTGTTGGTAATGACGTGCTTAATTTTTCATTTAGTAGGCAGCATGCAGTACATACAGATTGAGGCAGTGCGTTAGTATGCAATTCCCAACACAGGCTGTGTTTATTAGTTGCTTACTGATGTGTAACTGAAGTCTACAAAATGTAGAGAAAAGTGTAAAAGAGGAACTATAGAACTAAATATGCTCAGCACAACACCTTTAATTATACAAAATTTTGAAAACATCACCAGAAGATGTGACTTCTCAATACATTTTGCCATGTAATGAGAAAGCTCATGAAGTAGCAAAACTAAACAACATCTTAATATTGCAAACAAGAACTTCCCTTTTAAAAAGACTGGCTAGATTGCAAAGTTTGCTTTCAGTCATCTTTGAATGTATCAGTTTTCATCAATTGATGTGTGGATTGTTTTGGTCTAGGAATAACATGTATGGATTTTGAAAATGGGCATAGTTCCCCCTTAAGTGTACTCAGTGTCTCCAATCACTTTGAATAATTGCTTACTTTGTTAAAGTTTCCATGTGTTGCCATCTCACACCAAACTGATTACAACAGTTCAGCATTTACTCAGAAAATCAAAGGGGTCAGCACAGCTCAGTGCACAAAAGGCTCTTATGCGCAAAACATTAATTTGCAAGGGAATTCATATTCATAGCCACTAACCACATGTAGCCTATTCTTGCTGTGTGTGCAGCAGCCCATTCATCATTACCATTGTTTTCTCTTTAATATTTGGGTGTAGTGAACACTGGGAACCTGTGTAGCTGCTAGTGAATCTATGCTTTAGGGATTTTGCGGACAAAAGAATTTACAATTTTTAAAAAAAGGAAAAACACCTTCAAAGTTGTGCTGGTAATGATTTATAACTCAACTGGAGCACTTTCTCTTGTGCAAGGTTTTTTTTTTTCCTTTCCATTTATTTTCCTCATAATTTTATCTTTTTGAGACAAATGGTGATAACAACAGTTTTAAATTAAAGTTATTACAACCAAATGTATATGACACAGCAATATATTACTTCATTGGCAGTGTTCACAAAATTGTGCCATATTATTTCCATCTAAAATCTTCCTCAGACTAACCTGCAGCGCAGGGCCAAATGTAAATGACGGGGCCTTGACGCAGGCTTATTGGTTTCATAACTCAAGGGCCTGCCAATAGCTGTCTCATCTTTTAAACATCGTGTTGTACGACTGCGCCAACTGCTGTCAAAACTTTGTGGATTGAGATTGGATGGGAAAACTTTAGAAGTCCACCGTTGGATCTTAATGCAAGACCGGCTAGAGCTCAGCGCATGTTGAACATTTAAAGGCTGACGTGAGAAGAAAAAGTGGTTCTTCATGTTATAACTTGTGGTCAGTCCAAAGCTTGTAAAACTGTTGGCAGAAGAAGTAAAACAAATTTGCTCCCATGAGCCTTTTTCTAAGCTTCCTGTCTTGTGATATAATTTCTATTCTAGTCTTTTTACAGTCATATCTTATGACTGACAGGTAAACTGTGCTTTGACAGGCCTCTTATTTCATTTTAAGTGATAAGCAACAAGAAGAAGTCTCAAGGGTGAGACTATCATGCCCTCTTAAGTCAATTTGACAAATGAGCAGTCATGAGCACCAAATTTGACAATGTCAAGTAAACTGCTGCGGCCTTGGATTGTATACTTCATCATCTGCTCAACCATTTAAGGCTAGGCCAGACCCAGAAAATGTATAAGCTGAAAATGAACTCACTATGGCAAATAAATAAATAAATAAACACCACTAGCAAGCTTCTTACTGTTCTCTTGTTGGAATTAGCAGCCCTCTGGATATGAATTACAAACGGGTTAATCCTATCGAAGTCATGCCATTTCAAAGGCAGGACCTGTATCAGTAATAATGAGAGCGGTGGCTAATCAGTTGAACAGAGGAACGTATAATAGCTTTCACAGAGACCCTGCTCTCTGAGGGAGAGGGGGGTGACAGGTTTCAGGGCTGTTTTGACGTGCCGATCTATAGTCGCACCAAGGCGTGCTGACAGCCTCCCTAATGGAGAGCGCATAAAGCAGAAAAAAAGCAGGGAGGAAAAGGAGGAGGAGAGAATAAGAGAGAGAGTCACAATGAGTATGTGAGAGCGATACAGAGAAAGTGTGTTCTATGTGACAGCAACGTTTGAGCCCAGAATTTGTTATTTTTTTACTTATAAAAGGCTCCAAAAGATTATAAAGCAATATTTCAAAAAGATTAATTTACTGATAGTGTGATTTATGGAGCTGGATGAGAATTTTAAACCAAGAATACTTCAAGGTGATGGAAACTGTGCATACTTTAACACCCTGTTTTTTGAAAAAAGGCACGAGCTGATGGACTGCAACGATGTTGTGGCTCAGAATCGGATGCTGCAGTCACGTTAGCTCACACACACAAAAATAGGACATCCAATCAGCACATTATATCAAATACTACTCTGCTGAGAGAACACAAACTAACCTTGCCAACAGCAGAATTACATGTTTTTGCTACTATCATGACCTGAGTGGGCTGAGATTTACAACTTTCAATCTACTGGTAAAATAAACAAAACTCTATTGCTGCTAAACTTAAAAGTCTATTATATTTTTTTTTCCTATGATTTTGACAAATTACATATATATTTATAGACAATAACCTTTCAATTAATAGCGACACAATATTTTCCATTTTGGGAGATAAATTGTTCTTATAAAAATTCACTGCAACACCTGAGCATTTTCAGGGAAGCAAGGGTGCATAAAGAAAAGATCTCAACACATCCGAGAAATAAATAAGCAACTTTTCCCAAAAAGGCAGGGAGGTGGACACTGTGCGTCAGCTGAGGAGATCTCATCAGGCTGTCAGCGGATGCTCTCTTCACTCAGCGTGCAGGTTGTGTGATGCATGTCTTTGTGATGCATGTCTGGGGGAAACATTGGCAGCTTTCTTGTGTGAATGTCAGCTGCTGCTCGGCCGTACAAGCCAACGCTCGCTCGGTGATTGATGTGAGCCTGTGTTGTGTCCGGCACGAGCGCTGTGATTTCTTTTCTGGCTGCAAAGAGCGTCCAATCAATCAGCTGTGAAAACCTGACCGATGGTTAAACACAGGAATGCATCCTTTGTTTCCTTGCAGATCAATCACAAAAAAGCCTGACATTTTCGGGGTTAAAGCTACATATGTGCACCTGCATCTCGTCTGACAGCTGTCGCAAACATTGGCTTGTTTCAAATGTACAAGCTCACACTAAATTTTATTATTTATAACTTAGCTTCTTATAAATGATATGGTTTGCAACACTGAATTTTACAGTGCAACATTGTAGCTGAGCTGCTTGAGGTATTAAGACTCACTTGATTTCATAAGAAGGACATAACTAACTGAGCTTTTTCTTTACAGTTTTTCTATTAAAGAGACTCAGAGAAAATATTCCTCTTTAAAGTAAAAAATGTAACAATACACCATATTGTAGCTATAAGATGCAGGAATAAATGAAGTCGTCTTACTTCTGCTACTTTTGTGTTGGTCGGAGTCATGAGGAGGTCAGACAAGCATTACTGGCTGTTCCTTGATAAAGATTTCTGCTGATCCCAGGGAAGTGGGTCAGGTTGTGGGGCCAGCTGAGCGTTTACAGCAGCAGTGGAGAAAGTGCCTTTAATCTGATACTCATAAACACAAACACCCCCCCACCAGTACTTTCATGGAAAGGCTTCTATTTCAAGGAGATTCAGTAGAAAATTAAAAACGACCCTGAAAATTAAATTGCCATCTCCAAATTTCAGCTCCAGTTTCTCTATCTTGAGTTAACAAGCTGGCCCATAAACCGCCTTGTTAACCTTTTTTTTTTTTTTTTTAAAGAAAAACACATTTCACCTGCCTCAAGAGAGTCAAATTTACATCGAAGCTCCTCAGCTCTGAATGTGCACCCAGCCAATTCACAGAGAAATCTGACATGGCCTAATTGTGTCAGATCTATTTTAACCCAGCCTCTCTCCATGATGGCTTCACTGGTTCACGGGCTCATGGTCACTGCACCCATCCTTCACCTCAACTGATGAAAGTTGGCACCGCACCACCAATATTACATCAGTGCTCTCAGCGTGAGCCGCCGTACGTTCATGCTTTTAGTGAGTCCTTGGCCTCCTATTCTCCTGTGCCCTTGCCACTCTGCCATTCCAGCCCATCAGCATTTGACAAAGTCAGACAAATGCACTTAGAGTTGAAAGTCATAAGAATCATGCAGAAACAAATTGGTTTTGGAATGTGTCAAAAAATATCCAAGTGGAGAGTTCACGCTGAAGATCAGCGCTGTTCTTGGAGGATGGAGGGAAAGGCAGAAATGGTGGCTGCCTTGTCAGTGACTAAATGCCATGAAAATGTCAAAGCAGTGTCCCTGCCTCTAAGGTCTGCTTTAAAAAGGCAATTCCCTGATTCTAATGTTTGTGAGCAATGCTAAATTGTATATGGTACAACAAATAAGCTGTGTAAGATTGAAGATAAGCAGTGCAGAGGCTGACTCCAGCCTGTTCAATGCTACTGTTCTGCATGCTACAAAGAGACTGTTAGTTATCCACTTAACCTTAAGGCTCAATTACGCTTCTTGAGGTCTCAGTGGCATCCGAGGTATTTCGAGTGCACATGATGCAGCCATGGGGCTTGTGCTTTTATGGTATTTTGTTGTGATTTGATTTGTGCTGCTCCTGCAATGGGCTTTGCAAACATTCAATTTGCGGTAGGTGCGTGGAAGCCAGAGGCAACCCATGGAAGAGCCCTCTGAAACAAGTTTACCCTACAAACCACAGAGGTCACTGTGAGGCCACTGTAAGGCTACTGCTCTATCAATACCAGGAGCACAGTGGGGTTAAAGAAGTGATGTTCGAGCAAACATCTGATACAAAATAAGATTCTCCTGCCTGTGAATCACAATTCGCACGCAGGGAAAGAAAGGTACATTCAGTCTTGCTGTTTTTTTGCTGCTTCAAGCAGACACATAATGACTAGAGATTATTTTATTTTCCTCACACTAGATACTATAACTTAAGTCTCACAGTAAGTTATGAACACATCAAATACAACATATAATAATACATAGTTATATATGTATATACGCAGGGGACATGTCTCCCACAATATTTAGAACATGCAGATTTTCCCCCATCTATAAAAACATGAAGGTGGCAGAGGACTTTTATTTTGACAAAATTAAAGACATCTGCAAGATTAATTGATGAAGAAAATGCAGACATTTGCGCATAAAAATTCAATAGAATGCAGGGAATTGTGTATTTGATTTAAACATTTTCCTTTGTGTGTGAGAGACTGCTCAGACTCGATGAAGAATAGATGATCATTTAACATATTAACATTCAAGCTCAAATTTGAGAATTAATTAAAATAATTTATTTCATTCAGTAATATGCAACATCAAAATTACAGTCTCCCAGTACAACATAACACGATGAAAAAAAGGTGAGGCACCTAGACTTAGTGAAAGCACATAACATATTTTATGCTTTTTCACTGTAACATTCAATTCAGCCTTTGCTTTTTCTCCATGGATTTTTTGAAGCGAAAAGGTAAAAGGTACAGTAATAGTAATAGTCCTTTGTATTTTTATCGCATCAAAAGAAAAAATAGCCATTTTTGTCCAGTATGAACAGACTTTTCTTGATGTAAAGAAAGAGCCCCACATTTTGAAGATAAAATGCAATCAATTTCCTTATTTTATTATTCCAGCGGGGCAGAGGACAAAATGAAATCCAATATTCTGTCATGTTTAGCACACTAAGCACTATTTCTCTCTCTCAACCTCAAAATTTCAATTTTAACAGTGGCTTCAGATGCCATGTAGATAGTGTGCCAATGTTCACAGACTCCACAAAAAATCAAATCAGCATGTACATGAACACAATGATACACACAGCAGCTAAAGAAATACGGGCCAAATGTGCTAAAGAAGAGTTCCCTTTATATGTGTGTAGATAAAGGGCGTGGATATGTAGATGAAAGATGTGAAGGCTGTGAAATAGCAGCTGATATGCTTAATTCTTCAAAGCTGTCATGAGTAATTTGGCCTTCCACGTCGCCCTGTCCTATTTTCTGTCTAAGTCCAGTTCCAGGTCAGTGGTCACAAGTCCCACCTAATTCGGGTCATTTTGAATTCTGATAATTATTTACTGTGCTGTTTGCTGAATTTTTCTCTGTTATCTGAGATGTGTACAGTACAGTACATAGAAAAAGCTTTAGCAAATGCTGCAGTTATTCTTGCAAACAGCAGAATGTTGATGCTAAAGATAAGTGTATTCATAAATAACTTGAGTTAGACTGAATTACGAAATAACTGTAAATAATTAACAGTATGTTCACAGATGGTGTTATTTAAAAAAAGAAGCTAAAAATAGGGGTGACATTCTGTATGTTTAGGTGCTGCAGTCATTAAACTCCATTTCAATATGTTGAGCGGGAACATTTAAGCTCAATAGTCCCGCTTTTCTGTGACATTTTTGCCTCCACACAATTAAATGTGAATTGTGCCCTCTGACTTTATAGGGAAAAAGTTGACATTTGAATGTTGACATTTAATCTAGCATTTTCAATTAGTCAATAATTGTTGTTTGTGTGAAATGAAACTTTTTGAAATTCCCTTTGAGTTTAATTTAAAGGGTTTATGTTAGTGTTCTATAGTAGCAAATATTCACATTAAGTGTATAATATGCATGTGCATGCACATGTATAAGCATGTGTTTGTGTTTCTGTTGTCTGACTAACTGATTAGAGTCTGAGATTACACTAAGCTTAGCGTTGCAGCAACAAACTGCTTTGATTTGCAGAGTATTATGTCTTATCTAAATAAATCATTCTTGTTTTAACCCATATGATCTCAAATAAACCAGCAGAGATTAATATTAATTAAAGAAACGTCATAGACAAAGACAAGTAGATGCTGAGGATGCACTTAGAAGTAGGAAGTTTGTATTCAGTCGTGGTGCTTCCTCAGGATGTAAAGTGACATTTTAATTATATCACTGATGAAGATAAATCAGGTTCTTGTTTACTGTTGTCCTCTGTGGTCTTGCTTTGGTAATAAAACTCTCGTTGCATTAGTTCTTTCAATAATGAGAAGCAGCACTTTTGAATACCAAATATGATCTCTGAGGAAGATCTTTTCAAAAAGGAAGTTTCTGTATGATAATTCCCAGATCCTTACTTCACTACCTATAATAATTACAAACACTAAGAGCAGCACAAAGCACGCTCAATGTGCTCCTTAGGGAAAGGATACAATGCAGACTGATGCTAATGGCATGTGTTTAACGATGCAATGCATTGTGCTTAAAGACACTGAGATTTTTAGAAGTTGAAATTGTTGTTAGATCCATCCATTGTTGAAAGATTAATGCTACTCTTATGTTAATGGTTTATAAAGTCATTGCTCACACACACTGGGTATGATTTTCAAAATAGCAGCCCTAGAAATTACACTAAATGCTCAGGTATTCAGAAAAGCAATCAAGCCAAAGCAATCACAGAACTGAACTGGACTGTGTGGTTCTGAAAACAATCTCAAAGCTCTAAACCAGACAAAGACAAGCAATTTCTCATGAGTTCGACTAGAGGTTTAAATAGGACTGCCTTATGAACTGAACTACCAAATGATATAATCATGAGTGCTGCTGACCAGGCATGATCGGTGAGCCGGGACAAGAATCAGAGTAAATTGGTAATGAAGGGTGGGGGGGGTGGCCAAGATTTAGAAAGTGAAAGAGCTCTCTCCTGCCCTCTCATACACACAACCATGCACACTCACACAGACATACACAAATGAGGGGAAATCACGTTACCAAGCATAAAAATTTCCCACCTGCTGAAGTTGGTTCCTCACCATCTGCTGCTGTTGAGACACAGAGGAGGAAAACAGGGAGGAGGGGAAGAGAAGAAAAATATATTATCACAACTATGTCACAGTATTCAGTGCTTCAGCAGCATGCGACACTGCTGACTCAACTATATATTAATTGCATTGTGCACAACCATATGTGCAGTAACATTTCATATGTAATCCAAGGGAGCAAACAGTACCTAAAGCCAGACACACCTGCTACCTGTAGGGTACAACATCCTGCCAGCAGAAATACTCGCCACAATGAAGCGTAGCCTGGCACTGTGTCACAGCCCATCCCCCCCATTTATACACCGCTACAATGCAGCGTCCTGGTCGGTGGCCTTTGACTAATATGTGTTCATCATTCTGGACCAGTGTAGGATTAGCCCCTGTGGCATACATACTTGTTTGCTGCATCTCTAGCTCCTAAGCCCCAGTCCAGCCCTGTGGCTGGGATTTGGCCTGTCTGCCGTCATTACTACAACCCTCCATCTCCATCATCACTCGTAAAATAGCTCCGAAAATGTGCCTGAAAGCTGTGTATAGCTGCAGAGGCAAAAAGACCAAGGACATCAGCTGCATGGGATGACGAATAACATTTGCCATTATGGTTTGGGATGAACAGAAGTGAAACATTTGGATGGATGGATGGATGGATGGATGGATGGATAGATGGACAAATATAAATCAGGGTTACACATTCATTTAGTTTTGGCAGCCACAATGATTAGAACGTCTGCTGCCACATACTGATTATATATGTTGGGAGCTGGACCATTCTTTGGGATCACTATTGGAGCATTTGTTCATTTACTGCAGCATTCTCTCGGAGCACAGAGTGTACCGGGCACAGACGGAGCAGCAGAACTCCAGGTGCAGTGAAAGTAAAACTTAAAAGCTTGCTTTTACTCCTCTATAGCAGCTTCTCCTCTCATCCATCAATCTGAGCTGATCGTGTCATTGACAGAACAATTATCCACGCTGCGACTCAAACTCAAAAAATGTTGCTGAGGAAAAAAAAAAACCCAAAAAAAGTCATGACAAGGTCCGCCATCCATGGACCCAAAACCACGTCTGAATATAGAATGAGGACACAATGATAAAAAGGGGCATATAGAAGTTTTTTCGTTTTTTTTTTTTTTAAATAGGGAAGTAAATGTAAATGTAAATGTATTGGGATTCAGTGCTAAGTAGACCATATTTAATATTCATGTCTGTTATCTCTCAATAGCTAATGATACTGCCCACCAATGAGCATGCTAGCTTAATTAAAGTATGATTCAATGTCATGTACATGTTTTCATCCACGGCGTTGAATACTAATTAGGTATTAGCATATGGAGAGGGTTAAGGCCACATTGATCATGAGGCCGACAGGGAGATAGTTATGGATGCCAGCATTTCATGCCGCTGCAAATGCATCTAAATCCCTCTTAGAAAACCAATCAAGCCTCTCTTCCAATCATAACACAGAGAAACGCACAGACAGTAGATTTTTCTCCTCTCCAAAAACCAAACATCAGTGCTCTGTCAGTCTGCATTCCCTGTGGTGGCTTTGGATGTGGAAATCAAATCACTTCACAAAGTGCTCTCAGAGGGTTTTAAAAACTTTTATATTGCCAATCTAATTTAATGTGGTACCTTATTTCTGGGGGGTCTGCATTCAGAGTATCTACTAAATGTCTAGCAAGACAAGTTGAGCGGACTGTTCTGACAAACTTAGGACACCCCGGAACAAATGATTTCAACTATAGCCATGAATCTTTCCTCAGCAGCTGCAAACTGAAGGGGAAAATAGATTCATTTAGACGCCACTGTGATAAACAGGAAGAATTAAAGAGCAAGCTGCAGCCTTTAACACTCTTTTAACTGCGAGAGAAAGCTCAGATTGAAGTCAGAAGGAGCCAAAGCCAAGCTCTTTCTCAACCTCTCATCTGTCTGGCAGTAGATGCTCCCCTTTGTGTTTTCCCATGCGCATGGGCCAATGTAATCCCAAAACCAAGCACATTCCACGCTTCACTTGGTGCGGTTTTCTTTCTGCCGTTTCCTCTCGTCTCCACCATAGGGGTCAAGACACACACATGCAAGCCCACAGACACGTACCGTATATAGTGTACACACACAATTACACACTCAGAAAGACAAAGAAAAACATGCCTCCGAGTGCAGACAACTATTCACACCCACACATAAATACACATGCTGAGAAGATAGAGACATATAAAAGGAAGTATCTTTTGTTTATCTATGTGTTGATGTGGTGAATCATAAGGGTGCATAAAGTACTGAGCATTTTGTTGTGCAGCAATCTGGGCTGGCAAAATGTATGCCTTCAATTGTTGGTGTTCCCTAAGATGAGGCAAAGCACCCCATGCGAGTTGCATCACATGAGTTATTTTCAGTGGAATTGAACAACACTATTTATCTATTGTTGTCTGACAAGAAAAAACATACTTCCCATTTAATGAATAGATTACAAGATGAAAAGAGTGTTTGTCTCTGCTGCAGAAACAGTAAACTGGTAACTGTGAAGTTGCTCATCAGTCCTTGGCAAATATGTTGATGTTGCACACTACAGACAAAACTGGCTTAATCTTACATACATGCATGTGATGTGCAGGCAAATTAGGGCTATTAGCTTGTCTTGACGTGAGACTTCAACAGCTGCACGTTTACCCTTTCTGAAGAATTTATTGTCCTCTCTAAGTTGCAAAAGCAGAGATAGGCAGTGTGCCAGAACCAATAGGGGATAACAACAATAGTGAGTGTAAAAGACAAGATGGATGTTGCTATAGATGCTCTGCTAAATCCATGTCTTCCCAGTATCGGCCAACATTGAAGTTCGCTTTCTTTCACTCCACTTCATTCTTCAAACCCCGGCAAAACAAGTATGTTAGAACTGTCAAAACAAGTTGACAGTTCTGGCTAATATCAGGCACTGTGGGCATTGTACATACCCCATCTTGTACCAACAGTAATCATAAGTTTTTCTTGACCTTAATGGCATTGTTTTTATAACCTTAACCAGTCCTAAACCAGATCATTGAGCAGGCATGTACTATATACTGTAGTTTTTGGGAAGGTATTCCGGTATTCTGCTTTTTAATGAAGCAAAGTCCAGCTTTAAATATGCTTACCTTATTATTCACTTTAGTTGTGTCCATATTATACCACCGTGCCATTCAGACAGGATGCAAAGAGGTTGCTACTCAGTGAATCAGTAAAAGGCTTCAAAGACTGCTTTTTAACAATCACTAGTCTTTGTCACCCTGTTGTCGAAGCCACACACATAAATTCTGAAGAAAATGTTTCTAATATTGTGTTACAAAGTAATTAAAAAGATACTACTAGGGTAGTAGGAAAGCGGTACTGTGCTCTTACACCCAGTGATTAAAACAAAGAAAAAGAAACACATTTGTTTTATCCTGGCAAAGCGTCCCTGTTCTTTGAGCACTGAAATGTTTCTGTTCATAAAATGCTGCAAATCTAACATCTTTCAATTTCCCTTCCCATAAAAGTGGTCATCAAAGCAAAACCAGCACATTTCACTCAGCGATAGGGCTATAAACAGATCTATAATGAATCTTGAAACAATCGTGATTTACCACTCGGGTGTGCTTGCTTTCTACTGTATCTCAAAATATGCTCTGATATAAACACTAACATTAAGCCGTCAGTTCAGTTTAATGTCTATCATCAAAAAGTGGTGAAAACCAAACCCTATCCACACATTTGAGCTGTAAGCATACATAACATCAAAAAATGTTCAATAATGTTCCCAATTACTTCGCCACAAAACTATTCATCCTACAAATAAGTTTATTTTATCAACTCTGTGTGTTGCATGGGAATACTGCAGGAACGTGTGCATGTTTGTTTGTTTTTTCACCCCAGGAGTGTAAAAAAATGTAATGTTCTTAATGTTATTGATGTGCCTCTCCTACCACTGATTACAGCCTTAAAAAGTACTCTTTGTTTATCAAAATGACATTTTTGTTTAGATAAAACTCTACACCTTTGCCTCATTTGGTATGCACAAATCAACAAATATGCACCCTACCCCCCCTTTGCCAGTTACTTTCAGATCAAGCATACCTACTCACCTTCGACTCTGCTCTTTGCTCTCTACAAGAAATGTAACAGCGATGGATTACATGTGCCTTTACAGCTAATAATGTGTTGCTAATACTGGATAAACCTCTCCTAATCGGAGCTCTGACAAGTTGAAAAGAACATAAACCTTAGCTCAAAAATGATACATTTTCCAGATATGTGACGTATGAAATCCTGGCTCTCTGAATCCATGTTTTTAAGACTGTTACAGGTACACTGCAGTTTAAAGGCAAAAATGCTCAGCCATGGCACTGACTGCTTATTTCACTCATGTGTCTTGTAGTATACTGTATAAAGACACAATATGGACATTTAAACACGGTTCCAAACTTAATTATCATTGGAGGAGGTCTTTAAGAAAAACAGTTGAATCCAGACACACAGACAGGAAGACACAGGCATTATCTAAAATATTGTTCCATTTTGTAAACAAATCCTTGACACACGGATGCATCTTGGGACTGCACTAATAAATTTGCTAAACATGGAGGGTTCTAGAGATGGCTTATTTAAATGACCCCTCCTTCTTCCCAGTAGAAGATCCTCTCTGTTGCACGATGAGCTGCCATCGTGGGACATATTGGTTTAATCTGACTGACAGCCGGGAGGCAGTAATAACCATCCATAATCTAAATGGGAACCAGCCAGCCTGTCCAGCATGGGGCTGCTGTGACCTCAAGGTGTTCAGTGGAGATAGAGGGGCTGGTGCGCAGGGTGAACAAGTACAAAACTCATACAGTACACACACACACACACACACACACACACACACACACACACACACACACACACCCCTGAGGAGGAGGATACATATGCATACATCAAAATGCAGACATAAAGGTGTCCAGTTATGTGTTCATTTTCATCATTAGCAGCAATCTTGACTTTCTTTCTTTCTTTGGGAAAATAACTGAAAACAACTAAAGCAAGAGAATTTTTATTTTATTTTATAATTTTGTTCCTACATTCTGGCTGACTGAACATGCCTTTAAACAAAAAGGACCTGTTTCAAATGCACACACTCACATCCAGTCACACAGTAGGAATTACACAAAATCAATAACACAATATGGATCAACAGTGCATTTAAAATCTAGTATATTGACCAATTACATCTTATAATCCTGACCCAATATAACAATTATAAATGTAAAGTTATATATAAGTGCTTTAGTAAGTCACAGTGAACATGAAATAGTGAGCGATATCATTCTGTTAACCATAAGAGCTCTATTGACACATGAAAACTAATATGAATATGACTCAGCTCATTCATGTAGACTTACACATGATGCTGCAACCTCTAAAGGGGTTGCTGCTAAGGTTGAGGCCTCACCGGCTATATTGTTTACTGACATAGTCCTGCTGTGACAAGTGGAAATGTTTTAAGTGGGTTGTCGCAGCAATAAATGCTGCCAGTTGTAAGAGCTGAAATTAAGAGTAAACGGTGCATCCCTCCATCTTCCCTCATGTTGTTTTTGAGATATAAGGTGACAAGGTTGGACCTACAATAGATCTGTTCCTGCGCACTGACCACAGAAATCATCTTACTCTAATTTTTATCAACAGAAACCCCCTCACTGTGGAGATCAAGTACACTGAGGAAGCAACTGTCAAGATTGGCCTCAAAAAGCTATATAGGAAGGTACTATATATAGTTACTTTTAACAGCAGCTTTTAGTAAAGTAAGGGCTTGGTGTTCAGATGTTCAACTAAAGAGGGTTGCCAGTGAAATCTGACTTAACAGAAACACCTCCACTTTATTAAGGGGGATCGGCAGGGCAAAGATCATGGCCAGTGATCAAGGACAGAATTGCTACCAAGTTTCTAATACCAATTTAGTTTACAATCTAACCAGGATGTCAGTTATAGTGAGAAAATAGACATTTCTTCTCTTGGTACAAAATGGATGTCATGTCGCTTTTGTGCTCTAATAAGGTGATTTAAGACCAAGTGAATGGCAAGATTTCTCGTAATGCATCAGCAATGATGCAGAGATTTATACAGCAGATGGTTGATGTGATATATTTGTATAATGTGCCAAAAGGAAAGTGGTTCACTTGAAGTGAATGAGAGTGTGACATGCATTTGGATCACCTCTGCTTAAAGCATGTGATCACAGTTTCACAAGCTGACAGATATCCAGATGTGGAATCAAGAGAAGTTGAGATGGAGAGAGAGAAAACCTGAGACACTACAGGAACCTGTAAGTCATAACAGGTCATGATTACAACCAATAAAATGATGGAACTCACATGGGTCACATTAGAAGAAAATAATCAATTGGTACCAAAAAAGCAGAATTTTAATTTTGTTTTACATGAAAGATGTTCTGTATAAAAGTTTTACAATAAAGTGTTTCATCTGGTCTGTGGTTGTATGCAGTTTTGTTTCTCTTTAATGTAGCTATCTTAAATTCCAACAATTGAAAGCCCAACTTAATTTCTATCAGCTGTGTGCGTCCTTGTAAATAATGTCAGTGTAGAGATTTTGCCAACAGTAAGTACAGACAGAGTGTACTGTGAAATGTCTACTTTTCATTCAACTTGTCAACTCTCGCAGATCACAAATCCAAATCCAAACATGCCTACAACAATAATATGACCCGTTGGCTCGGTGGTAGTGTGAACACTGAGAAGATAAAAGGTACACAGGTGTGAGATTAACACTGTGTTTGATGCATCACTTTTTATTAAAGAGAAAAATATGTATAATTCTCAGCAATAAGGTGTAATGTGATGAAGTAAATACATTTGGATGGATGTGAGTGGGCACACCAGCACTTTTTCAGCGTTGTTCCCTTAGCATTAGCATTAACCCCACAACCCTTTAAGGCTTTCATAATAAAGATGGAAGTATTGTTTTGATGTATTCACATTTGTCTGGGTGAAAGGTCAACACGATGATTGCAATAATTGTTATTATGATAGCAGTCCATTATTCAGTCGTGGGAGCCAGCGACTGTTTCATGATGTACTTGATGACCTAGTGGATATTTTGCACACTGGAAAAGTTGTGGAGGAACTTCATTTTAATATTTAGTTTATTACAATAAGAGCATTTTTTGTTTTTGATGACTTTTGTTATATATTGTATAAGTGGTTGCCTGTTACATTTGCATGTACTGACTTGGGCAGAAGTAAAATAACTTCTTGTTTGAACATCTTAAAGGGGCAGTGTGTAGGATTTACTGGCATCTAGTACTGAGGATTGCAAATTGCAACCAGTTGAAACGTCCCAAGCGCAAACTCCCAGTTAGGGTACCTTAGGTCTTCATAGCTGAGGATATTTTAGGAGGGAGCCAAATTATCCACAGAGGTCTCATCTTCTCCAAAACACACAGACCAGGTGATTTCAACCAATAAAAACACTGAATAAAGCTGTTCCATGTTACAAATCAGTGTTTCTTGGATGCTGTCCTGCTTTTCAAAGACATGTCACTAGCCCACACATGTTAATTAAAGCTCACCTTTTTTCTCTGACAACTTTAGATACAGATATTTAGGAGGTTTTTACCAGGGGCCAAATTATCCAAAGAGGTCCCTTCATCTCCAAAAAACACTGAACAAAGCAGTTTCACAGTAAAAAAAGGGAGGTTGTGCTTACTACAGTAGCTGATGCAAAATGTGAATGGCTCTATCTTGAGCTAGTGTTCAGTTTGTCCATTCTGGGCTACTGTATCAACATGGAGGTTCAACATGACAGAGTGCCTGGACGAGGACCCACTCCCTACGTTGACTTAAACGGCTCATTCTAAGGTAACAAAACCAAGAGGATTCTTGTTTTCAGGTGATTACACACCTAAGACAGCATATGTATATTATATTACACTTCTGCAAATATGTCCCGTTAAATCCAGCTCTGGATCTTTAGGATATAATGAGCAAAGAGACCTGATCCAAGGCAGCAGGTTATATTGTAACTGCTATATAGATAATATTGCCAAACATTAGTGATTAGTTGGTATGCAACAACTAAAAAATCCAAACAAAGGATGGCTGGACAGCAGTCCAATGGAGGTCAATGCGACATGATGTTTCCATAAAGCTCATCCCTCTTACCTTCATGGCCAGTCGGCCCATGACAAAGTCAAAAACAATCCGGGTAATGGATCGTATTCCCATTTAGCAGTGGAGCATCAAGAGTGACAGTCAGCTGTCACTGCTAATGCTGGCAGCCCAGACACCACTCGCTGGGGCTGACAAATCCTGTTTGCGTCTGTCAAGTGTCTCATGTTATGAATCTCAAGCAGTAAAACTTTTGTTGGAGTTTTCATGTTTCTTTTGCCGCATTTGGCAGCGAGTCAGAGACATGAGCCATTTTAATCATGATACAGTAGTTTGAAAAAGACAGAATCCATAAAATTAGCACACAAACTGGTTTAATTTGCCACAGGACTGCATTTAATTACTGCATGACTCAAGTCGCAGTTTAAAAGGTTCCATGTGTTTTCAGCCATAAATGAGCAGCATTATCACAATCAACTTGGCAGGCAGCTGCAGAATAAGACTGACATAAATTGTTATGGACTCGTTGAAATGCTAATTCTAGGTAAGAGTAATCATTAATGTGAGAGACACAATTCAGCAAATCAGCAATTACAATCGCTAAGTTTTTATGGCACTCACATTACATGCTCAGAATATCTAGAAAAGCAGGATGGACTGGTGAAAGTGTGCGAACACAGTTTTGTTTGTTTGTTTAAAGGCAGTCAACAGAGCTCAGTCCAGCTGGCAATAAACACTGTCAGAATTCATATCATCTCATTTGTTTGCTTTTTCTGACAGAAAATAGAAAACAATGTCTAAAGTGGTTTGCTGCAAATGAGGATTTAGTTAGCTGCACTGTGGCACATATGGCAATCTGTGTACATGTGCTACATTAGCACTACAGATATCACCTTTCCTTGTACCCCCTACCCACACACACACGCACACACACGCTCATTCTCCAACCCCCAGCAGATGCTCATTGCGCATCTATCTCCCACATAACGTCACCCTTAAAAGTGTTTGTTCCATCATTGCAGTGCTTATTAACATTAAATCATCTTGCTATGGAGTGGGTGGCTAACTGTGAAATGACTCACAAACACAATACCAACAATAATTAGGGAGGCATTGTTGATGTTCTCCCACCTAATGACAAGGAAGTGCAGTAGCACATCCCTTTATATCAAGTGGAGTGGTAAACACTATCTCTCTGTAAGTAAATAATGCATCCATCGACATTTTACTGTTTTTGTCAGGGGAGCAGGGGTGCAGGGTAAAGTCCTCCATTAACGATTGGCTCTATGACATGTGGTTAAGAGTGAAAAGAAAAGAAAAAAAAACGCACTTCAGGATGAAATCAGGGATTTTTTTTCCCATGCAGCTCACCTCGCTTTCAGAGATGCTTTACATGCAATTTCAAGCACATGAAAGTTTGGATACTATGAAAAACAAAGCTGCATAATACAGTAAAATCAATACAAATTGCAATTTTTCTGACAGACAGCTGTGGTATGCTTTACAATGTATACATTTTTTTGCTTGATTACATCTGTGTTTCCCAAGGTAGTGGTGAAAGCACTGCCAAAACAGTTTATTATGGGAATACAAGCACTGCTCAATAAAACAGTGATAGATGATATGTGTTTCAGAATTCAAGTTTATCAAATTTTTAAATTGGCTGTGGCACAATCAGCCCAATGGATTTTACTATTTACTGGAGTAAATGTTAAATAATCCCAACCCATCTGTAGTGCTGTAAACAGCAAACAACTTGTATTCCTCTTTATGTATTTGGTAAATTTAAAAAAAAAGAGTCCCATCTTCTCAGAAACACACATTTGCCACTTTTACCATTTAAAATAAATAAAACTTTAAGAGGAATCTCTGTTATGACCATTTCTTTTTAGCTGCATTTTTTTGACATGCACTAGCAGCAAAATCTACCCAGCTGGCCATCATTGTTGTTACATTGAGGTTTTGATGTCAGATTATTGAAATTCAATGTCAGGACAACAACTTATTAGAATTGTAACAATACATCAGTCTATATTAATACATCAATTCAACAATCAACAATCCAATATTCGCGATACAATGAATAAAAAATTATATCACCATCTTTACGATATGCCTTTATTTTGAAATTCCCATGGCATGTCACCATTTCTGTCCAAGCACATTTCCTCCCATAACATTCAAACAGTGCTCTCAGCCTGGAGTGAATAGGACTGAAATTGTATTGTGGCAGACTGTGTGATATTGGCGAATATTGTTGTCCAAAGCATCAATATAATGTCTCTTTGTAATTAATCTTGTGATTTAGACCCCTATTTCTAATGGCAACCTCAATTTGATGAAGGATACTGACAACAGATGACTTTGACATTTTGTTGGTTTTAAGTTGTGTTGTTAAGTAGCCAAAATCCAGCGTTTTACAATAGTCTCATGCCAACATCATCTTGATGTAGGACAGCAACCTTTAGCTGTAAGGTATGGAGAAAAAAAAACAAAAAAACATCTGCTAAACATCAAAATATTAACATTCAGAAGGTGAAATTACAATACTGTTCGATATTTTAAAATATCATCACCCTGATAATCGTTCCAACTAAAGTATAAGGTCTGTTTAGAGCAAGAGTCCAACGTCTTTCTGACGTCATATTGATGTCAGGTGCCAGCTGAGTAAAATAACATTGAACTGGCAAAACCAGTCGGTGTACTGACTATGAATCTTTGTTGGCGTTTAAAACTAATGGCAACAAATCCACAGTATTCCAAAAAGCCTTTATGATGTGCGTATTTTGCTGTGGAGTCTCAATATCAATATGAATTTAATATATTGATTTGTCATAAAACAGAGCAAAGATCTTAGAGTCGTTGTTTTCCTTTGACAAGTGTGCCTGAGTCAAATAAAGGAAACCATAAAACTGTTAAAAATCCATCATATCACAGACTGTATACAGTATGCGATTGCTTGCGGAGAGGATGTTCGGTCAAATAGAGCATCAAATTGTTATTCCAAGCATAACATAACGAAAAAACCATTGGATCCAACTGTCAACAGGAAAGTGTTTTTTTAATGTGGTCAATACAGAGTGCAGGCATATCCAAGGTCTGATTCACACTGGGTTTTTGACACATAATCAATAATGTTTTTTTTTCTTTTCCCCCTTTTTTCCCCTCCTTTTTAAGTCTGCTCTTAAGTGTCAGTGTAAAAAAAAGTGAGTGTCTGCCAAATAATGCATCTTCTCAATACTGTTATGGTCAGTATCGACTGCCCACATCCTATAGGGGGCCACCTCAAGAATACTGAAGTGGACAAAATTGACAGTTTTTCTAACAGACAATTTCAGATAAAATACAATCCCTGATGCCGTTAATTGAAGTTGAGTACAAATTCAAGATTTGATCGAATCCTCAGGCAACAGATAGAAAACACAAGCATGCTGAATGCCATCCAGTCTGAACACAAAAACTATTCATTTACGGATTAATTGTTGCTATTCTTCCAGAAATAATTCCAAACTGAATGACGGTTGTTGCACTGTTTAATGAGCAACAACCAGATGCCTTGGCAAGGAGGCCGATATGCATGGCAGTGCAGCAACTGTTCACTTTCAGCAAAGATACTGTTTCTAAAGCATGTTTTTCCATCTTTTCTTTTGCTCTGTTTCCTACTGTGCAGGGGAAAAACAATAACCCTATAACCACAACATCTATGGTAGATGCCATCTAAATGCCTTAAATCTAACACTTAGATGGGTAACACTGCAAGGGACTGAATCTGATCCCAGGGGAGTTTGAGGGGACAAAGAAGTGCTATATGACTAGCTGCACTGAATGTATTGTTTTCCCTCATGTACGTGAAAAGGAAGAAACCCACATAAACAGAATAAAGACCATTATTGCTGCTACTGCGTGAAACATTACTGTAAAAATCTGTTATAATATACAAAAGCCACAATACTTGCAATATGTGGTCAGATCAAAAGCTTCTCTGGTTTCACTTATTGTGGTTTTTAAAACAGCAGAGACAACATAAAGCGAGACACTGGGTATATACAGAGAACCCCCCCTTCCAAGAAGAATGTATATTTATTAGATCTGCGTATCCAAATGAATAATGCAAGTAGGGATTATAACCGCAACAGTGCCAAAGAGAAGAAAAATGGAGGATGGATGCAGAGAAGAAGTAAGGGAAGGAAGCAGACTTTAGCGGGGCATGCCAAGGAGCGGAAGCCTCCATATTAGACTGCTCGCCACACTAGGGCTGCAGCTAATGATTATTTTCATTATCAACTAATCTGACCATTATTTTCTCAATTAATCAGTTCATTATTTTGTCAAAAAAGTGTCAGAAAATAGTGAAACATGTACTGTGTAATTGCCGAGAGCCCAAGGCTACATCCTCAAATAGTTTATGGTCTAAAAAATCAAAAGAAATTCAGTTTATCATCATCTATGACAAAGAAAAGCATCAAAGTCTCACATTTAAGAAGCATGGAACCTACACGTTTGGCATTTTTGCTTAAAATATTACTATAATAATAATTAAGATAGTTGCCAATTAATGTTCTGTTCACTGAGCAACTAATGGACTTATAGTTGCAGCTCTTGCCTCCATTTTAAAGACACAGTTCCCAACAAGATAAAAAAAAAATAAAAATGTTGCCATCATTACCTTCACCCTCACGTAATAAACCAAAGCATGTATGACCAATAAACCCCAGCAAATGAGCTGCACGAGCGCTAAAGCGCACTGACCCCATTATGTTGCACAAGCTGTTTCCAGAAATTTGATGGTAATTTTCCGCCGCTGTTGGATCGCAAACCTCTGTTTACTTCCGTTATCTGAGATGGCACTCCAAAGGTTAAGTCTTATTGTCTTTAAAAAAAGAAAGCTCCATACAGTTTTCACTGATTTAGTGAGGATGTTCCTTTTTATCACCTATAAGCACACGTTATATTATACCAAACTTTTTGTCTAAAGGCTTCAGCTTTATCGTTTGTGGCACAGAAAGCTGCTTTCATGGGCTCTGGATACACTTAACCAAACACCTACCAATCTGTTTTAGAGGATTTCGTTCTTACAAGTACTTGACACCTCCAGTATGATGCACAATACTACTGTAGAGGTAAAAAGGATTAAACAAAAGTATGTTTCATTCCATTTCTTTCTTCAACACTGCTGTAATGACAGTGTCAATGTGAGTCACATACTGTAGACTGCATGCACTTTATTTCCTAAGTGCTCTTTAAATAATTTTTTGCATAAAACTCCTAGAATGTTAACTGAAGGTCATTTGTAGATCATTGGTTTTGCAACAGAAAGAGATGTTTAAAGGTCATCTTGAATACTCTTCACATATATGCAGCCCTGTATTATATTCAAATAAAGGGCCTCTGAAGGTAGCTTATGGTCATGTTCTGCAGAGAGAGGGACGAGCAGCAAGGACCACTCTGATTTAAGGCAGCAATAAATAGTATCAGAACAGCTGTGTTCATGGAAAGGCTGGAAAAAGTTCTTGCTTCAAATATAGGTCTTAGCAATGTGATGATCATAGTCTGTGATTAGTTAAAATGTCATCACAACGCCCCTACGATATAAATATACATATATTTACACAGTTATCATTCACATCTAATTTTAAGCAAGATTTTTTACCAAGCTCAAAGAGAACAGCTGAAAGAAAAGAAGCCATCAATCCGCACCAAATGGTCTCTACTTGCATTGTGTATGTTGTTGTTCACCAAATGACAAAGAATCCAAACTTGAAAGAGTACACTGGATCTTTGTTTCCTTGCCAAGTGTGTATCTGAAGCGTAATTTGTTCACATCAAAGAAGAGAAGAGAAAACCCTGACTCATTCCACTGTATTCCACATTGTTAGTGTAGAAGGAGAGGAGGGGTGAAACTCTCACTCCTCCTAATTGGATGTAATAGCTAAAGGGAATAAGCTCGCTTTGGCCTCTGGGAGGGGGAAGCAAGAAGAGAGAGAAGATGTTTAGAGAGGGCTGAAAATGCTAAATATCCATGGAGCGGTAGAAAGGCAGACAGTGTGGTCCTAGTGAGCTGAACACATAACACAGCCTACCATTCAGAAACAGCACTATAAAAGATTTTAGTGCACAAAGGGGAACAAAAAAATGAACATGCAGGAATGTGGACTGGAATTGAGTGAAGAGAGACTGTGGAGAGAGCCTGAGAAAAAGCTGCACATCAAACAGATGAAATGGGTACTGATAACAGAGAGCATGCTGGCCGCTACGTCTGCAAAAGCTTTTGGGAGGACCTAGTCCAGAGAGAAGAGATCTAGGTCTGCGTTGCGGGGACATTTTGAAGATGAGAGAAACCTTTGGTGCTCCTGTGAAGTCAGTCAATTGCTGAGGGCAGTCCTTTAAACTTTCCCCGTTATTGAGTTTAACAGATTCCTACAGCTACTGGAACTGAAGCAGAATGGGCCGATATTAGTATTTGGAGAGGTCCATCCAGTGATTTCCTCATTTGAAAAAGGCCAAAATCTAAGGGCTCGGTCAGACCAGCATTTATGGCAGGGACATTTTAAATTGAAGTGATTTCACAGCTGTGGAATTAATGCAGTGAATAACTTTGCTCATCGCAGCAAAATCAGTCTGTGGCACTTTTGTTGAGAGTTCATCTTTGGTGAATTTTCACATGCGAATGAGTCACTGACTAATTGCTGTGTCTTCTTGTCAGCGCTGACCTTTCAGGGGACGGAGACAAGAGCGTGACAAAGAGATTTGCATTCCCTAGGACAGCAAAGGCATGACCTGCCTTACTCCACCTCTGATTGGCTAACCTTGACATCCTATCCCCAACCCAAACCCTAACCCCAACCCCTCTCCCCCTTCCTGTCTTAAAATGACAACTCCAACTATCGAAGGCATTGAGTACCAGGCAATCAGAGGAAGAGTAGAGTGGGTTACACCTTCGCTGTGTCCTAAGAAATGCAAATTTGGGCTAGGTTATTTCCTCCTATTTCCAGACTTGATGCTAAGCTAGACTAACCAGCTGTTGGTGGCAGCTTCATATTTGCCTAACAGACTGGAGACTGGTTTTGATCTTCTTCACTAATGTTCAGCAAGAAAGTGATTATGTGCATTTCCCAAAATGTCAAACCTATTCTTCAATTTACTTTTAGTTTGCAAATTACACTGCAAGTAGTCACAATATTATTACCTTTCAGCACCTTGTATTGTGTCCGGATTCACAAACACATAAAGCCACAATCTGGTCTGAGCAGGCACTAATACAAGCTGACATGACCAGGAACACATTAATGTTGCAGCGTATACCACAATTTAGATCCTATTTTCAATCCTTTTTTTTGTTAAAAATTCTTTAGTTATAGAAGTTCTCATGTTTTTTACTTGTAGGTAAAATGTATATCTGTTCAAACATTTATTTTTGTAAAATTATGTAACTATTCATAACACATGGGAATTGTACAGGTCAGGTTCATAATAAATAAAGTAATACATTACAATTTGCCTCAATAAATATAACCATAGATTAGCAATTTGCCCTTATATGTATGAAATTATAACGAAAATGTTAGGTTTTCATAGTTGTATTTTGTACACCATGGGTCTCGTGGTTTTGCAACAAAATGTGATCAAACCTTGTGGATATTCCGTTTCTCATCTTTTAGGTATGGACTTTCAAATCAATATTGTTTCAGTTTCAAGTATCGTTTCAGTATACAGCCTGGGTCTTCAACAGGGGATCCTCAGAGTTACTGCAGGGGGGGCACCAAATACAACATGTTATAAACAAAGACAAATCTGCTTATTCATCAAAAAAAGACCCATTTAATTTAGAGTACACAGCACTGATAACAGGCTGTTTCCTATAAACCATTGTCTAATAAATAATAGCTTAGTATTTTATGTACAATAAAAAGGAATGTTTATATATTGCATGTTTAGGCTGCCCTACACGTTGTTGTCGGCCCAGTTTAATATGCATCTCAGAAGAAGTCTCTTTTTCAGTTGAGGGGTCCTTGGCCTTAAAAAATTGAAGGCCCCTGGTATAGAGTGCCATGATACAAAACTTGGTTGTGGTATCAAAGTCAAAAATCTCAAATCATGACAACACTGTAATGCATATGCATCCTTTTAAGTTAATCTTATCCATCTGTTGTTGGGTCTGGTTTATCTACCGCTCCCACCACTATACAATATGATGTAAGCTATGGAAAAGCCTAACCAAAACCTACAGCAGTCATGGCCCTGATTCAGCACCATTCAACCCGTAATGAGTATGGTGTGCTTGAGCTTTGGTCACTGTGAGGTTAGTGGCTTCACTCAACATAATCATCATCTCAAAGGCTTGCACACACTAAGTCTTTTCTTTGGAGTCCTCGTCTCAAAAACAACTTCTGCTGCCACAAAAGCCTCCGACCATAGCACTCAAAGGACTGAGGATCTTTCTTCCCAGCCAGAGGTATCCTACCCTCTTAGGTCTGGCTAAGCTCAAACCACTTTCTCTAAGAAATGCTTTTAATCGTTTGAGACCACCGCCACTGCTCCTCTGACTTCATACTGGGAGTAAACTAAATTTACTTTTCAAACAGTCTGTGCTGAGATATATTCCCACAGGGGTCCTAAAGTCCTGATAAGACCGTCACAGCTACAGTGCATGGTGTGGTTAAGACCTAAACTGTGCTTGGACAAAGAAAGAACTGAGCAGCTTGAAGAGAGGGGTTAAATGAAAACAAACAAACAAAAATGCCCAGTAAGCTTCTTTCTTTTCTGTAGTGTAAAGGTCTCCATCCTTGTTAGCAATCAGCTAGCCCTCCATTCTGCCCTCTATTGCTCTCATTACTGTGCATCCTGCCTCAGCCATCTCTAAGCCCTGCAGAGGTGCACAGAGGGCTTTCGTCTGAGGATAAGATCGATACCTCTCCTCATCATGGTCCAGGGGCAGCGATAATGCACTCAGCGAGGTGTCTCGAGGGTTCACCGGATTTTGCCGCAACCTGGGACCAAGGACTCAAAACCTTTCCTCAGGTGAAACCAAAGTCACCATGGAATAAAAATGTGCAATGGTTTCAAAACAAACAATGGATTTGGATTTTAAAAGTCCAATACTGAAAAAAAAGTCAGATTTCCATGTCCTTTTTTGTCATAATGCAGGTATAAAATCTATAAAAAATACTGTAAGAGTACTAAAACGCTCAATGCATAGACAAATGTACACAGTCCATATACAAAACCACAATTTACAAGTTATAGGGTTAATTCACTGCCCGCATCGTGCCCCTTTTTTAAATGCCTAATACATAGAGTAATAGAAAATTGGATTTGGCAACCTTTGTTATCAAGTTTGATTGAAACAACTGCTCAGAAATCGAGTTGAGAAAACTTCATTCATTTATGTGTTAACAACTGAAGGAACTATTTTAAGTGGGTTAACAATTCTCCTTTTTTAGTGTGCCTGGGCATGTTTCTCCCATATATACAGTAACATCCTCCCATGACACTGCAGGCTCAGTAACATACTTTAATCTGGGTCTCATACACCAAGCTAACCTCTGCCTGCCCTTAGCTGGTCTTACGTTGTAAAGCTATTTATTTTGTGTGATGGCCTCCGCAGGTAAGTGATAAAACCTGCTCAGAGGCAAGTTAACTGCGGAGAGTATTTATTTTAGGTTTACTATCCCTTTAGGCCAAGAGTGGATTTTAATTAATGATGATTACTACACTGCTAATATTGTTACATGGTTATTTATGCATTGGCAGGAATGTGGAGTTGACAGATATGACTACTTTAATCTTCGACATAGAAAAACAGAACAAAAATGTAACCCAAACAAATTAGGAGCTCAACAGTAGCTATGTATAAACGTATGAAAGATTTAAAACATATACATGTCTTTAAATGATTGCATGTACACTTTCTTTTACTACTATAGGTATCTGTACAGATAAATAAAAAAAATATAAAAAAATAAATCATCAAAACAGATTGTTGGTGTATCTGAACCTCTGAAAGTTGTAAATCAAAGACAGTCAGAGAAACTAACATCAGGGCCCGATGATGGATTGTGGTAATTAACGTGATTCATCCTATTTCAGATTCTAGCTAATTAATAGTCAGCTATAGCTCATTAACATTTCACTGGATTCATATTCTTTATGATGATTTTGTGGCATATATAATTATTATTATTTTTAGAATGAAAACAGAAAGATTAGTTTTGGTTGAACAAATGTTTTGTCACTATAATTAAGACTTAAAACCATTTTTGTTTGTGGAAGTGTGTGTAAAAAGTCCCCCTTTTGAAAATAACCAAAATAAAGGTGAGATTCTCCATCCAGCGCCGTTTTTTCAGTATCGGAGATATTAATGTACACAGTATGATAATTGTCAACTTTTACATCACAGCATACCTTAAAATGGGTATATTGCTACAACCCTAACTGTGTGGGACTTTCATGACATTACATATGTGTACATAGCAGTGCAGAACTATGTTGAACAAATCAGAAGTTTTGAATAATTTCTACCCAACATTGTGGGTAATTTAAATCACAAATGTCTCTTCAACCCTCTGTTTATGGTAGTTTTTGTGCTTTCTTGCACTGTTGGGTCTTTCGTCATGAAAAATATTATAGATATATTGTAATTCTGTATGCATATCTAGCCATGCACTTCTGGAAAAATGCACACTTTAGGTCTGAAAAGAGAGTAGCAATTGTTAAATTCATTTACTGTCTCCTGTTGAATGAAAGCTACAGTCTGCCTGGCCCCTCCTTCCTCCGAACATCCACTGGACAGCTGAACTTGTGGCTCACTTCAGGTTTGCAACATGCCTCTCTGCGTTCTCGCTGCCCCCACCCCATCGTTTCTCTGCACGCTCATTACAGATGCCCTAGTTTGCTCGTGAGCCAGGAGAGCCATGCTAGCCTCATTACAAACTTGGAAACCTCCCTTCTTTTGTACCTTTTTTCCCAGACAAGATCTCCCACATTCATACTTGTATCCCAGAAGTGGAATAAAAAGATTCATCAAACATGTATAAAGAAATAGAGCTCACATCTCATCTGAATCTTCACAGTAACTGCTGAAGAGGAAGGTATCTGTGATGGGAAGTGCCAGTGCAGATTAACAGGCGAGGAGAGAAAAAAATGGGCGAGGGGGAAAAAGCATTTTACTTGAAAAGTGTGTCACTAATTCACAGGATTAATGCATATTCAACAGCACATGAAGGCATTTCTGTGACCCTGTTCGCTAAATGTTTACCTCATTAGCTCTCTTGTTGTCTTGATGTTTTCCATGTGGCATTTTGGATGAAAGGGAAATTATGCCACACAAATACACTCAGTGACTGAGCAAGCCTCTGATTCAAAATCCACAAAGGATGCACTAGTACGGTAAATTCTAATGTGTAGTCTTTTTGCGTGTGCAAGAGACGGAGACATTCAAAGAGCCAATCTTAAGTTTGAGAAATCTGGAAAAAGCATTTCATTCAATATTATGTTTATTCTATTCTTTTTTTAAAAAACATATTTTAAATTAAAGTAAGCATTTTGGGAAATATGCTTATATGTTTATGACTTGAGTTAAATGAGCAGATTGATATCACTCTCATGTCTGTCTGTTCTAAATGTGGTTGGAGCCGGTAGCAAAGTAGCTTAGCATATAGACTAGGAACTAAACAACTAGTCCGACTCTGCCCTTGAGAACTAAAACACACCTACCATTACCTTCAAAGCTAAACATTTTCACAACTTGTCTTGTTTGTTTAATCCATACATTAATCAAAGCAATGGCAAAAAACAATTCACTGTTTTAATGGGGGATCATGTGCCACTATTTCTTGGCTGAAAGTGTTGTGACTTTCTGTAATCTCTGCAGGTTTTCCGGCACACTCATGGCGACTACAAGTCTTCATTCGATTTCTCTTCACATAACCCCTGATAAAACTACAAACTGTTTTTAAACTTTGTTTTGCGTATGGATTGTTTTGTTGGCTCCAGCTACATATAGAACATACTCTCATTCTATTCCTTTAAATTCTCTTCTAAATGTCACATCATACATAACACGCATTAATTCATCACACCAGTTAATTTTGGTTTTAATGGAGAATGAATAGTCACCTATAGGCCTTAAAACACCGGGAACGTGAGCAATTAACGGGACAAAAAATGCAAAATAATCACCTGCAAATATTTCATATTAGAATTCTTTTTACCAGCAGTTATGTGAATTTGTGACAATTGCAACACTTGTTCAGTAATGGTTCAAATAGACTTGTGCCAGCTCTTTTCTGCTTAGAAAAAAATGACAACAGTTTGAGGTCCTTCTATGGATGCTAGTGCTATATCTGAGGAGGCAGAGGACCCACTACCGCGATCCTATTGACCCTGAGCAGCATGTGGCAGTCTGTCTGAGGTAAGTAGTTGTATAGCCTATGATACTGCGAGCTAGTTTTGTCACAGTAGTTTCCTTTTAGCAAATTTGAGTTCCTGCTGGTAAACAGTTACACAGTGTGTATGTCTTGGTCACTTCTTGTGAAAGGTAAAAAAAAGAAGGAGTGGATCTGGTTTGCACTGGGCTGACAAAGTAATTAGTAATTAATTTTGCCCCCCCCTCAACTTAATCATGAAATATATATAGTGCAAATTTATTGCCAAAAAAACAAACAAACAAAAAAGCCCTGGTGTGTAAATGCCTTAACAAAAGCTGCACTTCTGCTGAGTAGTTCTTTCATATACTCCCTTTTTGGTTACAGTCATACTGGCAATTGAAACTGCGACAACTAGAAAGCTGAATGTGATGTTGCTCTATTTAACTATACGCATGTTAGAAATACATGAAGTAGTTACACAACATTCACTGATCCTTGTCCCACTCATACTTCAAACCCGCTAGACTAAGCTGTGCATTGTGTGTACTGGAAAGGGCAGACCTTGACAAATTGAATTTCTTCATCCTGCTTACTCCTTGGTCAGTGAATTTCATGTAGCAGGCGCTTCTTCCCTCAAAGAGCCACAGTGTTGAGCAAGACAAGGCTCAGTTTACAGTAGCTTTATGAGTGATGATGTACAGTCATGGTTGATTACCGGACATCAAAATGTTATCCCAGAGCTACTTCTAAGTGATTATTTTGCATCTCTTTGAATAAATACTCAGTGAGCAGGAGAATTCAAATAAATTATCGTGGACATCACACACACACACACACACACACACACACACACACACACACACACACACACGTTGGAAATGAGTCAAACACACAGGCATCAGACAAACAGACAAGCATGTATCTGCAAAATAAGCTCATGCTCTGCATGAACTCAAACATACAAGTCCAATACATAGTGCAAGCAAAAGCTATGAAATTGTTTTATTCATAACATCAAGCCAAATCTTTGCCCAGCTGCAGCAGCCACCTCAGAACCATGGTTTGATGTGTTATAATTATAGCTTCTAGTATGTGTGAGCGTGTGTGTGTGTGTGTGTGAGATAGAGATGGAGACAGAGAGATAGAGGGTGAGATATCCCACAAAGATTCTTCTTCAATGCTTTGAACCTGGTTAAAAATACCGCTCTGTGATTTAAACTTTCGAACCGCTAATTTAACTTGTCAGACCCTTCACAGCTTCTACATTTGAAACAGTACAAGATTTACTAGCATATTGTTCCCATTGTACTTCAGTATGAGCCTGCCTGCATCTGCAGTGGAGCACACCTACATAGAACAGCTGAGGCAGGTTAGAAAGATCACACTTGTAAATATTTCATACCTCAAACAGTGGTGAATTATACAGAGACCACATTGTCGAAGTACCTGGTTTAGAAGCAAAATTGGAAGCGGCGCTCAGCATGGTGAACGGTGTCAGTGGGTTTAGCTTGGATGTACAACATGGAAAGAAAACAAAGTGAAAATGAAGGTGAACGCTTTAAAGAAATGGTAAATAAGGTTGAGACAGCTCTGCAGTTTGTGGATAAAGCTTAACAGGTCCTTTTCAAACTACTATTACAGTGAATGTCATTAAAAGACAATCCAAAGAGTGTAGTAGTTAGAAATCTTCTCCTTTCATGTCATTACTGGGTTATTATTGAATTAATGTCTTTGTCCTGTCTTCTATTCTGCTTTTCTCTCATTGTTTCCCTAAAATAAGCCACGTCTTTAAAATATGCAAAGCAGTATCAAAACCAGTGCCACCATGTTATATAATAGAAGGAATCAAGGAATCACACATAATGTATACTGCATCTACTCACGCCCCCATTATCATTTCACTGATCATGTTCACAACACAAATATGCATATAATTATTAAATGGGTAATGTGATAATTCATACTTAATTAGAAGGTAAGACTGTGTCTATCTATGTTGGCCCAAGGACATACAGCGTGTGCAGGGCGTACTGTGACTCCTTCTACGGCCAGAAAACATGGAACAAGTACGCGCCACGTCACCTGAGTGGAGCAGTGTAGGTTTACTTTACCTGCTACACGCTATCTTTGTAGTGTGTGGTTACCTGTTAGCTTCACTGAGTGTGTATTGAGTTTCACCAAGTCACAAGGCAGTTGGTTATGTACTCATTCATTCATTCACTGTCCGTAACCGCTTGTCCTCGTAAAGGTAAAACTGCCGCATTTAAATAGCATAAAGCAGCTTAATGCCCACACTGGTGTGCATTGCTTCTGTGGTCAGTGTAGCAGCTTGAGTATAATGGATGCGCTCTGCTGCAGGCATGCTGCGACAACGGTGTTAGGCTGTGTTTGTGCCCCATGTATTTGGTTGCAAGCTTCAGGCTCCATAGAGATGACTTTAATGACACAAACAAAGATTGGTGTATGGTGGCCAGCAGCAAACATTTTTGTTGCATGCCACACGTTCAGATGATCTTATCACTGGTATGTCTGTTTTTTCTTGTGGGCTTTGCTCTCCATAGAGGGAAATCTTTCAGGAAATACACAGACCAATCTGATCACAATAATGTTACATTACTGATAAATGTATACCAAAATTATCAATATAGTAATATAATATGATGTTATTTGCTTGCTGTACTTTTTTCACAATAAATCCACCCTGTGGCTTTAATGAATGAACCTGTAAATATACATGACATAACCTACACAATACAGCATCAATCAGCTTGTCCAGTTTTCTTATTGAACTGAAGTCCAAAAAAGCTTCAAACCAGGAAAACATAAACTTGATATCTTGCAAAACAGCATCATCGCCCACTGGAATTAAGCTGAATTCAGATTCTTCCTGTTACAAAGTCAGGATGACCAGCAGCTCTTTGTCACTTCCTGTCTTTCAGCGCTCACACAAAACTAGCGGCCAATGGCTGCCTTGCTGCACCTGTTACATGTAGCTTCTATTGGCCCATGATGCACCTACCCTAAATATCAGTTTCAAACCTGTACCTAACAATTACCAAAATGGTGCATCTTGTTGCAACCTTTGCCCCTTTTGTGAAATACAATGTATTGTAAGTTTTCTTTACTGTGAAGTTTCAAGGTGAGTGGTTGCTGTTTATTGAACTTCACATTAAGGCAATATCCATCCTGGCTCTCATCCCCTCTTCCGCTTCGGACTACATGGCCCAAGGGTAAACTAAAACATCTGGACCGGGGATGTTCCACTTTAAAAGAAAACAGCCCCTAACTTCTCAATAGATAGCATGTGTATACTTTATGTCGTTACCTCACGTAACCCTTCTGAAAAGTACTTGGCACCAGTCCAGGGCCATTTGTTCATATTTGAGTTGAAGAAAATGCTTACAGTTGGAATATGGCATATACAGATCAAAAAAACATATCAACAACATTTTTAAAAAACATTTCTTTTAACAGATACACTCTGTCTTGTTCTCAATCACCCACCAAACACCCTCTTGTTGGCATTCAGCACAATTTAGTATAAAAGCAGGCTGGCTGACATGATAAATAAATGGATGTTGTTTTTGTTTTTTGGCAAATGAGTGAAGTATGGATGCACATCCACGCTGCACTAAAGAGCCAGAATTGCTGCCTAGATTTTGTGTGATGACATTTCTGGGTTACCTCTCCCAGCTTCGAGCACACAAGCCCACACAACTGCACACAAACACACACAAGCACAGAAAAGAACACGACATCATCAGTGCAGGTATTGACATAATCAAAAATGAGTTAAAATGCAGTAAACTACAGAGCTGATTAGTCTGGGAATGAGATGAAATGCACAAACAAATCTTAAAACTAGGTCTGCACCTCCCTCGTTACTGAAGTGGGTGAGGGTAAGGACAGACATAAACAAAACAGAGAGATATTATTAAAGGATGAATGGCAACTAGAAAAATAATATTTAAGATTTGAGCATTATGGCCATGCATCTTATTCTATGGCACCATTTACAGCACATGCAAAAGAAGAAAAGGGTAAATGATTAAAGTTATTGTTTTGACCCTGGTGTGCAGACTGTAACTTGGGGGCTCATGATTAAAGTATGCCTCTAGAATAAGAATAAGTACCTCACATCCACCTTAGGGCTTGTTGGAAGTAAGAACTTAAGCCACCTTCACCCATCTGATCTCAAATAAGTAGATTGGGCTTATTGAAAATGCAGTGGCGTTCCAGAGCCCAACAGAGAGACTTTATCTGACCAAAGCAAAGCTCATTGCTTTAACTGCCCAATCTTATTTTGGCTAAAGCAGGCTTTACTTCAGTTTACTAAGCATGCTTGTCCAATAAATACAAGCATAAATGTTGCAAGCTTTGGGTTTATTTGAAAAATTACCCACAAAATCTTCTCCCATTACAAACTTTATATGAGACTGTGTGGCCTACACACACCTGACAAGGCCATAAAACTAAAAGCATAATACACACACATTGTTAGAAAGAGTCTTTGAGAGATGGAGAGACTATAAATTACAAACATAAAAGACTTTATATCCTCACACAGAACAGATATTACATCGCAGAAATGTGTCAGGAGCTGGCTTTTTGTGTAAAGATAAAACATTTAAACATTCAAAGGTCTGTGCGTCATTCATCCATCCATGTAAGCTTTAAACTCTGCAAAATGACATTTCTTTTTTCTAATCTCTTTGTTTTACAGCTTTGGTCTCACAATAGAGCTTAAACAGGCTGGAACCGCTCACACCTCCTCCGATTTACAGACTGCTGCAGTCCTGCACTTAATCCAAAATAATGTATTCTGCTTATTGATCCACTGTGGAAAGGTGGACTCTTTCACTCATAGCCAGCATCTATAATGAATGGCTGATGCTGTTCTGACATTGTCCTGACAAAAAGGGTGGGTCCAGAGCACCCAATATCCACTCCCGCTACAAATACAAAAAAAATGCTCTCAGCTCACGGAAGGAGTGCAATAAAAATCCACCCGAATGCTTGTCAGTGAACTTTGCATTACTGCCTTTTTACACAGACACACACACACAGTTGTCAAGAAATATCTTAACAGAATGACTCACTTATTGGGGTAGACACACACGATTGAAAAACAACAGAATTAAAAAAAGCAAAAGAGATTCATTTATACGTTAATTACATGGTCTCATTGTTGCTGCAGACTGCAGTCTTTAACTTGAGGTGCTTTCTTTTTTCCAGTTACACGGCTATTAAGTTCCTACTAAGGCTGCCGAAGTTGCTCGTTAACTTATATTGAAAATACAGTGCAATTGGTACGCACAGAGCTGATATGTAACCTGTTTGTATTTGCAAATAGCAGACAGATATAGGTGGGTGGACGGCTGAAAGAAAAGTAATTAGAAGTTAACAAGAATGGAGAATGATGAAATTTATGCTTTCCCATTTCATGTGAGAGAGCAAGGATAAGTAAGGCAGCTTAAGGAACGAGGCAAAGCTAAAACCCCTTTGACTGTATTTCTCAGATTAAGAGCTCTAATCTAATTTGAGTTGTGATATAAAACATGCAGACCAGGTTCGATGATGCCAGGCTACAGTGTGGAAGTCTAATGTTTTCTAATGCAATTAGCAGATTGCACCCTGACAACCTCAAATGGTATTTTTGAGTAAACTAAAAGGCGACATTAAACTGTAGCTTAATTACTGCAATAAGCATTAGGGAGATATTGCATTGTGACACTATAATTGAGTGTAAACCTATATTTTGTATTCAAATGTGAACTCACTGAGTTTAATGACTAGTTAGTTTGGCCTCTATATTAAGTCATAGCACACACTGTGATAAAAGGGGGGTTACAATAATTAAGAATAATTTCAGCCATATTCTGCAGGTGCAGCTAGAAGCAAATGTATGTGAGTGAATAGAAATGTGCTGTTCATCTTCTACACAGCCTAATAACAGTTGAGTAACAGTATAGGCCTAATGCTTACCTTTGACTTCGTGCTGTCAAAATCATTTTCAAAGAACGCTGTTCAAAGCCAGGTTTATAATGTTATTTCAACACATTAATGTAGTTGTCACATATCGCCTTACATTAACAGTAGCCTAAAGGGGGTTGAATTGATGCCATACATACAGCAGATGAGTTATATTTGTAAACTGAAAACCATTTCCCTCAGTGTAAATTAAGCTTTCTTTCACAGACAAAAAACAATTTGCAAAATCCCTTCACAAAAACATTTTAAGTCTTGTATGTGGTATATTCTGGATTTATATGAATGGATGACAAGCTCCCAAGTGCTGGGCTAGTCACAGAAAATACCACAGGCTCATGCTAAGAACGTTAGCATGTTGTGTATATGGGGAAAATTTGTCTAGCAAAAGACAATTATTTTGTCTGTGTAATAATGGAGCCCAATTTAGTATTTTTCTTTAGTACTGCCGCCATCCAGCTATGTTTTATGTGCATTTTGTGTTAGCTGAATCAGTCAAAATTCACTGCACTTAACAGAATCTCAACACAATTGTATAGAAACCCCGCCGCCATTTAGTATTTTTAGGGATACACAATAGGCTTATATTGGCACATAATCGGTACGGCCTGATATTGGCGTAATTTAAATTGAACTATCAGAATCGGCCAACATGCTCTTTCTTATTTTGCACAATGAATGAATAACACAAAGCATTGCATTTAATGTCTCTGTCTATAGATGGGCCGTTACCATAAGAATATGTATATTATGATGTTAATTCCACTACAGAATGGCCTGATGATCACTTAAACTGTGCGGGGGAAAACGTGGATATATCGATATCTGTGTTGTTATCGAACGGCATATCGGATATATCTCTAATAATTTCGGAGGAGTAACTGGCTTGCAGAGGGACACAGACACACCAACTCACAGATATAAATGCTCACAACAGCCGATTGCATAGGCTAGGCGTAGAGCCTATGTACAGCAATAAGTAAGCCTTCGGATAAACTACTGCGCAGTAATGTTGAATAATGCATTGTATTCTACTATATCAATGATATCGAACCTATATTACATGTTGCCAGTTAAAAATGATTTGTCTAAACAATAATTTAAGGCCAACTGTAGCATGAAATTACATTATCTACTTCAGGCTAAATGTGTTTTGTCTAGATGGCTTTTGTCTTTATATAATGTATCTTTCTAGTGAGTCAAGAAAGTAGTGAGCTTCGGGAAACTCACGAACAATCTCAGACAATATGTTACAGTTCATTTCAAACACGACATCATTTAACTTCATTAGCTTCAATGCTTTTGCCACACATTCACACTGTGGTCCTGCACTGTGAGCCCGCTTGTGCCTCGAAAAGTTGAGTCATTAATCGTGACCCAGTGGGATTACTTAAAACCAGCATGTGGTCGTCTAAATGTTCAGTCTATGAAAGGATGTGCTGCTGCATGTTCTTAGCTGAAAAAGTGAAGTCCGCTCAACATGAAATGACACTACAAACGAAACATTCATGTAATCTCTTTACTGTTTCAGAGGGTCTTTTTTCTTTCCCTGGCACAGTCACGGCCTGAGTTTTGACATTGGCATTAATAGAATGTTAAGGAGATCGCTGCTTAAGCCAGCTGTCATAATGTAACATGATGCTTTTAGTAAATGTTAGACCTTTAACATGTCTGGGAAAATTCAGAATCAGTGTTTCCAGAGTTTTGTGAATAGAAACATCAGACATCGATTTAAGGATTAGGGGAAAATATGGGAAAGTCTTGTGTAAAAAGAGGGTATTTTTACTGCTGATCTGTATTTGTGTTCCTCTTGTTCCTTTTTCGATCTCTGACGTGCAGAGGCAAAGTTGATAAGACTCTAGTCACCTTGAAAATCTACAACTGGGCATAGACCACAGTGCAATGCCAACACCAATATTTAAGTTAAGTGTGATCTGCATCAGGTGATTATACAACTACAGGGAGGGAGGAAATCGGATACAAAGACTTAACAAGCTAGTCATTTTTTTTTCCTGTCAGAAGGCTTATATGAGTGTATGTTGGCTCAAACAACTTATTTCACCACTGTGCTGCCTGTTCGTGTATTAGGGCCACTGAAAGTTCTTTGGTAAGCACTTCCTCAGCGTGTGTCCTTGCAACCTCTCTAACCGTCCCTCAAGTGCCCTCCCAATAAGTCAAGCATGAAATGTAGACAGGGCAACCGAGGGCCAGACTATAGCAAAGACAAATAGCTCCGTATCCATTAACTTGTCAGCATAGGAGTCAAATGAACTCTCCATCTATGTTAATGGGATTAAGGAACATCTGCTCTCACAATGAACAGCCCAATCAAGTTCCACAAACACACAAAAAAATAAAGACAGTAGCCAATGTTGCTACAGCTGTGAGGAAAGATTGATTTATGTGTCCAAATGTTACATTTTTTGTGTGTGGGTTGTCGTCCATTGAGTTGCTTTCTTTCCAGTGTTTATCATGGCTGCTGATCTGACAGAGGTCTGACCTCTCACGGTTGATTGAAGACTATGCCATTTAAAACCAGAGTGAAGGGCAGTATAGAGGAAGGCTGCAAGTCATTGTTATTAAAAGTCACCTGCACATCCACCATAACCTTTACCGGCCAGTAAATGTAATGAGTTTTTAGCTATATCCCGATCATATGAATACATTTAAGAAGACCATCTTCTGTTAATAATCCCAACTATTTGCAAACAAAAGCTCCATTTTTATTCTGCACAGAGGCAACCAGCTGACTTAAAAGTATTTCATTTTAAGAAAATCAAGGACATACCACAACTGACTTTGTCATTAATATGTATGTCTTCAAAACAGCTCATTGTAAAAAGACCTTTCTAGACTTTTAAGAAAAGGCCAATATTAGGGCAGCTCCAACCAATTATTTCGATGTGCTTCTTTTGTTTTTTGATTTTTTTCAGTAAAATGTCTGAAAACAGGGAACTGTGCCTGCTATAATCCCTAAAACACTAAGAAAAACTGAAATAATATATTCCGATTGCTTGCATAGTTTGACCAACCATTCAAAAGCCAAAAATATTTATTTTGCAATTAAATAAGACAAAGAGATGAAGCAAATTAGAGCTGCAATGATTAACCAATTAGTTGCCAACTATTAAATTAATTGCCAACTAATTCAATAACCGAATAATCAGTTTGAGTGATTTTTAAAATTATCTGATCCTGGCTTCATCAACGTGAATATTTTCGGGTTTCTTTACTCTATGACACTATACGGAATATCTTTGGGCTGCGGACAAAACAAGACATCATCTTTGACTTTGGGAAACACTAATCAGCATTTTTCACATTTTTCTGACATTTGTTTTACAAAACAACTGATAGACTAGTTATAGAAAATAATCAATAGATTAATCTACAATTAAAATAATCCTTATTTGCAGCCCTACAGAAAGTCATCACATTTTTCAAGTATTATACAGCAAATGTTTGAAAAATGTGCTTAAAAATGAAACACAAACTTTAATCAGTTACCAGGTTTTTTGTTAAATCATTTTCCGTTGTTTCACTAATCAGTTAATGAACTACTCAATGCAGCCAGTATGGCACTGCTGCAGTAATTTGTTTACAAATCTTAGGTCACATATCTGCAGTGATCAATACATCTTATAACTCTTGACAATCACAGCCCAAAGTGCAAATACTACAATAACATGATGCATCTGAGGACAATGTAAGCGAGTTAGTCTGTTTTCCATGGCTCCATGATGTCTGAAGCAGTATTAGGTTACATGCAGCCAACAGTGTCTATCCCGTTCATTATCAGTCAGGTCTATTGTTTATCCAAATGTACCAGATGCCATTCCTGCCAGCAAGGAAGTAGCCTTCTGTCAGTCGCTCCCTCAAGTTTTGAACTGACCAAAATTACAGTCTGTGAACGTGACAAGTGACTGATCAGGCCAATTTAAATCCAAAATAATTCTATAAATCGCAACATTTTTACAGCTGTGCACTGTGTTTGACCAACTTTTTCCAAACGTGTTAATCAAGTGAAATGTTTAAGGGAAATGAACAGTGACCAACAATATTAACACTGATCATGATTCACCAATAGCAAACACTCACGTCGCCCCTCCAGATGGCTATCCATTTGCCTAAAAGGCTCTAATTGCGAGGCCATTATAACAAGACTGAGACTAAAATTAAGATGCATAAAATTCATTAAAACTGACTCTCTAAACAAGCACAAAAGCATCTTACATTTCCATACAGAAGGCCAACTGGTGCAGTCATGTGCTTTGTCCAGGCAGACAGGCTGAATCTCAAACAATGTGTGAGAGTCAGCACCAGTAACCAACCAGAGGAAGTGATGTATTGCACACTGACTTGGAACAATGCAGTCTGTTTTACCTGAAGGCGAATGTTTCTACCCCATCAATTTGTCTCACTGGACAGAGGCAACCAGTGACATCCTCAATAGAGTGTTTGTTAGCAGGTAAAGACAACTGCTACCTTTGAGAAACCACAAAAGGAAAGTATAACGTAGCTTTTGTGTAAAAAAAAAAGATTCCTAATCATCAAAATGAACTCTTCATGATGGTGAGTTTAAATGCTTTTGGACCTTTGTTCAGTCTGACTCTGGGTTTAGCAAAGTCTGGCAGTTACATTGCTAAAATAGGTGACCAAGGATGCCTGTAAGGATGCTCACAGATCAAATACTGTTAACACTCTCCATCCACCTCCATCTCCTCCTTTCATCAGCTATTTTATGCCAATGGGGTTGCAACTGTGCTCACCTTGGAACCAGATGGACAAAAATCCCTTTTACAATAACACAAATTTAACCAGGATATGATTAATTGAGGTACAAGTTCAGGGTGTATTTTTAACTTGCTGAGCCTTGAAACAAGCCAACCCACAGCACCTCGACTCCCTGCTTTTTCCTCTGCATTCATTATGCCAGCCTACCAGGGAGTATTATGTCTTGTAACGGCAGATTCAGAGTTGACACTGCGAGGCTTAGGGAGCCTTAGAAACTCTGCTTAAGGCACACTCCTGGTGTAAAGACTGAGGTCTGTCTGACATGCGTGACTCCTGAGGCAAGCATGTTGCTAAATGAATAGAGACAGGAAGGATGGCATGACCCACTTCCACAAGGACTATACTGCTTTCTTACAAATCCCACAGGTACTGTTCTGCACTGTTCACAGAGAATATACAGCGGGCAAAAGCTTAAATATTCCCAGAAACTGGAAGGGCAAAAGGAGGGGGGGCGTGGAGTGAGATGAATGCTGATCCAGTGAGTCAGGTGAATCTGTAAGCTTGTAACAATCTCCTCTCTACATAAGGACAGTTTTTGGTGAGACTCTAGACTTGCAATACACAGCTGACCCTCTCCTGGCGTCATCCTAATCAATAATGGTACCGTGATGCAAGTAATACAGGAGGCTCTCTAGCATATCTCCTCTGAGTGATAGCATCTGCTTCTGTCTAAAGCCCACACTGGAGAAATCTTTCCATTTATCTTTTTTTTCTTAATTCAGTTTGTAGAAGAAAAAAAGTGACGTCCTTTCTGGGGCTAGATCTGGACGTCTGTCTTTTTTTAAACAGGAGCAAATCAAACAGCTGAAGATTATTAGTGAGGGCGCACGAAACACTGAAGCAGTGCACATTTCTACCTTAAAATGTGCGCGCCTGATGCACGGACTGATTTGGTCCCTTATCACAGAGAAATTGCGCACGGTTAAACAATAAAAACAATGTGTTTCATCGCGTCAAACTAGTGTCCTTAAAACGCAAGTAAACCAATTATCTAATGAGTCGTGCAGAGATTACAAGCGGTAGTTTTGTGCTGCCAAATCGTACTGACAGACAGCTCGTATTCCGCAAACAATACAGTCTTTCCATGGACGCACACTGCATTTTGTCCAGCTATCCATGTGGGCTTCCCCCTTTTAAATCATCACTTGGCCACTTTTAGTAGCCAGGATGCTCCGATTGCTGGTGATCAGTTTACTCCCACGCTAAAGGGATAGTCGTGTAAAAAAAAAAACAAAAAAAAAAACAAGGATGTTTTAATGACAGCCAGTCACTTTCCCACTCACCTTTCACATGCTGCGGGACAGCGGCGCCTAAACACAGGGCGATGGAAAGCAGGAGCGGTCCCATCCTCTCACAATAAACAGCTCTGACTTCCAAGGTTACAGAGGTGTGTGGGAAAAAATAATAATAAATCACGGAGCAATAGCCAAAAGTTCTCCCTCCTGGGCTATAACGATTGCCCTGGGAGCTGTTGCTGTTATGTCCGCTCAGGTAAAGTCCTCCTCTGTGATAAAGTCGGCAGAGAGACGCGCTCTCGCACCTGGATTTGTTTGTTTTTTTTCCTGCAGGAACAAGTGAAGTGAGGCTGCCGGGTCCCCCTCAGCTGCTGCTGCCTTCCCCGCTCCTACCGCAGTGGTGCGATGTAGTGGATAGCGGCGTGTGCGCTCAATGCTCCTGGACAACTACTGTCAAGTGTCCCTGAGTAAGGTACGTAATCACTTCCGGTTATGACTTCCAAAATAAAGTCAGGCAATTAAATAAATTTGACTAAAAACTTGCTGAATTGGATTCCTAATGATGCAAAAGAGGGTTAATACATGACATTTTACAGGTAATATTTGATTTTATTTTGACAGTCTTTTTTATTGCATGAACTGCAATGCACTGGACAACTTTTTAAATATTACTCTAAGTTATTATTGTTATTATTATTATTATTATTATTATTATTATTATTATTATTATTTTGTGGCATTTATAAAGCCAAGTGGCATATGCACGATAATTTAACTCGTAAAAGTTCAGCGTTTGTTTTGAAAGGACAATCATTTAGCATCCCGTCTAGGCGTTGCAATTTGACGCAGCTTCAAGGACAGATCATTTGGCTCAGGAGGATGTGCGCTTCACGGCTGGTAACCGTAAAACCGACCGAGGCGGTGTCTCGCTGATGGAGACAACTCTTCCTCCTCCTTCTGAAGTGCACCCCCAAAAAGTCTGCCAGGGTTTGGACTTTAAATTGTGTATAATCAGCCTCCTTTGCCTTTCCTTAACCCCCCTTTTTAAACTCCTCATGGCTCTCTTTTAAACTCAGAGGAAGTTGGATAGCTGTTTCAGGCAGGCTTCTCCCTGGAAGGCCTTTATGGTTTTAAGGTGCAGATCTTGAACCCACCCAAAAGATTTAAGTAGCAAATTCTGTCATGTCAATAAGTTATTTGTGAACAACATCCATACATTTATGTGTCAGTTCCTCCTGACATCCTGCACTGTAAAATCTGACAAGATTATTTAATTTATCTTTTTTAAATCTAGTAAACAGATTGCCTTAAAAAAATGTAAGTAAATAGAACTATCAATCTCAATTTATGTTTACTTTATCTCTTATTGGTAAGTTCACTTAAAACTTTGTTATAGTTACTTAATTTTGTGAAGTTGCTGCAACTTGAAAATGACAAATTAAATTAAACCAACTTATTACGTTTTAGCAACGTAAGTAAATCAAGTAGGCTAATTTGTGCTATATATCTGTATTCTGTTGGTTCCAAACTAGTCAGTCATATCCATATTTTCTCCCAATTTCATTATTGGCTAAATCATCAAGTTAAGTCAGACTAATTTGGTTGACTGAAGTTGCTAATACTTTGAAAGAACAAGGTAATTTCACTTGTCATTTTTAAGTTGCAACAACTTCACAAAATATAGTAAATACAGCTACATTTCAAGTAAACTCAACACTTAGATATCAAGTAAAAATGATTTAAATTCTATAGTCTTATTTAACCTCCTTTTTCAAGGCAGTCGGTTTCCAAGATTATTTTAAGCAAAATCAACTTGTCACATTTTACAGTGTGTAACTCAGTAAATACTTCTTTTTCTTTTTTTTTTTAACATGATACTGTTTGTTGTCGTGGAACAGACCAAAAAATGCAGTTTGTGACGGTCACAGAAACACAGTGTAAAAACACTTTGATTTCAAGAATATTAAACGATAAAGCGTGTGTCCACATTGCAATATGCTTATCATTACTCCATTAATGACAGTCGGACAACTGTAGATGTTTTTCATGTCCTACAGCTTGTTTTTCGGTTGAAAAGTCACTGCAGCTCCTTAGTGGGATGACACATGTTCTGCTGATCTAACTGAAAGGTTGATCTTAATGACCAGCTTGGGATTTCATCCATCAGGCACCATTGACAAGGCACTGATGAAACTAGAATGTAAACTGCTGTAGGTATCTCACTGAGCTGTGGCATTTTCAAAATTAGATTATTTTGCACACAGGCAGCATCACTCTGATTCATGTGCCATGTGTGATATTTCAGCCACTGCTGATTGGATTTTGATGAAACTTGGGGTTAAATGAATCTGACAGACGAACTTTACCTCTTTTAAATTCACACTGATTAACCCATGGTGGAGACTATAATCACAGGTCAAATCGGGTGCTATTTTTCACTAAGCAGTTAGTTGTGTTGCATGTTAACTGTTGAAGTCCCTCTTCAGACACATTTTAATACCATAAAATAATGGACGTAGCTACAGTGATGTCATCCATTAGTTTGTGGACTGCTGTTTCGAACCCTTTAGTTTGGCATTTCGGCCGTCGCCATCTTAGTTTTTTGGAGCCAGAATGACCATATTTGGATGGGGGGTGGAGCCGTGGAGGAATGAAGAATATAGATCTGACTCACAGACTGTAGAAAGGCCTCACAGACAGCCTGTCACTCAAGGGGCCAGCCCTTAAACATGCATACGTTTAGGCCTGAATAAAATGTAAACTGGTGAGTTACAAAAAAAACCAAATTCACCCCTGCCTAAACCTAACCATCCGTGCCTGCACGTGCTTTTGTTGACATCCTGGTGTTGGTTGCTATGTGCTGTTGTTGCCTAAACATAAGCACATGCAGCATCATCCCACCATGTGATAACTGTGCTAATGCTAACTTTACTTACTATACCAACAAGTCCACTCTGTGCTGGAGGTTTCAGGTTTCTTCGCTGGTGTTGTGTTTAAGTTTGTTCCCCTGTCAATATGTGTTAACCCTCTCAGACAGCTATTGGCTTTCATATTAGGGATGTACCTAATCTATTTTGCCTGCTGTGTGTTTAATCTCAGATTTTAGGGAAAGTGGAGAAATGTGAAAACACATCTCTAGTTACTACCACACCAATATAGTCAAGGTCATTTAATTTAGGGGACATAAACATAAGAAAAACATATTTTTTTGAGTGAACAGGGACTTAAAGTATAATATTTGATGGGCAAAGTAGGACAGAGTTTGAAGTTTTCAATGTGTTGAAAATGTTAAAATGTTGTTTAGAACAATGGACTCCTCTTGCAAGGACATGTAATTTGGGATTTGATTTTCTCCTCAGGTGACATTTACTGTAGGTCAATAACTGGTCGTTAGGGAGAATGCATCATTTTAAAGAGACTTCACACACTCTGTTTAATACCATGCTCTAGCCTCTATTCCCACACATTTTAGTGAGTATTTTCCACAAATGAAAAAAAGGAGCAGGACAAGGCCCAGATTTTAAGCTGATGTCATCACCCAACATCCCATAGTTATCAGTCTGACCTTGAGGAGTTTCTGAGCTCCTCATCATGAATCATGAAAGATATCAAGTGTCTCATGGTTTAATGTAGATAGAAACCTATAACTGTATGCACTTGGTCAAGACCTATAAATCATCTGCAGTCCCGACAGTAAAGTCTGCTATCATCTTAATGAGTCGCCGCCCTCTATTCGTACGATCACAGCACCTCCCATTGTTTCAGCTCGCTCCAGCTCCATAGCAGATCATACTTAGTTGAAAACGTGATCTCTTTTAAAAGGTATTATTACTAAGGAGGATTACTAATGAGAAGAAAACAACTGGACTGTCTCATTGGTTTCAATTTAAGGATCCACTCAGGATATTTTGTGCTAATCCTACATATCAAGACAACACTTTTATAGTGATTTTTTACTGGTATTACCTTCTGTTTGGTGGAATTTACTCTTTAAATCAGATAAACATAATACCTTTCTTCTCGGTGTTTGACTACTGTGCAGTTACAACCATGAAACTGTCAAAAGTCCTCATTAGGTTTTAGTTTCATGTGTGCCGGAGAGAGAAAGAGAGAAAAAAAAATATCAAACAACAGAGAGATGATCAGAGAGGATTCACAGAGGCTTGCTGGTAAATCTGTACACTATATATAGGCCCTTTGACCCCCTCACTGTCTCCACTGCCAGCCTACACACTGAACACAGCTCCTACAACTGTATTCTGCAAATCCTCCACAGTCGTACATCTAAACCTCGCCACTGCCAGTCCTTCCTCGAACTCAAACTCCTCTCGTCTCCTTTGCCCTTGTTGAAAGGCTGAGCTCAGACCAGTGAATCCTCTTCAGCTCACACATCCATCCTCATTTAGGCCATGGGGACCCATTTAGGATGAGCAACGGGCTGGAAAACACAGTGACCTTCTCATATTTGACTCATTTACTGCTGTTTTTATTTCTGCTACTAAAAAACGGGCGCCATGTTTTTATTTCGGGCAAAAGTTACAGAGTTGGAGTTGGAGTGGCTACTATTTCTTTTGCAGCAATAATCCCTACCTTGAAGGGCATAGAGATTTTTATCCTTTTTTTCCGAATGGACAGGGGGAGCTAAAGAACCTTTCGGATGCAGGAGTAATCTCAAATTGAAACTTAATGGGTGAAGAATCTATAAATCCAGACTGAGAATGTACTATTGGCATGAGGCTTTATTATCTATCATGCCTTTAGCGTTTTCATAACCACAATTTTAATGAGGTTAACCTCTTTAAAACAGTGGATAAGGGGATAATCACTTTTTTCCTCCTTGCCTGTCTGTATTTCTATCTGTGTGCTCCCTCTTCCTCCCCATTCCCTCTGTCTCTCGCAGGGGGAGAAGAGCTTTTTCATATCCACTCACTCCCCCTCTCATCTCCCATGTCTCCAGGTTCTTGCGCTCTCCTTCCCAATCAGACTGCTGGAGTCGTGTTCAAGGCCTCCCTCTTTCTCTCTGCACTCACCACAAAGACAGTCTAACAAAGGCCTAAGGCAGAGAAAGGGAGAACGAGAGGCAGCAAAGGGAAAGAGGTGGTGGTGGTTAGAAGGGGTGGCGGGCGGCGGTGATGGTGGCGGGCGGCAGTGGTGGGAGGGGAGGCGCAGAGCAGGATGGAAAAAGCGAGATAGTAAAGGAGATGGATGAAGAAAGTGGGAGAGACAGAGAGAGCGAGGGGCACATTGAGACAGTGAGGAAGGCAAGCAACACTAAATTAGATGCTCTTGGAGAAGAGACAGTGAATTAATTCCAAAGAGAATATTGCATTGTATCTTCTTTTCCCTTCCTCTCTCAGCATTGGGACACAGTGCGGAGTTATGTGTTTCCCCCAGCAGGCTTCTCTATTTCTCTCCTCTCTCTTCTGTTAGTCCCAGGCCGTTGATACCACTGGCACCGGCTCATGCTTTCCCTCTCTTTGTCACTGTGCTTATTATTATCTTTTTTTTCCAGCGGCAAATGCACTGAGTGCTAACGTTACAAATGCACTGAAAATGAGATTTTGATTGAGCTATGATTGTGATGTTCAATATAATGCTACTTTGAGCATTTCTTTGTCATTGGAAATCTGACAAATTGCACAACTGCTATAAAAGCACTGGGTGTTTCATCTTTAAATAATAATAAAAAAAAAGAACAAACACAACTCTAAGATATTGCATTCCCATCAAAAGTCTTCTTATTTTTTTGTACTTTTACAATGTCATCCATTGCTTTTCAGTTTTCCAGAGTGAGCGAACCATGATACATTGCCTAACAAGGAACATTTTCCATAACTCGCCCCCACTGTGCGACCATAATAACAATGATCTGCCACTGTGCACCCTATCCCATCTGTTTCCACGTCGAATACGTCCAAGGCAGCAATCTGGTGGTTGCCTGAAACACTGGCCTGAGCCCCCACATCCACAAACCTGCATTTCTTATTTAAACGATGGCTGGAAATCATAATATTTGGCTGGGTTTGCTGAGTAGTCAGCTATGCTCTGCTGACGTTCCACTCTACAGATTTTTTGTCAGTTTGTGCTGAATGAATAATACAGTGATATGTATATCGGGCTCTGCTGAATGATTGACATGAGCTCTCACACTATTCTAAACTAGCCTTCTTATAGCTGTTTAATTAGCCGGGAATTTAGCCTTTAAGTCTAAGTTAGACATCTCTGTTTATTTAAAATCTGCAAGCGCTTACTTAATGCATAGTGTGCAAATAAGCCTATCTTCTACGAGTCTTAAATTCAGGGCAGTATCAGTGTCTGAAATTAATTTAATTTCAGACATTGCTACAAAAGCTGATGATACCAGTAATACCACATTTAGGATGCAAAAACAAATGTTTTGAGCAATCAAAGATTCTTTGTCTGGCTCAGCAAGACTCCTTTTAACTAAACTCCACAGATTCCTCAAACCAAGAGGACTTAGCAGGGTGTTATTTTAACAGACTCACATTTCTTGTTGGCTTTAAACAGTTTTTTTAATTAGAGACAGCTTTGTTTATTCAGATTTTCAGGCTTCAGTTTGGATCATTCAGATTTTGCTCACGTTATATAACTGCCGGGATCAAGGATAAGATTTTAGCAGCCTGAAAGTTAAAGACAGTTTTTCCTCTCGGATTGGGCAAATATTTTCTTCGCTGGCAGAGGCTTGGGATTTAAGAACAATTTATAGAGATGACACTCAGCCCTTTACTGAGGACTTCACTTCAAAGCCTGCGTAAGCGCACACTGCAATCATGACACACACAACTGCAACCACTGTTATACTTTGATAGAAACACACAAAACAAGGCAATAGTGGGAACATAAATGCACGGGTATGCCGGGGAGTGGTTCTTTAAGTCTGTGAGTTTGATCTTCTTTCCCCAAGACCTCATTTTCCACACCACAATGCCACATATCAACAAAAACAAATGGCTCAGAAGGACCTTATTTCTTGTGCGAAGATCAATATGCTGTTCACCTGCATGAGACAGCAGGATTTATAATGTTACAGTGTGAGTTATGAGGAAGTCCACCCCCTCCACCACCCTGATCATCAAAGACTTGAGTAAACACATGAACTCCACCATCACCCATCACTCCATCCTGTTGCTCATCTGTAGTCGTTAACAGCAAAGTGCTCACTAAAAGGTATTAGAGAGGCTAAAGGGAGGCTCCACTGATTAAAAGTGTAACCTTGTTTTGTGGTGCATCTTGAGTGAGTTAATTACAACTTGTTTGGTTTGATTTAATTAGCATTTCATTCAATCAGCTGTTCCAATGCTGGCTGATTGATCAAATCAACAGCCAAGGTACTGAGGTATTTGGCAGAGCTCTGCTTAGCATCTTTTCAGCTACAGACAGGTATAAATGTAGGCAATCTAAGCCAGTGCGAGTGATACCATAATGTGCTTATTTGATAGAAACGCATCTTTCTGTATGTTCTGTTATGATACAGGAAGACACATTTAGGTATTACTGATGAGTATCCTTTCTGACAAGCATGATTAAAGGCAGCATCTTTGCAGTATTAGCAGTATTTTGTTTGCCCTCTGCACTGACCTCAGTCTACACAGACCTCTTAAAATCTATTCAGCTTAAACTTAAAATATTTGGTGAAAACGTGAGTTACAAAGAAATTGGGCTTTGATTCTGGATTTTCCTAATGCAAGAGTTGCTCGAGATCTGCTATTAAGCCCACTTCTCAAGCACATTGACGCAAGTGACTCGCTCTCTTTTAAGAGCAAGGGCACATTTTTAGCCTACCCATAGAATCAATCAAGGGAATCACTGGTCTGTGCTACACTTGCCTGAAAATAAATTGTATCAGTAGTAGTATGTGAGGGATAATGGTAAGGGGTTTCAGGTAAGGATACATCATGCTTCAGCGAACTGCTTATAAAAACCATTTACTGAGGCTACTTAAGGCCTTTGTTCCAAGTGGAACCACAGAAAGTATTTACTGACACCCAGAGGGTCTCACATATTATCAAGCTGCACACAAAAGGCATTTGGGGATCACATGAATGTGTATTTGTGTTCATTGCTTGTTGTGTAAGTGAGTGTGGATTATTTTCTTGTAATTATGTCTGTGTTTGTGTAGTACTTAAAGTGTCATAAAAAGGCCACATAGACAACAAAACATTTTGTTACATGGCAGTCTGTCTAGAGTACTTAAATGATTGTTAAACACTGCAAAGTTTGCCTAAACTATTCATTTCACCAACATAATTAAACTGTCTACTTGAAATGTGTGATCTTATGGGGACAACTGTTTTGGGTGAATCAAATTAGGGTCCAAATAAAGGTAAACATAACCCAGCATACCAATACTTTGTAAAAATAATTCAAGCAAGAGTTTGGGGTCACATGGTTATTCATTTTCATGCTAAGAGTTAGATGAGAAGATTGTCTGAATGCTGAACATGAAGCTATTGCCAGCAGATGGCTAACTTAGCTCAGCATAGATACTTAAAATGTTGGCCCAAAATCCATCTTCTAGCACCATTCATGATTACATGAGTGTAGTTCACATGACTTGACTCTTGGTCCGGGCAAGCAACTTTCTGGAGTCTCAGCCTGTTCTCGTGTTAAAGTCGTCAAATACTGCCACGTTGTCAGTGATTTCGGCGTAGGATACCAACACCAAAAGTCACCTTCCATGGCGGTTTGTAACACAGCCGAATGGAGTCTTTTGTGGTGTTACATATGCCACCGGTCGGTTGGGTGGCACCTGTTGCAGCAGTATTATTTGCAGACAGGCGTAGTAAGAAAATACCGCAGTGGGACTGTTGCGGCTATTGGATATGCTGCTAGACGGCATCAAGTTGAAGTGCTGCAGTAAATATGTAATATAAGGAGCTGGAAGGTCCCTATGGGGCTGGCTATGGGGGGGAGTAGTGGATGGGTCCAACTAATCCCGGACTTTCACCCTGATACCCGGTGTTCGCTTCCCGTGTGAATGTTTTGTTTTCTTTTTAAAACCCAAAAACATGCTTCTACTGCCTAAACCAAACTATTCATACCTTTGTGACCTAATCCTAACCACCTGCTTTTGTTGCCTAATCCTAACCATGTACTTTAGTTGACATCCTGGTGTTGGTTGTGGCATACTGGAACACCAGCAGACACAGGAGGATAGGTAAGGCATAATATGCAGATGTGAGAGTCCACTGACAAAGTGGTGATATGTGACATCTAGGGCTGAGAACATGCTGAGTCTCCTCTGGTTGCCTGGCAAGTGGTCCAAAACAAAAAATCCACTCAACCCACAGTAAAATAGTTAGTTATTTGCACATCGGTGTCTGTAAATATTAAATGATCTGGATATTTTGTGTAAATTAGCAAGCTTAGAGGTGCTGTTTCTTTTTTACCAAGCCAGGCTAGCCATTTCCTTGTTTCCAGTTTTTGTGCTATGCTACATTAGTCAATGTGCTGGTGGTAGCTGTGTGCTTAGCATGCATACAGAGTGGTATCAATCATCTCATCTTACTCTCGGCAAGAAAGCAATTGGGCATATGTCCCAAGATGTCTAATTATTTGTTTAACACTAAGAGACTATAAATGGGAAAATTTTGCGTCTTTTTATTTACTTTGTAGTGCATAGTACATAGTTTCAGTAATTAACCCAAAAATGTGATTGATTTTTAGGCAACATACAGGGTAATTGAACACCTTTTCTCAAAGGTTTCTCAGGGATTCCAAAGCCAACACTGAACAACACAACAGCTGGAGGTGATGAGCTAGCTGCCCTGTGGATCTTCTCTGCCAAAAATAAAGAGAATACCCGGGTTTAGTCTGTGGAACTTAAGTCATTCATTTCAAATGATATTTTAAACACTTGACTCAAAGTATGAGTAAATGTTTCTGTGCCTTTGAGCACTCATAAAGCTGTTTTTCCCTCCCCACAGCCCAGGCATGATGATGATGATGATGATGATGATGATGATGGTGATGATGATGATGATGATAATGATGATACATCTTAAGCCAAAGCACATGCAGTCACTTTGCGGGTGGAAAAGGAGGAGATGAAAGAGAGAAACAAGAGGTGACACTTTACATCAAGCTTCCGTTTATGTAGAGTAAACAACAGTGTTGCAGTGTTTACTTACTCACGTGTGAGAACTTTTTCCTAAGTTGATTTTTTGAATAATTTCAGGAAGATGTTGACAAACTGTGATGACAGCAAATGTTGCAGATGAGTAAATGCTGTTCTTGCTGACATTTTAATTGTGTTGTTCAATTATTTGTGGGAGGATGTTCAGTTCAGATCGATTTATTCTTAAAAACATTGGACAAACCCAATGACTAACGCATACTGCAAACCATGTTTCAATGACTATGAAGAATTTATATACTTGGTCAATAGCATTTAAAGAAAACCGTGATGACAAATGTTTGAAAAACTAAAAGAGAGAGGACTCAGAAAAAGACAGAAGCAAAGAGCAATCCAAGGTTATTTTCTCTAGCAACGTGCATCCCAAACTAAGGACCTCATTTATAATGGAAACAAGCGTATGGGTATGTTCAACAATCCAATGCCCTTGTATTAGTATGCTACAGAAACATTCCTTAACTGGTATTGATAGAGAACAGCGCCCTGGAGACCTGGATCCTTTAAAATCTGCCTTCTCATGGAAGGTAATCAACCAGAACAGAACTATTTATTTTGCATTCCTAGCCAAAACCAATCAAAACTGCAATGCCCGAACATTATGCGCTCTGCAGGTTTATTCATAGAGAAAGTGGTAAGGTAGATGTTAAAGATTAATCCCTGCATCACCATTGACTGCCCTGGCAAAAACTATTAAATAATCAATAAGTTAAGTGGAGCTAGGATGGCCGCTGACATGACAGTACCATTGGTCCCTGGGTTACGATCAATACATCGACCCTGCTTGCGGATACTGTTCCCCTTTCCTCTATGGACTCTTCCGCCACCCCATGGTCTGAGGCTGAATACTGTAATATAATAGCTGTCAAGGAATGTTTGTGTCCATTCTCACCCAGCCAGGCATGTAACAGTAATGTTTATGCACCCCCCCCCCCCTTCCAGAATATGTAAATAATTCAGAGGTTATGCAAGGGATTGTCTTGGCTGCGCCTGTGTCAGGCAGTAAGAAACTCTCTGCTAGGCGAAGGAGGATTTTCAATGCTCTCATCCCCCTCCTTACAAAGCAGTACACTTGACATTTTTCCATTCCAATTCAAGAGTCATCTTTGAGCAGTGTAAGCTTTCCATTTTTTTCCCCCTTTCCCTTAGAGATCTGGAAAACAGCTTTGGGAACTGAGGACACTGTGGGGTAATTAGCAAGCTGCTGGTGGAAGCGAAGCTGGCAAAACAAAATCCGCTTTTCCTCATCGATAGGGAGATTTGAGTCTATCACGAGACTTCTGCAAATGCCAAGTTGCAATACAAGACCTATTATTTCTAATACATTTGGATACTATTCAGTTAGGCCTAGAACTGCAGTAAAATGTCAAAAAATGGAGACAAAATTGCTGAACATCGGCAAACATGCCTAATAAACAACTGTATTTCATGTACAGAAATATAGCATCATTTTGATTTAAAAGGATGTGTAAATTAATTTAAGAAGTTTGACCAAATTTATCTAAAATAACTGGTCCACAGACACCCTTTACACCTTGCAATGAACAGGCTGTTCTGATAAAACATTCTTACATGTTAATACAAAAAGTAACACCAACACATTTGTACACATCTCACATAATGAGCCAGTAATTTGTGCATAACCCAGGTATTTTGGAAGACTGTGGTCACATGATCAATGAGCTGATGGGAATAAACAAGGAAGTAGTCCCGAGCATTCTGTGCGGAGGCCAGTTGTTGTGGTGGATGGGTCACAGATCATCAGGCTGTCCCCCAGGACTTTTCATTTGAGATGGGTGTTCAGAACCATGTAAATTTTAAGTCATAAGGTTTTCCCTAACCATATTAAAAATTCCCTAAACCTAGCCACAGTAACATTACTAGCACAAACCTAAAAACACCAAACCATGATTTTTTTCTAAACCTAACCACAATAACTTTTACTGCCTTAATCTACCAGCCTTGGGCAGAGCATATCTGTAGAGAGGGAATTTGTTACCCACAAAAGTAACATGACAGATGCACATTTAAAATTCAACAGGAGCATTCGTTGCTAGAGGCCGGTGCACTATTGTGCAGCGCAAATACCAATAAAAAGAACGGCTGAGCATGACCAGCAATCACAACATTGGGTAATGGCGCATGCCGCGCGTAAACACGCACAAACCAACAAAACAACATGACCAGCAGCACTGTGTAAAGGTGCAGAAATAGGCACAAATAAACAACAACTGAAAATCATCACCAGTAACACTGCGTAAAGTAACACAATTAAACCATTGCGTAAAGGCACATAAATGCACACCAAAAACCACCACAATAACAACTTTGATCACACTAGCGCAACCAGCTGACCAGAGGCAAACAATTACACACACAACACAGAGAAACAACACTATAATCTTCAGCAATGAAAAGCAGACATGAAAAGAGTCTACTTACCCTCCCTGTCAGTACGACTCCGCTCCTTGTTGATGCAAGGACATAATGTCCTTGGTTTTAAACCATTTTCGTATATCCATTTTATTTAAAACAACATACTGCCAATGCAGTTTTTTTTAGTTTACATAGCTGCTCCGGTTTCTAGGCTTCTACTCGTTTGAAAACCTGCATGTTAGCTGGGCCAACAGAGGCATCAAACGGGCCGGCTCAGTCTGGCCTGCCCTCAACAATGGACCTGAAACCTACCCTCCATAATTTTATGTATAACGTAACTTTATGTTGAGGACATAACATCATTCATGGGGCGTCTTGACTATCCACAAGATTTCCTGCTGCTTTCCTGCTTTTAACTTACTTAGCTTGCTAATGGCTGCTATCTCACTGGTAGAGAACAGTTGTGTATGATTATGTATTTACATTTACATAAATTTTGTTTGCGTAAAGAAAACACAATTGCATTTACACTCGTAAATGTAGTCACGTGTCATTGACCACCTACGGAGGTGGTTTGGCTGATCAGATCAGGATCCGTTCTCGTTGCACTCTGGGTGCATTTAGACCTTTACTTTAATGCGACTGAGTTAAGACTCAGCAAAACAGACACTCTGACATGGCCTACAAAGATATTATTGCTGCTGCCAGATTTAAAGGAAATGGTTTGAAATAAAATGTGTGTTTGGCTCTGATCTTATATAACCTATTATATCTAACATATAACTACTCTGAGACAAATGTTGTCCCTCAGTATAGCAGAACCGGAGCAGGTTAAAGGTCTGTCCTGAGTTCCCATAACAACCACTTACACAGGTCTCCATAGAAAACCTGCATCTCAGGGGGTGTGCATGAGATAGACAGACAAATGCATATCCATAGTTTTGTTCTGCATCTTTACTACAGATAATTGCACACATGTGGGTAACAGTTTTTCCTCCATATGGCTGATATTTACAGTCATTTACATATTTTCTTTGGAAAAGCTGTCATCAGTTAGACACACATGCACACACAGCACATATTATACACAAGCAGTGAATCCTCTCAAATGTCAGTTCTAGGTCAACAAATGATCAGGAAGACAAATACGGTGCTTTGATCTGAATCTGACGTCAGGAGAACGTCTATCAAACCGCGGCCTAGATAATGAACTCAGTCATAAACTCGTTCAGTAAGAAGGAACACTCAGTGAGCCTAATTAAATGGAAAGCCTACAAAGAAACCAAGTAACATTTGATGTGTTATTGTCAAGAGCTTTCTCTTCTTTTTTTGTGACTGAGTAGATTGTTTTTCATTTTTTATTGCAACATAAATTTTATCGACCATATCAAACCCGAATCAGAAACCATAAAAATGTTTAACAGCCCAACATGAATGCAAAGCAGAGCCACCGTATTTTTGAAAAGACTGGAATTTATCTTGTTTTGAAATCCACTCACATTTTTCACACAGAAAAAAGAATTACATCCTACTATCTAATCACAAGTCTGGAGCAAAGGGTGGAGGTCTGTCTAAGACCGTACAAGAGCGAATCTCAGGTTACACTGCGTAAAGATAAAGTCAAGAACTTTTTGGCAGCTGAGATTTCCTGCTTGACTGATGGTAACCGATCGCCTTTTTGGACCACACCCCAGGCCTAATCCCAAGAATTTGTATTTCTTTCACCCACCACATGAGTCATTTCAGTTCAACTCCTTGCCAAAAAACAATCAGGACAAGCCCAGAGTACAAATAATTCTGGCACATGATTCGACCCTCTTCCCCTAGTGGTACCTTCAGCTCGGTCCTGTGTTCCAAAAAATATAACAGTAAGCCCGTAAGGCTTCACCAGTGGGAAGCCAGGGAGGGCTCACATGAGGCGCTAACCTCATTAATCGCACATTCAGTTGAACTAGAACAAAAACTAATTGAATGGACAAAAACATATTATTTGCACTCATCTACTGTATGTAGAAGCACTGTCGTGAGTCTGACACAATGAGAACCTCTGACGTGAGACAAACTGTAGTGTGCATGCACCAAAACTATGCAGGCTCCACGTGTTTGGATCTCTCTCCTGTTTTCTCTTGAAGTGTTGGCAGCGCTCATGAACACGAGACTTTGGGGAGTAACGCTTCCCAAATGGTCTGCGTGTTTTTCTAGTATCTGAGGAATTGCAGCTGTTTTTCCATTCAAGTGTGAATCTCCTTGCTTTGGGGAATTTTGTTTTTGGTGTCAGACGTGGTGCTGACATGTGAGTGTGTGTGTGAGTTTATGTGTGAAATGATATACTTTCAAGATAAGAAAAGGAAGATATATGGTCTTGGCAAAGCAACTATATGGAGGAATATTAAATGTTTCCATTTTTAATTTCCTGTGGAATACAGGAATGCACATTCTAGTGTAGTTCATTGCGTACTGTGTGCATACAGGGGAAGGTACTGAGGATCATTTGTCACAAGTGCATGTTAACTTTTATAATTGGAATAAAAATTTGAGAACAAAACTGTAAATGAGATAAAAGGCAGTTTGGATGACAACAATTTGGACTGCACAAAACTACTCTGAGCACATCAGAGACCCAGAGTTGAGTGTACAGCAGTCTAAATCCCTACATCTTCTTTTTTTGTTGTTGAGTGAATGAATTCCCTGTTGAACACACAACATCTCACTGTCAACACAACTGATGAGTAACCATTCTGTTTAGCTGTCACCTCTCAACCTCTCCTTTGAATGCTGTGTTTTGTCTAAAATAAAGCACATTTTTCAAATCTTGCCAATGAGTCTGCTTCCTGTTTATTGAACCCTGTCTCCTCATTTTTCTCCTGTGCAGATTTCCGTTTGACTAATCTCCTGTCTCCCATGCCAACAACACAGTACGCCCATGTGAACACGTCTCATACTGAACACAATCAAGCCCTCGCTCTCTCATTTCCCGTCAGTGTGTCTGTCACAGTCTCTCTTTTAAGTGTCTCTCTTTTTTTCCAAAGAATTGTCACCCAGGAGAGATGTCCCAGCATCTGCTATAGGTCACACTGAACATGAAGATGTAGCGCTTAAAAAAAAAGACGAAGTCGTGTCAGATATCATCCTCCTACCAGACCACAGGGTCACACTGGAATTCTTTACAATCCATAAAACTACTCAGGGAAAAAGATAAAGTTCATCGGAGGTGAAAATGAATAGACGCATTTAAAGGGAGTGTCAACAGTTCACTTGCTCTCTTTTGTTTGACTGATGTTTTCCCCATGGCATTGAAGGGAGAGGATGAATAATGAATGGGTCTTGCTGCAGTTTAGGTTATTCCCACCTGGAGTATCTTGTGGTTTTCAGGAACTGTGTCAAAAATAATGAGAGTGTACCCAAATGTTATTAAATTGTTCTAATCAGCCTCTTTAAAATAGTTGATATCATTATGTTAATTAGGACTTGTTATAGCCCAGATTTAATTTTCTGATGGTTATTGCTGTGTGTTGCTCTTACTTTTACCTGACAATGAGTATATATAACTGTTATCACTGCGTCAGTGAATGCACTGTAGTTAATGCTCTTTGTGTTTGTATTGTGTTATGGTCTGATCATTTTATTTCTGATAATGGTCATTATCAGAAATGTGCAGCTACTCTTGCAAGCGATGTGTTAAAGAAAATTCAAATAAGTGTACATTTGCATTATACTTTCATATTAGAAAGTGAATAACTGGTCATTTATAGTTTAAAGAGAGTGAAAACCATCAAAAACTGTATGTTGATGCTCACATTTTTGCCTTCTGCTAGAGAACGTCAGGGAAGTTTGCCAGCCTGCAAGAGAGACTTCAGGGCGGGTGGAAAGTCTTGAAGCAGTGATATGTCTTTAGACTAAATTTATTTATGTGGACAGAAATTCCAAAGGGGGAACTAAAATGAAAGGGGCAAAATGAAAATATCTGCTAAAGCGATGTCTATCTACCAGCAGTAAAAATGCTGCAGTTAGGTTAACACCACCTATTTTACACATCAAAGTCTGTTTACAGATCTTTTGAAGAACTTCTGCACACGTAAAAAAAAGATGCATAAAGCCTTGTGTGGGTTCAGAGGAACCTGGAGGAAATCTGATAAACTACCTCAAGTGATGTCACTTGAGTCAGCATCATTTGGGGTTGAAGTGCCTTGAAACATCAAACAAAACAGCTGTCAGTCAGTGTCCAGTAAGGGTATGTTCCTAGCACTAGTCAGTCCTTGTCATCTATTTCTCAGTTGGTTCAGCATGCTGAAACTGGCAGAGCCTATTGGTGAGTGAAACTGATAAACAGTTACTAACAGTAATGTTTAGTGCATTGGGAGAGAAATGGGAGCGAGGAAAGCGAACAACCAACTAAAAGTCAAGGGGGTGTGAGATTGACAGAAACTTGTTATATTTGGTAACATTATTATTTTTTAGCCATTGAACTCATTATCAGAAACAATTCTTAATTGTGTTATTGTTTGCTAGTGCATGATAAATATCCTTTGTTCTTTTGACATTGTGTTGTATTATTAAAGACCTAATAGGCTAACTAGCATCTTAGATCGGTCCTTTGGTTTTCCTTTTTTGACAGACAAGTATAGACTATTGCCGCCATGATATGGAGAGTCATCTTTTCTCATATAGGTGCAGAACGTACGTGCTAGGTGATTGTGGCTCTAGTCTTTGCGGAGGGATAGACAACTATTGCCCGCTTTGCACTCGACTGCCACGTCTACATATTACGCTCTAGGTATCCCTCTGCATCTGCTGCCAACATTTCTCGGATGGAGCTATCATGATGTCAATAAATGCACATGGTGGGATGTCGCTGCACATGGTTATGTTTATACAACACAATCACATGGTAACAAATACTGGGATGTCAACTAAAGCACATGCTGGCATGTGTGGTTAGGTTTAGGCATATGAGGCACATGGCAAGGTGTAGAAAAACACACATCACACTCAGACTGGAAGCAAACACTGGACTCCAGGATGAAAGTCTGGGGTTTGTTTGATCTGTCCACCACACCTCGTGCCCACCCTACAGTTACCTTTGCGCTCGTTATATTAACTCATTACAGGCAGCGTTTCAGTCTGACGCCATCCAGTGGCGTATAATTCGGATGCGACAGGTTCCATTAAGCTACATTCTTGACTGACATCAACCGTCTGTGTATTATGCTGCATATAATAACACTGCAATTGTTTCTTTCCAGCTGTGTTCTTAGCTTACACCTTCTGTTGGTGTATAATGTGGATGTGAAAGGTGGCTTTTTGGGCGTCATGATCATAGGCAAAAAGCACTGAAAAAGTAGCGATATTTGACAACTTTGGAATGAGAACGGGCTGAATCAGCACAACTTTTGGACTTGCCAGCATTTATTTGCAACTAGTTCTTTGAAGTCGGCTTGGTGTCTCTATGCCTAAAAACTACATGTTTGAAAAAATAAGCCAAAAAAAAAAGGTTCAGAGTTAGAAAGAAGCGAGTTTCCTAGACCTCTGTAACTCTCTCCTCTTCTCTGCTAGCAGCTTGAGGCTATATTAGCCACTTCTAACATGACAACCCCTACTCTACCAACAGTTGGTGGTCATGTTTCATTACAGGTAATTTAGAGAAGACGTTTGGACAGGGAAGGATATTGAATACAAAGACTATTTTGTTGCACTTCGAGTTACATGCTTAATAGGTGGAGTAGTCCCTCTGCATTTCCTTGAATGATTTCAATTAAAATATTAATTTGGCTATAAGTACACTTTTGCCTATAAACCAAAGAAAAATTGGAGACTTTAAAATGCTTATGTACTGTGTGGTGATGTCTACTTGCAACTTCTAATGCAGATTGTATTGCTCATACTCAGGCCCAGAAATAAGTTTAGCCATGCAGAACCAATATACAAGCAGCAATTCAAACATTTTCGGAGCATCACAGATATTAAAAAAATATATGGCAATTGAAACCATTAGGTCAAGCATATTTAAAATTCATCAAAGGCTGTATTAAGATGATATTTCTCTCAACTGGGCTTAGACACAAATTCACACAGTAGGAAAGGAGATCAACATTTTTTGTGCATTCTGCATATGAACAGCTTCCTTTCCTTGGAATGAATGAGCAGCCATGTTTGAGTACTTCATTCATTGTATAAAACATTCATGTATCTACTTCAGTCCAAACCCACCATCGGATCTGGCAGCATACCGCTTCAAGAAGGCTAGTCAAGGGAATGAAGTGGCACTCGTGACTGAGTGCCACTTCAAACCCTGGAAACGGGTGCTTTCCTGCCCACTTCATCTTCAGTATGGGTGGCTCATTTCCAGGGGGGTCTGCATGCATAATGTCACATCACCACTGAACATGTTGGAGTATCCAGCCCCCATTTTCTGTCTCTGACACAGATTGATAAGTCACCGGCAGCATTCTCATTCACATTGGCACCCATGTTGTTTTTTCACCTGAGAACAAGCTGTCGGCAGACAAATTCGACAAGTGGCCAGACGATTTAGGGGCAGGAGCCCTGCTAGTGTAGCACCTCTTATGCTTATCAATATTTAGTTCTATTAAAGTTAATGCACTGTGCAAAAGTTTTTTTAATTGCATTTTTATCTGGCCAGGTGCCAGTCGTGCCTTTTGGGGCATTATGGCTATAGCAGTAGTGTACATGCATTAGAGGGACTTTCTTGGCCTAAATTAAGATTCTGCACTTTGTCTCATGCTGTGAGCTTGTTTGGGGAACCAGACAGCCTGATAGGAAGTGCTGCCTCAGAGGCTTAACTTAGGGCATGAAAGCCCCTTTGGCAGTACACGCCAGATTAGCAAAGACACTTGCAATGAACTTAGGATGTAAACAATGTCATGGTGTAAGGGTGGGAAAGAAAGGTGGACTTTTTAATAGGTGCTTCGAAGTCAAAATAAATTGCATAATATAGCATTACTTGTAATACTGTTGTCATGTAAGACATAACAGTACTGACAAACGTGCAAGTGTAAAATTAACACTAACGGCCCAGTCACCAGAAGAAAATGTTGGCATTCTACATTTCTGCAAACCACTCATACATTTGTACGTTTCATATCATATGAATGTGACGGAGTTATGATGACATGTCTATGAGTTGACTTTTTCATTGGGAGGTTGAGGGGACAGTGGTGTGACATCATGCCTGGGTGAGGTGGCTGCCATGCTGCAAACAATTCATTCATTCGTTATCTGTAACCGCTTTTCCTTGCAAGGTTTGCGGGGGGGCTGGAGCCAATCCCAGCTGTCATCAGGAGGAAGGCGAGGAACACCCTGGACAGGTTGCCAGACTATCGCAGGGCCGACACATATAGACAGACAACCTTTCACGCTCACAGTCACACCTACAGGCAATTTAGAGTCACCCGTCAACCTGACCTGCATGTCTTTGGACTGTGGGAGGAAGCCGGAGACCCAGGAGAGAACCCACGCAGACACAGGGAGAACATGCAAACTCTGCACAGAAGGGCCCCCGCCCACGGACCGAACCCCATTCCAACCTGGGATCAAACCAGGGACCTGCAAACAATTATAGATCATTATTCAAGCCCAACAAACCACAAGCCACCAAAAGCGGGTGTTTATTACCAAGACACTGACTGCATGTCCTGCAGCAATTATGCCACCAAAAGTGGATGTTTTTTTTTTTTTTACCCAGACACAGACTGCATTTCCAGCAGTGATTATGCCACAAAAAGTGGGTGTTTTTTCCAAGACAATGGCTTCATTTCCAGGAGCAACTGTATCACCAAAAGTGAGTGTTTTTAGCATCATTTGGTAGCATCTCCAGCAACAACTGTGCCACCAAAACTGTATGGTTTTCTTTGTTGTTGTTTTTTTTATCAAGACTTCCACAGAAATTCCAGCAGTCTTGGTGTTTTTTTAATTCATTTACATTTACATTGACAGCATTTCCACCGATGATTGTGCCATCAAAAACAGGAGAAGTTTAAAAGGTAAACATTAAGCCAAAAGACTGTTTTTTAGTAACCATAACCAGGAGTTTTTTGTGCATAAACAAAACGATACAGTAACCCCAGCATCTCCAGCTATGACTGTGGCACCAAAAGCAGGTGTTTCATGTGCATTCCTTAACCACAAGATAACCACACATTAACCACAGCGTTGTTGTAATGAAACATATCTACTGCATAATAACGCATTATTGGTACATGTCTGTAGTTTACAGAGATGCACAGTGACATAAGTCATTTTGGTAATTGGGTTGACATCCATTTAACAAAGCTGGGATCTGCGAAAAGACTAAATATATGCACTAGATGTATCTTTATTTTAAGAGAAGGAAAGAATTTGTTAGGTTTGTTGAATAAATTGTATAGCTCTGTATATAAAGTCTGACTAACAAATAAGCAATTCAGTAAGTCAAGGTCATCTAATAATTTACAACCGCACCAACATTTCTGCAGCACATGAAGAAAGAAGCAAAATAAATTCTGCTCTAAGAAGAATGTGATGATGGTGGTATTTTTGAATCTGAAAATATGGGAAAATGCTGGGCTTACACGCACCAGCAATGCTTTTTTTCTTTTCTTGAAATTTAAATATGCAACCATCTGTGGTGATTCACATTGTGCTCGGAGATGTGCGGTAATCTCAGAAGCCACTGATGGTCCATGATTTCCAGGAAGCAGTGGGTTCTCCGGCCATACCCGTGGTGTTATCTCTACAGGCAGAATATTTTGTAGGCTCCAGGATTCTGTTGCACTATCCTGCCTTTGCATACATCTATGGGGGTTGTTGACAAACAAAAGAGGGAATGCTGTGTGCCTCTGACAGAAACTTGATTCCAGCTCTGCAGAAATACTAAATGGTCACAAGCAGTACAATTCACTTTGGAATCAAGGTTAATCCTGATTGTACTGCAATCAGGAAGGCTGAGCACATACTAACTTGACATATGGTTTGGCTCTGTGTCGGGGTTTGGGGGATTATTTGCAATGCACTGTGCATGGTAGACCGCCTGTACATGATTACAGCAGAATCAGTTTGTGATTGGAACTATTGTTGATGTTTCAAATAGCCTTGCCACAATGTGGGTGTTGCAGGCTGCAATGACTTTTCTGAAAATCACTAACCTAAAACTTAGAACAATTTTTGCTGCATGTCTTAAAAAAAACAGTAAGGCATGAGAAATTTTCAGAAACATACAGTGACGTTAGTCAATTCCAGCCCATTCTCATGCTGAAACTGACAAATACAGCTGCTTTGTCAGGGATTTCTGTGTAAGATACTGTTTTCATACGACTTCAAAAGGTTCCGTCTATTATAACACTGTTCAAAGTTCTGCTGCTATACAAAACAACGTCACCCAACTGTGAATAATACCGCCAAAAGCCACCTTTTATGGCGGTATTATTCACTGTCGGGTGGCGTCGTTTTGTATAGCAGCAGGAAGGAACTTTTCACAGTGTTATAATAGACGGAACCTTTTGAAGTCGTATGATTACCCGCTGGACAGCAACAGGTCGAAACGCTGCTGGAAATGATGTAAAATAAGGAGCTTAAAAAGGTCCATATAGGTTGGGGGTGAAGGGTGGTGTTCACTTCCTGTGTGATGGTACAGCCAAAACATAATGTTTCCCCCCCCCCCCTTTTTTTTTTCTAAACTTAACCACCCCTGCCTTTGTTGCCTAATCCTAACCTTGTTTTTATTGTTGGCATCCTGGCATTGGTTGCAGCAGGAGGATACCTGAAGCATTCTACATAGATGCGAAAATCCCTTGACAAAGCGGTTATATGTAACGACTTGTAATGAGAACGTGTTGTCAATTTTGCATTAAGTTTTTATTGGCTTTTCTCCAGCATGGATTTAAAGGAATAGAAATATGCATATTTATTTGTATGCTTAAAGTTAGATGATTACTGTACCATAAATATGTATCTATCACAAACAGCTGGTTAGCTTAGCTTTAGCACAAATACTGAAAACCTGGGGAATCAGCTTGCCTGAATCTGGGTTAAATTGATCTGAGACCGTCGCCCTGCAGTCCCTGCATTACTCACATGTACAGTAATTACAGCAGATGATGGATACCCTAACACAGCATGGAGCCCATGGCTTAAAGCCAATGTGGCATGCTAAGAACACATACTATACTAAGTATGCTGTGTTGAATAAATGTGTTGTGTATGTCGTGTTGAATAAATGTTGAAGCACTTAATAGGGCCAATATATCGTATCTAGGAAGTAAGAAATACTGTAGCACAAACTCTCAGTGAGTCCAAGTGTAAATCTTGCTGGTCTGGTGTGAGTTAGTGGCCTTGGAATTGTATTACTCACTGGGGGATAAACAGCACCTTGCTGGATGGATATGAAAAGCAATTACATTATTACATTGGAGCTTCAAGACACAATCATGGCAAAGTGACTAGACACCTTTTCACTGCGCACTGTAACTCTCCTATCTCTGAACGCTGTGTTTTGTCTTTGTTCTCTTTTCTCACTCCCAGCTCAGAGCTTTTCACTCCGGGGACATGACGAGGACAACACAACAAACTGGTGGTGGGGGTCAGGAGAGTTGCTGCTGGTGACGTGTGCTGTGTCCTTTATGTATGTGTGTGTGTGTGTGCGTGTGTGTGATTTGTATGATTTGTATGTGCACAAGTGTGTGTCTTTATACTTAGCATACAATATGTGACACATGACTGTGTGCAGGGGTTACCTAACATGCTACTTGCTTTTATGTCTGTGTATGTGTCTTTGTATATGCTCCATACATTAATGCACAGTTCTTTGCTTCGGCCTTATTTTAGAGTGTGTGGTGGAGTTGTTGTTTTTTTGCTTTTTTTTTGTCTTTTGTGTATATTTTAGGAAACCTTGGAATTGAGTTGAAATGATTAGCCACCTGGATAAGAAAAAAATATTGGCATTATTATTTTTCAAGTGAAAAGAAATTTGAAAATTTTTTATATAATGTTTTATATAATTTTAATTTGGATATATTTGGATTTTGGACATTTGACGAAAAAACAATTTATTTATAATTATCATCCAATTAAAAAAAATCTGTAGATTAATAGAAAATGGCAATACTTGTTAAATGCAGCTAGGGTCAGCTATCATTTAGGGTTTTTTTACAGATACAGATCGTGCCAAAACGATTCTTTTAAAATGGTACCGGTGTCTAAAGATGCCTGAACTTATACTTTTTTTTTCTTCAAAATAAAGCACAAAATGCTTGTAAACACACAGAAGAAAGTTTTTGTTCTAATTACAATGGAGAACTTGAACAATATATTATGTCTTAATAGTTTAAAGTACACTTAGATGTATAAATATGAAAAAATACAAAAAGCTTTTAACAAATTCATATAATACATAAAAACCTAACTTAACTACAAAAATGTAACACAAAATAACAATTACAGTAATAATAACAAAATCATTTTTGAACTAGGATCAGTTATTGTTTCCATATCTCGGGAAAACCTCATTAGCCAGATATTTCTCCATTATCTGTTTAGGAGTGGCTGAGACTGTCACCACAATCAGAAAAGCTGGTCCACCTTAACAGCCCACCTTACAGATGTCTGGTCAGCTTCCAGTGTGAGGTTAACTTTGCTAGCTATCTTCAGGTCTAAGTGCTTTCCCTTAAATCAGCAGGGGGCAAGCAAATCACGGGATCATAGCCAGGGTCTTGAGGAGCACAAAAGCCTGAACTGTACACACACTGCACTGCTATGTCATGCTCTCTCTCCCCCTTTGTTCAAATTCTCAAATGCAAGTTTTTGGTTTGGCCCGTTTCACTAGTGAGTCAAGTGGGAACACCAACCTGTGATGTAGGCTGTAACAGAGCACATAGAGTTCAGTGGAGCAATGCTTTTCCTCCACAGCAGATTTAGTGTGGAGATGCTCTTAAAGAGCAGGCAAAGGTGCCACCATGAACCTTAAGACCTTAGCAGGATGGATCTCTACTGTGAGTGGCCTCTGCTGCTGGGTATTTTATCACAGTCCATTTAATGTTTCCATGGAGACTGGGCTATGCGAGTATTTTAGCTTATATCACCACTACTGCACCTACTGTAAACCACTGTAACAGTTTTTCCCCTCCCTTTTTCCCCATGATATATAGCATGGAGCTTCAGGCTTAACAGCAATGACTGTTCAAAGCACCCTTATGGAGCATGTCTATACTGCTACTCATCTAGAGCACTATGCTTTTTTTTTCGTCTTCTTTTTTTAGTGTCAATGTTATCAATACCCTGTAGCATGAAATGAAAACTAACATTGCCTCTTGCAAACATATCACCGTGTCCCTCAAAAACACCAGTGTACTGTATAATCCAGCACATCAGGCAAAGGCAAAATGCTGAGTCCAAGAAACCTGTCTTCTGCGAACTGTGCTGCCTCCCTTCGCCTTTTCTGCTTACTCGTACACTTTATCTGCATGCAATATTTACTCAAGACATGGGTCTTCACCACACAGACAAGAAGATGCCTGCCTATTGCATCTGATTTCTCTGTTTGCCGTTGGATCTCTGCTTGATTAATATTGCTCGTCCATTAAAAGAACTATCCATAAAGTTGTCTTTGATGATAAATGGGAGCCGTGTAAACAGGAGATATGGGATATGTAAATGACTCTGTCTTTGGTGTGCTGCTTGGTCCCCAGTCAGATATCACATGGGAGGATTCTCCAAGTCTTGGATACAGAAGAGAGGGAGGTTGATATGAAAGGGGTTCCTGGGGGTTTGTGCACATGCAAGTGCATGTTACAGAGGGAATTAGCTCTCCAACTGATGCAGGCAGTTGTTCTATCAAAGGGGACTGCAAAATGAACCCGATATACGATACTCAGATATGACTGAATTATTGATGTCTTGGATTCGGAGCAGCAAGATTTTTTTTTATTTGTATGGAAGGATAGGATTTAGGATCTCCTTTTGTGGCTTTGGCATTTACACAGATTGGGTAGCTCTTGAAGCTGTGCTGAATGAATGATCATAATGAGTAAATTTAGGATTCCTTCAGATTAATAGGGAATGGTGCCTGGAGATATCAAAGGCAGAGCGGCTGCCAGTGAAGTTAAAAATAGCACCTCACAATGAAATAAATAACTTTTTCCAACTTGTTAGTGAATTCTCTGCATCACAGTCTATTCCAAGCTATACCAGACTGTATATTTAACTGGTTTATATTAGAGATTTCCAGTTTTGCAGGTCCAGTCTAGTGTACAAGATTAAACAGATTAGATTTAATGCAAAGGACCATTTAAAACTATGACACGATCTGGCCAATCCAAAAGAAGCCTACATCAGCCAGCTGTGCTGACGGCATCACGGGCCTAAATCCAACTTTTATTGCATTAACAATAAACCATATGACAATGCAACTAACATAATATTATGTTAGAACATTTGTTAATAAACGAACTATTGAGCCACTCGTGTCTGACAGGCTGTGAAATGAGACCTGCAACATGAAGGAGATTAAATGGTGGGAGTGTGGAGAGCAGTGCACATTGTTTGTTTAGTAGTAAGTTAATGTGTCTTTTGAGGTGACTGTATGACCCTATAATATAAAATACGCATCTTCAATATTTACAAGTTGAAAAGACTGAAACAACAAAATGCTGGTGCACTCATTTGCCGTTTTAAAAGTAAATTTGTATAAGAAATACATGATCAGATATTGTTTGCTTGAGGCCTAAGTGTATTTAAACTGGGCTTTGTGTTAAATGCTGATACAATTTTGCAGTAAACACACCAAGGCCACTTTAAAACCTGAATCCAACCACTCAACAGTTTACTTTAATATCCAGCCTCAAGGTTCTGTGGGTTTTTCTCGGTTGTTCACTTACCTCTAATATCACTGTCAAGCACATACGTTTTATTAACAACACAACTTGGCTGACCCTGATCACAACCAAAGAGAGACAGCGACAGATAGCGTTAAGAGCACCCAACATGAATCCTTGTGTCCAGAGTCCAGCATATATCCCATAGCTCTCTCCCCACAGAGGCAGTTCCTGCGGTGACTGTAAACTATAAAAGATATGGACCTATCGATTCCTAAAGGTATATTTACAGGAATTCACAGCCCTCCGTGGACAGGGCATATTCCTCAGAACTGAGTAAAGATGTTGATTAATTGTACGGTGTCAACGGTCAGGATGAGAAGAGTCCAGATGGGGAAATGAGCCTGGTTCATAAAACTGACAGATACCTTGGATAGGGGAGGAGAGGAGATCATGCCTATAAATGCACTTAAGTTCCCACATAATACATGTGGATGTTGATCTGGTGAGCAAAGGAAACTCCGCTGGGGTATGCTGGTGTTTTTATTAAGAAAACTATGTCTTCTGTGATTGGATTACAAGGTCAGAAACACAATATTCTTGCAGCACTTATGCTTTTATTATGTGAATCATAAAAATAAAGAGAGAAAATAATAAGTCTGGAGTATGAGAGCGTTTTGTGGTTCAGAGTGATAGAAATATTTCAGGATAGCACTGAAATAATTTGGCTTGGAAAGTAACTGAGTGAGTTTGGCTACTCGAGAGTAAGCCCTCGGTGTACAGGACTATCTGGCAAGAAGACAGCCACTCATCATTTTGTGGAGACCATCTTGCCAAAGGGCCTGTATTTATTCCTGTATATGAGAGCTGTGTAATAGTTAGAGGATTCCAGAGGAACATAAACCACTAAACCTTTGAAACATCCTCTCCCCTTTACTAATGAAGCAATGTGTTTGTGTCTGTCTCTTACTAAGTTTTGAACAGATTTATCACGACAACCTCACAGGGTCACATCCAGATTGTTACCAGTAAATCAGGTAAAGCCTCATCTCTGTATTCAACACCCTTTGTGTATGAAAAAGGAGATAATATGTGGATCTAGCACAGAATGACTGAGGAAACATCAAACACAACTCTGTGGAAAATGTGAGATGTCTGTGATGTTTGCTTATTTATGATTTATTCATATTCTTCTCCTGGTGTAACATGCTAAAGGCATTTGGCTTTGGCCATCTCCAGGCACAGGAGTATGCCTGTCAGTCAGTGAGCAAAATTGAAGAACCATACAGACTGTTTATCTTCTGTCTAGAGGAAGATAACACTAATAACACTGTCGGTGCACCGGCATAAGCAACACACACAGCTTCCTATTTTGTTGACTGCAGAAGATTCAATGCTAAATACAGGATATAGTACTGCAGCAATATGCATGATGCAGAAGCACATTCCTGTCTATACGACATCACACTCATCACACTATCCTACAAAACACGTGTAACAGAGGTTCCTGATTTATCCAACCAACCTTGCTGCCTGTATTTAAATGAAAGGTACGTGTAATTGCACCTGAATTTTTCGGTGTTAAAATTTGACGTGTCCTCATAAAAAGATTCCTATGATATTCCACGAAAAAATGCACGCACAACGGTTTGTATGATCTTTTACGAATTTGTGCTCCATAGATGGAGTAACATACTTGACATATAGTTACGGAGGTTAGTTTGAGACAAGTAAAGTTCATGTGGTTGGAGTTAGGAAAAGAAACACGGTGACGATGTACCTCAAAATGAGTCAAAGTTCACTCAAAGGTCACACATTTCTAAACTCATTCTAAATTCTGAACTCGCAGAAAGTCCCACGTTTAATAACCATTCACCACCCCAACCTGCCACCCTAAAGGGTACCAACCTTCTTTACTCCTATCAGCATACTGGTCACATGATTGCAAATTCCAATTCTTCCAAATAATGTGGGTTATACGCAAATGAGCCATGATTATATTGGACTTACTTTCCATAAAAAAAACAAACAGTGCATGAGAACAGCCTGTAAAATTTGCTGCTTCAGTGTCAACTTCAATGAAGATATTTGAACAAAGCACTCAAATTGAAGTGCAACAATCATCTGTATTGCAAACGTGTCCTGTCTTTGGCAGCACATAATAGAAAGCAGAAGAAAGCAACAGGCTTCTATGAATATTATGCTGAGAGATGTTATTATCTCGGACAATTTTTAAAAAACTATATAGAATTTGTATAAAATAGACATTTGTATTTTAAATGGGAGTTACCAGCAACTGCAGATAAAGATTATAGCATATTAAACAATGTTAACAGACAGGCAGCAGGTTTTACACATGCAACTAATCTCCCTGACAAATTAAATTTTGTTTTGGTGTTGCAAAAATCTCACTATACACACCGCACAACTCCTGCCATGCAGATCTGTGCTGCTGTGTTTGTGGCTCGATGTTCTGCCATCTGTGAGTCTTGAAAGTATTTTTGTACAAAATTCATAAGTGGAAATCAAGTCACCAATGGTTTGGTACTATGCCATGGCCAGGGACATTGGCAGAGAAGTAGCCAAACACTGCATGATTGAATGATGATTGGCTCAAGCAGTGGCAGTAGTGTGAGAAATAAAAAACCCTCTTATCATGACAAAACAGACAAAACTGTTCAGACATGATAAATGTCAAATGTGTGCCCAAACACATATTTCATTGCTTTGCTAGTGCAACTTACATTATATCACAGAAAATGAATTCAACACAATAGACTGCAGTTCCTCAGCCAGAGTGACTCAACCATAATTAAGTGATGTGATACAGTGTTGCGCAAACAATGCTCATAAGACAGAATAAAGGAACCTACCTAATATCTCCAAAAATATTCAGTAGGTATTTATGGAGCCTGGAGAAGATATAGATGTTGCTTTTTTTTCCTTTTTTTCTTTTGAGGTAGGATCTTCACAGTGGATCCCCATAACAAATATAATAACAAAACAATCCGCCGTGTTATTTGACTAGCACATGCTTGCCTAAGACAAATCAGATCATCATGAATCATCATCCCAAGCTGAAGGCTTCTTTCCACTCAGAGCTGCCATTAATATTGCATGCTACAGTTTTACAGCAACCTATTTGTCATGTGTCATGAAACTGCAGACACTCTCACATTTATAAATTCTGTAATGCCAGAGAGGCAGAGACGCACTAAACCAGAGATAGCTAGCCCACAATGCTGTAAAATTACAAGTAGTCATATGTTGACAGGTTAATGACCATTCGACTTGACTCTCATCTGACTGAGCCTTTTTTGCTGAGCACACAATGAGATTAGTGACATAATTTATGTCTTATATGATTACACCATTATGCATTTATAAAATAGCTGCACCATGGACTTGTTTGATTTGGGTGGGGTGGTCTAAAAGGCTGATGTGCTCTCATTCAATCATGTCACAACAATTAAGAAAATAGCCTTCTTCACAAGTGTGTTGCATTTTGGCTGCCATTCTCATGTACATGCATTTTTGCTAACAGCATTTGAACTTATGTCAGAGTCACCACTTTGTCCAAAACCAACCGTTAAACCAAACTATTAATCCCTGAAAGTCTCGCTTATCTTGGTTCCTGAGAAATTAGTCTTTAGCAACTGAAAACTATGCCCTGACAGCATTTTTCTGAAAAAACACACATTGCATCAAGATCTCCATTATGACAGTAATCAGATTCGTGAATTATTTATTTCCTCTATATCCTAACACTGTAAGGTTCAAAACAAACGAAACTCAGCTCCAATTTGAAAGGGTCCAAATTTTACGCAGGGACGCATCGGATTGATTTTCACAGTTACGCTGATGATAGGTTATTGAATATTTGTGCATTATGTCAGCTCCATTGAGAATTTCATTGATTGCACTGACAAACTGACAAAATGTTGGCTACTATTTGTGAACAGTATAGCCAGTGAGAGCGAAAGCCAACCCCCGCTTTGACCACTTGGTTTTTTTGCTTTTACTATATTCACCTTCTTTTTCAGCATTGTGTTTTCAAGCTCTTTTGGATGCCTACAGTCCGGCACCAGGTCACTAACTTTCTGCCCGTTGTGCCAAGGAGCATCCTGAACTAGGGCTCTGATTCTCTGCCCGAGCCCGATTGGGATGGGTCGGGCAGTAATTCGTCATTATTGCCCTCAGGCTTGAATCAGGTTGGGTTCTTGCAAAATTAGCTTTGTTATTTTTTGTTTTTCTGACACTGGCAGTTCTCATGGGTAGCTGGCAGGAGTTTTGATTAGACTGAATCAAGAGGGAGAGGGAAAGAGGGGGGGACTAAAACTAGGAGAGTTAAAGTGAAGGGTGAGAGAGAGAGAGCACATGCAAGAGAGGGACAGGAAATGAGAGAAAAAGAGTGTTTCCTTTCCTTCTCTTTTGTTTTCATTCTGCCTCCCAGGAGAAGTGCCTGGCATACTGCGAAGAGTGTGGATCATCATCTACACGCCACATCACTATGGATCACCATATGCACTAGACACACTGAGGCAAGCGCGAGACGACAGACTATTAAAATAAGGAAGAGGAGGGAGAAGTGCTTTGAAAAAGAACGTCTGGTTTTTAATCGGGCTCTCAGGCCTAAAACTGCTGCTGTGGATTGGGTTTAGGTTGGGCTTTGAGTCTTTGGGTTTAGGTTGGGCTTTGAGTCAGGCCTGATTTTTTTGGGGTGAAATCAGGGCAGGACAAAGAAAAAAATAAAAAATACACACAAACAAGCAGAGGGCAGAGTCTCTGCAGATAAATACATCACTACACACTTTATAATTGATTGAGGCGTACTACTTTTCTATAAGTTTATAAATTGTTTGTTTGTTTTAGGAATACCCTGTGTATACCTTCAATGCATGGATGGCAGGGTTTTCCTCTCAGATGATCAATCCTCTTTACTACCATAAGGGGTTTTATGTCCACAATATAAGCTTCAGAACTATCAAATAAGTTCATCAACTTAATATTTCAAAAACCTCATGCCATGATCCTCGTTCAGTATTTTGATGACAGACATAGGCATGCTTCCTCAAAGCCAATACAAAGCAGAGTGACTACTGCAAGTTAGCGGGTGAACAAATGTATGCACCTACAAAAAAAAAACTCCATATAAAGTTTGTAAAACTGGCCTTGCAAGGACAAATGTTTATGTTTCCTGGGGCTAAAGTATGCACATCTTCAGCACAACCACACACGGCACTGGGTATCTTTACGGAATATTTTTTTTCACAGTGCATAAACTTTGGTCTCCATGGCACATGGCCTACAGGCAGTCAAGCTCACCAACCAAAAGGTTGGGTTTTGTATTCACCCTTGCACAAGTTTTTTCAGATCTTTCACCCTATAAGTATTTACATTTTGGTGAATTGACACCAATAAAAACATGCCAGTGAGCTACTAAAAGTCCATGTTTGTGATGTACAGACAATTATAACTGTACTACATTGATACTAAATATGATGATTGTCCAGCCAGTTCTGGAATCATAAGGAATGTCCTTTTTATGATTTCAAAGTATGGATTTTTATTCATAATGGACATAATGATAATCTTGTAAGTTTAAGTCACACGCTGAATCTAAAAATATGTGACTTGTCTGTGCAGTTTGATTTGACTTGAAAAAGAATAATGAGATATGAGACAAATTATGGCACAGAGGTATTTAAACTGCCTTAATTGCTCTCATGATCTGTTTTTGTGTTTCATGGTTTTCTGATGTTCAGGCTGTTCTGATGCACTGTTTACACATATACTACAAAAAGTAATGCACCCCAAATGTTAAATTTATAACTTTACATTAAGTTTGCAACTTTATGTTAATTACATAACTTGTCATTCATTCGTTGGGCTCTAATTTGTTCGTTATCATACAAACACAAAAACAGATTTTCTTCCTGCTGAGATCGACTGTATGTACTGGTGACTACTTACAATAGTTACAGTAGGTTATGATTTGTTATTATAGTTAAGCTAATTGCTCTACAAATCTGTTACCTCCTACTTTCTCAAATATTTAATACATTCTTTAGATTATTAAATATTGTGCCAATTAAACATAAAAAACTACGCACACAAGCATTTTGAGAAACTTCATTTTAAGGTTTATGCTTTCCTCATGCACTCTTCCCCACCTATACCACAGGGGCTCAAAAATGTATCATTAGATTTTTATGACATGATCATAAAGCGTACACACTATCAACAGAAATGCAACACACGCAGAGATGGCCCCAACATTACACTGGCACCTGGGTCTGTTTATTGCAAAACACCTGAAATGCTTTAAAATGGAAATTGAATTTACTCCCCTGGAGATTTTTGATGAAAGGATCTTAGCTGGAAATCGAAATGCTTATCAAATGAACTGGTGTGGCTGGCAGCTGCTACAGAAGTTAGATTTGGGATGACCTCATATATTCCCATGGCTTTACACTTGGCTGGAATTGAGAGATGATGATAGATGGGCACATGGGCATGGAGACAGGGAGGTAGAAAGCAAAGCTAATATCAAAACAAAAAACAAACTTAAAAAAAGGAAAAGGCAAATGGCCTTTGTTTCTGTAATAGTCAATAGCTAAAATTAACTCTTAATCATTAATACCTGCAGTGATAAATATAACCCCAAAAAAAGAAAAAAAGAAAATCACTGAGCATGGTGTGTGCAGAAGAACCAAAGTATACTCTCAGCCTCAGATCTTGGGACTACTGCTAATGCAACAATATTAAATTGAGTGAATTTTGTATAAAGCATGTGATTTTAGGCTTTTGAAGGCAAGAAGTGAACAGGACTTAAATACAAGATAAAGCACAAGGTCACGGTTACACCATTAACAAAAGTCTGTGTTCAAACTCTTAAATTTACACAAGAGGTTGTTCATTGATTTTCTGAGCCAGAACTTACAGAATTGGAAATTCAGCACATCTTTAATTCTATTAAATCAGAAAATGGTGGTCTTCTAGCAATGCTCTGTAAGCTGCCCCAAGGAGGGCAGATTGACAATGCTGTCAAAAAAGAAATCTATAGGATGATTTTCAGCGACTTGTGTTATGCACTGGGCCCATTTATTTCTTCAAGGGCAACACCAAAGGTAGCAACAACCCACAAAATGATAGCGAGCGATCATGTCGGCACTCAATCATCTCTAATGCCTTTTCAGAATCGCCCGCAATTCATCTGACATTATTTCTGCTTGTTGATGAGATTCTGTAACATCTCTGTCATGCTTTTCAAATCACCAGGTGAAAAGGGACATTGTCATCCTGGAAAACACCATTCCCATCAAGAAAGAAATTCATCATGGGGTGAAAGCACTGTATGTAATAGCAGAACAACCAGAGGCTTTAACTTATGGGGAACATTTTTTTGTTTCCATTATCTTGACTTTCTTTGCATGTACTAAAGCCAGATAATAAAATGATATTATAATGGAAATATGAAAGGAAATCTCATTTTAAAGACCCTCCATAGAAGTTCTACTTTTCTTCATTGCGCAATTAAGTTAAGACTGACCACCTTAAAGTTGAGATTAAATGAAAAATGCTTTTTAAAAACTGTCTTAGATCACATCCCCATTCACATTGAGCACCTATTTAGTTGTTTTTTTTTTAAATTTACAATACAATTATTACATCACAATTTTACAATGCAACAATATAAAAATATACATATATATATAAATACTGCTTCCAGTGTCTCAGTATTTTAAAGGATTTTGAAAGACTGATTTAATACATTTTATTCTAATTAAGGAATTTATTACGATATAAACTGGCCTGTTAGGTAATAAATTCAATGCCTTTAAAGACTTTTTAAGGATCTGCAGGAGCCGTGATCATGACATCCACTCACTTATTATTGTGCAACTTTGGTCCACATATAGCTAACATTAAGACAGCTAGCTAGCAGCATCTTGATACATCAATACCCCAAAATACCTTGGTTACGGGCCTGATGGCTTGAATTTTGTTTCACTTTGAGGAAAGTTACACCTGTGACAGCTCTAGATTTTTTGCTAGGCATTTTAAGGTGGACTGATTCCAACATTACATGGTGCATATGATGGACTCGGTCTCTCTCTCCCTGTTGATACTACTGTCCTGTCAGCGTTGGGCCTCATTGTTATGACACACCCACTTTTAAATGATCAAATCCAGTTCCTCCTAACATTATATCGAGCCCCCTTATCCTGTTTCACTCAGAAATATATACCGGTCAGAATACTGAAGCTTTATACTCTTGAAATGATATGATTGATGATGATTGATATTTAAAAAAAAAAACAATTAAAGTAAAGACAATACAGTAAGACACACACAACAACAATTGTAATAACAAGCTGTAATAAGGCATACTAAGCAATTAGGGCGAATAAAAGTTTTAATTCAAACACATAGTTTTCATTTTATGCATTAAATTGACGTGATAATCTCAAAGGAGACCAGAGCTCAATGAAAGAGTTTACTGTTTACATACATTTATATTGCATTTTCAAACTCCCTTTATTCTTTAAGTGAAAATGACTATATTCTAATGAGTCACAAACACACACAGGCAAACACAGTAGTGAGGGCCTGGAGAAATAAAAGGTTTGAGACATTTTCCGTAAACAATATTATCCTGTCCTTGAGCAGAGGCATTATTCCATTGAAAGCATACACTTTATATGTAAATGCCAGAAGTGATGATTATGTTATTCTAATCAAAATAGGCCTTTAATATTTTATAAGTTGTGGGAGGAAGGCAGAAAATAAACAGCGGCTGTAGCACTCACGCTCACGCCTTAATGCCTGCTGTGACTGCTAACTCCTGCCTCTGTTTGTTGCAGAGGTGTTGAGAATGCTATAAGCCAGTTTTGATGTGACTTTTTTTGGCTTGCGATAAGTGACTGTTACACTCTCCTAAATTAGCATGTTTATTGCTTGCTGTTGCCCTGCCATGCCTGTTTGCATATCAAGCTCTTAGTCCATACACCCTCCTTCTGTTTGGTTTGAAGTTGTGGGATTGTTAGGCACACGTTAAGTGGAACTATCCCTGCTCTCAGAGCGACAATTGTTCTGCTGAAACACTGAGCTTCCCATTATACACTATTGATCTTCTCACATATTGCCTGTGCGCTTTTGGCCTAATTACAACACTCTTAGAACCTTATGAAAAAAAGGTGTGACTTTATAATCCAAAAACGTGTTTAAATTTACAGCCACATTAAATGATTCTTTTGCCGTTTGGGGGGGTTGAACATTGGCATATTATCACCTTATGAAGCTGTTATGACAAATACAGTATGTCAGTAAACAATTAATGTATTCATCCAGAAAACACAGAGCAGCATTAGCATTGATATAGAATCGTGTTTTTACAGCCGCCTGGTAAATGTAAGGCCAATATTCACTCCCTTTCAGCTCTGTTTTTGGACTCTCACTTCATAGCAGCCAAAGGCTTGACTATTTTCCCTAGCTACTCGCTAACTTTGTCTGTTTGCCATTTAGCACTAAGAATATAGCACCCCCTATGCTTATGACAGAGTTTTTTTGCCTGTTGCACCTAAATATGGTGAAGCTGGGCTCAAAAACCAAAACATTAAGTTGAAAGATGCTAAAATTCACAACAGAACTGCAGAATCAGATGAACATATTTAACATTACATGAAGTAATTTGATCCACTCTTAAAAATGATCCTTCTATAATATAAAGAAAACTGCATCTTTTTGAAGTGCTTCCATCCAGCTGTCTGTCTGTCTGCATCCATTTTTCTCCTCAATGGATCGCCCAATCAATCTGAAATTGCACATGGGCATTAAGAACTGCCATAGGTAGAGACTGAAGAAGCTGTTTATCTCATTTTCCAGCTGCCCCCACCCATGTTTTATAAAAATACTTCATAAATAATGTTGACTTGCTTCTTCTGCCCGTGGAGTCAATGAGTGAAAACACGAACAGCGCCACTCTGTCATTGTAACTCACACTGTGGTTGAAGATGGAATTGCAGCTTGACAGACAGAAATGAAGCGTTATTTTTCATTCTTTCACTGCTGTTAAAAAACTATGTTGTTACAAAGCAGATTTTTTGCATTTTTGGCAAAGTCTGCACCAATATATAGGTCTGTGGTCTGCACAAGGTTGAGGCGTGCACATTCCCTGAAGTCTGCACGTTAAACTGCACATGTCCCCGTACCAGGAAGACAAATAATAGAAAAAATAACAGAACTGTTTTAAATCAATCCAGCCAATCAACACTACCTTTGATTGACCAGAAATTCAATTATACACATTTATGAAACAACCTTGCTCCACATGAAATACATTTTTGAAAAACTACTTCAAAAGCCTTTTTACCATACATAAGATATTACATTCCCTCCCTAATGTGTATTTTAAATCACTGTCAAAACATCATCACATCTCTCCTTCAAACAACAGACTTGCCAAAAACGAAATTTTACAAAAACATGATAATTTTATTATTTACCTTCACACAATACTAATTTTTAGCGACAACAGATTGGATGCATCATAATGTAACTCACTGCAACCTCTATTAGCTGTAACTCACGGCCACTGGCTGCTAACAGCTGACGTTAAAGGGGCCCTATTATGCTCATTTTGGGGATCATATTTGTATTTTGGGGGTCTACTAGAAAAGGTTTACATGCTTAAATGTTCAAAAAACACATCATGTGTCTCATACTGCCCTTTGCTGCAGCACCTCTGTCTGAAACAGTTTGTCTGAGATTATGTCCCGCCTCCCAAGAAGTCCAGTCTGCTCTGATTGGTCAGCTGGCTCTCTCTATGCATATTCAATTCTATTTGTTATATTGTTACGGAAGTAAACGCTGAAACTCAAACAAGCTGTTTCAGGCAGTTCAAAAAACAAAACAACAAAGAAAAGGGAAAAACCCCAAAAGCATTATCTGGCCCCAACTCATTCTCCTGCCTAAAATGGATTTGTTGTTCACAATGTGGCATGTTCAGGGAAAGAATAGGTTGTGTTCCCTGACATGTCAACTGTGAGATTACTGCATACTTTTATTCCAACGACATTGCTGGAAAGATCTCTGTTCATCCAAAAAAATTTTAAAAAAGAAAAAGTCTTCTATTGTTGCTGGGATGACAGGACACCGTTAGTCTGGAGCCTTGCTTTTTAGTCTGTACAAAATCGATGCACGGATAGAAAAAAAAGTCACCTATTGCCATCACTAAATGCCATCTTATTTGCAGACACGCTGATGGCAGTCAACTAGGCAAATACTGGTCAATACCACTGTGTGGCCGATAAATCGGAGTTGACCTGCATTTTACCTCATGTCATCAAAGTGTCTGTTCTCTACGCTCTGTGCTCTGCTGCAATGCTTCCCCTCTGCATAAGTGTTAGAATATGAGACGGAGGGGGAGTTAAAGATGCTGCCGGGTCCCCCAGGTATAAGAAATTAGGTCACGTTACACAGAGAAATGAGAGATTTCTGTGTATAATATACTTTGGTAATTTATGCAGGTTTTCAGGGTCTCTCTCCCCACAGACTTGGGTGTTCTATCTGAAGATCTTTCCCCCCCATCTCCACATGCCTAAAACAAATCAGTCCTTGAGTTTATTTTTGGCATAGCTGTGATACAGTTAATTAGAACAGAGGAACAATGCTTTCTCACAGCTACTGTATGAAACACATTTTTTTTCTTGAGGTATCAGTTCGTGAGAAAACGCTACATTATAAATGAACCCTTCATTAGATGTCATGCTGTTACAAAAATGACGACCTGACAGACAGTTTGCGTGTGTGTGTCTGTGCTTCTTGATTTATCTGAAATTTTTAACAAGGAGCCCCAGTGGTACAATGTAAAAAAAAAATAAATAAAAACACTTGCTCAACAATGGAGAGAAGCAGGTTTAATATCTGGCTGGAACAAACAAAGTTGGCACTGTCTACCCCTGGGAAGTTGGTAATGTTTGGTCGAGACTGGGCAAATAGCCATCCCAAATTGGGAGGAATAAAAATAAGAAAATGGAACAAACACAAATCATAGTCACTGCCTCAATAACTGCGGAGCAGAAAAAGCTATGTTTAGACAAAGGTAAAAATCTTATAGAGCAACAGATCTAGTAATATACAGTAATTTAAATATATTTAGGTATCTAACATAGCCATGTGTAGTGATTTTAAAACAAAGCTAAAAAGAAACTAATCTAAGTGGAAAAAACATCCCAAAAAAGATTTTTTATTTTTTATTTACATCATTTATTTGTCCTATTTTTCTCTGCTTCAAATTAAATGATAGTGCCCTGTTCGCCGACTGTTTGAAAAGAAAACAGGATTCCATTACACTGAAAGCTGTTTTGTAACTTAACCAAAATTTTTTAAAAAATCATAGAAAGCCATTACAACGCTAATACGCGAAGCCTTGGGTTTTCTTTCAAATACCTTCAATGGCTGTGTTTAAATATTCCGCTATTATTTTGAATAGGAAAATACTCTGATTTTTATGTGCATAATGTAAACAGTATAATCCCTTTAGATATTCTTAATTAGGCCTTTTTCTGAATTTAGTATTTTTGGATTAAGACGTGGGAAAAGCACATAATATTTGGGTTTTAAAAGCATTACTTGGAAAAGTTTACAGAACTTTTGGAATATATCTCTCTATTGGGGTTCTTACTGCAGTTTGCAATACATGGCCTCTTGCCTGTTTACGGTCAGATGTGTGTGTTGTTATGGATATGCTGTACACAAACCAACACACCAGTCAGTCAGTTTGCGAGAATGTGGTAGACATGAATGCCCAATAGCAAAGCCTACATTTCTGGTCAGAAGGAGAATCACACCTACCTTTAAACATCAATAAAGACTTGGATATCAAAAGATGTTTGGGTAGAAGCAAATATTGCAGCACCGAACTTTTAAAGAAACTGTGAAAAAGGAAGGCGGTGCTCACATGGCCAAACAAGTCCCCCACCAGTAGAAAATGTTGAGAAAATCCTATTTTTAAGAAAAGAAGCAAAATGACAAGCACATTTAGCTGTTCCACTTTTCTACATTTTAACATTATAAATGACAAGTTGGGGCACGGTAACTGCAGTATGCACGGCTGCATGTAAACAGGATTATTAGTGAAGTGAGATTTTATGCATGTTAACATAATGTTTATTGGACAACATATTGTATAAATCATTTATTGATATAGCCCCATGTTTAGCCTGAATAAGAGATCAAATGTCTTTATGTCTAAATCATATCTCTGAGCTTTTAATTTAACTGAGCGGGAGAATAGCAATCCACTGAAGGTGCTTCATATGAGTTTTAGATGGGAGCAACTAATTAAAAAACAGTTGGCCTTGACAGAATTGGGTAAAAGGCTTTAAGGAAGGTGGATTGTTTGTTACTAGATCACCACAATATAAGCCCTTAGTGTTCTTCTTTTTCATTTATTGTAAATCTAATATTATTTTTCCTAAAGATGAACCAGGTAAACTTAAACCGGTTATTGATTTTTTGTTTCTGTTTGGGTTACTTCAGTCATGCAGGGGAGAAGGTGATAAAAAAAAATCTGGTAACCCACTATGAAAAATCAAATAAAAAATGAATAATGTATTCCCTTTCATGACCCATGGCCTAATGTAGCACTAAATATTATAGAAATCCATGGTATGTTTTTTGAGATGTCATACTGACTAACAAGCAGAAAAACAGGACCAATACATAACCTCCATGGCAGAGGTTGTGTTTATTTCTGTGGTGTCCATTTCTAATGGCACCCGAGGTTTCCACAGTAACAAGAAGATTGTGGAGGCATACAGAGTAACCACATTAGAAAAATAAAGCCCAGCCTCCCTGTCTGCGCTGTCTGGGACATTCTGAGAATGGAAAGGAAAGTCAAACGGTCAAGCAGCCAGACAGAACCAATTTCAAGTTTCATAATGGACTCCCTCAATAGTTTTGGTCGCTTTGCTGGCTCACTATCACACAACAAAGAACTGCCATATTGATGCTATTGTTTTATGTCTCCTGTGGTCAAAGCAACTTTGTTCTCCATTACTGTCAGGAGGGTTCTGACCCATAATGACAGCTACGGCGGCTCATAACTCACATCAGAGCACTTCAGTGACGAATGCTGTCTGCCCTCGAGTGAACCCTGATGTAGATTCCCTTGGTGGTCTAACTGAGGTGGTGTTGATCAAAGTGCGGCAGGACCATGCATTTCAAGCACCCCTAAGTCAGCTATAGAATACAAACTCAATGTGTAGTTGGGGGATCGGAGTCGGGGAAAAAAGGGGTAGGAAAAAAACGCATCAACATATTGCTGAGTATGCTAAAAAGAATCCCATCAACTGTGAAGCTGTCTGGAGTGGCTTATACTCACAAACACAAACACAAACACACACACACACACACACACACACACACACACACACACACACAAACAAATATATGCACCACTCATTAAGGCGAGCTATTGTTCATTGCTTATTCAGGCTCTTGTGGTCATGAAACAGTTATGTAACTAGGCAGTCTAAATGCATAACAGAGAGGAGTCTTGTACCAAGAGGCAAGACATTCACTGTCACATAAAGAGGTGTGGAAAGCCATAAGAAGTGGTCCCCAGTGGTGTGTTTTCTTGAGTGGACTGTTGCTACAATTTAAACTTTAAAAAGTTAAATGTTCATTACCAGATAAGAGGCATTTGTACAATAAATCTGACACCTTTAAAAAGGATTCTCAGTCTTTGGTACACTTTTCTGAAGTATTTCCCTATAGTCCTCACTCTATTGTAGCTGAATGCCGCCTATAATCTCTTTTAGGTTGAAATTCTTAACAGCAGTTATCATCCCACAGCGCCTTCTCTCTCTCTCTACCTCCCTGCTGAGGTGAGCAAAGTGGCTTAGGCGTGGTGACAGGGAACGATTCCTCAGTGCAGCTGCACAGATGCAGGGACAGCTCAAAGAAGCTTATGCACATTTAAGGTTGGCGAAAATACTTACAATGGGATGGAACATTTGTGATCTCAACGCCAGTTCAGCATAAGTACCTCAGTGGTAATCCAACCCCAAAACATTTGCTCTTTTTTCAATAGTGGTTATCGCACAACTCTCGTGGAACTCCTACTTTACTTATTACACACAACCTACACCCAGTACCACAAAGACGATTAAGGCTGAAACATATTCCAGCTGCGGATAGCATGATAAAACTGAGATTGATGACACTACATTAGATATGTATGAGATAGTGGTTGTATGCTATATCAGGAGTGTTCAACTCCTCCTCACCCTCTACAACTCTCACGCCCTTTCGGAGGACTTACTTACTGTAGATGTTCTACTACTACACCATTACTCAATTCCCTCAGGCAAAACGTGTGTTCCAGGCCACTCGGCCCAGAAATTGCTCATGATCCTTCACCACTGGAAAAAGAACAGAAAAAAAAAAAAAAAAATCCACAGCTGGATGACTTATTTTCAGAGCTCCAGTTTGTGATGAATTGTTGTATTCATGCACTTTTGCATTGGCAGCATTTGTATCTTAATGGTGGATGCCTATATTATGTTGTCCTACGCTATAAGCTTTTTCCATATGAGGCTGCCACCCACACATCTTTTTAATAAAAGGAGCATGATCTAATGTGATGCAGCTCGAAAGTTAGAAGAATGGTTATATGATGGGATTTCTGGTGACACAGGAGTGGATGTATTATTTTTTAAACAAAGCCTTGAAGGTGAAATAATACAAGACCTTATGGAATAAGGTAATTTAGTGTGGGATCCTGGGAGGAAGAAGAAAGGATCTTTTCCAAGTTAATTTATCACTGGAAGAATTCCTGGAGGTCTTAAGGAGCCTTTGTAAATCATCTTTTCGATTCTGGTGACGGATGGGCACTGGGGTCCCCACTGTTAAACTATGGTGCTTTGGGAGTCGTTGAATGTTACGAAATGTGATTTTAACCAATGCATGGGAGAAATGTCACTGCTCATAATTCTTCTTTTCTCCCCAGTGCATAACAAGATCACATTTTTCCACAAATACATGCAAACAGCAGACAGAAGACGAAGGTTTTGGAGGGTGACTACATGTGGAATGCATCCAAAAATTTGTTTTTGTGTACTTCATATTTTATTATCTGTGCTCATTAGTGTGAAAGAACATTCTCATCTTTAAGCTCTTAGGTGAATGATCCTTTCTAATCAGAAAAAAAACTTAATTAACTTCACAAAAATGTGTAATTTTCAAACTTTTCTCAGTGCAATTAAAAGTGTGAGCTTTTCAGTGGCACTTCAAGTCTCTCTCTCTGAGCCAAACCTGGGTCATTTTTGGAACTTCAGTCATTTGATTAAAAAAAGGGGTTTGGTTTGTTTGTATTTTTACTGAACTGAGCTGAAATTAACAATACTGCAAATAAGCACATCCACAAGAATGTGATTACTGAACAATCCCTGTGGTGTTTTATGAATCTTACTAAGCTATATTCACTTTTTCCATATACTGCTTTTTTGCAGTGTTGTTTGTAATAAATGAGTACCTTTCATCTATACAACTGTCAACTGTTAACAACGTTATCGTGTAGACGTTACACAAAAAATCTAACATATCTGTTGATTGCTCAGATTTGCTGAGATTTGCTGGACAGCCAATTAACAAAAGTACAGTAAACGTGATTTTGTTGATATTCAAGTTCAAAGATATGTGCTGTTAATTAAAATGGCCTATGTTTTAATTTTTTTTTTTGGCATGTGATACCCATAAAACTTGAATGTCAATTAAACAAAGGTTTTGATGACTTAAGTCAACAAGCTCTTGCAGGTTCAACAGAATCTCCTGGACATACTTGTCAGCAAAACAATAAAATGTTTTCAGTGTGTTTTTACATTATTGGTTGGATTTACAAGCCAGTACAGCGAGGAGTCCTCCAACCCATACAACCACACACATCATTTGTTCCTACCCTCTAATATGACCACAGGGGCGTTTCCTAAAACAGTGCCCCCAACAATTAGGGGAGATTTAGGAAAAGAATCATGGCCGGACGTCGTCATGTTACGTACTTAATGCATGGAAAGCTAACTTCCGGTTCAACCCACCACCAACTTGAATGGGGATAAAATGATTTACTTGTGCTCTTCTAAGCTTTCAAAATAAAATCATTAACTTAGCACAAACAAATTTAAATACATTACTGCTTTCTTCACTTAACGTGGACTCCAAGAGCTATAGGTTACCCTTTAAAAGATAGCTTACCATACCCATACCCAGACACAGCAGCAAAACGGCAGCAACAGAGAGCCAGAAGAGTGGCTCCTCAGCTTATACACCCACGCCAGTCTGATTAGCTGCAAGTCCTCAGCCAGTGGTACAAGAGAGGTGAGGAGGAGCTCTAGTTCGGGCCTACAGACCCTGAGGAGCAGCCCTAAGCACAAATTTACGGTGAATGTAAGAGGATTACAATAAGTTGCTTGTGGAAACAACCTATGGTGTTGTTTTTTTTTTTTTGGAAGACGGTTAGTCTGTAGTGCAGTAATCATATTTGCTTCTGCTTATTTCCTTAAATCAGCCATTTCAATCTAAGTGCACATTGACAACAATGCTAATATTTTATATAATGTTAATCCCAATGATGAATGCAATCTCTTCATTTTAATGCTGTATATTACCATTTGATATTTTAATTAAAATGTCCTTCAATGAGTACAAAGCTGTCCAATCGAAGTGAAAAGTATCTGAAGAGAGCATGCAGCACACAGCACTGTCAAATGACACCTGGAAACAGACCAATATAACTGCAGGTCTTTTGCAGTTGGCCACTGAGCAGCTCTACTTCAGAAACTGGAGGTTAAGTGTGCCGCTCAAGGGCATCTCCGTGGTAGCCGGTGAGCCAGAGGAGAGCGTGACTTTTTCACTTTCCAAGATCCCGTTTTCAAAGCCAATCAAGTATTCAAAACACAACCATCTGGTTAGAAGAATTCTTCTCTACCAGTCAGTTTATTCAGCAAACAGAAAGCCATTTAAATGGTTGTTATATACTTATGTCGAGTCTTAAAAGGTCATTTTTATGACTAATGGAGCAATTTCTTTGGCAGAAAAGGTGTATTATGTTTAGTAGGTATGTAAGCTTGTGGCATTTGGTAAAAGCTTCACACATTATCTTAAATGTTGATAATCTGTATTTTCACATATAAGTCTGTATATTGTTCCCTGTGAGGTTAAATTAGAAAAATCTTGATTACACTATCAGCTTTTAGTTGACATTTAAACATATGTCAACTTTAGATGCCATCTACATTTATTAGGCATGTCTTACTAGCAGTGAAAAGGCTAAAGTTTCCATTTAAGGTTGAAAAACTGGAAAGAAAATCAATAAAAGCCTCATTCTGTCATGTACTCCAGTAAAGGACTAACTATTTCTATGCAATCCAGCAATTCTTTTTTCACATTACAGACAGATAGTGAATAATAACTCCACAAAATAGAGGGGAAAATGAAATTCCTATTAGCTCTAATTACTTCTCTCATCTATCCTTGGGATGACATGAAGATTAATGAAGCTCTCCACTATTTTAAGCAAGGTTATTTAAATGAGTGATTTTACTCTCCTTATATCATTGCATTAATCTTAACACAAGACAAGTATGTTTTTTTTGTTTTTTTTAAAGTGTTCAAGATCCTTCTTGGTATTCTTTACCATGCCATTTTTATAGCATCTCTAGAAAAAGGACTTGAACTAAAAAATGGCAGGAAAGTTCCTTTTAGTGCTGGGTAAAATCCAAATGTCTCGTCCAAAATTTGAATTAACATAATAGCTTTGGCCCCTTTTAAATCAGCCTTTCAGGTTGTCCAAGTTCATGTCATGTAAAGCAGACAATAAGAGCCAATAAACTATATATATAAAAAAAAAAGATATAATTTAAAAATCCAGTAATTAACAAGCAAAAGACAAGCTGGATTTATTTATTTTAAAATTCAAATATATGCATTAATCATTATGTCAAATTAACTAATAAAGTTATTTGCAATGTGTATAATATTTTAAATCAGGACAACACAAAGGAAAATTCAACAGTAACCCAAGTGAGTGGCTCATCAGTCAGAGTGCTGAATGAAAGTAACCTTAACGGCATGCCATGCTAAACTAACTTAAAAGGGAACAAATGCATTAGTGAAAGTCCATTAGAACAACTTCTCTTCTCCGTAATTCTCACTCTCTGTCGCTCTTTGTCTATTATCTTTCTCGACGTGTTTCTCACTGCCCCTGACTTTCGTGTGCTTCTCTCCATCTCTGCCTTCTTGAAGGGAACATTCACAAAAAGAGCAATCTTTGTGTTATGTGTGCAGTAATGGAGCAGAGTTGAGTGGAGCAGAGATGGCAGGGGAAAGTGCCAACTGTGCCCTCCTACGCGATAATATTGTCATGTTAGATTACCCATCAGTCTGTTGGCATTGCCCTGCATCTCCTTGAACCCACAACCCTGCTGAAGAGCAGCCAACTGCTAATGGTGTTTTTCTACAGAGAGCTGTTGTCTGCATACAGTGCAGTGTGATATCACGCCCCCTCCTGCCTATTAACACCCTCATTTTTCAACTGTTTGCCAGTGTGCTTTATGCGATCTATGCAGTTTGCCAATATGGCTACGTTCAGACTGCGGGTAAATCAGATTTGTTTCACCAATCAGATCATTAAGATAGACTGTCAGAAATTTCATTTGTGAGTGATGACATTGGATGCAGTGTGTCCAAACATCCCCACCCTATCTGCATAGGTTGCTGTGCTTACAAAGTAGCCATGATTAGTCATGTAGCTACACTGATGATGCAGCTTCCCAAAGTAGAAGCATGAGAAATGAAGGGCCATCAACTGTTGAGTGCATTGCAGACCTCTCTTTCTTGTCCCTGTTGTCCTCCCTTGTGATCTGCTAGCATTCTCTTCGGTACTTCTGTCACTCTGGATTTGACGTTGTTGTGTGTTGTGGTGCAAGTAGGACTTGGTACTGTTCACATCTGAACCAATACCCATACCAGCTCCAGTATCTGAAATTTGGTACTGCTACCCATGAGTATCTTTTTTGGTACTTCTCTGCAATAACATAGATTTCTAAATCTCTGGTGACAGATGGATTTAACGTGAATCTGTGCTCAGTAGTGCGGACATAATTTGGTCAGTCCCTTTAAAAGAGACAACTTCGGTACTCAACCTTACCCAGCGCTGTCAGTGCTGCCGTAATTGGACCTGTTCATTTTGCGCAGTTCTTGGGTGTCATTCAATTTGAGTTTCTGTTAGTCGTGCAACCCAAATTCAGTCCGACTTATTTCTTCCAGAATGCCATGTTTGTGTCAGTGCTAGGACAGGTAATATTTGATTATGGCTAAGTAATGGCAGTGTTAGCAGGCGAAATCGGGCCAAATAAAGTGACCTTACTCTGAGGTGTCACTCATTCTAAGTAGTAGCTGAGTCCAGCAACCAATGTGGCCTAACTCATTTCTTTTAGTGTGCCAAGTTTGGGCCGATGCTGGGCCAGGTCATTATGGCTTCCTGGGTTGCAAGTAATACACTTTGAAATCTGATTTGAGCACCCTGAGCATCCAATTTCAGACATATCTGTAGAAATCTAAGAGGAATCCCATGATTTCAAACCCCCACCACAAGTTGTTTGACTCAGATTTGAAACAATGACATTTCTATTCAGACTTTCTAAAAACAATCTAGATACAAACTGGATATACCAAACAACAGATTTGTGGTGGCAGTCTTTATAAAGACTTTGCTCCCTGACTGTTTCTTATGCATCTTTATTTTTAAAAAGTGTTCCTATACATGTTGATTTAATTAGGATATGTGTAGCTTTTACAATGCCCCTGAAGTGGTTTATTGGTTCAGTGCCTTGCTTGATAGTGCTTAGCACAGTACCTGTGACACCAGCCATTCTCTATTTGTAACTCAAAGCTGAATTACACCTGCCTCTCAATACTGGGCATTAAACCAGCACTGTCTAAGCAATTCCAGCCCCCAGCAAAAAAAGACAGATGTAACAAATATTCATGTATTCCACTGAACAGACAGGGAACATAACTGTGTTTATGCCGTGCTTATTGTTTTGTCTGTCAAGCTTTGACTCAGTAAATGGAGGCAAAGTATTTTTTGTGTAATTTTACTCATGTTCACATTTTTACCCAAGTTCAATTTTACACATATCTGCGGTGTAAGAAATGTGAAGATCTTGCTATCACAACACTGAGTCATAAATTTCACTTTGTTTTATTAATAGGAGGCAGATTGGATGTCAGTTCCTCTGAGAAAAGCTTTTTCTCTCCACAAATATGTGGGAGAGTCTGTCTACTGCACAACCACAAGCTTGCCTATTATTGCTGTAATGAGTGATCACATTCTGAATTTCCAATGGATTAAAAAAAAATACTACAACAAAAACAGCTGGATGGAAAATGGAGATGAATGCATTGCAACTGGTAGCTGTTGTTTGTAGCTGTAGGACATTTGTTGTACTGTATGTTCAATGTATGCTTTTGTATGTCGACACTGGCAGCTCCAGTGGAGATTTCACACAAGTAAAAGAAACTGTTTTTTCCCTCTGTTTTGGTGAAGTAGATGTATTGTCACACTCAGTGTTTACAGCATTGCCACTTAATAGAAATCCACATCAACAGATAAAAGCAATTTAATGTTGTTATAGAGTAGCACATGCTTATGCTATAAAATATTATGTTAATGACTTGAGCCACTGGTCATATTTAGGACATTTGCCACCCTTTAGCACCCAATTATTAATGTGCTATTAATAACCAGAGACAATAAGATAATAAGCCACTCCAGGCTAAAAATACCTATATAAGAAACCGTCTGCTGAGCTACTAGTTTACTGAATAATTATTTATATGCATGTTCACTTATACACTGAGCTCATGTTGCTAATGCATCTAATCACCAACAGTGCTGCCTGACGCCACTATCAGAGCCAAGCTCTGCTGATACCGATAGTTTGCGAATTGCAAACCGCTGATCATCAAACGGAGAATTCTGTCTTGCGGCGACATCCGGTCCAACACTATAACAAGTAATATTCACTTCATTTTCAATCAGGGTCTGATTTTCTTCTTCTCCTCATAACAGCAGCGCCACCCATTCAGACACTGCGACACATATCAGTTAATAATGTTTAAATAAATGTAGGCTTGTGTTACAGAAAAGGCTGCTCTCACTCTCCTCTGTCCAAAATTGGCCAAACGACAGCGGATGGCTTTCTTGGCTGCCTGTCTTGCTATTTTTCTATTATGCTGCCATGTTAAACTGCTTAAAGAGAATGAGGAATAACACGACAGTAATAAAAGACCGTCAGCTTTTATCAGTGTGTCCACCTTTTCCGCGATATTTATTTTAAAAGAACAATGGCCAATAGGGAAAGAGCTGCGTCACATCTCAGTCACACTGGCCAATGGTGCCAACTCACTCACTCACTCACTCAAGGAAAACCCGATGTGTGCCGCTGCGACTGCATGCTGCGGTCCAGCCAAAACTTGAGGGGGATGATGTGTGAGAGACTGAGAACAGATAACTAAATATGGCCAAGGGATTAAAAATTAAGTTAATGAGTAAGGCGAGCATGGAGGAAACAGTATGTTAAGTCGGCTTCTATGGCAAGGACTCATTTACATTCAGACTCACAAATTGTAAATACGTGAATGAAGTGAAAGTGAAGATGAGAAAGATTGTGTGGAGAATATTCAGAAATAATCAATGGCTGATTCATCTTTTATGAGGCTATGTGGGGACTGTATTTTTACTCACTGTATTTTACTATTATCCTACAATTACGCCATAAATCTTTCTATATTTATCCAACAGCTTGAAACCATATATGTTTTAATCCTTCATGTCACTTGTAAAATCAAAGAACTCGAATGCAGCATTTCCAAAATTAATTGCACACTGATTAAAGCTACAGTTGGTCAGTTTTATTTAAAAAGGGAAAAAAAAAGTAATGTTTGAAACTGTCACTTCATTCACACAGCACCAAATGAGACACCAGCTGGACCAACTCTCTTATTTTACAGCTAAACAGTACACTCAAATATGTTTCTAAAAACATTTGTGGTAATAAATAGGCAATGCAGTAGCAGAATCTTCATTAATATTTAATCTGCACTGCATAGTTTGACAGTTTACCCACATCTCACTGAGTGATTGAAATAAGTGACAGCTGCATTACAGCTACTACTCCTCAGCCCTGATTGGTTGTTGCTGACAGTCTGATTCTAGCAAATAAGAGTTAGAGTCAGTGGTCGGGGATAAAGGACATGACTTTTTAACATAGTGTCTCATGTACTTCATTAAGAATGTATTGACAGTTTCAGCAAATATGAAACAAGATTGCAGCAGGTTGAACAGACTGTGGCTGGCACTGTTATCACGATATTTAACATGATTTGATTATTGCATCTCCTAATTTATGGACTTAGGGAAAAATAATAGCACATCCTTCAAGTACAAAAACCTATATCCACTGGCACACAGACAGACCTGGTTTAAAGCCTGCTGGGAAAGTGTGTCTGAAGTGCATCTTTCTATGACGAGTGGTTAACCCTTCAGCACTTATCAAGGCATGTTTTTTTTTTCCTAGCTACAGGTCTGGATGTTTTGAACAGTGGGCTGACATCAATTATGGTACAACTAAGTAACATGCTGCGGTAAATGGCTTTGAGTTTTGTGTATGCAACAGGCTACCTGTGGATGACCACAGCATGAGTGTATAGTACATAGAGCTGCTTCAATGATTTCACAAAGTTAGATTTGCCTGAGCACCAACAGCTGGAGATGGCATCAGTGAAACAATGTCCCAGAGGGACAGATGGATTGTGGCTTCCAATGAACAAAGCCCATTTAGGACAAACAGATTATGGGGTTTACTGTAATCTGCACATAATGCATTTTACTCCCTCCTTTATTTCCTGCATAATCCGCTACAATCCCATTTAATTTCATTGGCCTACAGATTATTCTGTCTTTAGAAATGTAATTGTCTGGCTCTAATTCAGTATAATACATTGCATGTATGTTTCAATGAAGAAACAAAGAAAAACAATGGTTGCTGTATTACTGCATTTCCCCTTGTATTAAAGTTGTATCTTTGTTGCTATTTTGCCATATATTTCTGAGAATTTTAAAGGTGAACGAAAAAAAGAACACTGCAAAGTCCAGAGCTATTTGTCTCATTCTGTGGAGAGGACTTTTAAAATCTATATTGAGAGAGAAGTGCAGAATGTGGACTGATTAAACTGTAGAAATTAATTTCATCAGACGCTCAGTCAGACAAGATCATGGCAGATATTTGATTTACTCCCAATGCTGTACAATGAAGAACTCTCTTCATCGCTTCATCTTCTTTTGATGAAGTCCAGCCCACTGCCCTGTAAAAGTGACAGTGTTATTGTTTTATTTCCTCTCCTCCATACGTCTAATATCCGTTCCACAGCTCTGTTCTTTTTTCTTGATGATTGCATTTCATTTTGTTGTATTGGCGAAGGCTGTGAAATAAATCTTTTTTTTCTGATAAAAAAGAAAGGTGCTATCAGATCTGTATTGTCAGCATGAGGATTTCTGGGTATTGTTGAAATGAACCTACACAGTTTATTTGAAATTTCAATTTCTGTAAATGTGTCACTGAATAACACATTTCCTTCTTTCTACTTTGATGTTTTGGGATGTCAAATCAAATCATAAAGCCAAGTGGACAGTGGAGGTCAAACTGCACAAAGTACATCAGCATCATGGCACAGGGGTGCTTTATATTATTTATAGACAGAAGGTAATCCTCTGTTATCTCAGAGCTGTGACAGACTCATTCGGAGGGAGAAGATACATTTGAATTCATAACTTGTTGTTATTTGAGATGGCTGCACTTCATTTTTCTTGAAAGGAGAGTGAGACTGCAAAAGCAGGTTACATATTACAAACTTGTCAAATCACTAAATCAATGTTTGAAAAATTAAAAGAGGAGATGCAGGTTATTGGCCCTGTGTTCTGGATCTAATTAACATTATGAACTGTACAAATTAAATAAAGAAAAAATATTGATTTAGGTTGTGGTGGTCTAATTATATTATGTTAACTGTTGCTTTTAGCAGGGAGGATATTCCATGGAGACATATTAAATGTGTCTCTGGGTACCAAAAATAACTATTCACTGTAATTATTCCTAAATTTTACACTGTCTGTATCTAAATATACCATTATCTTGCACAATACACCATGAATTTCCACAATGACAACTGCCAAAGCAAATAACTGAGTAACACCTAATCATTAATCGTTTAGAAAACCATAAGTGACAATTACACAGTGAAGATAGTTAATGATACTCAAGTTGTATCTGAGTTTATTCTTACTCCATTAAAAGTCGGGCCATTTATCAATTCCAAATTATGCTATTACCACAACAGAGGATCTTGGAAATGTCACCACTGCATCTATTCATTTCTCAGGTGTGAAGTGATTCATATTCCATTACACAAATACATAAAGAGTGTCTATCTCTCTAAAAATAAATTATCCTGACCTTCATAAAAATGAGATTTTAAATGCAAATCACCTCTGCAGTAGAGGGAAAACTTCATCAATATCTTAGGCATGAATACCAATGATAAATGTGTCTGCCTAGAATCAATAAGTCTCTATAGACAGTCTGTATACACGGCATATAGTTTAGTATTTTTATGCTATAAAAACAATCATTTGGAATTGATAGGATATGAATAAACTAAACGTGTTGTGAATAAATGACGTATAAATGAGAAAAATATGAGTCAAGCTTCCATAAACTATAATTAATAAATTATTGTCCATTTTTATCATGCATTACCAAACACTAAATGGAATACTCCCTCAGTCGATAATCTCCCATCTAGATGGGCGCAATTCACATTGAAGACTATTGACTTATGAAATGTGTGCTTCTCTAGGCTCGGCCACACGATATCATCAAGCTTCCTCCGGTCCCCAAAAATCCATCACTTCTCAGAGTGGCATTTTCAAGGCTAGCAACACAACCTCTGCAGCTTATCACAAACACAGGGATAACCAGAAGAGGAGACTGGATGGTCCTTCACTACAGTCCACAGGGGCACCATCTGAATATACCACAGTCCTGCTGGATAATCAGCTCCCACATATAATCTCTCTCTCTCTCTCTCTCTCTCTCTCTCTCTCTCTGTCACACACACACACACATACACACACACTCACTATCTTCTGAGAGAGATTGCCTAAGAGGCCCAGTGGTGTGAAAGACAAGGGAACAGAGAGACAGGGCAGCTATCACTCACGGGGCGCCTGCTGAGTACCCTTTCATGAAGCAATATAAAACAGAACAGCTACTTGACCAAATCATTTAGACACGGAGACACAGTGGACAGGAGGACGACTTGACATTGAGCGACAGTGCTTTCATTTTTTTTCTACTCAAGTGCTTACAACATCATCCCTCCTGACAGTTGTGTTTTTTTTTGTTGTCTTTTTATGTTATGGAGTTGTCAAGGTATAGACATATAAACCGTGGCAACAGTGTCTCACTCCGCTGGATATCTGGTGTGTTGACAGATAAATGATATAGTTCCATTGATGTGGTTATAATGGCAATGTTTCAGTTAATGCAGTGCTCTGGCAATTCAACTCCCGTTCCATCTCTGCTCACCTTAAACTTGTAATGGAAAAAGTTTTCACTCTGTTGACAAGCACTGACACACAAGCACACACAAACAACACAGCAGCTTAAGTTTCCTATAAAATGACTTTCCTTAAAAGATGAAAAAGAAGAAAGATCATCTTAAATCACACAGAGTTTATTTACCCAAAGATTAGCCTTTCAGGGGGCTTCTTTTTTTTTTGAAAGGCCACATACAAATCATTACCAGAATTTACTTCAATGAGGCCACGGTGCTGGCATCTGGCAAGAAAAAAAAAAAAGATGGATTCTTCTGCAAAAATATTGAACCTGACTTAATTATTTGCGCTATGCAACCTCAGCTGGAAGGCCAATCAAACACATGCAGCACACATTCCTGGTAAATTGCTTGACAGAGGATAAAAAGATTGCAGCCACGCTAACTTTGTTGTATCATTAACCACATGCAATCAGATAAGCTTCTGAACTCAGGGATCTGTCACTCAGATCATTCTTCTGGGTAACATTTTATCACCTTAACCTGAAACAAAATGCCTGCACCAATACAGCCCCTTGCTTCTCCTTGATGTAAGGCTGTTTCTGAGTGTCTGTACCTTCAACCACATCTCCAGCCCTACCTTAAACCTTGAAAGGCTCTAGATTTGTCCACAATCTGAACAACTTTTATTAAATATCTTATTTTAGAACTTTTCATTAATCATCTATGACCAAAATCTGAAGAGAACATTTAATTGTTGGTGTATCTTAAGGTTGGTACAAGACAGCAGTGGAAAGCCATGCCTCTGAGGCATAATTCCTGTTCCACTTTCCAGCCTTGTTTGCATAAATACTATGCAATCAGGCGCCAAGCAGATAAAACTAAAAATCCAACCACGGGGCATATACCCTGGGCTCAAATCTAACTTAGAACCTTTTGTTTCATGTTATCTTTCTCTTTTTCCTGTTATTTCGTTCTAGAAATTGGTATTGACCTTTATTTAAACAGGTAATCTTACTGAGATTAGGATCAGTGTAATTCAGTGTGCCATTCTGAGAAACACAAATCTGATTTTGATATGCCGACACACAGTAGAACATTGCCACATTGACCGGAGCATTTTTGGCGTGAGCATTATCTACTTCTCGCAAAATTGAGGGGTGTAATCAGCATATTTTTGACTGAGGCCGCTCAGCACTTATTAAAGCTTCGATCTCCTCTTGACAGTTAACTTTGGTGTGTTATACAGTCTACACAGGCTGAGTAGGTGTTACGCAGTTGGATTCCCTCCAACCAATTACACCAGTCACTTGAATGAACTGGGTAAATAGTGACAACCTGTAATTATCATTCTAAGTATGTTCTGAAGAGATTAATTCTTTCTGCACCAATGTGTTAAATCAAGATGGACTCTGCCCGAGCTGACAAATCAGAGGGGAAAAGATGGAGCAGAGAGGCATTTGAACGCGGGCCAGCAAACCCCTTCAAGCCCACCAGGGACTCTCATTGTTCTAAGGTTTTTACACAACATGCTCTTTCTTTTCTATCCTTTTACCAGAGTTAACTGCAGTTTCCATTCATCAGCTAGCTGGAAGTAAAAGCTAATTTAGTGTATTTAAAAATGTGTTTCAGTTTTGTAACCATAGCAGCATTTTAAAGCTCACACAAACATCTCATTAAAGCAGGTGTAGGCAGAACTCTGGAAAGGCAAAACAACAATAACAACAACAACAACAAAAAAACAGCAGAATTTGAAAATACAAATTCCTCCCACAGCTTTTTCCTCTCTGTCACCCCTCAGACCAGACAACTATTATATTCACAAGCTTCATACAGTTATCTTATTTAACTGTAGAGTTGTGTGCAGCACATTCACTCAGTGCCTCCTTGTCCCATTCACTCTCTCTCTGTTTATCAGACTACAAATGAGTCAGGAATTAGCTAGCTAGCCACTCCACGATCCCTCTACTGCGGCCGCTGACTGGGACTCTTTCTCCATAGCTGCTGTCTGCTCTCAATGCTGGAATAGCAACTTTTTCTGCAGGATTTTTGCACGATTTAATCAGGCTTTTACCAAAGGGACTTGGAGGCACACCTGCATTTATAAAACACATACTCGGAATGTCCTGAAATGATCTGTTATTCGCCAAAGCCTGAAAAAGAGCCAAGCAGAGATGCAGAAATCAAGTGATACCTGAGATTACTTGAATTACAACATGCTCAAAGTTTGTTATGGGATTTTTGCCCAGTAATGGCGTAACTGGCTGCCCCAGATTTCATTGTTTAAAACACTACTAGATATTTTTTAACAACTATAACCTCTACTGTATAAACGGACAATGAACAACAATATGGCTCTACTCAGTTGTAATTAGGCCTGCGGCGACATAATCCATTACGTAAATACGTCGACGCGTCGCACCGTTTCACACAGCACGCGCCATGAGAGCGTGAGCAGCACCGATGGTGTTTTTGTTTTGGCACTCGTGTATCAAGTTAGAGTGAAAAGTTAGAAAAAGTTATGGTGTTATTCAAATTGCACTAATTTTACTGTAAGATATTTCGTTGGACTTCTAGATTTGAGGTTTGTTACGATAAAAAAGAGTAACTGTTTTGTTACTCCTCCTAAAAGAGACTAGAATTTTACATTGTTTTATCTTTTTTGCTGTTGGATTGCTAAATTTAGATTGCACTACATTCCTTTTACCTGAGTAGAACAAGCTTTTGCATTCATTTTATTTTGGAGAGACTTTATATCAGACTGTAAAACAGATTACCAGTAAAGACTTTGGGAGGAATAATGCCCTGCAGCATTTTAAAATGTTATTTTCAGTAAATTTGTTGTTATATTAATTGAGTAATAAATAGTTAGATCAATAAAAAAAATTGATAGATTAACTGATTAATCGAAAAAATAATCGGAAGGTGCAGCCCTAGTTGTAATACCAGTAGTGTAAAATTGGAGAGGTTGTAATTGTTGACAAATAATGTACATTTTAACACACACATAACTACATTACCGTGTGTTACAAACTATTTGTTAAAGGATTATATAAAATGCTAATTAATGCTGATAGATATAGGCCAGGCATGTCAAACCGGTCCACAGGGGGGCCGGTGTGGCTGCAGGTTTTGTTTCCAACCAAGTAGCAGCACACCAGACTTGACTCATTTAATCAACTGATCTCCGTCTTCAGACAGTTGATTGGTCAAACTGTGTGCTCTTGGTTGGTTGGCACAAAAACCTGCAGCCACACCGGCCCCCCTGTGGACCAGTTTGACATGCCTGATATAGGCCGTTAAGTTATGTGGAGGTGAAAAAAGACAAAGAAAAATTTGCTGCTCCTTAGAACCTCACTGATGCCTTATGAAAGATTTAAAAAATCAATTAGACCTTCCTTTGAGTAGCAACAATCAATATTTGAATGGAGTTAGACTAATAATTAGAAAAAAAAAATTCTAAGACTGTTGTTTTCATTACCAATGTGCCTAATTTAATCTAGACTGTTATTGTGTTTCTCTTAAAGGCAAAATAATTTGATTTATCTCTTCAATTAAGAGTTAATTTTATAATATTCTAATGGAATCGAGCTCCGGGACTGGTGGCGATTTGTTTTCATTTGCCATTTTCTTCATGAGTACACGATAAAATGAGGTTCGATGTGTTTGAAATGTACCTGATCGGCGCAACACTGCTGGTTGACTGAGGCTTAGAAATATTTGAGAAGCCGTAAGTTCAGCAATAGGACTGCATGGTCTGTACCTGAGACTGAGAATATTTCATCTACTTCCTTATTATTTTCAAACTATTTGCTTCGCCTTCACCTTCAATTCAGTTTTTTGTTTAATTATTCATGAGTAGTGCATAATTTATTACATACTTGTTTATGCATGACTCGTTGCCCAAGGGTGTAGCTGTTTTGTTTTTCTTTCCTTTGGTGAATGTTTGAGACATGCTGTAGTTTGGAGGCTTTGGTTGTAAGATGCTCAGTGCAGCTGCTTTAAGTTTACAGTCTGCCCTTGCTAGCCAGAGGAGTCTTCTTGTCTTACTGTGCACTGCTCTGAATACTAAGACTAGAATAATAGGACAACACTGTAGAGTTTTTTCAAGTTACATATTTTAATATTCACATTCACTTATTGAGAACATAATTTTAACCGTGTATTAGTCACAACTGTTTTCACCGGGCTGCTTTCAGACAATTATTGGTTCAACTGAAATCAAGAGAGCACATGTACGATGAGTGAATTAACATTTTCTATTCTTTTGCATCTCATTCGGAAGAATAACAGCTTTAATTTAAGTTATTTATGTTCAGCGTATAAGATTTTGATACAAATGTGTTTCTATGAAGAAGACCATAATTACTCATCTCCCTAGTCTGGGCCAGATAAATTAAGTGTGAAAGGATGAGCTCAACCCCACCTCTGGGAAATCAGATATTGATCTGACAGCACCAGACTCTTCTGACCTTTGACCTTGAAAGCTGCGGGTGTGGAGTGCACTGCTGTGTGGGCTATGATCTAACTTACAACATAACACGCAGGTATGTCGATAAATCAAAAGCAGAATGAGCGAGGACACATTTTGAAGAGGAGCTTGAGAGACAAATGGAGGCATTACATTTATGATTGATGCTGCACAAAGTTCTCTGTTAGTCTATCGATGTTCCTATCTCAAACTATAAGGGCACAATAATTCAATCACGAATGTCTTCACAGCGTGTCATCTCGTGGAAAACCAAATATTGGGATTCTGTCAACAATGAATGTTTGTACACCACTTAATCTGAACTTCATCTATCTATTTATTATTTATATCAGAGAAGCAGCCAGGCATAATGCACTTCAGCTTACTGAGGAACAAGTTACAATTTGTTTTCCATCAGGGGCGCACTGACATGATGCATCAGCATTCTGATGTCCAATCTATAAGGAAATGCAACAACTTTTAATCCTTGAAGCAAACTCAGTACAGCCACTAAAATAATGTAGTGCTGTAGCTCTGAATAAATGTAGTTATAACACTCATCTATGCCACCCTAAGCTTATCAATATGGAAACGTGTGAAAATAACCTGCACAGACAGCAAATATGAAAAGAGATTAGAGCCAGCAATAAAAATGAACTTGTCAAACTCATACTGAATTACTGAACTTAAAACCAGAGAAATGCTGAATAAACAGATTTAAACTTTGAATCAATGAAATACAAATTAAAATTCATTCAAATGCTTAAATTATTTATTTGCTTAACTTTTTGCAGTGTAAATGTGAACTCATTTTTACATTTTCAGATTTCTAACAACCTTACTTTCTGGGGTGTTGAGTTAGAGTCTTGGGGCCAAACTAAAAACTTTGAACAGAAGTTTTACACAAAAGATCTGCCAAGGGAGAAGCAGGTTCTTGTTGCCAGCTCATTTATGCTCAATTTACATATATGGACATGGATGTAGCCCTCTATCCGTAGTCTGTGTGTTCATTTCATCTGTATTTGGCATGTTTTCTAAAGACTTCCAGATGCAAATGAAACAGAGCAGTACCACCAGAGACTTTTGGAGCAGTGTAACATGGTCAAGCTCGATATGGCCATATATGACAAATACACTTACAAATGGTGGGGTGGAACTAACTGATAATATAGTGAAATAATTTCTCAACCCACATGTCGTAATGTATTTTATTGCCTCATAACCACTGCTAACTAAAACGCTGCCTGCCTATTACGGCCACTCCCACCATCACCTCATTTGTTGTGTTAAACTTTTGACTCAGCCCTCTGTTGCCATTTATTGGCTGTATGTATGCCATCATAAAGGTAACAAGGAAGTAGGAGGGCAGTGACATTTACAACCTTTGAAACGGACATATCTATTTTTGTATGTAAAGAGAGTATAAATGAGACTAAATACTCAACACATGATACGATATGGCACAATATATCTTTTCTTCCTCTTTCCAAAGTATATTCCTGTTGACCTCACAGAGAAACTGAAGACTGCACCCAGCATGCATTGAGTGAAATGCAAAAAAAAAAAAAAAATCACAGAGCTTGCCCAGACAGACAAACATATTAACACCTAAGCTGATTCAGAGTTTCCACATCACCTGATCCTCACATGTTTAGACTGTGGGAACCTGTCTGGATCTGGAGGAAACTGTTGCAGACAGAGGGAAAAAATGCAAACTCCACACAGAACGGCCCTTGGCCCAGATCAGAACTAATCCATTACCTTGTTGTTGTGAGGAGACGATGCTAACCACTGTGCCGCTGTGCAAGCTGAGCAGCTAAACATCAGTCAAATAAAATAGAAAAAAAACAAAAAACAAAAAACAGTACTTGTCTTGTATGTTTCATGTGACTCAATGGAGAAGAAAGTTGCCTCAGTCTCTCTGAGTCCTTTGTGGTTTGCAAACATCAACCTGCTCTGCAGTAGATTACTTTATGGCTCATTTCAGTCATTGAGTTTGATAGAGCAGAAAATCCATCTGAGGTTTTGTTTGTGGAACAGACAATCGTACCTGATACTGTTTATATGTCTTATCGTCATGTTCTTGCATAATGCTGAACCTGTGGCTGCAGAAGATTTCACAAATCTTTAACAACTCTTATTCAAAATTGCCACTATAAAATACTGTTTCTACAGAGTCACTGTTCATCGTATTACTCAGCGCACACATACAGGTGCTCTGCTGCACTGAATATTAAAAAAAAAAAAAAAGCCAAAATAAAGAATGTGGAGAGAAATGCTGCCAGGAAACAATTCATCATGGAAATAGTGAGCATAGGGGAAGTATCTATCTCTCCTCACTGGTATTTGTAAAAGTGCCATGCCAGTGCTGGAGCTAAAGCCATGATCGATCTGCTTGGGGCTGCCTGGGCACGCTGCAGCAAGCAGCTCTGGGGCGTCAGTCATTGCTCAAGTCTCAGCTCAGGGTCCTGCACTCTGCTGGCAGGCCTGCCCTCTGTCCAGCAACGTGAGATTGCGGCATTTGAAATATTAAGCAGGAGCAAGGGGAAAAGAGCAGAGTCAGGGTTTCACCTTTATGCACGTCAAATGCACTGAATGTTATGGACCTGTGCCATGGATCTGACAGCCTCTGCCATGCTGAGTAGAGAACCCTTCCTGTGGCTTTTAGTCCAATAGAGCATAATGTCTGGCTAAAGTGCTTACCTGCAGCAGCATACGAGAAACCAAATAACTGTGAAGACAAACTGTATACAGTGTTTCTCACAAAATTAGAATCTATGTGTGACAGTACCTTACGACTTCTGCGTCCCCTCTCTAAAGTTGGACGTTTTTGTGGGTTTGTGAACTCAGCGCAGGCTGAGCCGTGAGGTGGTTATTGATCTGTCGATCCAGTCAGAGCTTATTAGATTGATGAATGGGAGGGAAAAGCATATCACTAGCAAACTTTGAGACCCAGTTTCACTTTTACTTCGCCTGACATTCTGCTGCTTCGTCTGTGCCCAGAATACACTCTGTGCTCCCCCTGCAATAAATAACAGAACGGTAGCCTATATAGACATACTCCATTAGCGCTCCTGATGAAAGGTCTAAAAAAAAAAAAAAAATTAAATCAATAGGTGGCAGTCGACATTTTACTCCCGGAGGGCTGCCACAAATAAATAAATGTGTGTGAAACCCTGGTGTAACTGGTAAAGTACAGTATATGAGCAGGAAGTGGCCAAATTCAAAATTCAGTTTCTGACTAAATCAAACTATACATCGGTTTGTACTTCCATAAAGCCTCTGCTTGTACACGTGTCTGTGTGTGTGTGTGTGTGTGTGTGCGTACACACCGTATGTGCATTAACCCGATAGATCTATCTGGTGTGAGCCCTGAGCTATGATGCCTTTCTCTACCCACACACTCCCAGCTGCATTATAATTCTGCTGCTCCAGGCGCTCCAATCTACTGATAAGGCAAAGCTCATAATCCATAAAGGAGCTCGGAGGACCAATAGTTCTGTTTAACATTCAGGGATCAGCCGTTAGCAAATTACACTTTTTTGAACTTCCGTTAAACATATATATGTATATATATTTAAATATAAGTTTACATGTATAATAACACCCATTGTGCATGTTATGATATTACAGGCAATGCAATGCAGCACATTTAAGATAGATACCTTCATATTCAGTGTCTGAATTCACTGCTTTTTTCTCCATTAGCACAACTATGTTGTCGAGAATACAAAGGGGAAAAAAATCATTGTGGTAAAGTTTGTGAAGTTTTGCAGTGGTTGGAGAAGCACAATGCTGAATTACAGAAGCACCTCAGGGGACACACAGCTTCAGCAACGGCTGGAAGATGAGGCTTGTTGTTCTGTTCCAAATACACAAAGGAAAGATGAGATGTCTGCAGTACAGTAATCTGCAAAAAAACAACAACCTCACTTTAGTTTGGAATGAACAAACTGCTGTGAACTGAATTCACCTTTAAAAAGCAAATAAAGGGACATTACTATCACTGTCCCTAGAGATTCACTTTCAATTTAGATCTAGTTTAGAGCTCACGTAAAGGAACTTTAAGAGTTCTGATGATTCATGGTTCAAAAATGACAATAAGATACCACATTAAAATCAAAATTTGACCCATGGTTTGCAGCATAGTTTGCATGCAAAGGCTACAAAGCTTCATTTTCTGACCAAATTAATTAAAACAAAGGTGCACGTTTTTATTCATAGAGAAAAGGAAGACACTGAACAAAGGGTTGTAATGTGAAGAGGTGGTTTGGATTTTTTAAATTCAAGAGAGGCAAAATGGTTACAACTCAAGGGGTTGAGCTACCAGAAGGCAACATAGCAGATGTAAAGGACAGTTAAAAATACCTTGGAATCCTGCTGGCAAATGGGAACCATGATAAGTCCGCACGGAAGTTAGCCACAACCAAATACCCACACAGAGTAAGGCAAGTCCTGAAAAGTCAGCTGAATGGGAAGAACAAAATCAAGGCCACCAACACATATGCACTGCCTGTCATCAGACACCCCACTGGTGCAATAACCCAGCCAAAGGAAGATAAAAAGGCCACTTATATCAAGACAAGAAAGCTCCTCACAATGTATGGTGGGTTTCACCCCAAGTCAAGTCAAGTTAAGTCAATTTTATTTGTAAAGCCTATCAGCCTATCACAAAACATGGTTTATATATATATATATATAAACTGGCAAAGAGTGCTGCCCTCTAAAGCCCTTTATGTCCTGTTTGCTTAAAAATATGTTTTAGGAATATGACAAGAACTGGTTTTGCGAGTGGGCAGTTTGCAATCAAGAAAACCTAAAAGAGACAATTTTTATTTTATTTTATTTATTTATTTTACTTTTTTCTGACATTTGTACTGTAATGTAGTCAAGAATTAAAAAGTGCTCATTCTCAAGAATTTCCTGTTTCAGTCTTAAATCATTGATGTGGTAATATGTAAGGACTATGTAAATCTTTTAGGTGGCCCCTGAGGCAGGACATGTACTACATGTGCAACTTCATGTTCTATTTAGTATGCAGACAGCATAATTCATCAGATTTTAGTACTCTAAGTTGTGATTGTCATCTTCATCTGTAAAGCATTTACCACAGGCTTAAAAAAAAGTAAGAATTGTTATGTTTTCACTTTAAAATGTGGTGTCAAATAAAGTTTCACAGTATGGAAATTAACCAATAACATGCTGGTGGCCCGATATAACAAGTACAAGAGGTTACTTTGCCTCCGAAAAGCAGAATTAAATGCAGCAGAGCAGGTAAAACTCCTAACTGAAACAGTCTACTCTAGTTAACAACATGTTTTTGTCAAGATTGTTGAAAGTAGGAAAATAAGGATCAGGTAGGAATTTGAAGAAATGACAAATATAACGAGGGAAGTGAAATAAAAACTGATATTGAGCAAATGTTAAAGCCAGTTCGCTTCAGTCTAAGATTCAAACAGTCCAACAGGGTTTGCCCATGACAATGGACCCAGAAGTATTTAGTAAGATTGCTAAACATATCAGCTGTGAGCTGTTGTCACAGCTGTTCTTACGCTGAATGAGCCCCGCTGGTCTGCTGCTGCAGCTTTGGGTAGAATTTACCAGCCAATTTCTCCAGGCCCAATTACTCAGTGTACTGCGAGAACAAGCATTTCAGCTCTGACCTGGCCCAACAGCACATCTCAACACGTGGATATACTCACCCATCAGTGTGCTGCACCACTGTCGGGGTAAATTATAGCTCGTAGAGGCTATGACGTGGAAAAATAGCTTGACAAATTGTTCCGGGGTCACCCCAAGGGAGTGAGAGGGATGAGACAGACTACGAGGAGATCTCTGGCAATATGGGCCTGCTTGCAGAAGAGACAAATAGATGTTTCTATTTTTGGACCTCCTTTGTCTTGTTGTTTGTATGCTTGAAAATAATTTTCAGTTGCTGTGTTACTTCCAATAGATTTTTCAGGTGAAAGAAGCGAGTCGGCACAGTAAATTAGCCTTTGAAGGGCTGCCGTTTGGAAAATTTGCCTGGAGGATAATTGGAGTTTGCATAATAATTTTATTGTCATGAGCGTATGGATATTCATCCTATTATGTGATGTCCTTTTGTAAAGAGGTATTATAGATAAATCCCCATCATATTTATGGATGTAAATACAGTGACAATGAGACACTGAGCAAAATAATGACTCTGCCGACCATGCTGAGGAACTTAAAATCCAGACAATGTTGTTCCTCTCGCGTTCATTTAAATTCTGCTCCCCTGCAGCATTTGTGTACAATCTGTTCTCTACAAGCATAACCTTTACAAAAAAATCACTTGGCAAAAGGTTGTGAATTATTCAATCTTATCTCAGAAAAATACCTGCAGACTAACATGTAAGGCTTTCACTTTGCACTCACTCTCTCAGAAGTTAGAGGGGAACTTCCATACTTTTTTCAACCTGGTCCCCATTTCCCAACAGTTGTGTTTCTAAGTGACTAATGGAGACAACACTTACTTTAAGTACACTAGTATAAAGCAAGAGCGCTGTATCCTACAGCTGTGAAATGGGCTACAATGTAATTTTAAGGCCATAGCACACTGTTAATGTACCTTTACTGAAAGGGCTTGTTTTTGCCACTGACAGGCTCAGCCAGTTCTTTTGAGGGTGCTGGCTGCAGCGCTTTATTTCTATATTTAACAAATTTCTACAAGTGACGTAGACAGAAAAACATGGGAAAATAGGATCCCGGGTTAAAATTATACAGAAGTTTTCCTTCAGTATCATTATATGATGTGCAAATATGATAATGTGAATGAATACTCGAGCCTTCCTACTGCATGATTTTTTTTTTTTTTTTTTTTTGTTAAAATGTTAAATAATTATATGATAAATGATAATTAAATGATTTAATACTGAAACTGTCTTTCAATTCACTGTTATTAAATTGATCAAATATTACCAATTGCAGACAATAAACTCTGTATGAATTACCAAGCATTAATATTGTCACAAAAAAGTTAATAGTTAAAGTAATAAATGGAAATTCTGAGAGCAAATACACAAGTATGTTTATATAGTGAGAGAAAACTCAAATGTTTAAAAAGTCACTATTTACAAATTGCCTTGCATACAATTTCATATAATATATTTGCGGCACCCCTTTCTTCTGTTCTTGTGTTTATCAACTTATTTGTTGCTGCATTGCAAAATTTCACATCCCAATGAATAGACAAAATTAAAGTGGATATTTAAACAGAGAAGCGAGAGAGAAACTTCAAAGGGAACTTGTGCTTTTGTAATTCTACGGTCTTAAACCCTGTTAAGAGTTTGTATGCTGCTAATGGTAACTGCACAACTCAAACTTTTAAAAAGAGTACACTTTAAAAAACAAGATAAGGAAAGTCATAAGCAGACACTGAAGTGGAGTGGAGCCTCTTTTTTTTGTTGTTTTGTTTTCAGCATGACAGCAAATGCTGATTCTTACCTGTTAAAAACAATACACACAAGCTCGATTCTCAGCCTCTACAACTGGGGTTTAGAACTGTTTCTCTCATGTCAAAGGGTTCTTTTACACTAGACATGGTTTGAGTAAAACAAACTCTGATGTGTTCACCTGTTCAGTGTGGATTGTTTTGGCTGATGTTAAAGCTGTCAACCAGACTCTGGAGTACTTGAGACGACCAAGACTGAGATATAAAGGCTTCACATACAGTAAGAATAAGCAAGAAATGCCTGCATGACCTGCTGTCAGTCACAAGAGTCTCCCCATGTGGGTCCATATAGTGCTGATGATTTCAGAATAACAGTCCCTAAAACTGTCCAAAGACTAAGTTAGTAAGTCTGCTCAGCGTTGAAGTCTTCATTTGATCCGGAGCAAGAAAAAAAGATGCAGCTTTGCCTTTTAGTTCTGGTCAGGTTTGTGTGCACACTGACTTTTCAAATACAAACCAAGAACTGTCAGCTTGATATCAAACTTGACAAATCCCCCTTTTGGTAATCACAAATTTCTAAAAAGGAAAAAAAAAAAGGAAAAACTAATTATAAGAATTATTATTTAAAAAAGCAGCTGAATCTTATATGTATCACCCTGTGTATAAACACTGAAGTGTGGATACAAAGAAGACAAGAATGGGGCATTTTGTACCATACAGGTTAGGTGTGTAAGCACCCTTACTTACTGCTTCTTCACCTGCTTGTTCGGGTGCACCGAGGGGTCACACAAATAATGCAGCTGTTTTTCATTTATCCAGTTTATCCGGTCTGTGGTGCTGGGTGTCACACCAAGATACTGTCAGTCCATTTGTTTGCTTTGACCTGCGGTTGTGCACTTCATCACATCTTGATTTTTCATTCCATCCCCTCCTTTCTCGTTTCTCTGGAGCTGTATTTTCTCTGTGAAGTCTTGCTTGACCTAGCTGTAATATAAGGCTATACAAATAAATGCTTTTGGACTTTGAGGGGTCACATGTTTCAGATGGCTGACATTCCCTGCTAAGACTACCACAACCCCAACTAGTTAATTATCTCCACCAGGTGCAAGCCTGGCAGAGATCGAGTGATTGGTCATGTATGTGTATGCTTGTGTAGTGTGTATCACTGAGTGTGCTCTATTTCAGTGCGCCAGTGCACCGCTCAACATGTAACGGCAAGGGCCGGGAAAGCTGTTAGCATTTTAGCATCTTTAATTCCCTCGACTCAATGGGTTTTTGGTAAGAAGCCTTAAATAAGTTTTATGGTTAGCACTAGCTTAGGAGACATTCACGTTTTGTTCTACAACATGAAAATATATCAGTAAATACCCAACTTGTGTACTTTTAAGCTTTTATGTGTATTTAAAAAAGGCAGCTAAATGAGACTACAGAATGTCATCGAGCCGAACACGGCTTTATAGCCTTGTAGCGGTAGTGACACAACTGAAGAGCCTAGCATTAGCTTTTTACTTCTGGTGACTGCATTTACGCTTAAAAAAGTCCTGAAAGTGGTGTAAATTTGTTGTGATTATCTTGCTGAACAAAACAGGTAAATATCATAAACAATTGTTTACCACAAAGTTTATTTCTGCCATAATCCAAAATTCAATGAAAAAATCCCATAGGCGTTTTGACCAGGGAGATGTTAGCTTCTGGGTTGGTGTACAGAAAAACACCATCCCTGGGGTACTCCATTGTCTCTCCTTCATTTCACTACCTTAAAGCACACATGCTGGAAACACCAGCCTCCCTGCACTCCCTGTTGCTCACCCACATACCCCCAGACACACCTGGCAGAGATCTGCACTCTCCTGAGTGCACTTTTCTATTTGTTTATTAGATTATCACAATTTTGAATCTAAACTACACTGCACATTAATCACAGCTCCTCCACTATTTTTCCCCTCTCTATCATACGACTGATTTATCCCAAACCATCCCTCCAGCTGTCCTCTCTGCAGTATATATCAAAGATTGTGTCTTATCCATCCCTGACCACCCTCCCACCATAGTACCTGTCAGGGATTCATGACTCCTCAGCTGGTGGTTTTTGACTCCAAAACAACAGATCCCTGAAATTCCAGTCACTCCCCTGACTCACCCTGCAAGCCCGCTTCACCAATCAGCTCACACGAGATAGCTTGAAAGGGGCCTGCCTTGCTCTAGGGAGCCCCTCACCAGCTGGAGTTACATGGAGCAGGCGGGGGGACTTTACCACTAACTCCCTTTGTTTGTGAAGCGGAAGGCTGGCTGTTTCCCCCCTGAGGTGTTTCCGCAGCTCAAGCTACAGCTCCTATGGAGAAGATACTGTAAAGTAAATAACTCTGCCTGAACTGACTGACGTCCAACTTCAAGCTGATGGAAAACAGCAACACTGCATGTGTGTGCAATGTGTATGTCTGTGCACGTGGGCTTTTTCCCTTTCTCTCCCACTCTCTCACTTTGGTGGAATACATTTATTTATTCTAAAGGGTCAGTTCAGAGCAAATTCAGCCTTAAAACAATCTGGCAATAAGCGATTGAAGGTCTTTGGGAGGCGTTAAATTACAAACATGCACAGTGTACACCGACAGAGGGGACATTTTGCAGTTGCTTTGGTAACTTGTGTATATTTTCGGGTGTCCCCTTTGTGGGTGGTGCTGCAAAGGTGTCAATTGGGACTAAATGAAAATCCGAACAACCTTTTTAATTGCACATTGAAGGCATAGTAAAAACCCATCCTCTCTCTCTCTCTCCGTCTCTCTGGAAATTGGCAGTGACAGCCGTGAGTGAGACAATGAACTCGCAGTGAGCAGGAGGCAGAGGCTTAATCCTCGATAAGATCTTAATGACATTGTACTGCAGAGATACTTCGTCTCCCATGACCCCAATATACACAAGTGCTAATCATCCAACTAATGATCTTTGTTCTGTGGAAATAACAATTGTTGGCTTTTGTTGTTTCTTACACAAACAGAAAAATAAGGATGGTGATTAAATGTAGTGCCACATGTGCTGTTATGTTCTTTCTGGGGCATTGTTGTGATGATGAATTTTTATCAGAGAGCAATTTACAGTAACCATTTGAATTCCAGAGAGAGCCTATTAGCTAAACTCTCATCCGGAGAATATTCATGGTCTTCCACTGGCTCACATCCACCCACTGTGTCCATTCCCTGAATCAAGAGAACGGGTGGTATGCCGCGCTGGAGAAATGTATTCCTCGTCTTCGACGTCAGCGAAGCAGAAAACTTCATTTATTTTCATTAAATTATTTATTCAACAAAATTTAAAAAAAAGATTCAGTCGAATCACCAAGATTTTTTTTTCTGTGAATTTCCTATTAAACATTTGAAAGGATTCAATAGAGTAAAAAAAAAAGAAAGAAAGAAAGAAAGAAAGAAAGGCACTTTGATGCAATCAGCAGGTAATATGTGGACTAATTTTTCGACATCTTTGCAAATGAATAAATCATGTATTTTGGAATACTGCAGTCTCTTTTATTATAATACACTAAATCCTTCTTAACTATTTTTCTGTCTTACACGATACTCAAGGGGATGTGCAAATGTTTTAACTAATAATACCTTAATACTGGAATTAAAACATCACAAAACCCTTTATGTTTTGAATTGTTTCAGTACAAAAACCTCAGCTGCTATTACAGAAGATTCATCAGCATCATTTAAGTGCCTGTATATTTAAAAAATGCTGTAAATTGATAACAAATGGGAACAAGTCGATGCAGGGGATGGTGTTTCACTCTGCAATCATACTTGTAATTTCCGAGTACTAATTTTTCCTGATTGCTGTTAAACATACTGAGAAGTGAGAGGAGAAAAGCTGAGGGTGGCTGATGGAGCAGGTCCCCAGGGCAGGTGAAGTAGGAGATTGATTGGTTTCTGAACTCCTAGGAGGATGTGTGAGCCAAGTAATTAAAATGTTCTTAGTGCTTTTCAGAAACAAAGTGATAGTGCTGGCTGTTGTTATATTTCAATAACAACGTGGCTGTACAACAATACCTCTAATTTATGTAACACAACGCAAAGTAAAAATGCATTTATGTTTTCACAATGGTGTCTAACAAGGCAAAACATCTAGTTCAATTTCATCAGCTTTGCCCCTGTACGCTATATTTTCTTCTTTGTGTGTCAGAATAATGATTAATTATCTGCGCGCTGCTTCCCTTTAGCAGGTGTAAACTCGGCTATCTTATGTGTCCATGGGCTATTTGAAACTTGTAGGTTACGTATACATCCAAATAAATCATTTCTTATCAAGGTGTATTACACAATGAGACCCTGTGATCTCAGATTAACGGGTCCCCTCAGAACAGTTTCACCTCTCTGCTTAATGCAAAAGAAAAACAGATTAGAGACGCAGACTCACAGTCTTCCAGCGAAGTGGATGATGTCATAGACCCAGTACAACATTGGCTGTTTCAATGTCGTTCTCTACAACAAACTTATTTTAAAAGTCACACAAATAGACATCAGACAGACTTTGGATGTTTTTTGTCAAAGCTCCCAAAATCCCTTTTTCTTTGAAAGTGTAGCTTATGTTTTGACACAGCTTTGTTTCTTTGATGATCGATTTTGAGAAAGAAACGCTGCAGGAGAAAGAAACAGGGCAGTCATGAGGGGCGGGAGTCTTGCCATGTCTGAAAAGTAGAGGTTTTAAGGTCTAGTGTGTAGGAGTTAGTGGCATCTAGTGGCTGTGAATAGACTGCAACCAACAACAACTTCTCTTGTGTGCCAAGCCTGTAGGAAAACTATGGTGGCAGACGTGAAAATGCAAAAAGCCATATTTAGAGCCAGTGTTTGGTTTGTCCATTCTGGGCTACTGTAGAAACAACAAAGTGAAGTCTTTGGAAGGGGACGTCTACATATATGTAGATATAAAAGGCTCATTCTTAGAGAATGAAAACTATTTTAATTTGCAGGTAATTATACGCTACACAAATCATACTTATTGCAATATATTACATCTCTGCCAATATATCCCCCTAAAACCAGATTTACAGATTTGAAGTAGAAGTCACTCACTATGCAGTTTGTTAACTTTTTTCAACACTAAGTAGTCGCATTACTAAGGATGAGTGAGTACACAATTATCCGCATCTCTATCTATTCAAGCAACTAAATGATGAACTACTGAGATACAGTATAGTGTATCTGTACTGTATCTGTAGGTCTGAGTTCAAACCAGAAATGAGCTCCACCAAAACAGGAGCTGTTATCTGAACCTGCAATGGATACAGATCAATCAGCTGCTTTATTTATTATTTACACAAAAAATGTTTACCCAGCTACCCAAATGAGGATTTTCCTTCATCACAAGTACAAACAGCGATTATAAATTTGCAACACAATTTTTTTGCTAAACAAAAGCCAAAGACTGTATCATATTAGGTTGCTGTGAGCTGTAAATTCCCAACTTCTAAGCAGAGGGTCTTTCCTGTCTCCTCCTGCAAGTAGTTGCTTGTCTTAGCTGTCTCAGTACAGTGCAATAATATTAATGAGATCAATAGGTCAGGTCAGCTGCTTATTTGCAACAGGTATCACATTATAACTGTTTTTGTCGTATTGGTGGTCTTTTAATATTATTTTAACGAGAATGTAATGTACTCAGTGTCAAGGCTGAGCTGCCAACAGTATCAAATTGCCAGCGCATTTAATTTGTTTTCCTACAACATACGCTGAGTAATCCACAACGTTCTTGTGAACATACCAAGGCAACTCAAAGCACTTAGTTAGGGTAACAGAAAGACAGGTAATGTTTACCTTTCCACTTACTAAAACCACCATCTTTCTCTGTCCTTAAACACGCCATAGTCTCTTCCCTACCTTACACAAAGTTTTTCTGTACACAAACCTAAATACACTATAGAGCGCAAACTTATTGAGTCTTGAGCTTTGTACACCAATCACCCCAGACACCCACCTCCCTACAACTTCTTGTGGTACAAGAACATGAGACTTGTCACACAGCAGGTCCTGTGCATAAATGCATTATCAGGGAGGCAGGGTTACTTATTTGTTTAAGTTTTGTTTCCCTCTCTGGCTAAAATTAACTACTAACCCAGGAATGAGGTAGACCTCTTCAGGCCCAGTTCCCGATTCCACCTTTGATAAATCCAGCAGCAAATGTAAATTATATCCACATATGGCTAGCTGCCTTGGAGGTCCCCTTGGCTCTGTGCTTCTGTTCAAACCCATTAGCCTGTAAATAAAGCTAACACTCACAATACGAAAATACTTTACCATCACTCATTGCTCCTGACTGCCATTGTTCTCTTAACTATTTTAAGAAATCAGAGGAAACAGATTTTTTTTTTAAAATGTTCTTGGTATGATTTGAAGCTTTTATCAGTGGCCCAATTTAATCTCTGGCATCACAGTGGGCACAACCTGTCTGCACTTGAAGGTAATACATCTCACCCTTTTAGAGCTTTACTGCCAACAAAGTTCAAAGTTGATGACTTGATGTGTCTGTCTCATTAGGTGACGGGTATTTACTTATTTTCTTTTACTTTAAGGTCAGGCTCCTTGTCCTTGAGGGAATGATGTTGAATTACCACCTGCATCCATCATCGGGTGCTAAGTCCCTCGTTCCCTTGCTCCCCTCCGCTGCAGATTCCCTTGCATTGACCTTCCTCTTGGCATCATGGGTAAAATGCTGCTAGAGCTTAAATCAAGCCCATCCTAAACAGACTATTCCAGTGCCCCCCCGAGGTAGAGCCTGTTAGAGATGTAATTAATCAGCTTGCAGATCCTCCATGCAGCACCTTCACATCAGAGTGAAGCAGACTCCAAACAGCTTTGAGTAAATGAGGAAGGAAATCAAAAGAAAGATCGAGACGGAAGTACACACTTGTTAAAAACCCATGCAGCTCCATCTCCAATCACAGAGAACTTTTAACCAGGGTCCATTCAAAAGCCCTTATTCAGCATTTGCTGAGAAGGAAGGCTTGATGTATGTTCAGTGGAAAGGGCTAAATCAAGTAACGAACACTATCAAACAAGGAAGCCGCAAGATCACAATCAAAAGCAATTCTGTCACTGTCATGGGATGATTTATGACAGAATTAACAAGACAGAGAAAGAGAGACAAAAGGACAGAGAAAGTAGTATATTGTGTCTTTGAGTGAGACAAAGCTGGGCAGAAAGAGCGAGACGCAGAGACAGAAAGAGAGAGGGAGGGGGTTTGCTGTAAAACATCTGATTTAATACTTCTGATATTGTAGCACTGACAGAATCTGTGACTGCCTCACCTGCTTCCATTTTGTCATGTCATTGTAATTTCATTTCCAGCAGTCTCAAAAGACCCAGGGACATTTCAACTTTCTATAATATGACAGATGTCCAATAATTTCGCATTTAATCTCTGCCCCGCGGGTGCGAAGTATGTGAGGCAGCAAACTGATGCCTCTGTAATCAGTGAGATGGTGGATTGCTGGTGATTCTGAAATTGGATACTTACTCATCCAAATTCACTGTCCTCATTAGAATGTCAGAATGGAGCTCGGCTGAGGCTCCATTTCTCTTTTTCCAGTCATGTCTTTTCTGAAAGGTGAGTAACGCACAGGGAACTTTGCACCAAGGCAGCAGAATTTGACAAGGAATGAACTGTTCCTGCTGTGTGCTCTTCAGTTTTTAATTATAAGAGCTGCACGTTGGCATTGTCTAAAAAACATATAGCCTTTAGTTGTTTCAATTATAATTGTATTATACTGTTTTTTAATTGTGTGTGTGTGTGTGTGTGTGTGTGTGTGTGTGTGTGTGTGAGTGTGCGCGCTCCTGCATGTGAGACAGCTGGTGGAAAAGGTGATTGAGAGAATCAGAAATGCTATTGGCCTGGTAGACTCTCCCCCTATACTTTCTTCAATTACATTCACATCCGCTTTCTTCCTTTCTCCCTCAGCTGTAAATTAGTATTCTCACTGGATCTGCGATACAGGGGTGAAATTATAATCATGTTGCTTCAATTAAAACCGTGTTGCTTAGGGAACCACCTTCGAACATTAATATCTCATTCAAATAATTTCTGCACCTTTAGACTCCCAGTAACAGCTTCTGTGTTAAATCCTTATAAAAGACTTGCAAACAACAAAATGTAGTTTAATTATGAAGAAGAAGAAGAAGATGAAAAAGAAGACACCTGTACCATCGCATGCACAAGCATATATTACTTATCAACGTGAAAATATTATGTATCAATAAGAGAATTGAAAGTATTAGAAATGTGTTTTTAAATGTTTCCTGGTTACCACACTATTTGTCCACGCAACGTCGAAATAAACTGAGAAAGAAGTTGGATTTACATCACACAAAGGTAACATTTTGTTGGAATTAAACTCAGGTTGATAATATTTTAAATGCTTAAGGATGTTATAATTCCAGCCTAGATGGATGTTAACATTATGACATTTTGTAGATGTTGTATTTTGCTGTCAGTACCTTACAGCTAAATGTCTTATTGGATTTTGGAGATTTAAGAGCACAACTTAAACCCCACAAAATATCAATGTAATCCGTCTTCAGTATTCGTTGTTAAATTGATGTTGGTATTAGACGTTATCCTGACACTGAATTTTAGTCACCCCATGTCACAACCTAAATTCAACCAAATATCAACATAAAATGATGTTGCTGGTCTGTTGGGAAGTGTACCAAATTTCAGGCTGTTACACGACTAATGTTTTACAGGGCAATTTTGTGATCAGTAAATTTACAATCACTAACGTCACAGTGTGAAAAGAGACACTGACAGCGCGCAGCCAGACAGGACCGAGCAGCACAGTGAAACACTGCCGTCAAGTAAGCAAATACCTGGTCAAGCTAGTAGCCTCTTGGATTTTAAAGCACGTCTATTCATGCTGTTACGGTGTCAGCACTTGACACAGCCAATTGTTTCTCACACTAAATATACCAAATAAAACTGTAAGGAAAGAAGACCTGACTGATTAAAACTGTTTTGTTCATATGTTTGCTAATAAGCAAAAAGGATTTCTGGTTAAAATATCCCTGACTTTGACCATTTACAACAAGAGAGAGTTTTACTGCACTTTTAGTGTATAGGTAGGGTCAACACAAATGATACTGAAATTTGATAATGATACTGAAAAGGTCCTTATTTTTTTAAACTCTTATGTATTATAGATTTTTTTTTAATTGAGAGGTTTGCAGTGTCAGTGCCATCTTGTTCAGGATGATGACCATGAACATTTGATGTTATTTTACTTTAAAGTAATGGAGAAAATTAAAGGGACAGTTACCTCAGTTTACATTATATCATAACAGACAATTTCCTCTATTCCTGTCCTGTACGTCTGTTGATGTAAAAACAGTTTTTCTGCTATGCAAGAGTTGCCAATTTAATCCTACCTTCTCATTTTTTAGCTGTTATATATAGTTTGTTCTATAGAACTTGAAGCCTTGGATTAATTTGAATTTTTGTTATTTTTTTGACTGATGTTTACCATTGTGATCCTGTGCAATATATGATAACTCTGTACAGGCACACTGTTAACATGGCTCAGTACAAATGGGAGAACACAGTAAGCAGAATCCCCAGACAGGGCCATGATTTATTGGGTACAAGTAGAATGCACTGTAAACCAGGGGAGAGGGAACTTTTAATGGATTCTGTGTGAAAGACAAACAACTGGAAGAGTTCCTGTTCATCTTATTGAATGGATTCTGTGCCTCTGGCACCCACCAGGTGAGCTGTCAGAACTTTAACAAGCTTAGTGGTTTACAACGCTTTACTTGGGTCTTCTACTTTCATTTTCTCAATTTTCTGCCCCTCTTTTTGGGTCAATAAAATGACTAATACTGTCTTATTGTCAGATTTATTCTGTCCCCTAGTTGGCTGCCTAGCCACATAAAGCTTCTGTCAATCTCAATGCGCTGGCACAGAGCAGCAGCAGTCAGTATAAAGGGGCCTCAGTACAGCTGAGGAAAATCAATAACACTTTATTTGTGGTGGATGTGAAATATGAGATTAATGAAAAACGTCCTATTTCTGAGAAGGTTACATTTTCCTCTAATGTGTGCTTGACCACTGACTGATTGTATTCTCATTTATTTCACTTTGGTAATTTGGTTGGGTGAAGTGAAAAAAAGAAAAGAAGTGCAGCTCAGTTGTTGCCTTGCTGACATGCACTGTTAAAAAATACTAAATGCAGTGGTTGATCTGTGTTATTGATGTGTTCAATAAATCCTGACAAATGCATCCATAAAATCTCATTCTGATATTTTCCCGTGTCATTTTGGCATTTTAAATGCTTACTGGAGAACTCTTCGGTGCTGTGTCACTCATTAAAATGATGACAAAAATACACACAACTATGACTGCAAAACATTTTTTATCCCTTCAAGAAAAAGACCACCAGTGGTGTGAAAAAAATGTGATTTTCTTTGTTAAAAATGACTTGCTGTAGCACAAGCCACACGAGGATTTCTTTCAGATATAAAAGAAAGCTTTGCTGCAAGAGTACACGGTGATGACATAAATCATGTGGAAGCACTGGCAGATGCTTTAAAAGGGGTAAGATAATTAGAAATTGGCAGATTTACAAAGTAATGTTGATATCAGTTCCATAAAAAAGAGTGGGCGAATAAATATGCAAATAAAAATGCAAACTTTCATTCCCAGCATCACGTCCTATCACAGGAGTTGTTGATGACAGGTGGCATGATGCCAGTAAGCTGACCAGCTGGACTGAGCCAGTGTTTGACACAAAAAGGTCCTGGTCCCAGCATTTATCACCTGATGAGCCTGATCTTTCCTGCTCTCTGTTCAGCTGCTGCTCCAGCCTCATCTCTGTTGTGCTTTTTGCATTAGTCAGAATGAATGAAACTACAACATTTTTTTGTGATCTGTCTGATTAAAGCTGTTTGATGTGGACAAGGCAGCTTTTTGAGTTGCAAAATAAAAAGCAGAAGGCCAGCAGGTTTCAGTGACAGCTGAAAATAATTTATCAAACATGTACTGTTTGCAGTGTTTGTTGGTGAAGCTGGTTTATTTTTGAAAGCAGTGACAATTAAAGCAAACACAGTGTTGATGTTCATTGACAAGAGCTGGCAGTAGCTTGTGTGCTGGAAAAATGGCTAGCCAGCAAACTGTTATCGCATTCCAGTGATATGTTGGTAATTTAGATAAATGGAGTGAATTTCCACTCTGAGTTTTCCCTGCATGCCACTGTTTACACAACAAACCAATAACATCAGATTTCAGTGTTGGCATTTAGACCTTAAAGCCTTAATCTCACTTATATCAGACCATTTAATCCATCTGTATGGTACAACCCACAGTATCTTGTGTATTGCATTACTGGACACCAGCTGACAGTTTACCACTCTAGGTCTAAGTCTTTGCTGGTTATAATCCTAAACAGTGCAACAGCTTTCTCCCTCTTTATTTGAAACTCAGTTTGTCCACTCATTCCTGCCTTTAAAGTGCTATGGATTTTTTTTTATGGTTATATATGACCTTTATTCTCCTTACAGTTCTATGTTTGGTATCATCTCCATATTTGAATTTTGACTAAAAAGCCCCAGCAGCACTAAAGATCAAAAGAAGGCCCAGCTCAATAATGGGTGTGGTCAAAGCAATGGGGCTGGGAGTAGGGGGGGTTGAAATTAAGGACTTTATGCCCTTGCCCCAAATTTATTTTAAGTCGTGCATTGCTGTATCGCAGCTGGTGTGATCGCATTGTAAGATCATATCTAGTCTCTACATTATCTCTATATTGTGAGTTGACAAGGAAAATAGGAGTTTGTCATTATAACCTCCATCTGTGACTCCATGTGTTGCAATAGGCAAAATCACAAACGCTGCGTGGTTGCTACTAGTCAGTAAGGAGATGACTCATGCTTCGGGATGTGAGGCTTTGGCTCATCTCTCTATTTGCCTTTTGCTTGCAGATGCAATCCTGTTGGCATCGACCTAAGAAAAGCAACACCCTCCACTGAAACACCATTACTATGCAATTGTTTTCTCTTTCTTGCACTGTCACGTTGTTAAATTTCCTCCTTAATTTAGAACAGGCTTCATATGAAAGCCCTCACAGTCACTGACTGTTGGTGGTTTACAACACTATCCTGCTGTTATTCTCCTCTCCGCCCATGTGAAAGCAATCATAGCTCAGGAACCTCATCCCACACACTGACCAATAACACACATCACATTGTCCAGAAGCCAAGACTTTGAAGGTCCACAGTGATAAAGAAATATTGTGTGTCTACCTTTATTTCCTTTGAGTACAAATAATACCCTTACAAAGACGTATGTCAGTCTTGGGATTGACATTATTGAGATTACTGCACTTTAGAGTTGTTGTTTATTGCAGTATGTCGACATAAGCAAATATTAAAAGAAGTGCCTATGAACTGCTCTCAAATATCATTTTTTAAAGGGGCAAATACTTTTGGTCATATTGCATATTTAGTCTTATATTAATGATTATAAATGATTATGCCAAGAGGAGTTTAATAATATTGTGACTGACTTTAAGGCCATAGCTTCAATGAGCTGGACTTGGCAAAAAGAAATAGTGAACTTTCATTGAGCTTTGCTATTACTTACTTCTGTTAAGGCAAAGCTGCACTGAAATAGTGCAGGTGATTGACTTTAAAGACCCTGCTCTTAAAAGAGTGCTTGGAAAACCCACATATGAAGAGGGACTATACAGAGGCCTAACACTGTTATCATTACATTATTGGTTAGTGTAGTTCAGTTTTACCAGTGCTCTCTGTTTTGTCCTCACTGTAAATTCTACTTGGATTTTAGGTGGTTTTCTGTGAGCAAAATACAAAAGAAAGCATGGCTTCATTCACAAAAATAACAACTTCTTAACAACCTAAACTGCCAAAGGGAAGGTCTAAAGAAAAACCTGAGTGTATCGCTGCCAGGCTCATTCTAATTGTTGTAATTGCCCCTTTCCTATCACCGCTGAGAAGTGGGGTTTTTTTTGTTTGTTTTTTTTTTTTGCGAAGGGTAATGGAAAAACTTTTGACTCTTTACTTGTGTAAGGAGACCCGTTTAAGATAGTGGCACTTTGTTGCTTAAAGATATTACGAGCGCATTAGGTGATGGAGTAATTGCTCTATTAAAATACCCCCTGGGTAAGCAAGGTAACACAAAATTGCAATAGGATTCAGTAAATTTACACTTTATATGCTTAGGCTACACTGCTGCATTGTACCTGATTGTGTGAGTGTGTCAATATATTAGTGTTAGTGTCTGTGGTTGCCTCTGTGCATGTGCTTATCCACAATTGTGTTTATTTTTTTGTCTGCGTGTTATGTCCTGACATCTGAGACATATAGTTAGGATTGCATCCTGGGGCAGATACCATTTTTCTCAGTCACTGCTTACTGCAGATTGCATATTAAGGAGTATACCACACATCTCATTTTATTTATGTACAAATTCAGTCAAGCTTAGATCCACTGAAAATAAAATGTAAACCTGTTTTATTTATTACATCTTCAAGGGTACAATATGTCTGATGGATGATAATGTGATGGCTTTCAGAAGTTTACTAATCTTTGCAGTCACAGTTTAAACTGGTATCACAAAAAATGGCAAACATGTTCACATTAGATGTACAGGAAGCACATACTGAATGACTTATATGAATCTGCGTGTGGGCAGATGATATAATAATAGCCAGTCTTCTCAGCAGTTTCAGCAATTCAGAAACGCTTAGTGTGGCTGTACAATAAGTCCCAAAAGCTCTTGTAAGACTAAAAGTTTGTAATTACAAAAGTTTGTGACACAGTAAGTCAGGTAAGTTCTGTTGTCTTTCAGTGATGGTTGGTTTAAACTTATGCACTGACTCTATGGCCTAGGCTCTACACCTTAGCCTACCGCTGTAGCCTACTCTGTAGCCTGATGTGCACCTCCGCAGTCAACAACTGTGATCAGTTCACTTGGTAGCATAATATTTCCTCCTATGCATTTTCCACCTGCTCCCTCTTCTCCTTGAAATGAATCAAATCAAGGAGAGGTGGTCTGAGGAAGTCTGTGAACATGTACATTTGTAAGACACCTCTTTGCCATATTACAAAGACTGCCAGATGGCAGCTAATTTATTTAGAGATTTCCACAAACATCTGTGTGGATGTCACGTAATATATAAAGACATGGATGAACTAGAAGGACAAATACTTTCTCCTATAGGAAAGACTAGCTACAAGAAGCACTGCAGTAATTTCAGCAGAAGTAACTGCCATTCAACATTTATCAGTTCCAGCTCCTACATGACTTGCTCAGCTTCAGTTGACATGTTTTGAAGTACAAGAACAAACTTAGCACAGTGACATAGAAACCCCAACTCCTCCTTGCATTTTGGTGGTGTAACTGCAGAATGGCACCGACACACCAGAGCACGAATATGTGCTCATATCAGCATGGGCCATTTGTACAAGCCTTAAGGAGGCTGCCTGGGGCCTTCCTGTCAGGAGTGTCCATTTTCTCCACATGTTCTAGTTTCTTCCAAGTTTTTGCAGCAGCCACCACCACCACAAACATGTTATGTGATTTAAAAAATAAAATGAACTGATGTGTTACGCAAGTGGAAATGCCCTATTAGCGGAACTAGGTGAAACTTTCAGGGTCAAAAGTCATCAGCATAAGTCTCGTGGGTCCGTGAGGGTCTGTATTAAATTTCAAGGTAATCATTTCAATCCAATGCTGTAAGCTGTTGAGCTATATTGCTTGCATAGCTAAAAAGAAAGCAATAGACGTGTATTGACTGACCCCGTTTACAAGATAACTTGGCTTTACAATGCTGAGCCATCTGAACACCATGGCTGCCTTGGCTGCCTCAGAAGATGGAGCCAATATGGGATCACATTCGGGTCACACCATATGAAGGTCTGAGATAAATATAACTGGATTAGCTCAGTGAACTGGGACTGGGGTAGCATTGTATGTTAATGACATGGCATCCTCAGTGTCCGCAGTACCTACAGAGAAAAGAGGCTACCTCCATGTTGAGTAGATCTGCCACCTTGCTTTTCATATATCAGAGGTTATGTTGGTTTCCTCAGTGGAAAATATAAAGCATAATCCATTACGAAAAATGAAAACTAATGATGGATACATGACCTTTTCTCTGTTTTTTTTAACTTGATATACAACATGACTCATTTAACTTAATGAGCTCATTTGGCTTGATTTTGCTATTTTTTCCAACGAGTCTCAGATTCTGACAAACAACACAAGAAAGGAAATCTGATGACTTTATCACAACACTGAGTGCTCAGTAAAGCATAACTGCAGTGAAAACAAAATTATGATGAACTATAATCACAAACACTGATTGGGTTGGAAATATATAAGTCCAAGAAATGCAGTCTAGAAATGGAAGAGGGGAAGGAATAGTAAGAGGAGATAAAGAATGGGGCTTTACTGGATGAAGAATACTCTTGATCTGTTAAGGTTTTACGATGTATCACCTGCAAATAAAATTTAATAAACATGTTTGGACCACACAATTTACAAAGAACAAGACAGCAAAATAAAAAAACTGAACTCTTGCTCTGCAGCTTCTGTCTTGTTCTTTATTTCTAACTGTACATTGTGAGTCTAACATTGTTAAAACTTAATAGGTTAAACAGGAGTACCATTTTCACCATACAGTACCGTGGGTGCAAAAAAATGTTTTCTCAGTTTACTGCAACTGATATTTAACATGATTGGGGCAACAGCAGATAAGCCATTAAATATTTTTGAACTATAGGACTTTTCTGATACAGTGATTTAATAAAGTTGGTGTATAGCCTATGTATCTTTGGCTGTTAATGAAGTGAGGGAGGATTTGTGCATCTCTGTGCATGTGTGTTTGGGGCATATATTAGTCAAAACAATTAAATATAGATGTACACAGCTTGTAAATGACAAGAAACCCCACTATTTGTTGTGTTAAATTCATAATTTTCAGCCTCCTTTCCTTTCATCTTTGTAGTTCAAATACACCCTGGGTATGCTGACAGATTGCACCTTTTCCCGTTGTGAATGTAAAAAGCCTGGAGGCCAAAGCAGACTTAACCGGTGTTTAACATTCTATTGCTGGGAGTTAGCTGTGTAAATAATGCATAGGTGCAGTAGCAGCAAAAACTTGTGTTTACAAGAGCAATTATCAGCTCAGAACCCCTCTATGTCCCTGGAGCTTGAACTACTTTTCAGAAAAAAACTTAATAAAGAAAAGTGTGAAAGTTGGAAGCAGGAGGTACTAGGGATACTTTCAATTTCTGACAAATTTCATTTGTTTTACCTCCTTATACAAAGCTAGGAATTAAAGTGGAAGTTTAATATTCATTTTTATGTTAAAATCCCCAACGGGCAATAGCACAGGGCATCCACACAGGTGTTTTTATGTACTGGCTGATAGGAATTAATCTTGGGACAGCATGGGTGTGTATTCACCATGGTCTGATTTTTGTATTAGTTGCACCACCCTTGTATCAGCTGTCTTTACAGTTTACATGTTTGTAATTCTTTCAACTGCACAGATGTTAGTGACCTCAGCTGAGTTTCAGTATTTGGAAGTTCTACCAAACTTCTACCTCTAAAGAGATCTAACCAACCAGGGTAACCGGATAACCTATGTGGGTGAGGAGCGCCTTTCACTTGCTTTTGTAGGTGAGTTTCTCAAACTTAAGGGGAGACTGATGAATATAATGAGCTGAGAAATGTTCTCCATATTTACTCAAATAAGAAACTGGAAACATTAATGTAATGGATATCACCCACATATGAAATACCTCACTGTGCTCCATCCTCACTGCAGTTTAGTGTACCAACCACATCCCTATTGTTTCCATGCCATACACATTTAACAGCATTTATTTTTAAAAGCCATTAAACTACTGAATATCTATCAAGCTCTGCTTTATTATATAATGCCAAGTTCAGACCAAAGATTTGTAACTAGATTAAACCATTTTAGTACGCTGCAGAGAAAAGTTGCTACAATGTGAACTGTTTGGTCACAGCCCAACTCAAGCTGGTTGATGTTTCGCCTACAACTCAGCTTGTCAGATTATGAGCAGCTGATTTGAGAACGGAAAGTATGTTACCTGTTTTAACAGCAAATCATCTTTCAGGAAGTCCTTTGGCTGGGTCAATTAGGTTACAAACTGTCCAACAACAGCCCGCCGTTCCCACCAAGTCAGTGTCTATCTCAGGGTTGCACACATGAATTTCTTTGTGGCAGCCTACCACAATCAAAACATCTGCCACAGATAGATTTTTATAATACTGGAGCTGGACCATTTATTACGAGCACTGTTGTAATATACAATATATATTGTTTGGTACGATCTGATCTGATCAGTTCTGAACGTATCTATAGATCAATTATACATCTGTCTGTGTATATGCAACAGATAGATTCTCACTGACTGATTAATTGGTGCAGGTTATTTGAATTATTGCAGCGCATCTATTGTAAATACCATCCAACTGTAGGGATTGTTTTGTTTATGTTTTCACCGTTTCATCAATAACAGCATTGCAAGTGTAGTATGATCTCACCATCACTATCCTCACTCTTATATTGTAGCTATATATATGTATATGTAGCTTCTTTAGATAAGCCTGAAAAGCTGGAAATCAGAACGGACGTACATATTCCCATGAAGACAATACCCTGTTTGGTCTAGTCACATTCGTGTAAACTGGCAGGTTTACAGTGCATTGCAAGGAGATGTAAGTTTCAACTCGTCTCATCCCAAATCTTTGGTCTGATCTGGGCTTTAGGTGAATGAACAAACAGTAACTTGTTTTAGTAACTCCAGCAAGTGGTACCTTGTTACAATTTCTCTTGGTGTTTTTCCACGTACACAGACACTGTAATGATATTAAAATAGTTTACCTTTAATGCATATTATATGTCAGGATACAACCTTGAATGTGATAACAGGCTGGATTTCCTTTGAGCCTTTTGTACATACAGTAACAGCATAAAGGTTCACAAATGTGTTTATATGCTTTACGAACACATAGCTTTATAGAATGCAAACACAGTAATCACTAATAACCCTCTTCTGTCTGTGTACACAACCTGTAGCAAGGGACACAAGAGCTATTGTTTCATGTTTACCATCTGGTGATGGGCACTGCACTGATTAGATGGCAGCAGCACACTGTGTGTGTCCCTTACGCTGGCGTCAGTGGCAGGCAATAACAGAGATTGATAGCAGAGTTAGGGCGGCCATTTGGGGCCTTGATCTACGGCATCGGATCCCAAGGGATGAAGCCATCCCAGCTACACTCAGCTGCCCAGGGCCGGTGGTCACAGTAATCGAGAGGAGATGTATTTATAAAGTGCCCTGCTCAGCAACCCCACTCATTCCAGTAAATCTGAGGGGGAGCTGAAAGGGAAAATGTCACAACCCAAGGACACTACAAGGAGCTAACCCTGCCGTTGCCAGCAGGTAATTGGGGTGTCAGTGTGTCCCGGGATGCATTTCCTGCTATCACACATTTTGGCTGTTAGCTAGTGTTGCACCTTCCTGCCAGTATAGTGAATAAGACATAGCGAGAGAATAATGGAGACAGACAAAAAGACAGAAAAGCAAACAGAAGGGTGACACTTAAACAATAGGATGCACAATGAGATATCTGACATAATTGTTAAACTGCATTCCTTCATTTTGGTTCAAACAATATCCGAAATATGTGACTAATTCAAAATAAGTGTATTTCTTAGGGGTAGCAAATACATATGGATGTTTCATCATACTTAATGTTGGTTATTTGTCACAGCTGTCCCACAGCCCTTGCTTTTTTTACTTGCTTAGCCTATTGCTTGGCTTCAGCAGCAAACACAAATCTCACATGGAGCTATTGATTGGGGCTTATGACAAAATCCATATGAAATACATTGAGGTATTAAAAGGAGAGCAAGGGAAAAGGAATCCAATGACCTGGTGTAAGGTGAAAAAGTAAAAGAAGCTTTTGGATACAGCTGCATACTGGCTGCCTAATTGTGAATACCCCCACTGCATTCCAACCATTAACACAGCTGCTGTGGCTGACTTTATAATATGCTGGAATAATAACAACGAGCATAGAATTAATAGTAAATTGTGAACTTGTTCCATAAAATTAAAGGCCACGATAAAATAGAATTTGCAGTAATTGTTCAAAAGATGCTACGATGAACTGACGTGGCACAAGTAGCAGAGCAAATCCATGGGGAAACACTAATGTGTTGTAGATGTTACACAGATGTCCTTTCAATTAACTAATTAGAAGGAAGGGGAAAGAATAATGATGTATGTCTGGATGTGCTTAAAACATCGTGTCTCTTTATCCGTGGCCCAAATGCAAGGCTGCCACTTTTAACTTGCATGGCTGATGGAGATCAAACAGATACTGATGTGCAAATGAGGACAAGAATCTACCATGTAGATGTGAGAGAGAGAAAGTTGACTGTGTTGATATTGCACACAGTGAAGGCTGTGTTGCCATCCTACCAACTGCAGTATGGGGATGGCATTTTCAAACGCCAGCTTTCTTCCTCATGCACTGGAATACATAAAAGTAAAATTCTTTCATTTTCAGAAAACAAATCCCCTTTAAATCCCTCTCATTGAGCATCATTTTCCAGTTCAATTCAGATTACATTTTTAAGATCAATCTGAAGCATAGTTGTTTTGAAAAAAAATCTAATTGGGACATTATTAACAGTGAAGTTACGCGTGATATTTAATAGAGTACACTATGATAACCGGTGAATTTAACACAGAAGAAATACATGCACACAAAGAAAGGCAACACGAGTACACATCAGCAAGTTAGAAGTTAATGTGGCCAAGACTAAAGAATTGATTATCAGTACAAAACAAGATACTAAGCCAGTTTCACTTCAAGGCCAACATGTTGAAACTGTGACAGACCTTAAATATCTCACTGCTTTTTTTAACTCCCAGGTGAGCTTCTCTGGAAATACAGACTATATTTACATGAGATGCTCATAGCAACACTACCTTCTCAGAAACCTTAGTGGCCTGGGTGTTAGTCAGCAGATTTTATTTTTTAATTAGTGTATAAAACTATGATTGAGAGTGTTTTAACTTTTCACCTTCCTGCCTGGTACGGTCACCTAACTGCACATGTAGGAGTAACCTCTCTAGGGTTGTGTTGATGACAAGTAAAATACCTTGCAAGCTACAGGTCTTGAGCCAACACTCAGAAAGGACGAGGAAAAAAGTGAGAAGTATCTTGCAGACAGCTCCCATCCTCTTTTCAAGCAGTTTGAGCTTCTGAGCTCTATACAGTCCCTCTGGCAACTAAAAATGTGTTAAAGACGTTCCAGGTGCCATCACTGATCTTAACTCAACAAAGTAACTAATGGGTTTTGAACCACAGACAGAGAGTGACGTGAACTTATTTAATGTCTTAAGTGTTCCTAATGACCTGTCTGTGTGTTTGTTTTACTAACTGCTTGTCTGCTTTTTATTCTGTTGTCTTCTGTGTTTGGTGTACCGAAGACAATTTTTCCCCTGGTGGACAATACAGACATTTTGTATTATATTCTTCTCTAAATAATAAAAAACAACAATAAATAATAAAAACAAGACAAAATACAACAGTATATGCAAGCTATGGTGTCTGTGGAGGCATTGCTCAGGCACAGAGTCAAACAAGGTTTTGGTATTTTCTGTTGAGTAGGTGGAGGAATACAAAAAGTGAAAAAGCCTTGGCACATCAGAGGAACATATGGAGAAGGCCAAAACAACAGGAATTAGGATATTCAATCCTTGATTTAGATCATAAGGCTTCTAGTATTCATGTAGGCAAACAGTCCCATAGAGACATTCTTCTTTAAGGGTTACTGCCTTTAAATGTATTCAGACAAATGGACAAAGTGCTTTGGGGTAATTGGGGTTGATGGGAATCAGTACCTAGCAGGATCAGTCCTCAAACCAGAGGAGTCTTTTATTCTGTAATTGTTCGCATTCCCTGGAGACAGACTTAGTGGTGCACAGCACTGTCTATTCTTAGTGATAAGCATTATGATATACAGTACATATATAGAGCAAATGCTGCAAGATATTTCCACCCAATTACCATTATCCTCCATTTAATGTACGAAATACTTGTTTCTATAATGCAAGTCTGAATAACACCAAGAGAAGGATCCAGTTACTGTAAGACTGCACTGAATTTAACAGGTTGTGGTTGGTAAAAAGGCTTCATGTTTGCTATTCAGCAGCTGATTCACTGACAAATCAATCAGTCTTGTCAGGCATATTCAGGTTTGCAAACAAAAGGAAGATTAATTTGGTGCCAGATGTTCATCAGGTTTTGTTAATACTTGAACTGGTTATGGAATTATTTTGCATTTCTCCTTCACCTCATTGAATGAGATTGAACAAAAAAACATGTGAATATGAAAGACAACCACTTTATGATTAGAAAACAGAAATGAGCAGCTGAATGACTTCATGGTAGACTGAGACAGCATGGCTTCATCCACTTAAGATGCCTTTTGTTCCACAATTCAAAAGCTTTTGTATTCCCTGTGGGAGCCCTACTACAGAAAACTGCAGTTGGACCATGCCAGCAACATAACACAAGAGGAATGCTGCTGAATGCCCATGGCTGTTGATAAGAGCCTAGCTCAACCAGAAATCACAGTCAATTCAAAGTTATATCCTCTTGATTATTTCAAAGCAAATTCCCCTTTACTGTATGTATGTTTAAACTAAATCACAGCTACTGGATCTATGGTCAAAACCTTTTTTATTCAGACTATAAATTACTGCCTCATGTTGTATGCCTCTGCTAACGAATTATAAACTTAAAAACGTATACTTCATACACATTTCAACCTGGCAGCACAGAAGACACAAACAATAACCACAGTGTCAAGGTGGCCAACCAAGATTCGCATCACCAGTTCAGTATCAGTCTCAGTATCAGTTTAGAGAATCAAATCTACGAAGAAATTCCCTTAAAGCCTTCCTGTGATATTGTAGCTGCTAAAAGACACACAGAAAGGGTCAGCAGTGAACTTTGACGATCAAAATCTATTCACTTCATCTTTGAGTTCAAGAGGATGTTTGTGCTAAATTTTAAGAAATTTCGTCAAGGCGGTCTTTAAATATTCTGTTTATGAAAATAGAAAGGAAGGAAAGACAACCTGAAAACATGATGCCACGGCTGTCACTGGTGCAGAGGCAAAAAAATGTTTAAGTTTAAGGTGTTCAAGTTCTTCAGCACACTCATGAGATTTAGCTTCATGGTCATGGTATAGTGACCAAATGTGAGACTGCAATATTATATTACATTAAATTGGTGGTTCCATGCTACATCAAACAATTAGGAAACTCACATTGTAACTTAAGCCTCCACAAAATAACAGTTGGAAAGAGCCACATGATCCATATAAAAATCTGTATGTTTCTTCAGATAATATAACTGTTGCGTGCAAAATGCATGAATTGTTTCGTTTATAACTTAGAAGAAAGTGCAATTTTCAAACATTACAAATGTTGTTGCTACATTTGACTTTAATAATAAATTCAGGTGTGAAGTTTTGAAACGAGATGTAGTATCTCATCTAGAGGTTGAAGTTACGATGACTTTTTTCCGTCCCCTACCCCCCACCCCTGGTTGCAGGCTTATTATATCACTCTTGTCAAGATTACAATCCAGCTGAAATTGAACTCAGATATATGCCAGTGCACATGTCCCTAGTGTGAACTTGACACAGCAGAGTTATCATCGCTTGTGGGGTTAAAGTCACGGGCAGATGGCCAAAGAATATCTATCACGATTCACCTGGCTGATATACAGCAGGGATTGTGGTATATGTACGTTGGCAAGGCACTTGTCAAATATAGGCTATATGTGATTGTTTTAAGTCGTAGACCAAATGACTTGATGGGAATAAATCTAATTTGTAGCACTCTGTCAAGCATATAGAGCAGGAGATACCCAACCTTCTTTCCATTTCTCTCTCGGATCATTAAATCCTCTTTTGGTCATGGTAGGAGCAGTTTATTGCTCCCCAGGCCCTCACTTCCACCTAAGGCTTCCGCAGGTTGGCAGAGAGACAAGTCACATCATTGCATGAGGTGGCATGCTGTTCTAGGATATGTTATTCTTAGTGCTGTTACCTGGTCTTTATAGTCTTTGGAAAACTTATGGAGAATTTCCCAGAGTAAATAAAATGAGTTCATATCCATATGAACTGTATCTTACTATTAGTTTTACTGGGTGAAATGAAGTGTAGAGACAGCTGTGAGTGGACCTGTTAAAACCTTGACTGTTGACAATCTGTTGTCAATTTGTGATGCAAAATCTTTGCTGAGTGTTCATGGTTATGGATTTCTTTCTTTTCTAACAGATGACACTGGATTTCACCATTATACATATAGTACAAGGTAAAATAGAGCAGTATTACTGAGGGTAAATTGAGAGGAAATGGAGCTTAAACACTACTATCAAGACTTTCTGCTGCCTACCTCTCACAGCTTTCACCCTACAAAACCTTCAGTGGGAACCCAACGCCAAACTGTAATTTCAGATTCCAAAATCATTCTCTGCACTGACTATACCACTAGAATCATGTAAAATTGAGCCATAAAAAAGTCTTTTGTGAAATTATTTGTGGCTCTAATGGATGACAAAAGGGATAAGAACACAAGAAAACTTACTAAGAATGACAGTCAAATTAGTATGTGAGGAGGCAGGAAGTACTTTAAAGGAAATAGTTAACCCAACTCTATACATTTCGGCTTATACACCAATGTCTGGTTGTGTTTATGCATTTTCAAACTATAGAATATGATGTTTATACTATGATAGCAGTTGACATCACAATGTTATCGGTATCAACATTAGGGCTGGGTATTGTCAAGAACGTCACAATTCAATTCAATTTCCATTCTTTGGGTCACAATTCGATTCGATTTCAATTCAATTCAATATTGATCCAGTTGCTTCGATATTGATTGAAATACCCAGATAATTCATTCAAATACCTTCTGATATGTATTCAATAAAGTGTGCATTATCTGTATTGATTTTGAAAAAAGTGACACCAAAACTTATTTTGCCATTACATTATTCTTTATTAAATAAACATTTAAACTAAAATAAATTTAAAGTGCAGAAAAGAGCACATTATTGCCTGAACCGAACTAAACAAAAGTAATAAACATTTCTGCAGGATTTGTCAAACTGCATTCGTGTGTGATTCACAGCTTTAGCGTTAGCAACAGGTTGCACAACATCTGCATGGTGTCGGCTCAAACCGTTACGTAGGTTCATCGTATTGTTGCAGTGTTTTTAACACTGACCCACAAGGCTCACACATGACATAACTACTATTGACTTTGTGTATCCAAATGTCGGCTTTTAATGTTGTCTGCGTTGATTTTAACGCACTGCTACCTCGCACATCTGTCGCCATTTTAATGAATACACAACAGACGTTGTTTGGGGGTCAAGCGGGGCCTCTGAACAACATCAATCACATTCCGGCGGCACTCACACTGCCCCCCAGGGGAGCAGGGCGTCATTACAATGGAAATAATCGATTTCAGGATTTTATGAATTGATATTGATTTGGCAAAAAAACATATTGCAATGCACTGATGAATTGATTTTTTTTTTACCTAGCCTTAATCAACATTGTAGTATTGTAGAATTTTATTGTTTGCCTTTACAAGTATTTACGAAGTCATGTGTGGTACCTGTAGCCTGGATAGGTAATATAACTTTTTCATTTCGTTGCATGTCTGGCAGCTACCAAGGCTAAAAAATCAAGCCAATGCAGAAGTGCCAAAAATTGCAGTTCCTCTAATGGCCACATTACAATTCCCAACTTTACAGCAGAAATATACAAGTTTACAGCCTAGTACAAAACACGCTTCTGTTTTCTATATCTAATGTTAAAATTCATGAAGGTGGGGATGGTGTTTGATTACCCGTTTACATTTTATTAAGGCTAAAGTTCCATATATTCAAGGGTGGGGCCGCTTTGACTGACAGGCCATCTGTGAGGCATCACTACAATCTGTGAGTCAGATTTATTCTCCTTCACAGCACCAGTCTCTTATTCAAATATGATCACTTTCTTGCTCCAAAAAGCCAAGATAGTGATGGCCAAAATGCCAAACTCAAGGCTTCAAATCAGCAGTCAACAAACCAATGGGTGATGACAGCAACGTCTTCTATTTATATGCTGGCCACACATCAATCATTAATTTTGATCTTTTATTGTATATCAGGCTGAGACTGTCCAAAAACAATAGCTCTACAGGTAAAATTATGTGGGTTTTTTTGTTATTGTTTATGTTGTTTCAGTGATCCTTTTTCATTTTTGGAGGATAATTATTTTGTGGAGGACATCATTTAAAACCTGTCATGTTTAGTTGAGTAGCATTGCCATGCTAACTGTTTTGTGCAATCAGTTTCTAATCATAAGTTACTAATATTTAACAAAAAATACACCTCAGTTAGCTTCCTTATAAGGCAGAGATACAAGTCTACCTCCAATTAACATGATGAAAAAGTTTCAAGTTAAATACAGTGTTAGCTAATAACAGTATGTTTTGGTGTCACCTCTAAGTGCTGGTAATCCAAGCTTGTCATATAATAACAGAAGTATACCTCCATGAGACACTATAATGGGCACGCTACTTGAATCTTTAATTCTCCAGCAGCAGCTCCATCTTGGAGTGACCTTTCAAAAATGACATAATGTGTCATATGTTAGTGCCTGGCTGCTATAATGACCTGTGAGTCTATCTGTGCACCCACTATCTCCTCCATTTTTTTATGTACTAAACACTGTAAACGTGCACAGACATGCGATAAAAACAAATGTTGGCTGTGTTACAGGAGAACTCAAAACTGACAAAACGAGTGCAGTTTTTCTGTTTTATCATTTTTCTGTGAGAATCAAGGAGAGAAGCTGTGTGTCTTGCATACTTTGCATTTATATAGCAGACATCCATAGAGCCTCATTTGAGAGCCCAGTGTGGTGTTAAGTATGTGATGTATGTCTGTGAGGTACAGAATATGTTGAGTGAGTATATTTTTTGTGTTCCTGTGTGTGCTGGTGTGTGTTAAATTAAGGATGACAAAGCCAGAGACTACATAGTAGGTTATATAAAGAGTTTGGCATTAAATTAGGTTGCCGTGGATCTATTACCAGAAGCTTCCCCTTTTCTGGGTCTGTGGATCGAGTAGAGAGAAGTGAATCATACCAAACTCTCAAGTCACCTACCCGATTTCATTTACATAAATTTCTCAGTGAAAAAGATGACAACTCCATGCTCTCACTTGAAGCAGAAGTGTTGTAAGAATGTGTCAACCGTCCTTGAAGTACAATAAAAGTGAATTTGGACCTTAGTGGCACTTTTTAAAACCGCTACATACCATAAATGCCCATAACGCATAAGCTGGCAGGAGGCCACTGTTGCTTTAAAAGGGGGATCAGAAGATACTTTGACAAAGGGAGAGAGAGAGAGAGAGAGAGAGACAGCGAGAGCGAGAGCATTGCACAACATGGAACTTTTTGTATTCCCAAATTAGACAATGTCTTACAACAGGATACACATAAAGATTTTGGTGAGATCATGACACAATGATAATATCACAAATCGTACAATTAAGTAAAATCTTAATCATTGGACCTTACTCACAAACAGTGTGTATGCACAAATCAGTGCTTAAACCTTGCATGCAAATGTTTTATGCAAAAAATCTGTGATTCATATGTATTTTCTTACCTATTCGTACTCTGCACATATTTAGAACTACCCCAGCCCATGTGCACACACAAATGGTGAAGGTCTGGTTGTATAAGAGAATTTAAACACACACCTTTTAACTAGAAGGTAGAAGGTAGATTTATCGATCATTTTTTAAACAAAGTTTATAAAATGAAATTGCAAGTATCCTTGATCCTTCCACATCTTTGGAGTTCATTAAAATCAGCAACAATTGATTTTCAACAATTTTCATTTGTGTTCACGTGTTTTTACAGTGAAGTTGAACAATTCAGAGTGATGACGTCGTGCAACCACGATGTAGTTCTTTTATACCCCAACTATAGCTTTTTGCTTCTAGGGATTTTATTTACACTTCAAAACACACATAAGTGGTGTTCATCTGTGAAGATTATCATGCTTAACAAAACATGTAAGCATCATAAACTTGTGTTTGTCACAGAGCTTATTTTTGGCAATAATCGAAAATCCCATTCAAAAATCCCATAAGGTTTTTGACAAGGGAACCGTGGCAATGCGAACTTCCTAGTTGGCATACAAAAATACGTCACCCCTTCACCCCTCTACACTGATTGCAGATAGCAGGCACATGCTTATCAGTTTGGAATAATTCTGACTTACATACAAGTGTACAGTGGTAAGAACAAATTTGATGCACGTGCACACGTGTCATAAATTTGACAGTTATTTCACATCTAGATTAAATTTATGTAAGAACAGTAAGAACAGATAAAAATCTTTGAAATGACTGGAAAACAAACACATTAGTAAATAAGGCATATTGTCATCTTAGGTTTTAGGAAAAGGTTCATGGAAACTTGAACTTGAAGTCAATGAAAAAAAAGAATATCCTAATAAAAAAAAAGGAAAGAGAAGAAAAGAAAAAAATGTTGTTTTACTGCTTATTTACAGATAAACATCCAGTTCTGACAGTTACTCCTAAACATGGGCTCACCTTTTCATACCACTACTCTCATTCACTTTGATGTCTGATGTTGTCTCACAGGAAAACTCACAAGCAGACAACCAGGGGGCTAAAAGCCTTAAATACAGGAGTGTAAAATCCAACTCCACAGCTTTCTGGAAGCTGTCAAAAATTCAGCCTCTCCATATGACAAATTCTGCAGTGCCTCATGGGAGCTAAAATAAAACTGGGCTGGTGAGCATTATACCTCTCTCTCTCCTTCAGGGTTTTCTGCATGTCAGAGATGAATATGTGAAAAGGGAGTGTTATACTGGGCTGCAGGTGCTGAATTGAGGTATTAGTTTCTTAACCAAGGCTGAGCCAAGTGCAAATGCTTGAAATCCACACAACTCCTCGTCACTCTCCTCGTATGCTCCCACTACTTCTCAGCTCTCCGTTGATCTGTTCCTTTCCTGAGCTCTCATCTTACATCTAATCTATCAACCCCTTCATTCACTCTTAGACTGAGCATGCATCTCTCTCTAAAACTCGCTGAGTCATTTCCTTTCAGTGTGTTTTTCTTTTTCATTAAACGTGTGTTTGTCTGTGCTCAACTTTTTACAATACGGTCTGATTGACTGATCACTTGTTCATCACAAACTGGTGACTGGTTATGAGAAAACACAGATTCCTCCATATATGCCTTTCCAAACAATACTCAAAGGCAATGCAAAGGGATTGCATTTGAAAATAAAACAAACACCCGACAGATACTTTACTTTAGAACTATAACTTTAATACCTTAACCACGGCAATGTGATAAATATTTATTTGTTTTCCAGTCATTTCAAACATTTTTATTTGAGTAAATGCATGAGGACAGCTACACTGAGTCTGTCTGAAAACCTGCTTAGCAATTTAAATGGGATCAGAGGAGCTTAGAAGGGGCAGTACCAAAACACTTTGTGCAGTCAAACTGATAACTCTAGAGGTCTGAAATCCTCTGTGTATGTGATAACACCTTCTCTTTTCACAGTGCATGGTGTTGAGATACCAAAATCCTAAAGCATAGGTATAAAAAAAGATAAAACAGTATTAATTATCCCAGATGCTTGAAATCAATGCCTCAGACTTTTAAATCTCATACACACAAATGTGTGACTCACTATTTCATGATAAAACAGTGAAACAAAGTTCAATTTCCAAACGGCATGATAAGTGAAAGTGCTGCTGGTTTAGTCATGACTCTCTTTGGAGAAAGGAAAGAGAAAAGTGCGTTGGCAGAGTCAAACTGAACAGACTTCAGCTGGCAAGGGTTTTGTTGCTTTGTTTTGATTTTCCAAACCTGAAAATTAGCCAGCTTAACATGTTTCATTTTTATTATTTTTAGCCATATTAGAGGTGCAGATGGTGCCGGTCTATTAATCCACTATTAAATCCAGAAGGAAATGCCTGAACACCTAATGGAAGCATTTGCCATGAAATGTGGTCCTGATTTTCAGATCCCTTGTGGATGTATCGTTGCTGATCCCCTAACTTCTTATCTAGCTCCATCAGCAGCTCAGATTTCTAACTTGCCAACATGATTCATGACAAGATCCCTCAAAAACTGACGATCAAAACATGTTAGCTAGACAAAAGAAACCGCTGGAGTGATCCTTCACTTCCTTCACTCATCAACATATGAGGCTCTATCTTACATCTGGCGCACAGAGGTGCACAGCGGAGCACAACTGTTATTGCTGGTTTCAGACCAACGCAGTTGTCATTTTCATGACCAGCACCCATGTTGTGTAGGTAGCAAATGCACTTCCGCTCATCTGTGCTCCCATGAGCATGGCGGTCTACAATGAAGTGTGGTCAGTAGGGCTGAAACGATTCCTCGAATAATTCGAGTAACTCGATTACAAAAAATAATCGAGGAATTTTCTCTGCCTCGAGGAATCGTTTAATTTTGCCAGCTCAAAGCATGGTATTTCGCCCGGACTACTTCTAATGCAGCACAACGCGCGGACGTCACGCACGTAAAGGAATAAAAAAGAGGCGGCGGATATGTTTGGTTTTAACCATGGATGAAGAGGTAACGACGAAGAAGGCGACGAAAGCGAAGAGAAAGGCACAAAGAAAAGGCAGAAAATGTCAAAAGTGTGGGAGCATTTCAAGCTGGACACCAAGGCGAACACTGCTGCGTGTATTCACTGTAAGACAGCGCTATGCATTCACAACAGTACGTCTTCAATGCTGCAGCATCTCCACCGAAGGCCCCCTGTTTACTCCGAGAGCGGAGGACCGTCACCCGAGACAAGGCAAAATGAAGTTACCGTAGCGCTAATTAATGAGATTAACGTTACTGTACCTTGCTAACATAACGTTAGCCCTGCGGAGGGCTAGGTTTCTATTAATTATAACTACTGTCGATGCGTGGCTAACGTGCCTTTCATACAGGCTTTATTTAATCTGTAAAAACACAGCGCTGCAGAGTGATGAGGGTGGAAAATAAAAACATAATAAAGCTAACTGGGTAGTTAAAAAAGGAAACCAATGGTTCATTGTTAGGTGAAATGTATTATTGTCCCATGTATATTTATAATTGCTCTTTAACTAAACAAAAATATGTTTTATCCGATTACTCGATTAATCGATGGAATTTTCAGTAGAATACTCGATTACTAAAATATTCGATAGCTGCAGCCCTAGTGGTCAGGTGTTCTGAAGTCGCACCGCTTATGTGAGGCATTATTCAGATAGTAAGATATGCCTATATCGACAGGTTCCCAACGCGTGTACACTCTGCTTGTTCCACACACAGGAACGTGGAAGGGTTGCAGGTGGGTAAAACAATACATGATTACTGAGGAAATTTTCAATTAAATTCTTTAAAATGTAAATATAGCAGAGAGCAGAGCAGAGTTGCTTTCAAATTTCCTGCAGTGACAATAATGTAATACTCTAAGCAGAAAATCCCTAACACCTCCAATTCACCAAATCCTCCATGTAAACAGCAATGTGCCAGTTTCAAACACGCCTGGTTTTTAAAGGAAATAGGAGGAAACACTCTGATTTTTTAAGTTCATGTAATGCCCAAAACACACCCAGGATTAATTAAGGTAATAAATACAACCCCTATGCCCCCTGAGGCCTTACTTTATACCTAGATTTTGCACGCTTTAACTAGCAAAAAGCCGAGCTGGACAAACCCCTAAATAAACTAACCCTTACCCCTAAATATACTTGAGCCATGCACTTTAGACCAAGCACTATAGATTTTTTAGATGGAGCCCTTTATCATCACCAGATATGTTTACCTATGTGTAAAATGATACTGCAGAAAATAAATACTTACATATTATACAACATATTTGAGGAAGTATTAATGCACCCAAAACACTGCGTCATTATGGGTTCACAACTCTCTAATATCTTTATCACTACTCGTCCAGCATATTTATAGGCTATCTCGAATGATAAACTACAGCTTGTTTTTATGGGGATTAAGGCCAAGTCTGACAATTGTTGTCTAATGCTGCAGGCCTTTCAGTTGTGTCTCCTTTAAATAACCACATTACAGTGAATCCAAAGGGTTTTTGATAGTTTGGCCTGGTTACCGGAAAAGCTTTAGCACAGACGCTAACTAGTAGACATATGCCCTGTTATCTGATCAATTTATTTTTTCTCATAGGCTCCAGACATTAAAAAAAAAAAAAGGAGGAATGATGAGTGATGCGAGACTTTTGTTGAAGAAATCAACACATCCACACTTGTTTCCCTATATGACAATGAAATACTAGTATGCCTAATGATGGTTGCTAATTATCTGGGATTGTTCACTAATTGCCTCATTATGTTTTGTACTTTTTTCTGCACCGTGTTCAGTTTCTATCCTCTAGCGTTCTCCTTCACACTCTCACTTTATTCTCCACAAAATCTCACAGAAGCTCTGTTCTTCTGGAAGCAACTTGAGCATGAAAGAATTGTAATGTCTCATTGTTTTGAAAATATAAAAACAGTCGACCTTGTCTAACATATTTCAGCTTCTGTTTCTTTTCTTAAATCTGTAATTATTCTCCCTCTTCGGGATACATGGTATTATTCTCCTAATTCGTTTCATTTCTATGTTGTCTGTGCACTTTTCAGTCAATCAACACTTTTCCTGAGGTGTATTCAATAATTTATTCAAAATTGGCTTGCAGCAATGGGTGATGCCACAAAAGGCAATGCCATCTTACAAGACGGGGGTTTGCTCTCAAAAGAAAAAGAGAAAAGAAGAGGAGCTGGATGAGAAGTGTTGTTTTTGTAGATTTACAATCAACTGCTCAGTTTTTTTTCACTGTGCAGCAAAATCCTATTAGATCACATTGTTAATACACACATTCTCTAAAGGTTTACTAGCAGACTTTGGGTTGCTCTTAGTGTTTTCCACCCACATAGTGAGTTTGCATTATTTGCTGAGTTCAGTGTTTTTCAATTAATATAATACTTTTCCTGGAGTCACTTTAAAAAGTTTAGAAAATATTATATAAAGACTATTTTTTATATATGTGCTACACTCCTTGTTTAATCAGCAGTGATTGTGCCAAAAATGTGCGTATCTTACATGTATAGCTAATAAAATCATGTCTGTATAGGTACAAGTCACGAATGTCAATGGATAACCGTTAATTGGTTACCACACCTAAAATATTTTTTACCAATTACCAATGTGAGTCTACAGGTTAATTTTGCCAAGTCTAAAAGTTTACTTTCACTTACAAAGTGCTTCCCTCATCCATCCATGTGATCTTATCAGCTATGAACAGATCGACAGGTCTACTGTCCACCCCATACACACAGGCATTTAAAAGATTATTAGAATTAACCAGTTAGTTATTAGTTAATGGGCATCAGCCTATCAAAAGCAAAATCAGCCAAAACTGACATCCCTGATACAGGTATATCAGGTAAAAGCACAACAATTAGTCCCAGACATTGAAAAACTTGATTCTACTCAACAGTCATCCTTAATGATTTAGTATACAGGCAGTGGCTGACCTTGTGAAGATAATATCACCATTTTACATTTAATCAAACAGAATTATCCTATGAAACAATGAATTAAAACCTGTTACATCTATCAAAAACACATTACGCCTTTTCTCACTGCAATGTTTGGTGTCAGAAAGCTCCACAGCCTATGCTTTGAGGAGGTAAAAATGTAAGTCTGAGTAAAATATGGCAGGACATCTTGACAAGTATGAATACTCTTAATATTTCTGAATGTCAGAATAATATCAGTAGATGAAATTTATGTTCAGGTCAGAGTCAATCTGGGGAAGCACCAACACTTTACTAGACCCCAAGCAGCTGAGACACGGTGGCAAAAGACCGTTTTTTTACTTTTTTTTTAACTAAATCAGCCTTTCATAACACTCTCTTACACCCCAGAAACCCCCAGACCTCCTTCCCCAGAAGAAGACTGATAACAACTGAGGCTCATTCTCCTAGCTACCCTCTAACCCTCAAACTAAGTTGCTGATTGCTTCCTCTTTTAAGCCTTGTGACACATGGCTCAATGTCTCTCTTTTCCCAAATGCAGTCCTAAAATTTGTTTCCAACAGCAGGCCAGCCTCTTGTCATGATCCGTGTGACTCCAATACTCAAGGAGCTCAACCGCAACTTGCATGACTTGAGAAGCGAATATTACTTTTTCCTGATCCATAACCTCGAAAAGCCTCAGCTGAAGTTTATCACGCACTGCCCATCTACTGCGGCCAATAATTGGGAGAGAAAACTTTATCTCCTATGTCGTTTAGTGGCGGATGGCATTTAGTAAAACCAAATGGTCTGTGCTCTCATGATTTTCTTCTAATTTATTTTAGACTTCACAGGTGTAATAACGTGGTCCGTTCCTATGCTGATGACACTACGATTTCTGGTTTTGAGGCTCCAGTTTCAGTTCAGTTTCTTTATGTGTTTCTTGGGATGACAAAAGGAGACGTGGCAGACGTAATCGCTCAAGAAACTAAAACTGTGCCAACATTTTGGATTTGAAGCCAACAAAAGCAGGAGACGCCGCAGTGCCATCCTCTTACACGCTGTTGAAGCCCTACAGTGGATGAGGAATGGCTGATTTAAAGTTGAAATGAGGACTTAACTATACAATATCTTCCTATATGACTATACAAACAAAGGTGGCTGCTTTCTGAAGCTCACCAGAAAGCTGAAATTTTCTGGTAAGTTAAATGGACATGGCAATAACTAGCTATGTTAATTGCTGTTGGCTATATTGTATGTCATTTCCAGTATATATCACAATATAAAACGTGTTTTATATAAAAAAATGTTTAAAATGTAGGAAGACAGTAAGTACATTACTCCCCCATCTCTTAATTGGTTAAGTCACTCTGATATCAAGCATACAGCTTTTTATGTGGTTTGCATATTTAGTGGTTTCAATGTGGAAAAAGAGTTTTGAAGTTGAGCAGTGCAACACAATAGTCAGACGCCGGTCTGCTGTTAATGACGTTATGTCCCACTGCGGAGCAGCCGCTGCCTCAAGTGCAACACTTGGTAAAATTTATATGGGTCTGGTCTGGTGTTTGGCTTAATATCAATTTGGTTTTAAAAGTTACACCAGCCCAACCCAGCTTTGCTGCAGACACTCCAAATCGTGTTGAAGTGAAGTTCCCAAGTAAGTTAACAAATTATTGCAACTAAGGCCACATGACATGGAACACATAAACTCAGCTTTGTAGTACAGAAGTGAGATCACAACAGGATAGGCAACAATATTTTCCTAGTAATAAAAAAACAACTATTTTCTATTAATTTGTGGTTAACAACTTCTCTTTCAAAACAGAAATTCTATGCTTTAGTTGTGTGAATTTAGACTAGATTCTCAAGTCAAGTCACCTTCCCGTATCTCCTCTACTGACTCTGAAATAAAATCTCTGCTTTCGAGCTGTTTTCCTGAACATTTTATCATGCCATGGCCTCACCGGAGATAAATCTGCTTTATCTTTTTGCAAATATACATCTCTATTTTCAGCATTGTTCCAATATGTTAGCACTATTTGTCTGATTCCTATCTTTACCCTATCCTCTGCTAGAATAAAGACCCAATTTCCCCTTGGGTCTCATTAAAGTTTCAGCTCAAACTGTCAGGGCACAGTGGCTCTGACCTTTTTATGTCAGTTGTTTGTGCTGCAGTTTAAGCGATCAGGAAATGTGAGCTCATTCTGTTCTTTGCCTTAAAGCAAGTCACATCAGGTAAATAACTTGAAAAACTTTACATGTCAAAGCAAAGCAGTGCATTTGAACAATTAAACTGAAAAAGTTACACAGAATTGCATATCAAAACATCTATTCACAGTCTTCCTGTCTTTGTCAAAACTTGATGATATATTCGCTGGCAACTGTACGGTAATGTTACAAAAAAATAATAAATAATATTTGAAAAAAAAAACAATTATGGGTTTTATTGTTATGCTCCAAAAACAGCTGGATAAATGCCTGTATTTTCTGGTGTAGACGCTGTGAAATGTGCACGGCTGAGGACAAGGAGATCAAAGTCAGCCATCTACACCGGACTGACAGTTTTTGAAAGTGAAATTCCGAAGTTTCATTTCAAAAGCAACATTAAGTGATTGATGGAGGCAGCTCAACTGATAGCACATGAATTCTACCGCGCAAATGACCTTTTGTGTGTCATGAGAGCAAGTTAAATATTTAATCCCTCTTCCTTTTACTTTAAATGAGGTAGAATGTCAGATAACCCTTCATAATAAAATCACTAATTAATATAGGATGTTGTACCCTTAAAGTAAGGTTAAATATTATATAACCAAAGGTTATCTTGACACCTTTCTTTCTTATTTGTGTGCATAAGTTAACTTCTTTGACATTTCTGATCACTGCGGCAGTGAATGACCCCAACTCTTACTTGTCCTCCACAAGTGAGAAAATTAAACTCACTCTGATATTTGTCCAACAAAGTACCTGCATTCAAATATCCTTTCTTAACCCTTTAATACCCGAGCAAATTGGTTTGATTGCTTTCAGAAACATGGGAAGAAGGCAATGAGCAACTCAAGAAGAATGACCCAAAACTTTGCAAAAAATAAGTAAAAAAAAAAAAACAAGAAAAATATCTGAAAATTCGTTTAAAAAATTAGAACAAATACCAAAAAAAAATGTCCTGGAAAAAAGTGCCTAAAATGAATAATAATTTTGTAACATAATTTTAAATATGTAATTATGATTATTATAAATATAGTATTTTATTTTATTTTTATAAATGTTTACCTAGCATTTTAAAAAAATAATTTTCTAAATCTCCTAATGTCTTGCAATTTGTAAAACATCTATAACCAAGTTGCTCATTGCCTTGTCCCCATGTTTTTAAATAAATCACATCAATTTGCTGAGGGTTCAAAGGTTTAAATACTAAAAAAGTGTCTGAAAGCCACACAAGAAAAGTGATGTTGCTCCAGGTTTCAAAGGGTTAAACCAACACAAAGAATCATTTAATAAAACAATTATCCAAAGTTGGAGAACAAACACTTCCAACAGATCAGTACTGCTGCCAAACTAACTGGGAGTTGTGTTTTTTGACCTGTTAAACATCTGAATTTTTCTAGAGATTCAGATTATTCACAGAAATGTATATTTATTTTGTTTCAGCCTACATTTGGTGAACAGACACATTTCCTGCTTTTGGTTTGCATGTTGCTTTTTTAATGTAAACTGAGGTTTTTCAATTGTAGCCTTAGGGCCCTGGCATCACTTTTCATATTTTATAGCAAGGCGTTAACATTGACATTTCAAAACACTCTTCAATTGAGCCTGGCACTGTAATTGGTCAGTTGATAACACTGCTGATACCCAGATATACAGCTCATCTCACTAGTTTAAAAAGCAATTTGTGCATGTAAAGTTCATTTCTTGACAGTTTTGGATGCAAGCCAGTCATGCAGTGTCAGCACCCTTGTGATTTGAAATATATACTCATACATTTGATGGACCACAGCCTTATAGATTTAAATCAGCTAGTTCTGCTAGTGTTAGCTAATGTTACCGACTTCACTATGGAATTAATATAATTGCAATAGTCTGCTGTTCACATTTCAAGCAATTCACTTACGCTGATATCAAGCTTTATTTGTGCAGACTTTTTGACAAATCCTGCTGGTGCCAGCCCAGTACAAACAGAAACATTGTTTTAAATTATAGATGAACTGAGTAAGATTTAGGGGATTTAGTGGCGTCTAGCGGTGAGGATTTCAAGTTGCAACCAGCTAAACTAATCCTGGTTCGAATTCCTCCAGTGTTTATTGGTAAATAGGTCTCTACTGCGGGCCAAATTATCTGCAGAGGTTTCCTCCTCCCCAAAACAAAAAGACCAGGTGATTAAAATATGTAAAAACACTTAAAAAAAAAAAAAGAAAAGCTGTCTTACATTAGTAATTAGTGTATCTTTGACGCTGTTTGACATGTAATTAACAGCAACCACATGCTAATGTGTGCTCATCCTTTTTCTGATGCAACGTTTCAGGAGGTTTTTCTTGGGAGCTGAATTATCCGCATGGGTCTCCTCCTCTTTAAAAAAAAACTAAACAAGATTTAAGCTGCTAAAAATACTAAATAAAGCAGTCAGTGGCTGACACAAAACATGAAAATCTAAAAACATGAAAATTCAAATAGTCCTATTTGGAGCCCCTGTTTGGTTTGTCCATTCTGGGCTACTGTAGAAACAAGATGAACATGGCAATCTTCATAAACAAAGACCCAAACCCTATGTAGATATAATTTATATTTTTTTTATTATTATTATTATTATTTTTACAATTCTTACTTTCAGGTGATTATACACTAAAGAAAACATATTTAACACATTAGATCCTATTTCTGGCACACTGGACCTTTAACACCCAAACACGTAGATTTACTTTAGACTACAAATTTAAAACTTGAATGGCACGATATGTAATAAAATATCAATTTATTTTAAAAAAAATTATACTTTACTCTAATCAATATGACAAAGTATATTATTAATGATCAATTATGTACATCCCTAAAGAAGTCAATTCTTACATCTTACTGTATCTTTTTTTCCAGTATACTGCACATTGCAGTAAAGGTGTTGTTACTGAAATATCTTTGAATTGTGTGCGGGTAATTAAGTGAATTCTTCAGTTGATCTCCAAGTGCTGATCTTGCTTTGAAAATTATGCCAGTCCGCAATTATGTTGCGCAAAGATTCAGAAAGCCAAATTCCAATGATGCGTTTGTAGCCACCTTTCAGTGAACAATTTGAAAACTGTCAAACAACTGCAAGTTAATTACTGTTTTGAAGAGCAGTACAGGAGTAACAACTGATACGTACCAGCAGAAACACCCCTCCCCTTCCCTCATTTTAAGCAGTCTAACTGGTAAGATAATCACACATCACTTTCTGAGTTGAACTGCTTTCATGGAAGTTGTAAGATTTCCATGTGGTGATGAAGATGAAGATGAGGGGGAAACATTAAAGGCTGCATGATTTGAAGGAAGTTGGAAATGTCTCTAAAAAAATTTTTTTAAAAAGGTGGACAACACTCTATGTAATGATAAAGGGCAGTTTCACGCAAGAAGTCATGCACAATATACAATAAAATAGATCTTGCAGGAAACTACAGCAGAGTAAACACAGCATTATGCACTTGCATTAAATGCTTTGAGTTTGACAGCTTTAACATCCCTCCTCCTGCCACAACTTCCAATAATGAAAACATTATAAAAGACAGGCCAGCTTTTATCTATTATTGCTAATGGTAAAATGGGTGTGAGACGAACCCCGGGATTATTTATAATGCAGAGTTGCAATCATTTCTCTATAAGCCCTGTAGGATAAAAAGCAGTTGAGCAAACATGTCAACTGATCCCTTTTAAATGAGAGCCTCATCAAAACACTCCAGGCTAAACCATGTTCTTTAACACCTCTCAGTGGTGTATCAAAAGCCTCTCTACTCTGTACCTCAATACTGTTTTTATAAATTGCAAATTACATCACATTCCCTTCAAGTAATTTGCTTAATTAAAGAAAATTTGATAAAGTCCATCCCCCCTGGTTTGTTTTCCATAATACTGATTCCTCTTGATTAATTGCCTTTTTGCTTTAGATTAAAGGTTGAGGCGTATGGGGCAGCTTAGGTGAGCAAAATTCCCCAAGCATACCGGCAGATAATGGTGTTTAATTGAATGATAGTCCACCAAAGAGGCAGGAAAGTGATGGATAAGAAAATGGAAATGGCATATGAAATGAGGCATATATGTGCCTGGTATATTTATTTATCTCTGCCCAGACTGGGTGTGTTATGAATGACAGCGTGCTTACTCAGGTAGAAGGATATTCACGCATGAGAGGTAGGGAGCGAGAGACAGACGGCGAGAGAGAGAAAGATAGAAAACGGGTGAGGGGATGAATAATTGATGATACAAAGTTCTCCAAAAGAGTAATCAAAATTCAGGAAAATTGGAGCACAGAGCCCCAATCTATACAGAAGAAAACAACATTTCAGCCATTTTTTTTTTTTTTTTTTTTTCCCTTCGCCTGTTTATTGGATATTTTTGCCTTTTCATGTGAAGAAAATTATGGGAGCTAGAATGAAATTGTTTTACTTTGTTTCCTTGATTAAAAAGGTGAAAATAATCTCCCAAGTCTACACTTTATCAATTTTTGTGCTTATTTCCACATTTCTGGAGCTAATGAAATTTTTATTCTTTTTTTTTTTTTTTTTTTGGGACGGACACCACGTAGAATGATGAACTTTTTAGGTTATAAGTTCTTTTTTGTCTTACTTGAGGGGTGCATGTTTATGTGTGTGTGTATGAATGTAGGTATGTCATGCAAGTACTTAGTATGGGATTTAAAAAATGAGAATAATAAAGGTAATTATGAGTTTAAAACAAACAATATATTTTTTTAAATGGCACATGGTATAGAGATCTCAACATATAATTGCAATGGGCTGGCAAGCTGTACCAAAAGACAAGAAGTATTTACGTGGCTTAAAGATAAATCTGATATAAAATTTTTTGTCTGCAAGAAACCCATTCAACACCTGAAAAAGAAGCACTCTGGAGGTGAATGGATGGTGAAATTTACTTTAGCCACGGAGTCAGTAACAGCAGAGGGAGTTATGATTATGCTTAAAAAGATCTGCCTTACACTATTCATAATTTACTATCAGATTCAGAGGCAGATGGATAATCATGGACCTAACTATTGATAATTTGAACATACAGTTAATCAACTTATATGGCCCTATTGATGATAATGCAGTTTTTTTGAAAATATTTTCAATCAAGTTAATACAGAGAAATCAGCATGTCATCATAACAGGAGATTTTAATACTGTTCTGAACATAAAAATGGACAGAGCGGTACAACTACTATTAATAACCACCCCACAAGCTTTAATTGAAATAGAAGAGTCGAAAGCATCATTAGATTTAGTGGATATATGGAGGTTTGGAACCCAGGGTCCATAAGATATTCCTGGCGTGAGGGAAGCAGGCTAGCCGACATTGATTATTTCATATATCCTTTTCTTTGGTTTCAAAAATAACAAAATCTTATATTGGTGAAAAACTGAGATCGGATCACTCTAGTATGCCTCAAAATAATAACATCAGAATACCCACGAGGAAAAGGATACTGGAAATTTAATAAATCTCTCCTGAATAACCCAGAATTTATTGATAATACAAAACAGTTCATAAAATGAATTCTTCCAGATAAATGAAAAAACAGCCAATCCTCATATCGTTTGGGGACGCATTTAAGTGTGCCTTTAGAGGACACTGTATAAAAAATCATCAATTAAAAAAAAAGAAACTACACAAAAGAAAATGGTCTAATTAAAGAAATTAAAGAACTAAATGAGGAAATAGACAAAGCTTATTCACAGGAGCTCTCTGAAATATTAGAACAAAAACAAGATGAGCTAGAGAACATATACTATGAACGTGCCATAGGCCAAATAACCCAATCTAAGGCTGTATGGATGGAGCAGGGGAAAATGTACTTTACAGTTTTTAAGACTACAGCAAAGAAATATAGCTAAAAAAAATATAACCAGCTTAACTACACCAAACAGTACTATTATAAACCCTCAAGAGATTTTAAATATGGAAGTGGAATATTTTCAAAAACTATTTTCAAGCAGGAAAACACAGAATCCTGCAACTACAATATTTTCCTCCCAGTCCAATAGAGTGCACGAACTTACAACAGAACTACAGCAATCTTGTGAGGGAGATTTAACGGAAGATGAAATCCTCGAGGCTGTTAGATCTTTCTCTCCGGGTAAAGCTAGTGGTTTGGATGGTATTCCGATAGAGGTATATTCCACCTTCTTCAATGAACTCAAAAACTTATCTTTTAGCTTCATTTAATTACTCTTATGTCAATGGTTTTCTGTCAGAAACACAAAAACAAGGTGTCATTTCGCTGTTGTTGAAACAAAATTCTGATGGCCAATATAAAGACCCAACAAAAATGGAAAATTGGAGGCCCTTAACATTACTTTGCTGTGATAACCGTGATACTTGCTAAATGTATAGCTTCACGTATAAAAAAGGTTATAGGCAATATCATAAATCATGAGCAGGTAGGATTTAGCAAAGGTAGATTCATTGGTGAAAATATTAGACACATCATCGATTTAATAGAAGATTGTCAAACATATAATAAACCTGGTATTCTGTTTATCTCAGATTTGGAAAAGGCTTTTGACAAAGTAAACTGGAATTTTATTTACAATACACTTAAGTTTTTTTAATTTTGGGAAAAATATTATAAGATGGGTACAGACTTTTATAATCAACCAACCAGTAAAATACTAAATTATGGATATTTATCGGACAGTATTGCACTATCTAGAGGAGTCCGGCAGGGGTGTGCTCTATCACCTTATTTATTTATTTTATGTATGGAAATATTGGCCATCAGAATCAGAAATAATGTAGCAATAAAAGGTCTGCAATTGCACAATAGAGAATGTAAACTCACAATGTATGCCGATGATGTAACTTTCTTTTTACAACCAGAAGAAGAATCTCTCAATGAGCTAATTAAGGAATTGAATATATTCTCAATTCATTCAGGGCTAAAGCCAAACTACGAGAAATGTGCAATTATGAGACTAGGAAATATTCTTGGAACAGACTATCAGTTAAAATCTGCAGCACCAGTGAAATGGACAGACAATGATGTTAAAATTCTGGGTATACATATATTTAATAATTTAAAAGACACGGTAAAATTCAATTATGAAAATAGAATGAAGAAAGTGGAGAAACTATTACTTCCATGGAGAGGAATTCCTTTATCCTTAATGGGTAAAGTTACATTAATAAACTCTTTAGTCATTCCACAATTTGTGCATTTAATGATTACAATCCCTTCCCCAGAGAAATCATTTCTAAAACTTTTTGAACAAAAATGTTTAAATTTATCTGGAACAATAAACCGAATAAGATTAAAACGACAATAACACGTGTACAATTCACTAGAAAATGGGGACTCAATTTAAAAAATCTAGAGATGATGAATGAATCTCTGAAAGCCTCATGGATAAAAAATCTATCTTAATCCAAACTGGATATCTAGCCTTGGATTAACAAATAAATATGAATTTTTCAAAAGTAAACTATTTATCTATTTTCAGTTAAAAAATACCCATATTGATTATATATTACAAAACAACCTTGATGGCATATCCACATTCTTCAAAGATGCATTGAAATCATGGCTAAATTTCCAATACTATCCTCCAGACGGCGTTTATGAGTTTCAAAATCAATTATTATGGATGAATTCTAATATATTAATAAATGGTCAACCTTTCCTGTGGAATACATGTTTACAAGCTATGGAGTTATGTTTATCAATGATCTTATTAATACTTCTGGTGAAATGTTCTCATATTCAGAGTTTTGTAGTAGATTTGGAGTTTGTGTCAAACAATTCCAGTATAATCAATTATTATCTGCAATACCAATTAAATGGAAACAAGCGATAAAAGGAAAAATTAAGTTATTAGTATGTAAACCACAGAGTAGGTGCAATGTATGGCAAACGAGGAACATAAACAAAAAGATATACATGTTTTATTTACATACATCTGGGACAGCCTTTTTCCCCCATAGAATCTGCAGGAAATGGGAAGATGAATTCAACCTCCCTATTCTTTGGAAACACTATTTTAGGAATATATATGTTAGTGCTATAGACACTTACTCAAGGATGTTTCAACTAAAGATATTTTATAGAATTATAGCAACTAATAAGCATCTTAAATTATGTAACATCACAGGAAACTCGTGGTGCAGATTCTGTGGGGTTGAAGAGGAAGATTTAATGCATCTGTTTTACTTTTGCCCATATGTGGCCCAATTTTGGATGGCTGTTCAGAAATGGTTGTTTGAATTCAAAATTAAAATAGACATTTGTCCCATTAACGTGATGTTTGGAGAGTTTGAGAACTTTCAAATCAATGTAGTGAATACAATATATTTTGTGGGAAAAATCTTAATTTTTAAGGGGAAATCAAAGGAAGATCTATGTATAACTAGATTTAAAAATAAATTACACCAAAAATTCACACTTGAAAAAGTCATAGCGGCAAATCTAGGCAAATTATGCACTCACAAAAAAAAATGGGAAAAAATATTCTGGGACATACTCTGAATAATTTTGGATTCAAATAAGAGACTAAAAACAACCATTTTCTTTTCATTTGCTGTACAAATTTATTATAAAAACACTGTGTATGATTAATTTTGGGTTAGAAAGGAAAGAAAGAAGAAAGGAAAGAAAAAAAAAAAAAACTTAAATAAATTAAAGCTGTGTATGTATAAAAAATGAAATATACGAATTTAGATATGTATAAGGAACTTGCATGATGAGAAGAGATTATGTCAAATCTTTGGTATATATGTAGGTATGAATGTACGAGTGTTTGAATGTTTTTTTTTTTTTTTTGGGTGGCTCTAGTGTACCAAGAGTGCGCACTTTGAGGTGTATGGTGTAGGTGTTGGTATATATGGAAATTTGTATGTAATATTTTCTTTTGTAATCATTGTATGTTGGTACATACATTAATAAAAAATAAAAAAAAAAAAAAAAAAAAAAAAAACATTTCAGCCATTATAATATGAATTTTGATCAATCTTTCAATATAGTTGATGTGAACCTCCAACATCTTTGTTTAAAATAGCATGGCTCAATATGCAGTACAAATCTACAAAATGAATAATTCAGTCGTGGATAAACAGAAAGAGAGAGCGAAAACAAAGGGCAGCATAAGATCAAACTTGGATAGGACACCATGAAGAATTTGGACATCTCAAGACAAGGTATCTTTTGGTTTCATAGCTCAAACACCTGCACATATTTATATGAGGATCTGCTGCTTACAGTCAAATGTTTTCTATTCTATTCTACTATATTATGAACTATTTGCATTAACTGAGCAGATTTAGGGGGGTTCAGTGGCATCTAGTGGTGAGGACTGCAGATCGCAACTAGCTAAAACTTCTTCTAGTTAGAATTTCATCATTATATTTTTAGACTGATTTCTTTATCTTCAAAACAAATGGATCTGGTGATTAAAATGGGTAAAAACACTCAATAAAATAGTTTTGTGTAACATATTTGTGCTTCTCCTTCTACAAACTCATCCAGCACCAGTTAATATATGTGCACCAAAGTTAATGTGTGCTCACTGTATGTCTGATCCAGACATTCAGGAGGTTGAACTGAGAGCCGAATTATGTGCAGAGGTCTCTTCCTATCCAAAACAAATGGACCAGGTGATATAAACCAGTAGAAACGCAGAATACAGCAGCTTCATGTCAAGAAGTCAATGTTCGTCTGGCACTTTTAGGCCTTCCGCAGAGGGGCTGCTTGCTATGTTGGTTACCACAAAAATGTGAATGGCCTTATCTAGTGCCAGTGTTTGGTTTGTCATTCCTGGGCCACTGTAGAAACATGGCGATGCAACATGGCAATCTCTGTAGAGGAGGACTCACTTCCCATGTAGATATACATAAATGGCTTGTTCCAAGGTAACAAAAGCACAAAGATCCAAATTTCAGGTGATTATACACTTAAAGAAAGCATATGTATTATATGATATTCCATTTCTGTCAATACATCTCCCTAAATCCTACACACTGGAGTTTTAAGGCTAAAAACAACCATAAAAGCTGTAATAGTAGTTGGGTGGGGCGACGCGTTGCACCATTTCACACAGCACGTCATGAGAGCGTGAGCAGTACCAAGCATGTTGTTTTTTTGTTTCGTCGCTCATGTATCAAGTTAGAGAGTGCACACTCTGAGCTGCGTGTGAGCTGCAGCACATCTAGAGAAACGGTGGCTTGCTGTTTTCCACGTGACACTCACGTTTGTTTATACCACTTTATACTGCAGTTGAAAGTCTCTCTCTGACACAGAGATGAGGAAATACAAAGATGTTTGTTTTACCTCAACTTACTTGCTTCCCTTTCAAATCAAAAGCCCTCTGACTGTGTCTCTGTGGACAGAATGCCATCAGCTGTCAGATGTGCAGGAGCTTGTATAACTTCATAAATGAGTGGAATATGTGCTTAGAAACATGAAAATACAGCACTTGTATCAGCAGGCAGCTGAGGCTGGACTATTGTGATGCAGAAAGAATGTACTGGTTATAATTATTTCTGTTGGAGAAATGTTATAGTTATTCAAATTGCACTAATTTTACTGTAAATTGTTTTGTTGGACTGCTAGACTTGAGGCTTGTTACCGTAACAAAGAGTAACTATTTTGCTAAGGAACTTGAATTTTACATTGTTTTATTTATTTTGCTGTAGGATTTCTAAATGTAGATTATTCACTCCTGTGGAGTGGAACAAGCTCTCTTCTTTCATTTTGGATAGACTTTACAGATTACCAGTTAAGACTGGGCTATTTTTTGTTGTGGAATAATGCCCTGCAGTGTATGACAGTTTTAAAAAGTTTTTTTTGGTAAATTCTTTGTTATATTAATGTAGTAAAGAAAAAATAATAGTTAGATCAATAAAAAAAAAAATCAATAGATTAATTGATTAATCGAAAAAATAATTGATATATTAATTGAAAAAAAAAATCATCGTTAGGTGTAGCCCTATAAAGTAGTACACTGTACTGTTAAAATTGCTAACTCAGCATTATCTATGTCCCTGAAAGATTCACAAGAATAAAACACAGAAAGCCTAACACTGCAAAAGGTCACAAGTTCACGGCCTGTTCTTCAGCGGAGCAAAGGAAGCTACAGTGCTGATGTCTGCTGCCTTGAGATCAATAAGCTCCATGCAGTTTGAGTATGTCACCTCAGCTTGACTGTAACTACTCGGCTTTGACCTCCAAACCATTTCATTGTACATAACCAGGAGCACAAAAGTCCATATACTGAGCAATACTCCCTACGAGCAAATGCATCAAGAAGCATTAGCTCGATTATTTACTTGCACTTACAGAGAAAACAGAATTCTCTGGATTTAAACACATTTAAGCAGTGATTTCTTGTAAACCTATACCTTTAACACTTCATAGCTATGGGACTGCATCACCACCCCCAAGGTTATAGCGGACACCGAGAAGTAATTAAGATAAAGTTAATAGAATGCAGTTATAGTTCAATAAGCCATGGTTTAATTGAAATGACTAGGCCTGACTTTGACTTCTAATGTTGAAAATAAAACATAAAAACAGTAATTGAATTTCACTTTCAGCTCTAGAAACGGATCAAGTGGTCAGTGGGTCATGCTTTGGGGGAAATAGCTACCTGAGCCAACAGAGCTTGTCCTTACAATATATGTGTGTGTACAGCTAACACAAAGCAACACTCAGACAAAGCAGAAAAAAAGCAAAATAATTACACTTCTTTATGGTGAATATGTCAGTTCTGCGAAATGCATCACTGATTGGACCTGAGCTAAATTGTTGCTGCAGGCTAACAGAATGCACTTAAGGCATAAACGTTCAGATTAGACACTGTATGTGAAAAGACACGTTTCTTTGTCAGGGTAGTGGAGACAATGGTGTGAATGCAATGCATGTGACAGCTATGGAATCTAATCTGAAATTAGGATCAGTCTTGAGTGATGCATTGGGTTGCCATTGTTGGTGAAATAGGATTTAATGCCAACAGATCGCAACATTAAAGCACACTGACCTTTAAGCAAATGGCCATGGTCTTCAACACAGTAAACAAGTCAATAAAATAGGATGCTGAGTCTTACTGTAGTGAATGAGGGGGCATGAGGAGCATGAATACATTTACACAGTTTCTGCACATTTTTATGATTTACCTGTTAACATATATTGTATGTGTAGATGCATATGTATGTTGAGTGTGTGCTTTCACAATTCCTGGGGCATCAGTGATGCCAGTCATTTCTTTTTGCTTGTAAGTGATTTCTATGGTATTTAAGAGTGTGTGTGTGTGTGTGTGTGTAGTAACTGTCACATGATTGATTCAATTTATTCATTCAAAAGGTGTCTGTGTATACATGAGCATTTCTGTGTGTCTGTTTACAACTCAAACAACATGAAATCCATGTGTTTGCAGTGAAATCCACAGGGATTAATTATGTGCTCCAGGTTGACAGGTTTAACACCTCAATGTAAACATGACATCATAACAAAGGCCTGACACAAGTACAAGAAAGTAGCAATAATGCAGGTTTAATAGGGAACAAGTATTAACGTATTAAACTTACTTGTAAAGTCATTTACTTATTTGTTTGTTTATTTATATAGAAAAAAAAGACAAGTTTGTGAGATTTTAGACTTTGGACTGTGGTCGATTAAATCCCCCTTTTATTTACACACTAATAGGTAATAACAAGCACAGGAGCCGATGCCAAGAAAGGAAGACAATAATTTTGTCCCTAGTGCTTTTATATGTTTGGAAGAACCTTTGCTCACTGTGATTTCTGCTTACAGGACAATTTAGATTAAACAGATGTTTTCAAATGCCTTATTATGTTCTAGAAATGAATGCTTACTAGTTTTCATGATGAACCATGGTAAAATTTCTGATGGTGTGTATTGCCAATTCAAATTTGAATCATCATTTAAACAGTGTTTGATTACAGCACTTTGATAAATTCTTGGTATAAGATGTCCAGCATCAACTAAGTTAGTATCAGTTTTGCCGATGTAGGCGCAGCATGCAACATTGGTTTGTTTTGCTATTTCATTGGGCTTAGGCTGTCTTTAATGGTAATGCACATTTGACATAGTTGTCATATATTTACATAACTCAGTGGCTGTTGTTTAATGTTTCTGCAAATAGAAAGATGTTGTTAATTATATTTGTAACTTTTAATATAAATCATTTTTTGGGACTTTTTTGGACCTTTTCAGCACATTTTAACAAAACTGTAATAATACATACAATAACCATGATAATGTTGGTCACTTTAATCATGATATGAAACTTCAATATGTGTCATCTTTAATGTTCCCTCTGAAATAAGCATCAGAAGCTGTGTTTTAGCTGTGAATTGACCCATCACTATAACAGTAACACTGTACCTGCATGGCATAGTGGAGCTGTGCTGACAGACAGTATGTTAGTGTGAATGTGCCCTCCATAAACTGTGTTTGGCCAGTGAGCAGTGTTGCATACAGTACCTAGGGAGTATTTTGGCAGGGCCTGAAAAGAATGGCTGAGAAAGGCGGAGAGCACTAAGCTGCCTCCCAGTGCTCCTGCCCTTGATGCTGTGTGGAGTGAAGAGCACAGAAGAGCAGCACATGTCACCCAGGGCAGGAAGTGAAGGCAGGAGAAATGCAGGTTACATGCTTCATTAACCAATATACAACTTAGGGCCCCTGACACTTGGCTGCCAGGTGAATTAGTTGTGGATGACAAGAGAGGGAGGATGTGGGTGAAGAACATGTGGATGGTTTGTGGAGAGGATGTGGCTGTTTAATAAATTTCCGTTGACAACAAAGTAACCTGATACCATTTCTCGATGTGAGGTAAAAACAAAATTGTCAAAAGTTTTATAAAAAAGCTGGACAAGTAAATGAGGCTGCTGATGGGCTTGTTAATTTTAATCTGGAGAAAAAGAGTGAGCAATGGGGATGTGAGGGAATGGAAAAAGGATTTTTCATTCCTTTTCATCTCTCTCTCATGTTGTGTGTAATTAATTCTGACATCCATTACAGTTTGCCTTAGTTGACACTGAATTTTACTTTATACTGTATTCAGGTGCTGAAAGATCAGTTAAGTAACCGATAAGCTGACTGACCAAAAGTTAATAGCCAACTATTTTGATAATTGGTCAATCACTGAAATTATTTATCAAGCAAAACACATTTACTTGTTTCAGTGTATCAAATATGAGACGTGTTGTTTTCCTGTTATCTATTATTGATAATGTAATATTTTTGGACTCTGAAGTCTTGGTTGGAAAAAATCTAGTAATCTGAAGGTATCACCTTGAGCTTTGCGAGCACGATGGAGCCAGTCCAGCCTATAACTGTGACTAAGAGCTTAAAGACTAGGTTGATTTCTAAATTCAGGTGGAAAAAGAGATACATAAACTGTAGCCTTCAGCCTTTCTGCAAGTGCTGAAGGTGGCACTGGATGATGTCTAATGCATTGGCATGTGGAGGGTGGGTAGACGTACACTGAAAGAGACACTGTAATACTATTTGTGTGTATATATATATATATATATATATATTCTTTCTTTTTATTTTTTATGTGAACTTTGGAGATAGCTGACAATTTTTCTTTTTTTTCACATTTGAACCCATCCAATGCCCATCCTCAGCTACTCATCCAGTCTTTTCTTTCCATCCCTATAGCCTAAGAGCCAGTTTACCTCATTGGACTGGACATCTGTTTATAAAAAAATAAAATTCTTGTCATAGTGATGTAACTGTAGAATATTCCAGTGTTTTTTTTTTCTCAAGGCAGTCAAGGGGGCAAATACTGATCTGTAATGATGACAAATCTTCACAATTGTAGCCCTAAAAAAGGTACCACTTTGCCCACCTGGCAGTATGCATTAGGTGTAAACAGTGTGACTACTTAACCTGTTTTAAGACCAAACCTCATTTACTGTTATCTGAAACAAGTGCCTTGGGCAGATCAAATAGCTGTTTGATCCCAAAAAAGAAGATCCATTCAAGATAGATTGAAATCTGACCAAACAACCTTGTGAGGTCGTTTCAACGCATTCTAGCCAGATGTTGAAGGCGTAGGCCTAAATACATACTGTATGTCCTCCATCCCTCCAAGACACCTTCCACTGTAACTATGTCAGTGGGCTGTCTGCTGCAATAGCCTCTGTCCCCTGTGATAATGGCAGCTAAAGTTACAACAAAATCACACTAAAATCTGCCACCATTCTTCCTGGGGTCTTTGAGTCTCCACAGTTATTATCTTGCCAAATGGTTGCTTTTATTCTTTTTTGTGTATTTAATGTATCTTATTACTTAGGGATCTAATTATTCAACTCATCTATTTTTAATTTTTCTGTAACGGACTTTGTTCCAAAATTTGTTGTTGTTGTTTTTAAATCAACTTGACTTCTCTAGCTGTAGTGCGCTCTTGAAATTATGCAACACAGTGAAAGACTCTCTGCTGCTGGGATTCATTTAGAAGCATCATTTTTACTCTGTTCAAAAGTGCACCTATACACAGCTCTTCAAATTCAACAACTAGGAAGTAAATTACACACTCTAAAATTAATTTATCAACAACAGAAATGATCTGTGAAGCTCTGGGATTAAAAGTGGCTCGAGGTCTCTCTATTTTGAGTCTCACTGGGGATATTTGCGTGGTAGAGAGTTTTTTTTTTCTTTCAGAGCTGAAGTTGACTTGACTTTGTACAGCTAGCCTAAAATACACCCATGAGTTGACAGATGTTAGCAGATAGCAGTGGGGGATATCTATAATTCCCTGTCTGTCGCTAAGTGTGATTGAAGACCGTGCCTTGGTACAGTTCACGGAGGCCTTCTTTAAAAATATATTTTGGAAGATATTGTGAGAACTTATTTTTCTTTCTCTTTTCACAACACTTCACAATTTTTGGATGAAACTTTGGGCTCCTCACAGCTGCAGAAACACAATTGTGCCCTCTTTAAAAGATAATACAGATACTTGTGGTGACATTGTAGTGGGTTAGAGAGCCCAAAGATATTGGTCAAATGGATGTTTTATTTATATTTGTGTTAAAACCAATGCCCTCCTAGTACTTGGGTATAAGATGTTGATTTGGTAGGCTCTGAGCATAAATCAGGTGTTGCGGTTCCATATTTTGTAGTCAAAGGCATGTCTGTACACACACAAACACACACATGTATGCCCAGTGAGAAATGGTTGTCCTGGGGCTCAGTAAAGCCAGAAAGCATCTTGGTATGGAGGGTGCTGGCCAGGTCTGAATACAAGTTTTGCTACAGTGATCCATCTTTATAAAATATACACTTATTTTGACCTTGGTGCCGTTACACAGATAAGTCCGAAAGAGGCTACTGCAAAGTTAGGGAGAAAAATACAACCATTCCTGCTACTATTCATAAATTTCTCACAATGCGAGAAGAGGGACATCAATTATTTACCCCTCCAGACAAGGCCAGTGACAGAGGCAGAGGGGAGGAAGGCAGGAAAGCAGGGAGAAATAAAGAGAAAGAGTATTACAAGGGTCAATTAGTATCACTGAGTGGGAACATTCAGGAAGGGAGCTATTACTGAAATAAGAGTTCAGTTGAAGTTATAAAAGAAGCAAGATGTTGAAACAGACGGCACTTTTATGATACTTCTGCAAGTATATCAATCAGCACACATAGGTCTAGTCCCATTTTTACAAATGCCTGCATTATAAGTCAGTAATCATTTCTACAAAACTCCTTTCAGAGAAGCAAATTACATACCAGCTTTCTGCAGGATTGCTGATTTCTCCCTGTCTGCTTTTAGTCTCTGCAGTTTTTTTCCTGGGGTCCTGAATCGTGTTATTTCTCCCCTGCTGTAAATATTAAAAGCCTCAAGGAGGTTAATTGGATTGTATTCACAAGCATCAAATTAGTTTTTTTATATTCCACTTCACCCAACTTATCATATTTCACACAACTATTTATCAAGTGTGAAAGTCATTCAGGCACAGGCTCTGAACTAATATTGGTAATTAAGTGCTTACAATTGTTAATTAAGCACATGATTAAATTTCAAGTGACTTGTTGTGAATGGAAGGGCAATACAAAATGTTTAGCCCACACTCTTTAGTCAACACCTGTCGTGCACAACACTTGTTTTTTTTTCTCACATATTTCACCAGTTTAAATGAAAGATCTAACACTTTTTCTATGCAAATAAAAGCCTTATTTCTCTTAAATTATGGTCACAAATTTGTTGAGATCTGTGTTAGAAACAACTTCTCCTTTTCAATGATAATCCATCCAGCTGACAGGCAACAAGATATTGTTAAACAGCATCATTCCTAGTGTGGCTTGGAATGATCACACTCTAAAATAAGCAGTTTTATCTTGAAATCTCTAAGGAGTTCACATGACTAGCACTATACAGAAGTGTATTTTTTGGTCACAGACACCCAGAAGAAAAAGTCAGTATCTCGTGTGACCACTATCTGCCTCATGAGTTGGGACACATCTCCTTCATACATAAGTAATACATGTTGATACCAATAAAGTTATATGCTGGGCCACTCCTCTTTAATAACCATGCAATGTGGCTGGATATTGATTGGAACATGCCAATCCAGAGAATCCCAAGATGCTCAGTGGGTGACGTATTTGGTAAGTATGTAAGCGATGCAAGAACTAGAATGTTTTTATTCATTCATAAGCGCTTATCTTCTTTAGGGTGGCGGGGGGGCTGGGGCCTATCCTAGCTGTTGTTGGGTAAAAGGTGGGGTACACCCTTGACAAGTCGCCTACCACAGGGATGACACATAGAGACAAGCAACCATTGATGCTAACATTCACACCTACATCATGCCAGAACATGAGGTGATGGCTGTGAATGAAAAGCACAATTGGTCTCAGGATCTTGTCATGGTGCATCTTGTCTGTGCATTCAAATTGCCATCAATAAAATGTATCTGTATTCGCTGATGGAGCTTATGCCTGTCCATACCATAACCAACCATCCATACCATAACCGCCATCATGGGGAACTCTGTTTACAACGCCAGCATTAGCAGACTGCTTGCCCACACATTTAATATTTGCCTGCTGCAGTATAAAGCAGGATTCCTCTGTGAAGAGAAAACTTCAAAGTGCCAGATTTGGGATGACTGAAGAAGAGCAGTTGGTAAGGATTGCTTAAGATTGCTACGACTGGTAAGGACGACAAGCATGCAGATGAGCCTTCTGTGAAGATGGTTCTTGATGGTTTGTGCAAAAATTCTTCAGTTGGACAAACCAACTGTTGCATCAGCTGCTTAGGTGGCTGGTCTAAGATGATCTGGCAAGTGAAGACAGTGGATTTCCTGGGCTGGTGTGGTGACATGAGGTCTCAGTTGTGAGGCCGGTTGAATGTACCGCCAAATTCATGAAAACAACACTGTAGACAGATTATGGTATAGTGAAATGAACACTGAGTTCATGAGCAACAGCTCTGGTGGCCATTTCTGCAGTGGAAGTGCTAACTAACACAGATTTTAACAAATTTGCAACCAAAATTTGACAGCAATAAGTCTTTTGAGTGCATTGAGAAATTATTCGATCTTTAACTTAAACTTGTGAAAAATTTGAGCAAAAACACAAAAACATAAAAGTGTTGCATTTAAATTTTGTTTGGTGTATAATATAGAAAATCTTCATTTTTTTTTCAAATTATTGATAATTTCTGCAGCACAAAACATACAAGGACATGACTGTGATTCTGCATGTTCTTCCATTTTTAGTGCCGTTAAACAAAGTTAAGGCCTTGACTTTGGTTGTTTGCCAGAGGACACAAATGGTAAATCACAGGCAGTTCAGACTTGCTCTAATCCTATAGCCAATCCTGCTGACTTTCCAAATTGGTGTCGGCCTGCACCTGTTGGCACTGCTTAAATACTTTGTAGGTGTGCTCCACCTCGTTGCTTTTGATTAAGGTCCTGAGGTTAAGAAAATGTCATTTGCACCCCACAAGGTGGCTCATAGGGCACCATTTCAACAATTAATTCTCACTGTGCTTATGACAGTGACAAAATACCCACCAACCAGACTAATAACTCCAAGCCCATTTGGAATGGAAATATGCTCCCTCCTCATCCGTTATAGAGAGAAATTACTCCTTGTTGGCGGCATGGGGTAGCGTTTCTTTTCTCCCCTTTTCTTCCTTCCCCATGGAGCAAGGTCTTTGAAAAATTGGGTTATGTGACAGAATCAATAATTCTCAGGGAAATCTTGGCTCGTAAGACCACACCAGGCCTCTAGTAGGTGACTCTAAGGAGGGAGTTCAGCAAAGACGTCATGGTAATATGACATTACCTACAGTTAGCGCAAGTAATTCACCTATAAGGTTGCCTGTCACCTCAGCTGTTGATTGATGTCCCTCATCTCCCCCTTGGACATCATTAATTTCATTTAGGAAAGTGAAATCACTGGAAACAATGACATGAAAGGCTGCACAAAGCAGCACAGTATCTGACTGTATATCAAACAGGGTGAAAATAGGCAGCAATAATGTGCCTGTTTTGAATGCTTATGAGAGATGTTATCCTGCTTCTCCTAACTCCCGGCTATTTCTCCAATTTCCCCTCTCTGTCTATGTTATCACATTACCAACCTAGTGTTCTTATTGCTACTTTCCCAGCACCGTTTATATACATAAAAATGTCACTGCCTTGTGTGTATGTATATATATATATATATATATATATATATACACAAGGCAGTGACATTTTTATTGCCAGGTTTAGATATGTCAAATGCAAATAAACCTGGCTGAGATTTCAGTATTCAGCCTGCATTTGTATTTGGTTCTTCTTACTCCTCTTATAGTGACATACCCACTGACACACTTAATCACCCTTATATAATTCATCATGTCAAGTACATGCAGAGGACTCAAATCACATCTACCTTATAGTACATCAACTGCAGCACTTATGAAATGATTGCAAAATATTGCAAAATATATATTATGGCAAAATGTATTTATACTAGATGTATACAGTTACACAAAAACCCTGAGGCCTGTGTCAGACTGCACTGCTCTTTGCCTCGCAGGCAAAACTAGGAAACAATAAAAAAAGAAAAAAAATGCAAGAGAAAACAAAGAAAAACATCCTTCATTTGTAGTATTATTCACATGTTTAAAGTTCTTGAGTGTGGACATTTTGAACCCTCACATTGCCTGTTTTGGCGGCCCCCTTGACCTGCATGAAATGCAAGGACTTTGCCCGTTTCAACCAAAAATGTCGAGGGCTGACTACTTCTGGTCGGTTGGTCAATATGCTTTTGTCTAACCAAATTGTAATTGGTTAGATAATCATTGGTGTTACAATACTTTAATAATGCTGTGTGTCTATCAAAGTGTTTGTTCCAAGCTAAGTTCCAATGATTGATTTAATCATCTAATTGAAAAGTAGGTAAAATTTCACTCAACCTTTTTTTCCCCTTTTGGTTGACTAGCCCTGCTGTACTTCATACCAAAAACTGAATACTGACCAGTTCGTATACAATAAAAGTGTTGCAACACATATACATGACAAAACATCTGATACTGTGAACAACAACAGGGTAGAAACTCTATACATGTACACATGGTGAAAATGGGATCTGTTTTGTTCTGTCTAAGAGGATAATTTACTTTTCACTGGACACACAGTCACACCTTTTGATTTATTTCTCTTCCATTCTAATGCCTCTCTTTGTAATTCATCTTCATGCTGTGTGCTCACAGTCCCTTTCCAGGCGCAAAATCACCTCCCTCACCTCTCTCGTCTTGCACTAAATTCAAATGCCAATCCCGGTGTTGGGACATTCCCAACTGGCCTCCACAGTAACAAAATGCCACTATATATTCTGCCCCTCTTTCCCCTCAACTGTCCTCTTCTGATCCTGTCGACTGTTGACCCCTCACCACCACCCACTCCACAGCTCTCTCTCTCTCTCTCTCTCTCTCTCATTGCTAGGAATCCTGGGGGGAGTAGATTTTTCTTTTCTCGCAGACACTCTTCTGTCCCTGGATCTGTTATTCCCTCTCCTGCCGGCGGCCTTGCTAACAGATTGCCAATAAGCTTGGTGGCAGGCCCCGCCAACGTGTCCCCCCTTCATTCCCCCCCCCACCCACCCCCCGTAATGGCCTCTCTCAGGGGAGGGAGCTCCTGCCTGTCACTTATCCGACTACCCTTATAACCCTCTCCCATCCTCTTTCCCTTCCCTTCTTTCCCTTTCCTGTCACACCATCCAGCAGCCTTCAGGCCATTCCATCACAAGTTGCAGGTGTGTTTCTCATGCATTGTCGACTGCACACGTGAACGGACACACAAACACATACAAAAAAGATAAAAGGTATCACACAATATCTTGCACAACATGCACTCACGCATACTTAAGTATTTATGTCTCCCTCTTTGTCTACCTTCAACCCACATCCACTTTTTCCTTTTTGGGTTCTTTATGGCCCAATATATCATATATTTATGATTGATAATCCGACAGCAGCCATGCAAAATGAAGGGATGACAGTGAAGAACAAAACAGAGTGGGAAAGTTCATGCACTTGGCTAGACTGAAATTGAAAATAACTGTTTTCTAAAACCATCCCAACTGTCCAATCATAGCTTAGCAACTGTAAATAGGCAAGACACGCCTGTCAAACCATGGATTTTTACACATCGGAACAGGCCACATGGGGCTGAGTAAAAGCTATATACAGTATTTAAAGGAACAGCTCAGCCCATATTTTTACTCTTACCTGTAGTGCTATTTATCAGCGTAGATTGTTTTGCCGTGAGTTGCTGTGTGTTAAACGTATCAGCCGTAGAGGTGTCTGCCTTCTCTCCATTATGATGGAACTAGAATGGCACTCAGCTTGTGTTGCTCAGAGCGCAAAAAAAAAGAAAAGAAAAAAAATTTTAAAATGGAAAAACTTGCCAATGTCTCATTCAAAAAATCATGACCTGGTTACTCAAGATAATCCACAGACGTTGTTGTGTTATGTCCTTTCAACGGAACTACACCAAAGCATGAAAGCATGCATCTGCTCACCTTATCTTGAGTGAACAGGTAATGAATTCTGGAAAGGGATATGGCTGTTGAATTTTTAAAATGTCCTTTTTTTGGCGCTTTGAGCACCACAAGCCACAAGCCATCTTGTTCCATTATATTGGCGAGAAAGCAGACATCTCTTAAAATTGATAAATAGCAATACAGGTCATAGGCGAAATGTGTAATCCTGATTTTGGGGTGAACTATGCCTTTAAAGAATCTAGAGGGTGGTGTCAAGTAACATTTCAACAATATATCTATCTATCTATCTACAGTGGGCATTTCAGCCAACAAAATCATGACGCATCATCAGCTAGGAATGAGAAGAAATTAAAGAACCGTTGTTAAAAAATACACTGTCAATTCTGAACGGCATATCTTTTCTGCAATGTTTTCACCATAAAGTGCATGTACTATGCTAGAATGGAAAGCTTTGTAAATGTAGCAACAGTAACTATGGGGGGTGGGGCTTGGCGAACTGTCAATTTCAGTGGTACTACTGAACCACTGGAAAGCATTGTGACCACAAGCCAAGAAATTAGCAAGTAGCTATTAAAACATTAGCATAATGTAAAAGAGTATTTTCCTTTAGACTTATGACTTTCCTTATGTCTGTTAAATATTAAACTTCTTCAGACATTGGCGACTCCTATTGGTTGTATCAAAACAGACACTGTCACAGACCACAATGGACCACTGAAGGCAGATATCAGGCACAGAAACAATTAAAGAATGAAAAAGCTGAAAGCAAAAATACAGACTAAACCACTTTTTATTAGGACTTTTCTGCATAAAAAAAAACAAAACACCGTATGGCATCGGAATAATCTGAAAGATACTTTCACATAAAAATTCCACACAATGGCAGTTTAATAAAGCCAATGTATTTGTGAATAAGACCTTGCCATGACTAGGTTATACATCCTTTCATAAATGACTAACAACTGTCAGAACAACTAAGGTCTAAATGTTCAACCTGTGCGCCTTCAGAGTTAACAGAATTTTACAACTTTACTTTAAAATGATTTAATACTGCCTGCATTAGTTATGAGATTTTTTGTGTGACACTGTCATGTTAGATATATTATTGCTCTAAATACTATTTTTATAAAAGCAGCCATAAACTCAAACAAATAGCTTTCCCTCCTGCAGTTTCAAATCCAGTTATTGATTGTACAAATGGCCTAGAGAGCTCCAAGGTGTGTGATATGACTAAAATGTGCCTTCAGTGTCCTTTAACCTTTCGAGTGTATCTGCCTCCCACTTGCTCTGTCAATGATGATTTAATGGTTCAGATTACCCTTTTTCCCAAATGGCCTACAGTGTCAGGCATGAGCTCTGGCTTGGGCACAAGTGGGCTACGCTTATGTGTGGAAATGTGTGTGTGTGTGTGTATGCGCGCGTGCGTGCGTGCATGCATGTGTGTATGTGTCTTGTGTATAAGAGAGAGAGGGGGAGTTCAAATCGATTCTCTTAGTTTGACAAACTCATAGTGCTGGACTTCAGTGCATGAAATGACATTTAGGAGGAGGGTTCTTCTATTTTCTTTACTGTTCCGTTTACAAGTGTTTCAATTAAGTGAATTGTGTTTCTTGAAGTGATGTCCTGTTCACAGGGGCATGATGAAAAACAGTAACTGGTGGCAGCTGCGCATTGGACTAGACCCATTCTCTGATTAAATAAATTAATTCCTGGGCTTGCGCTGTCACCAACTCCACAACAAATAAACATCAAACTGCTGGGATTTCTCTACATTGCATCAATGATGCTGCCGAGCCTCTGACAGCTACAACACTATCAAAGGGCAAGTGTTCATTTATGTTCCGGCAGCAAATCCATTATTTCCCCCGTGTGTGTTGTGTTTGTGCATGTGCGTGTGTGCATTTTTTCATGGATCACTGTACATTTCTAAGTCACTCAAAAGGACAGGTGCGCTGCAGGTCTTGGCCTACTTCCGAGGCATATGACTAATTCAATGTTCATGCTGCCATATAACGAGCAAAGGGAAAGCAACGAAAAGTTTTCAGGGAATAGCATGTCACTAAAGAAATAAAAATGTGGGAAAAGAAATATCACACCTGGTTATCATTTTATTCTCTCAGGTGTTTTTTCTCTCAGTTCTTCACAGTCAACCGTCGTTTGGTTAAATCTACCTCTCATTCTTTTCCTGCCTGTCTCTAGCTCCCACTCTTACCATATTTTTTCACCATGTGCTTCAACATCCCACAGTTCTTCCCCCTGGTCTCTCTTATTCTTGGTGCAATTAACCACAAGTACTTCTGTGATGGCTGTCGTTACCAGCGTACGTGAGGCACGGATCCCCTCCCTGGGCCTGACAAAATGAAATACTCGCAATGTAAATGTCACATTTCCTCATATTCCTTTCCTAGCCTGAAAATGTATGCAGAGTTTGTGTTGGTCTGTGTGTGTGTGTGTGTGTGTGTGTGTGTGTGTGTGTTTGTGTGTTTGTGTGTTGGTAGGTTGAGAGTAAGAGGAATTCATAAGAAAAAGACACCACCGGGTAGAAACATTGCCACTGTGTAACATGATCAAAGATCACCCTCTTAGATCAAAGATGCAAGACTTATCAGTTCAGAGCTCTCAATTTTTCAAGCAGAAATCAGCTTTTCAACAATTAGTAACAAGTATTCCAGAAATTTCTGAAATATGGAAAGACCCCCATCCTCTCCATTGTCAATCTCTCAGGCAGCACTCACTGATGTGTTCAGGAGGATCTATGTTAATGCGGCGTACAATTCAAACAAAAAATCTGGCTATTATTCTGCTATTTTCTATAATTTTGGTTGAGAGTGTTGCAGGTGTATAGCTGCCATAGATGTAGAAATCCCTCAGATCCCTGGATTTTGAGTTTGAAGATCTGGAGATCAAATTCAATCCAATGAACTAACTACTGGCAGGGCAAGTTAAGAATTACGGCCTTACCTTAAGTCATTGCTGAATATGCTATACACATTTTTATATAGTAAAGACCATCCATCCATCCATCCATCCATCCATCCATCCATCCAGCCATCGTCGTCTGCCGGGTCGTGGGGCCAACAGGCAGATCAAAGCATTCCAAATGTCCCTCTCCCCAGCAACGCTGACCAGCTCCTCCTGGGGGACCCCGAGGCGTTCCCAGGCCAGAGTAGATATGCAATCCCTGCAATGTGTTCTGGGTCTGCCACAGGGCCTCCTACCAGTTGGACATGCCTGAAACTCCTTTAATGGGAGGCACCCAGGAGCCATCCTGATCAGATACCCAAACCACCTCAACTGGCCTCTTTCAACGCTAAGGAGCAGCGTCTCTACTCCGAGCTTCTCCGAGATGTCCGAGCTCCTCACCCTATCTCTGAGGCTAAGCCCAGCCGCCCTGCGAAGGAAGCTCAATTTAGCCGCTCACTACCCAGAGCTCATGACCATAGGTGAGGGTTGGAACATAGATGGGCCGCTAAATGGGGAGCTTTGCCTTGTGGCTCAGCTCCTTCTTCACCACGACAGTGCGACGCAACTCCAGCATCACTGCGGACGCCACGTAGCTTTAAACTTCATGTTTTTCTGTGTGCTTTTCACTCTTGTCTTCCCGTAGGCCTTTAAACAATAAGATGCCCATAAGATCCTTTTGATCAGGTCTGTCAACAGACCTGATTTATCTTGGATGGATCCACTGACTCCATGTTACTTTTGCATATGTATAGCAAACTGTATGTTTTTCTGTTCTGACCTCATGAACTTCATTTCCATGATTTGAAAAGAAAAATAATCCTTAATATGTTGTATATGGCCCCCAAGGTCACAGGGGGATAGAAATGTTTTTCTTTTTCTTTTCACTGCTATTTACCTTAGAGATGACAGGGAAGAAAACCACTATTGCTTCTTATCATGTGGATAATGGAAAACCAACAGGGAGCTCAATGTCATAATGGAGCCATTACTGAGAGCAGATCTTGTCTGAGGGTAAAATGATTCTGATTTTAGAGTCTGACTTTTTCCTTAATAAAGACCAAGAAATTGCCTCCGTTATTACTCTACACTGTGACTTCAAAAAAGCGTTCATCAGTACATGTACTTTTCCCTGCATCCACAGGCTTTGAACACTGAATAAACACACTTCACATAAGGTTTTATACTTAATGAGCCAAACACACTGAGCAGATGATTGTTAATTTATCCAAATACTCTTGAAATGATTGTTTTCCATTGCTTCTGTTACAGGGAGACCTCATAAAAGTATCATTGAAGAATATAAAGACAGTCACTTCTGATCTTAAACAACCTTTCAGTAACAATGACAATGCACAAAGGTGGTCATTTTAACACCTAATTTTATAGTGGTTAAACAAAAAAGTATTTTTTCCAGACCTCCTCTTCCCACACCACCACCCTCCAACCCCTGAGGCACCTGAATTTCCCATCTTCCTTTATTCCAGATTATGACTTCAGGAGAGCTGGCAGGATCAGACAGTTCCTGCTTCGCTTGCATTTCAGCCGCAGTAGCTCGAATGTCTTATCTGCTTCATTTTTATTGAATGGATTCAGGTTTCTTCATCCCCTTGGGCTCCCGAGGGCACGCCCACTTGCTGGCGTTAGTGAGGTTTTTATGCTGACTGAATGAACATGTAAGATCTCTTACAGCGGCGGGGATGACATGTAGGCCCCTCTTCACACTCACTACTGTGCATTTAAAAACACATACCTGCAAGATGCACACATACACAGTTTGCCACAGGCCCTCTGGTCCTCTGACTGACAGCAGAGGACGGTGAGAAGGGGCATTGGTGAGATATAGAATTGCTGCAGGCAATAGTTTTTAGATCATAACATTACAACTTCACAGATCCCAGGGCAGACTCCCTCAGGTCCCACACAATCTCCCCAGTGCAATTGCCCTCCATTTTCAGGGATATCACATGCAAATAGTTTCAGAACCTCAATTTAAGTGCTGGGTGTGTGAGAAATGCAAAAGTGATCGCCAAGTGGCACCTCACCTAGAACTGTGCTTGCTTGGGAAAAAATGACTTGAACAACTGTCAGGCTATAAGTGCAGGAAAGGCTTGTATACAGGCCTTCAGCTGCTTCATACCTGGCGAACTTACAGTAACAATTATGCCTCTTAACTGACTCACACGATTAGATCGTTTAAATTTTTCATTGGAGCTGAAACACTTCCTCCTCTTGCTCTTGCCAGCTTCTTGACTAAATCATTATATAATGAGATGGCATATGATCCAGTGCGCAAGGTGAGGTACTCTGCTCAAGAGCCATTTCCTCCTGGCAGATATTGATGCAGACACTTTGCTTCACATTAACCTCAACCTTCATCCTTACATTACAATGTTAATGGCAGGATAAAGTAAAGACATAAATTAGTTATATTATCCCATAAGCAGGGAACTTCTCTTGCACTATACTGTAGAAATGAGGTGTAAAGTTGTATTGTGTATATTACCCTTTGTGTACAAGATAGGGCTGGCCATTAATAATACTGCCATACTTTATATATATATATATATATATATATATATATATACATATAATGTTTATATTTTAATCTTCTCTAAACTACTGAAGGTAACTACAATATTACAACTATTCAATATACTACTTACAATAAAGTTAAATAGGGTAGTTATATAATAAGTTAAATAAATTACTTTGAAAAAAAGTTAAATAAAATGATGTTTTTGCTTTTATACTTAAGTAGTAGTAGTCTGTGGGCCGAACGTGTTGTTGTTTTTGCTGTGAACATAAAGCTCCCAGTCAACAGTTGGAGTTTAACAGTTAGCAGTGAGTCAAACTGTTAACATGGTACTGTTAGACATGAGGATTTATTCATGTGAGCTGGAAAAAAAACTAAAGGCTCCCCAACTCATAAATCAATAAAATTTGCAGGTTGCACCCCAACTGCATGGCTACAAAATGTGACTAGTCATGATCTGCAGATACAAAAACACACCTTATCTCCTCATACTATTGTTAGACCCGCTAAACATCAAACTGTTACTGCAGCACCATTAACTGTGAGAGTGACTTCACTATGAGCTGGGAACAAAATGAACAGCCCTCCAGATCATATTTTAAAAGTATAAAGTCGCAGTGGTTCTCCATGGATGCAAAATGCAACGAAATGGTCATGGAGCCCTGCAGGTACAAAAACATGCCTCACCTGCTCACGCTATTGACCAGGAAGGAGTGGTCTGGATCGGTGGAGTACGTGTGACATATTTGTGTTTGTAGGTTTCTTTTTTTCTTTTTGTGTCTCTGAGAGGGTGAGAGCCATAGGAGGGAGCAAAAGAACTAATTAGCCGAAGCACTGAGTATAAAATTGATATATCAGTCACCCCTAGTACAAGAATAACTAATTTGTCAAGAAGGGTTGAGGTGGAAACTTTAACCCTTCCCCCAATGTTCATGCAGTGCCGTAGCTACTGCAGTCAAGTTACCTTTCTCAGGTTAAACTACAGTGCACAGACATAATTACATCCACTTCCACCTCTGAAGTATAACTACCCCTGTTAAAATATCTTGCTAATGATCAAGCTGTTTAGGAGCCTGTTAGCTGACGCTCGGAGCATTGCACTTAAATTAATCAACACAGACATGACTAAATGGACCATGATACTGTTTCCCAAATAGGGAACAAATACAGTACAAAAGCCCTGACCTTAATCTGATTTGGCAGATCAGAGAGAAGAAATGGAAGGCAAAGTGAATAATCACATTACTAATTTCAACATGACACACAGACAATGAAGGTGAGAACCCAACACATGACAATATGATAAAGTAATCAGAGTCCATGACAGCAACATGAACTGAACACCACACTGCATTAATGCTGTCAGTCACAATACTAGAATTTTTAACTTTGACACACCATCATGAAAAATATTGATATTTGATACCTCAGGGAAGAATTGACATTGAGGACATAAACTCTGTTTTTTATTAAAAGATAAATATGGCAAGGCTATAAGATGACAAAGACAGCTTTTCTTTTCGTGGTTAGTAAAGAACAGGAGATGCCTGCAATAAATATTAACAATAAGAGAAAGAGCAAATGGTACCAGTGTATCTTCACTGTGGAGAATGAATCAATTTCAAATACTTAGATACATATACATACTACAATAGATACTATTATTTATTAGAATTAGTAGTAGTAGTATTATTACAAAAACTCAAAGTCCAGTAGAGCGTAGATCACAAGTTTCATCACAATACAATATTGATTCTTTGGATGTGATAATTGCTGATAAGTCTGCAATAATATGATTTAGATTTCATTCAGGTTAGGAGACTGCAATTGACATGAGACAATATCAGCAAATTTTCTCATTTCCTTATTTCTTGGCTTATTATTATCTGCCTGGCACTAGGCCACTAGCAATTTTTGATTGTTTAGGAAGGAGGTGCTTGGACGGATACGGTGATGCAGATGTGCTATCGGTGTTAGGATCAAACACTTGTACCTTCATATACTGTACACCCCTGTTAAATGTTAGGAGGGTATGAAGGTATGAAATATTAGATACCACCCAAACCTATCTCTAATTCTTGTGGAGTGGATCTTAACTGGAGTTGAGCTGTGTCAATATCTACAGCTGCTGACGCTGTGTTATCTTGAATTATAAATTGCAAACTATAGTTAATATGGTAACAATAAAAATATTGACAGCAGCACCGTTCAGTATTTTGCTCTGGATCATGACAGAGCCTCAGTTTACTGGTGGGCCTCTTCAAGGGGCTCTAGTTTGAATAGCACCATTCAGTTGACCTCTCGGCTAATGATGCACCACTTAATGTTTGGACGTCTGGTACAGTGCATCGTGACAGTGCATAAATGCCCATTTTACTATCTCTTAACGATTACTAATTATCCCAAAGGAAGCAATTAAACTGGGGTGGGGTGGGGGTAGGTGCAAGGGCCTATCTCTACTAGAGTGGGTAATTACCATACTTAATATTTTCCCGAATATCAGACACAGTTGGCAGCACAACCCCAAAGGCAGACTGGAGCTTTACCCTCACAATAAAACATCACAATGCTGAGACTATCTATTATGCGCTGAGCTATCATTTCCTGGAACAAGCTTGGCCAGACACATTGAAGGCTATGAGGAAAATGGCAGGATTTTCTCCCTATTACTTTCATTAAGAACCTGTACATTGTGCCTCATTTTAGTAATCCATCTCAGCGTTGCCCAATTACAGTGCAGGCAAGTATGGAAAGAGCTTTGATGAGGTCTGAGAAACCCTCTTGGGATAACTCACTCCACACCTCTGAATCTCAGACAATTGTACTTTCGCCTCCTCTCCTTTCCTGAATTAAAGTCATTTTCTTATTCATTTGGCCTATTGAAAAATTTTATGAGCTTCCAGCCTGCTTAGGGACATTACAGAAGCAGGATGCCTTTCACTCAAACAGTTGCCCTTCTCAGTGTTCAAAGCCGGCCTTAACAACAGTGGTGCCTTTTCACTTCGATGGATACATCATAAAGTCAAGTTGAATGGTTTGATATGTGCAAAGCTGTGTTTATGCCGTGTGAACTACAATGTGTCATTGTCCATAAAATCTTAAAGAAAGCACACACTATTTTCTCTGTCAGGTGCAGACATGATGAAACTGTGTTGCTGTGCCTGACAAATACATCAGACTTAGAGAGGAAGACAAGATGAGCCAAGAAGACTAAAAAAGGTCACAAATAATAGATGTCAGATTTGAAAGAGCTGAATTTTCCATCCCAGTCCTTTTTTTGTTTTTTTTACTGTTTGTGCATGTATGGAGGGCACCATCATGAAATGGCTTTAAAATGCCACCTACCACTACAAGGACATCCACAGGACATTGGCAACATATCACAGGTAAGTCATCACAACAGTAAGAAGCAGAGGTGGCCAATATGGCCTTGAAATAATATCACAATATTTCAGGGTGTTTATGCAATACTGATATTCTTAACGATATGACAAAATTACTGAGAATATTTCATTATTATTTTCAAGAGCATACAACTGCAACACAGTAAGTGTTTTAGTTATACATGTCAACTTAAATGTAGTTTGCCCTTTAATGTTCAGTAAAAAATGAACAAAAAACATCTCTCGCTTCTTCAGTTTGTACAGTAACTCATAGTCAGATTCTGTATAAAATATAAATATTACAAAAAATCTAGTCAATCAAAAATTACACATTTCAACAGTTGCAATTTGCTTTCAGCCACACATGTTTTTTTCCGTATGTAATGGTATGTCAATAAGCCAAAGTATTGTCATTGTCACGATATCAATATTTCTTGTCATATCAAATATTATACCAGTATTTTTATGGACGATATGATATGGCACACCCCTAGTAAGAAGAACACAGCAATACATAGCAGTACACCACAAAATAAGCTCAGATCCGTTCACTAATGAAAAAGACAGGCATAAAGAGACAGCCACTAAGAGGACAATGTGTCGTCTAAACTGCATACCTTGTACAAGGTCGTCATGCGACCTGCAAGTGCAGTATTGACAATGGATGGAGTTCCATTTTAATTAGTTAAATCGATTACTACTTTCTTAATTATTTGCATTCCTCAGAGGTATAAGGAACTGAACTGGAGTGGACTTGTCAGATGCTGAATTGCAACTTGTTTCAGGGCAATCAAGCTACAGGCCATACAATCACAACACACAGCCATAATATCCTCAGGGGTCAGCTCTCACTTTTTCCCCAACATCCCTCGATGGACATGGCGACAGAGAGTGCAACGATGCAACAATTCCCCAATGTACACGCTTATGAACATGTGTGTATGTGTGCACATAGCACATTTTAATTTAAGACTCTAACCACTTCACTGGAGCATGTCAGGTGTGAGTGTTCTGCAGCTGAATTAACACTAGCACATTCATTTGATTTTCAGTGTTTGACTCATTTGAAGCAGGTGTTTAGAGGATTACATAAATCTAACACACTGATTCCCCTCATGTGGAAAATGTTTACTGAAGATATAGATTCCTGCATATTACAGTTGCCTCGGGACAAAATATACAACACATGCAAATAATATCTGTAATTTAAAACCTAGAAGACCCCTATTGGTTTTGCGGTATTATTCCTGGGATTTAAAATGTGCAAAACCTGCTTGTTAAAAGAAAACCCATCTCTCATATGTGTCAGTTGCTGTTAAATGATTATGTGAAGCATTAAAAAACACGTTCTTGTAGATGTAATACACACCACATTATGTAAATCTAAAAACTCAACTCAACTAAAAAAAGAATGTTTCTCAAAGATGACCTCATGTGAACCCAGATCCTGTCAAACAGTAATACTGTCAAGGATTTGTCAAACTCATCAGAAGATGAGAGTCAGCAGCTCTTCATCTTGTTTTAGTCCCACACTTCATGCAAGAATGAATGTCTGCAAGATTTGCACAGCTCCACACAAACAGATAACAACTGTTGGTGCCCACTTATTTTTGGAAATGGATGCTGATGGAAAACTGATTGCGACTGCCATCATTCTGGGAAAATTACCCTGAGAATTAAAATGGGGTTTGCACTGCAACACAAAAAAATACATTATTTTTTCCATGTCTTAAAATAAACCACCAAAAATTCCTCCTGAAACTCTGAATTCATTGGGAAAACGTGTATATTTGTTAAAATAAAAAAAATAAATTAATTAAACTAGACCAACAGCTCTATCTGTTGATTGGTAATGTTGATCAGCATGATGTCAGATGCTGATTGAAATGCATTATACTGTAGATCAAGCTGTTTTAGTATACTCTCAATTGGAGCTGCAACAATTAATAGATTATTTGTCAACTATTATTTACCCACCAAGTAATACAAAAATACTGTTAGTTGCAACTCTACACTTCATCCTATTCTATTGAGAATCCTTACTGACTTTCATCCATCTGTCATTCTCTCAAAAAAAAAACTAGTGAATTATTACCAAGCCTATTCACACACAATAGGCAGATTAGTAGAAAATTACATTAAACCACTGAAAATGATGCATAATAGTCAAACATTTACATTTTTTATCAAAGAGGGTGCATGTACCAAATACATGACTTACAAAGGCCTCCTGTCTATTGGCTCTAAAAGCAAACAAAAAAATAAAAACAATACTGAGTCCCATATTAGGTTACTAGTTAAGCTAATCATTATGTCGCCCAAATAAAAGACAACAACATAAAACAAAAAAAAGATACAAAATTTCACAAAACACCTCTGCACAGTCTACAAACCATCATATTAGCCTACAAAATGCCCAAACGGATGAATTCAAATTTTGCTCTAAACTCAGCAGGTTCTGTCCATGATGCTGAGGATCTGTGTGTACACAGCAAAAAACTACAAACTCCAGTGTCCCTAACTACAACACTAACACTCAGGCAAACAGCAGGGAAATATAAACGCATTAGTAATAAATTGACTGATTAATTAAGCAGTAATTTACATATAACCACGGCGGGCCACTCTGCTATCAAAAAACCACAGAGCCAGCAAACATTAAGAAGCCTCACTTACCGGTATCTGAAGACCGGCGTCCACTTTGTTAGCGAAGTCGTGAAAACCCACGTCATTTCCCTCTGGACTTGAAGTCTTCAACCAACGCGTCCAGCTTTATCCCGACCTGGCTCCGTCTTCTTTTCCTTTTTTCAGTCTGGTTTCGGAAAAAGTTGCCTTTCACTTTTAGTCCGTCATTTTGTGCAGTTATTTTCGCCTCGGAATAACCGCTAACCGTCACCGCTAACTAGCAGACACACAAACAAACACAATACGTGGTGGCTGATTAGCAAAACTCCCAAAGTAGTGAACTCCGCGTTTTTTTTTTCTACAGACTTTGTTGGTATTGATATGAGGTTTCACAGGTTTGAAGCGGCGCTTAACTTAACGATTTTTTTTAGTTGCACGAGCTTCCTAATCAAGCGCCTTCACCTTAACCTGGCGTCCCCTCAGGCAACATCGGCGGCGTAATTACGTCAAAAACGTCATCTGTCAAAGACGCTGACTAGAGTTTAACCCTTTGAACCCTGGATCGACATCAATTTTCTTTCAGACATTCATGTCGAGTTAAGTTGCTCATTGCCTTCTGCCAATGTTTATTAAAAAAATCAAACCATATTGGTCAGCTTTCAAAAGGGTTATATGGACTGTAATCTAAAGGGTAGTTGTTTTTTACAAATTTAAATAAATGGTGAAGACATCCTCATACCAATGTAATGTTAAAATAGCAGTTGTTAATTATGCTTATCATTTTGAAATATATTTTCTGTTCACAAATTCAGATTGTTAAGCAAAAAGCCAAACTTCTCAAAGTAAAGTCTATATTTCCTCTGTATCTGAATCCACAAACAAAAAACTGTTAACACTGTAAGTATCATACGATTATTTAACTTTTTTATTTTGCCATTTTTTAAAAAAATATTTTTATTATTAACCTTTAGTACCCCTGGTGTGTTTGTATGTGTAATTGCAGACTGACGCTTTACTATATTTTGTAAATGTGTTTAAATCAAGTGGACAAAAAGTGTCATTTTAAGTTGAATTCAAGTCTGTCTTTTCTCCTTTTGAGAAGAGGTGTCTGCTGATTAGTTGAGTTTGAAGGTTGATTAATGACCTTGCACAGTAGCTTGAAAAAAGATCCTAGCCCAAGGTCCACTTATAGAAAATTCAGCCACTTCTATTGGCTTTCCACCCTCTTCATTCACTGACTGAGACCATGAGTAGTGGTTGAGACCTCCAGAAATATTCAGTGAGTGGGTCTTGAGCCTTGAGCTTGTTATCTTTGTTTCAATAAGGAGTTGTTGAACAATAGGCCTAATTTTAGTTGCAATAACAGTATTTGCAGCATTGATGGTAGCAGTAGTAGGCCTACCATAAATATAAGAAAATACTAATAACTATTTGAGAGTTGCCCATTTCTGTCTCACACTGTATCTAAAAATCACACTGTGCAGAACCAAAACCCATGAAAACCAAAATAAATGATGAAAATGCCAAGCTAACCCCTTGAGGTGTCACATTTTGAAAAGTTTTTCCACTGTCCTACGTATAATCCAGCTGCTGAGGGAGAGCGCAGACATACACAAGCATACACACACACAGAGAAATTGTGAGCGCGGGTTCAGCAGCCACAGTGGAGCACAAAAAGTAAGAACCAACTTATTCAAAGAAATAGCAATTCCCAGCAGTTTCATCTTCCAGTACCTTAACTAAGGCTTTGAAGTCACAGAGAGAGAGGAACTAGTTCCAGAGGTTTCAAGTCTTCATGTAGGTCATTTCATGAAAAGGGTTTAAAGATCACAAAGGCTTTCTTGCCGAATCATGGCAGAGCTTAAGGGAGTGTCTGCACTTCATTTTGGACTGTAAATTACTGTATATAGGCCTCCACATTTGTGAGTTGTACCATGCATGAAGAAGAGGGAAGCTGCCCTTACATTGAGGGGTTTTCATTAAGTGAGTCCAACACATAAAATGGATAAGACTCTTAAAGTAAGGAGTTAACAAGGGGAGTATTTAGGATGTGGTCCTGCTCCAGAACCACAGCTGATGAATTTCCAACTAAGCATGTGTAATGATAACATTTTAATATAGTAGGTAAAAGATATGGGTCTGACAGCAACAGGATGAAAACATGTGGCTGATACTCCCTGCATGATCAAAATTATCCAGTTATTCTTTGTGGATTGACACTCCAGATCAGTCACCAGAATAAAATGTCGACGTTGCACATTTCTGTGAACCATGATAATGTTACATTTGTACATTTATGAGCTGGGTCAGATAGGAGGAGAAGGAGATAGTGGATATCATGATAACGGATGAGAAGGTTGCCAAGCCGCAGACTTACAACAGTAGGTGCATTTTGACATGGGTTCAGGATACATCCTGTCATATTTGTAGCGCCAAAAGCAGATCTTTTAATGTCAGTTTGGGATTTCTTTAGTCATTTTCTAGTGACGTTTTAAGTTATTTCAAGCCAAAAAAATCATATCTGTAGCTTGCAGAAATGTACAATGGCAACATATATGTGCATATAAAAACTGGAAAAAAAGGGGATAAATGGGGTAGGATTTGATAAGTATTTACTTCCTCCTACTCCTTTTCGGACATGAAATACTTATGTTTGTTTACTGAATATGTATGGTGGGGTTTTTTTGCCCATATTTTTAATTTGATTTTTATTTGTTATTTGATTTTATTTGCCATGTTCAACATAAAGATATATCTAACATTTACTGGCAATTTGGCTGGACATTTCTGACAAAGATAAAACAAACAAAACCCAAATCCAAATCTGAACTTGCTTCTCTGATTGGCTGCCCTTTGATGGTAGGTGATGTCACTCTCTTCAAATAATTTCCTTACATACTTGTCATACAAATAATCCGTAATAATGTAGTATTTACATATTTCTTTCCCGTCAAAACAAGACCCTTCTACCATGATGTGACCCAGAAAGAAAAGGCCACATCAAACACAGCCCGAGCCTTGAGATCTTCTGTTTGCTTTTCAAATTTAAGTCAAATATGACCATAATGCTTGTGTATTTCTAACTCTTATTCCTGGCCTGTTATGTTTTATTTGGAGAGGATACAACCACTTATTTAGTATAGTGGAAAATCCTCTGGATCCTCAGAGGTACACTTTTGTAATTCTGGTCTGATTTGAGAATATGTTTCTTGCCGACCTATAATTGTTTATTGGGCTTGTGCCATGGTGGAAAATGATCAATAACAATTATTAGAGTCATACTAAGCACTATCCTCAGACAAATGAAGCCAAACTTGTTTGTATCCATTATTTAAGGACCAAAATGTATTTGTTTCCATATGCCTCTTTTATAGTGTGCTTTGTGGACACACTGCAGAATGTTTGTTTCTGTGATGAATAAGACTAAATGACAAAGGGTGGAGGTGAGCGGTAGGAGTTGTTTTGGCAGGTGTTTAACCCAGGGAAAGGACAGATGTTCTGCCAGGTGCGGTTAAAAGATGAACATTTTTGGGTCCTTATGTTCTTGCTAAATGTGCTGCAAATGGGGAAAGACATTAATGAATTACACTATAAAAGCCACAGAGAGCTGATATCCCAACCTACGTACCTTAGATCGTAGTTAATTAGGCTCCATAGCAAAAATAGAAATTTGATACGTGGGCTGGGTTTCTCCTCGTCCTCTATGATGGCCAGACGACAGCTACAACATCACTGAAGAAAACAAAGGAAAAAGGCAATGACCAACTTTTCAAGAAGTGTTCTGCAAATTGCAAGAAATGAGAAGATTTAGAATTTTAAAGACACCTAGGGAAAATGTCCAGAAAGCTATAATTATTATTATCATGACTCTATACTTAAAAATGTCATTTCCTTGTTGGTGTTTTTTGGGTTATTGGGAAATCAAGCCTATTTGCTCAGCTTTTAAAGGGTTACATGTGCAATGGGCACAGGCAAGCTGGAGCTTCATGTTAAGTCTCTAAAGTGAACATGTAAAAATGAAAAACACTCTGCATGGATGATCAATGGGAAATGGGGGTACACTTTTCTTTGTTTAAAAAAAAACAGTTGAAGAAGAGAAATTATGCTAATGTCACGTAGGTGCAAGGCAATTAAAGCAAACAGCAAACATGAAGAAAAAGTAACATCCGTTCATCTGCCACCTACATCGAATGCATATAATTACTCTCCTTCAATTTCTTAAGCTATGTCAGTCACAGCTAAGAGACTCCCACACGATGGAAACTTTAAAAAGCCATTTTGCACTAATTTTAGGTCACCCTGTCACTGAGCTTATAAATGGGAAAAAAGCCAATAGTGAGCACAATCAAACACAATCAAGACTGTGATGCACTTATGAGTCACAATCAGCCCTAACTGTGAGAAAAGAAGCATCATTGCATTTTTGTCTCTATAAACTGTGTTAGAAGGTCATGAAGACGTCCAGCTGTGCTGCTGATTGCAGACATTGATAAAATGCGGCTGATTGCACAATGTGCCAAGAACCAGCTGCAGCACAAAAGAATTAAAGATGATGTCACACACTAATCTCTTAATGGCATACCGCCTTTCCAGAGAAGAGAATATTTATTCCTGTAAGTGCTTTAAACTTTCGTGTAAATGGCAGTTAGCGCACTTTCAGGTAAATGCTATGAGATGATTCTCTTTTTGTGTAATGTCTTAGACAATGGCAAATCCGACTGCAGAAATCGTGTGTTCAATCTGTGAAGGTGAACTTCTGAAATAATAGTTATTACAAACATTTACAGCTCACCTCACACTGTACACTTTTGTATGTATTGTCCCATCTGTGATACGGGCTATTTTGGGATTGTATTTGGGATTACAAATCAATTTTCAAGGAGGAAGACTGGAGGGCCATCGATGATAGGTTCCTGGATAGATTGAATTTTCCTAGTTTTGCCAACATGATTGATGGGAAGCACAGAGTCATCTGGGCTCCACCATGATCACTGTTATAGTGCCGCTACAAAGGTAACTTTTCCATCATGCCCCTGGCTGTTGTAGATATGAACTACTGCTTCAGTGTCACTGATATTGATACATTCTCTGCATGCTTGTCATTTATTTCTCATACCACATGTACCTCCTGCTGTCATTTACTGGGGCTGTCAATTGAGATAGCTGCTGCTCTATCAGTGGATCACATTCAACCAATAGCACCATGGCACACCTTCATTCTTAGCCTATAATTTTTTTTAAATATTACTTTTGTCTCCCTTTAGTACGCCCATGCCGCAGTTGTGGGCACCCTCCACCTCTTCATCACTGTCTAGTCTTTGCAGATTCATCAACTTCATCAGCCTCAGCTGTCAGGAACCCTGTGATAAAATTTTTTAAAAAATCTCCCTTCAGTGTCTTTCTTCCAGATTTATATTATCATCTCATTTGTTAATCTGTACACCTATATTCTCTAATGAACTATTATCTTTACTCCATTCATCCATCTCTCCTGACCTCCATAGCTGAAAAATGAAGACAATGCAAAAGTCTTGCAGTTCCTCGTATTGCCACTTGAGGCTAGCTCCAAAACAGAGAATATGCCCTTAGATCCCTGTGGAAAAATGGCCAGTTTAACAGCAGAAATAAACATGTCTACAGCCTGGTAAAAACACACACACATATATATATATATATATATCCATAAATCCAAGATGGCAATTCCCAAAATGTCAGACTCTAAGACGTGAGTGATAAATAATAGACTGAATTTATAAGGCTCTTTTCAAAACAAAGGTACAAAGTGCTTTATGTGGCTGAACCCATTTTAAATTATGTAGAAATCAGGCAAATAAAATCAGACAATTTCAAAGAATACAAAGAAAAAGGAACACCCACAGTAAAGATAAATACCACCAATGAAACAGATAAGTAATGATGGCAACTAACTGCCCTGAGGATTGCACTGTGGTGGAAAAAAAGACTGATACAAAAGCAAAATAATAGAATACCTAATAACGATATAAATAAACAATATAAAATGAATACTTTATAGAAAATGAATAAATGAACAGTACACTAAAATAAATAAAGAACTTTTTGAACAAATAAGTTTTAAGAGGTGCTTTAAAAGATGCAACTGATTCTGCAGTCCTCAGACCCTCAGGCAGAGACTTCAATGGCTGAAGGGCTTTGACCACAAAAGCCTGGTCACCTTTAGTTTTGAGCCAGGACTGAGAAGCAGCCTGCAGAGCCCTGCCTACGCTCTGCTTATTGATAGTCTACGACATGATACCCATGTGTGTCGTCCTCACCTATCACTGGAGAACAGCCCTGGAGCCTCTTGGGTTGGACTAAGTCCTGACAGGTGGTAACATGACCATCACCACCAGGCAGGAGCTGGAGATGAGAGAAAAGCGGACCAGGTGCCTCCCTTCAGCAGCACTCCCTCAGCAGCACATAGCAGCAGGATGACACATCCACTACATTTACTGCAGTCCAGCCCTTTTCATTCACAGTTTATTGTACAAGATCATTTTTCATATTCTTGCATATCACATTGTCTCTATTTGTTTTATTTCATAGGACTAGATACAGTACTCAGGCATATGGGAACGATGATTAATTAACCTCTTATCTCTGCCTCTCTCATCCCTCTTTCTCTGAGCTCTTGGCTCTTTAGGCCCAAAGGAGTGCAGCAGCACACACAAAGCCAAGAGCCAAAGAGGCTGTTGTGAGATAACAGACATTAACTATTTTTCTAATCTACTATACAGTACCTCCAATTTATCACACACTCAGACTTTCCATAGCTCCATTTTGCTGATTATTTTGATCCTGTAGACCTTTTATATAACAGTTACTGTAATTACAATGTCTTAACAAGGTAACAGTCTTCAAAATATTTTGCTGTCTAAATTTAGATTAAGAATTCTCCAATCAAGAAACCACAGCCCTCGTGTGAAAGAATATATGGATAATAAATTCAAACTGAAAAAAAAAGCAAAAAGCAAATTTCATGAAGTAACTGACAGAATATATATGTGGTTAAAATGTGGACAGCAGGCACAAATGACTGTAATAAAAGAGCAGTCTCGCTTTAATAATGAATCTCTCTACGAAGACACACTCACAAATTTGGTGACAGATGAATTAACGGAGTGAGAAAGCAAAGGCGAAGAACAAAGACAGCGTTTTATGCACCATATCCAGATTTTCACATGTTCTGCACTGATTATTGTTGCCATTATTCAGTCACAGATAATGAAGGAAAAAAAAAATTAAAACGTCTTATCAGATTTCCATTATCAGAACTGCACTACTCCCTTTTTTTATAATATAAATCCAAGCTGATGTAGTAAGACCTCCATCCACACATGACTGGTCTTTTTTACTGTAATATTCCTATTTTAGAGTGTTTCAATTATGTTACAGTGTTTCGCTTACTTTAAGCTGCATTCATCTTTAATTCAACATAAATAATAGATCAAATGGCTATGTTTGATTTGAAAAAGGGTCACCTTTAGCAGTGAACCCACAAAAAGTACCATGTGACCCTTTAGTGCCCTTTCAGTTATAGCTTTTAACCTCCCTTAACTCACAGTTTTGGCTTCGTCGCGCTTAAATTAGCTGTGACACACTCAGTTATCTCATTAGTTCTACAGGAAGCAGAAACGTTCTGGAGACAAACTGTAAGCTGTCTGACGCACTAAAAGGTAGACAGACAAGGTAGCAACTTTCTGGTGAACACTGGAGCATTTAACAGCTTAAGAGCCAGATATTTCCCTCAGGAAGGACTTACATTTCCCAGGTGGCCTGAAACCAAGGGGTTATCTCACAGTCGGAAAAGTGAAACCAATGTGAAAGCGCCTTGAACCTGCATTCTTTCTCATGGCACGCAGGAGGAGACTCCACTGGTTGCAAAAAGACGTTTGATTGTATAGAAGTCTATGAGAAAATGACACCTCTTGACACTTGTTACCTCAATAAACCCTTTCCTAATGATTTTATCGTCTCAATCGCTAATTTCAAGTTGTCTTAAATGCAGCATGATGTTCACTTTGTAAACTATGCTCTTATTTAGTGTAAAATCAAAAATAAACCCGGACATGCTTTAGGAGGTGGCTACATTGTGACTGAAAAGTAGCAACCTCATTAGTTTCTTTGGGTTCTCAGTGAGATCCACTCCTTGCTCTTCCACACCTCCACCCTCTCATCCAATTACGTCCATCTCTGGCTCATTTCTGGCTCAACCAAGATGGTGACAGCCAAAATGCCAAACTCAAGGCTCCAAAACATTAGTCCACAGACCAATAAGTGACAATGGTGACTACTCTCATACCGTCAATGTCTAAAAAAGCTGTCATGCCATATCCACTTTGGGTGGGCACAGTTGCTTTTAAATTGTGTTGCATGCCCCCAAGTGGCCAAAACTTGATTAAAAGGACAGCCCAGGATTTTTGAAGTGGGTGTATGAGATGCTTATGTATAGTCAGTGTATTAAAAAATCCAGAACTATACCTTTAGCAAAGGTACAGACAAACTAAACTGTTCATTCTTTTTGAAAAATAAAGTTTGCAGTCATGTGTCATACAGTTGCAATGGCATAACCATGTTCCAAGACGAAGCTGTCTCACTGAAAATAGATTTACGAGTCTTATAAAATTATATAAAAGGGTTGGCCCCACTCTGTTTTTTTTTTCACATCCTGGGCAGGTTGCCCATCCATATACACTTTAATACTCGCGGATTGTGCAAAGACTGGTTTAACCTTTACCTTCAAAAAGTGGAAAGGAGACAAAAGCAGCAGGAAGAACATTTTATCTTAGGACAGAAACACTCAAAATGTGGGCTCTCTTGCTGTGAGCTTACAAGGCGAACCACTTTAGTTGATATTGTTTTTTTGTTCATTTTGTCCACTCCACACTATTTTCTTCCCTTTCTGTTTACCAAATCAAGATGAAAGAGAACAAATACATGCCCTCATCCTTGAAATAGCATGCATTCACTGCCTTCAACATCTTTTCCTTACAACTTGTTGTAGAACTCTTCTTTTCTCTCTGCCTTTTCCTCAGTGTTTTTTTTCCAAGGGACAACTTGCAAGTCTACTTAAAGAAACATGTAAAGGCCTTACAAACACACCAGCAAAAAGGATCACAGAGCATCACTAACAAGCGATCTCACATCAAATGGCATTTTAGATAGGGAGCCATCTACAAAGTTAGCCAGATATTCCGTCAGTAACACACATTATGAGCTCTACATTTGTGATGATCAGGATGGTCAGGGTTTCTGCACTGGCAAAATGGCACTTTCCTCTGGCACCGTTTTGTTTTTGTCTGCGTGGTGCTATTTTGACCTGCTGTGAACTTGACCAAGCTTTAATGAGAGAAGAAGTGAAGCACAGAATGTGTTGGTAGCAATGGAGTCGTGCCAAGCAGCATTTTAGTCAGGAATAAGTTGGATTTGTGCTTGTTCCACCCGCCTGCTCGGACCACATCAAAGGTACATCGCACACGACATATGAAAGAACAGTTGTGTGCATGAGCAGCTTTTATTCAAAGACAATATGTTGGCTTATTTGACTTTGAAATAGCTCCCGTTATAAACCATATCGCACTTCTATCCCAACTACACACGTGTGGGTGTGGTTTGCCATCTCACACAGACCTATTAGACTGTGCCATATGAGTGAGAAGGAAGCCAGTGGTTCATGAAAAAACAGCCCCAGGTGTCTAGACAAGAATAATTATTTATTTCCTACTCCTCTTCCACCCTCTGGGTAAAAATCAATGGTCGAGTCAATAATCTCCGAGCCCATTCCCGAGATACATGCCTGTTTCCTACCTCCCCTTACACTACCAGCTGTGGGTGAGTTTCGGAGGAAGGAGATCAAATCTCGAGAAGTCAAACTGACACATGGAATGACACGCCTCCTCTCACCTAATAGCTCCAACTTCCCCGTGTAATTGCTCAGCAGTGATTGACAGGGGAAAGTTCAGCCTTCAGTCTCAAACTTCTCCTCACTGATTGGATGTGCTCACTAGAATTTTACATTTAAAGGGAGTTTAGGACAAGTTCAGGGCTTCAGCTGCGTCTAAGAGTACAAATAATATAAGTAAAAAAAGTATTTATTCCTTTTTCACCGTCCTCATTTTTTCCAAAAATGCAAGCCATGTCTATGATATTTTTTGCTCTGTGCTGTCCGCATGTTCATATTATGTGCTTGATATCCTCCGTTTGTTGTTGACATTCCAGGACGCTGTGTCAATTTACACTTGTTAAATGCATTCTGTCTTTTCCAAATACTTTTCCATTTTCAAAGGAAACATACAGGTTGTACTTGTTAGATGCAAAAAAATAATCCTCCATAATTCGTAAAACACCTCATGTTTATGTTTTTTTCCTAATACAAGTGCTAGGTTTAAGCATCAAAAGCACATGGTGAGGTTTAGAAATAAAAACATTATGGTTTGGCTCCACATTTATATGGGAAGTGAACAGCAGGTTATCAGTCAAAAGCTCTAAATTTTTGACCCATCCACCTCCCCTCCTGTCCACCATATTGGGACTTTCCAGCTCCTTCTATTATGTCAATACCTGCAGCGTTTCAAACAGACGTCATCTAGCATACGCTATCAAAGCCCTATCATACTACAGCGACTGCTTCCATCTGGCCATGTTATAAAGTAATGCTGCCCTCGGCAATCATTTCGCTGTGAAGGTGGCTTTAGGCAACGGTGTGTTATGCCAAAATCACTGACCAAATGGCATTTAACAAATTCGAGTGATAACAGACTGGAAAACATCTCCAAACATAGCAAGTTTTTTCTTGTTCTGGGTAAAAATATTGTAGATTTAAGCTTTCCAGATTTGCTGAATGGAAAAGGGAAGTTTTGTTCTGACTTGTGCTGGAGGAAAGGTAATGGGTATTCAGAAAAAAAAATCAATGGCGGCAGTAAAATTTTTTTGCAGTGTTCCCATTGTTTTTCTGTGCTTATGAAATTTGAGTTTTGAAGGGATTTCTGTTTCCAAAAACAGTACACTGTAAAACGCTTTTATTTTCAGACCACTTCAGAGTTTGTACTGCATCAAATGAAAAACGTATCCTTCCACTGAGAATAAGTAAATGCAAAACGAACCTGACTGTAACATTGGCCACTGTGATTTAACAGTCGTTGCTCCAACCTAATATCTTAAGTTTACTGACCTTGCTAGTTTAATTTCAATTTCAATTCATTCACAAGGTAACTTAGAAAGATGAAGTGTTAAGTGTTAAATTTAAAAGTTAACTTTTTTTGTGCCATGAATATTTCTGAGCCCTCACACAACAGATTTGAAAATGAGTAAGAAATGCAGATGATTTCCACAGCAATTTTTAACACAAAGGTCTAATCCGCCCTGAGGATTTTAGCAAACAGCCATTTACCTTCATGGATCACACTCTGTTATGCAAAACTGCAACAAAACATAATGTAAAACACTTAAATCCATCACGGCTGCACATGTATTTCCCTGGAATTCATACTCGCCTGCTAATGGTGCTACATCAGGATATGCTAATTCAGGAGAGGGGAGACGGAGAGACGTTGGAGGCCACTTTTCTCTCCTTTTTCATTAGGAATGTAATTAATGCCAGTGCAGATGGATCGGCTGATTAAATGATGTTATAATGCTGTATTTCAGGAGCAAAATGTACAGCCTGGTTTATGGGAAAAGCTGACATAAATATTTCCTCTTGAAACAAATGAGTGCATGCTATAAAATGGGATATTCATTTAAGCATTTATTATATTTGGGTTTTAATATGGAAATAACCATTTTGTAAAAGCCAGTGACTTACTGGTGGTTGGTGCTGATCCAAAAATCAATTGTGAAATGGCATGTAATGTATACAGTATACTGCAGTTTCAATGTTTTACTGTCAATTCTGCATTAGGCTTAATTGATAAATGTTGCCGTTACTAAAACTAAATCCAACAAATATTAATTTGAACTTGCACTAAAGAGCACATGTGAATATCCGGTGGTGTGTGACTGACAGAGCTAAATGGATTTAGCGATCATTAAGGCATGTTAATTAACATTTAATCAAAAAAGGTCAGAGGAGAGAAAACAAGGAAAATACCACAAGCCAAGAACACAGAGGTGACACGATGCTTTGATCTTGAGCGTTTTCAATTATTTTGTCACGGATCTACATACTGTTTGGCATAAAAGTCTAAAACCTTCATTTTGGTCGCCGTGCAAGAGACATCTGTTATTTGACAAAGGAATGAAACAAGGACGTGCACTTGATGTCATCATTCACATTCAATAGTTTAAAAAGCAGCCTTTATTTTTCTTCTTGTATTTTCCTTAATATTATAATCATTCTGTCAGGAAATAAAATAAAATTTCTGATTTGTGTGTGTGTGTGTGGTATAACTTGGAATTGAAGGATTAATAAATGTTATTTGCTTCCTAATAATGAATGTATTTTAGCTTTGCATCACTGTAACTCCAACACAATACATTCAACCTGTGAAAAAACCTTGTTTTAAAGGTCCAGTGCGTCGGATTTAGGATGATATATGAGACAGACATAGAATATAATATCAAGGTTTCAGAGTAAAATCACTGGAAAATAAGAACGGTTGTGCTTTCATTACTTTCTACAGTAGTCCAGAACGGAAAAACTAACCACAGGCTCTAGATGGAGCAAATTCACACTTTTTGTATTGTTGCATCAGCCGGTTTAAATTACTGAGTCCGTTTGTTTAAGAGAGGAAGATACCTCTGCAGAAAGTTCAGCTCCTGAATGTGTCGATCGAAAGATAAAAAAAAAGTGAATACACATTTGCAGGTGCTGGGCTGGCGGCTTGTCAAAGACAGCCGCTAGGAGAGGAGGAGACCTCTCTCAACACGTTCTCATTCCAAGTCGTCACATATTGCAGCTTCATAGTTGACTTCAGCGTCTACATATTACGCTCTGGATATCCTTCTGCGTCTGCTCTTTACGTTTCTTTACCGTGATGTCCACACAAGCACATGGTGGGATTATGCTGCATGTGGTTATGTTTAGGTAACAACAGCACATGACAACCAATGCCAGGATGTCAACAAATGCACATGCTGGCACAGATGGTTAACATTAAGCTACAAAGTTGCAGATGGTTAGGAGTAGGTGAAGGAGGCACACGGCAAAGCAGAAAAAAAACATCTTATTCAAGTCTGGGTATTACTGGAGCCATCCAACGCCCCTCACACCCACCCTATACGCTCCCTCACACTCTTTATATTTTGTTGTGAGCAGCATCCTGCTGTATTTCATTGAGACGGGAGACAGGTTTTGTTCAGCCGTGTTCTCAAGTGATGCCGTCCATGCGAGTATCATGCACACACGATAGGTGGCTTTTGCTGTTGTGCTCTTTTGCCAAAAGCACTGTCAAAGCGGCAATGTTTGGAATGAGAACAGGTTCATTTAACTCCAGGTAAAAACCTTCAGAACAATAAACACTTGAGGAATCCTAACCAAAAGTCAGCACTTGGCACATGGTGAAATTTCCAGCTGGCTGCAATCTGCAGTTCTCACTAAATGCCACTTAATCCTTCACACTGCTCCTTTAATCTTCTGCTGACTATTCTAAATTCCAAAATCCAGACCTAACACTGTTTACATACTCAAGGTAATCACGTTGTCAGGCTGCTTCGACACCTGCAAATTAATCTTGTTGGCACTGAAGTTCTAGATGTTAGGCATCATCAGCAGTTGACCAGCTTTTTATTTCAATATTGTTTCCATGACAACGGGCATTAAGTTGGTTTTTCTGGAGTTAATTGGCTTCAAAAATCAACCGGTCTGAAAAGCGGTCGTGCTGTTAGCAGCGTGAAGCGAGTCACGTGGCAGATGACATTTCCTTTCATTGTCTCTTGTTTGTGCCGCTGCCCCTTACAAACCATGCGGATCCCACATGTTTCTGTACAGCGTCCATGTTAGTCAACCAGTTCTACGTGATGACATTAAAGATGGAGTCATGTGAGCGTGGGAGGAGGGCAGAGAAAAAGTGAGTAGGGCATGAGTAAAACCCACTTGCTTTTGCAGAAGGCAAAACATCTCTTATGTCATTTGTTAGTGAAAAGTAACACAATAAAGATGGTAGCGGGAAAGCATACTATAAAGTGTTGTAATCACTTAACTGTGTTTGATGTGTATTTTTGTGCATTTGTGTCTCTTTTCAGAGGAAAGAAAAAAACAGAAAAGTAACCAAATGTCTCCTTAATTGTTTGACAAACAAAGTCACAACACTGGAAGAGCAGGATTTTAATTCACTTATCACACTGTCAGCGTTTATCCCCTGAATTTGGTTAATGTGTGATCCAACACATACAGAGAAAAAGAGGTTTTGCTCTTGACAATTGACTAAGACATCATTGTCCTGTTTCTGTGCTTTTTTTATTTCAGGCGTTACCGCTTGAAAAATTCATCTCAATTTAAAACATTAAATTACATACAAATCCCTGATTGAAATGATGTGGAATTTACCACCGTACTTACTGATCCGCCCTGAGGTGATCTGGCAGCATTTCTGTCAGATTGGCCTCACATTGCAACCGTTCTTTTTTTTATATAGAGTGAGGAGTGAGCCAAATTAACTGAAGGGCAGTTCCTCTTTTGCGAGCCAGTGCTCAATGTTCATTTGGGTTTTTTACTGCACTATAAGAACACCATCAATAATCCTCGTCATCTGCCTGTTCGGAGCAGCAGGGACGGCACCCAGCCTGCTCTGCTGGGTTTTCACAGGATATGCATCTCTACATGTGGTGTGTCTGTTTGACATGCTATTCTTAGAAATGCCATCTTGTTTTAGAAAAGGTATTACATGTTCTGCGGGGAGTCTCTCTCTCTCTGCCAGTGCTTCAGCTGCCATCTGACAGAATGTGCAGAATATTATTGGCTTGGTCTGAAACAAGAAAAGAGGCCACTGCAGGTTTAAGCGGTTGGTTTTCATGCTGGATGAGGACGCTGACCGGTCAGATGAATGACTAACACTTAAATGTTGTGGCACAAAGAATGATCTGAGATGTCCTCTTAAAGCCTTTTTGTTGTTGTTTGTTTGTTTGGTGTAGTGTTGACTTGAATTCCCCCTTGTTAATGTAACCAAACCATTTTTTAGTGATTATATTAATTGCAGTATATACCTGAGTGGATGAGAAATATATTCTCACAGAGTAATATATAAATTAATAGTTTGATGCCCTATTGGTATTGCTGTAATACTGCTGTTATCTGCTGTGCTCAGACTCAGGTCATGTTTGTAATGTTTTAGCAAGGTGGAGCACATCCAAAGGATTTTTACAGGTGCTGGATTAAAAAAATCAAACCAAGGTAAGAATCAAACAAGCGATCTGCAAACTGTATTAAAACCTCCCAGTAAATTTTAATACTGCAACGTTTCAGTCTAACGGCGATTTTCATTGGCATTTTCAAATCATCATCACAGAGTAGTAACTTAGACACAAGCACAATTATCTCTGAGGTGATTGTGATCCGCTTGATTGAGAGACAAACCAGGCTGTCTCAGGCTGAGACAATTGGATTGGGCCAATCAGAGCAGAGCTGACAGGCCCTCTCCGGGATTCCCGTACGGGGGACAGAACATGTCTCCATGAAAAGAAACCAATATTGAAGAATCTTTTGTTTGATTCTTGCCTATGTTTGTGATGTTTGCCACATTCAGGACATTCGGTCTCCTTTCTTACAGCTGAAGATCGATGCTAGAAGCTGCAGCTAGACTCTGCTGCAGCTTTGGAATCGGAACAGTTCGATTTGATTTGTAAAGAAATCTTCAAATAATAAAAGGGGGAGTTCATATTTATCTGACTGCTTGTATTTGTTGATGAAAGCGTATCCATGTGCATCAACATATAAAATTGAGGATGCAATCCATTGTGATGCATCGTGGAATTGAATCAAATTGAATTCTGATGCATTGCAGCCCTATAACACATGCATCAGAGGCGCTTTCTAAACAATAACAATGGCATAACATGGCATTAACAATCATTTCCCGACCCCAATACGTGGCGTTAGATCTCATTTTCTGCTCGGAGGGCAAGAAGCAAATCTCATTGTTTGCTGGCATTTGCACCTGCTGTTGTTCCTCTTTGAGTTAGCCGCTAACGGCTACCTTACACCCGTCACACCCATGATCCCGTCCTGCCAGCTTTCCCTTTTACAAAGATCTCACTTCAGAGCTGTTACTATTTCTGTTCCTGGGTCAACGGAAAGACAACTCTTGCTCCGTTCCTTGATTGTACATTTTATACAGGATAGCGAGGCAGTTAGTAAGGGGCTGATGCAATGTTTTCGGGAAGTATGGAGAATATGCGTGAGAGACTATGAGACTATAGAATTATACTGCACATGTTGTGTGAAAGCTGTAGATTTGCCATTGATAAAAGCTGCCCTCACTTAATATTGTGTAGCAAAACTGGATATCCCTCAGCACAGAAGAAACAAACATAAACTTTGAAGCAGGAAGTTCGCGCTGGTTCCCGACTGCACACCATTACATTTACTATACACTCCCACAGACGGGAAATCTCCAACCATCAGACCGAGCCAACTCACGGTGCAACAAAAAGTGTCACATAACAAATGAAAATAATTCAACAGGAACACATACAAAGAACACTAACACAGAACAAAACATGTCAGGCAACACCTGGATGACCCTGAACACATCCAAACACACTCCAAAACACAATCCCCATAGGAAAGCTGGGAAAACCCAGCCTACATATCTCCAACACGCTACAGTTTGCTGTTTTTTTGGACTCTCTGTTGACCCTAGGCACGCAAGAAAAATTTTTCTTCATGGTTTTAAGGTAACAAGGTATAAATAACTATATCAACGGTCATTTTGTGTGTGAGGTGTTCCATTTAGCAAGAAATCTGATTACTTCTTGCGACTGCAAACAGCACTTCACCATACCTCACTAATTCACTGTCAATCAATTTCCTCAAGTTTTCTATTAGTGACAAACCCTTTTCATCATCCCTTTCCAAGAAACAATCCTCTTAACTCACAGGGTTGAAACAGCATGTTGAGACATTTGGCACAGCAAGTCAAAAGCTGCCATCGCATGCTCTGCTCCTGAGTAAGTCAGATTCACTAACTGCCAACTGACTCACCACCCTGACACTCAAGATGTCACAGAAACCGGACTAATGATCCACTTCCCACAGCAAGTCGTGTGGACTCGTGCCTGGATATGCGGACACGTGTGTGTGTGTGTGTGTGTGTGTGTGTGTGTGAAGCTTCCTTGAAAAAAAGGCCATTCCTTCTGTTTGCTCTCGTCCTTTTGCTGCGATGGAGTGTTATGTCGCCAGAAATGTCACAACACCAGTGAATGAACTTTATTTAAATACTTTTTTTTGAGAGAGAGAGAGAGATATGTATCACTTCAGAAAGTGTTGCATCTCCTTTGGCACAAACTCATTATAACTAGTGGGGTGAAACAGCCATCATGTTGTCTCAGTATGAGCTCCTTTTCAGATACCTGAACAGATATCCATCCATCTATCCATCTATGCATCTATCCATCTATCCATCTATCCATCTATCTATCCATCTATCATCTATCTATCTATCTATCTATCTATCCATCTATCATCTATCTATCTATCTATCTATCCATCTATCCATCTATCTATTTTATGAGAACAGCAGCACAGTATTTGACAATGTAAAACCCTACACATAGAATTTCCTCAGATCTTTCAGAGTTTTTTTTCCAGTTTTAAGTCAGTTATTAACTTTACTATAATTTTAACTGTGTTTTTCGTTTCTAGTTTCTAGTATTCCCTCATTTTAAATCCATTCACACACACACACACACACACACACACACACACACACACACACACACACACACACAGCTCATGTCATGGTGCTGATTGACTATTCAGAGAGGCTCTGACTGAGAGGCTTTGTTAGAGTTGGCACTCCTTTACCTCTACACAGAAACTTGATGATTTTGACACCTCTTTTATGTCAAAAATCAAATAAATAACTGAGTGACAAGCTCATTACTAGCTTGTTGCGACACAGGAGCTCTTGTTTACAGGTGAACATTAGAGAACACGTGTAAGCACAGTAAATCATACCCAGTGCACATGCATGCACACATTCGAAACCACACACACGGGAAACCCAAACATTGCACCTACCCAGCCCATTCTCACCCCCAACTCGCCAAATACTGCCGCTTTATTAGTGGATCTCAGCGTCAGACACCAAGACACAGAGGCACCCTTTGTGGAGGTATTGATACGCACTGTTTGGCAGTTTGCGACACCACCAGCAAATCATGGGAGGTGGATGAGTCAAACAAACACTGCGTGTGTGTGCTATTTATGTGTAGCACACCACCCAAATGGTGTATGTCACATGAATGACAAGTGACATTACATCACCAAAGTAATAACTGTGCTTATTTTAAGCCAAGACATCATGTTTTTTTCAATACCTAACCACTTTTGTGCTTTTGTTCCTAAACATAGGAAAGTAAAACAAAGAGTGTTTTACCAACATCGTGGTTCATTAGAAAAAAAGACTAATGAGCAGAAACTGATCTCTCTCCTGTGAAAATGGAAGTGCATTTTGAAGACACAATTCACGCAACAAGTGTACATTGACATGCTATTTGTGAATGTCTAAAACTGATGCAGGAGCATACTTAGTGGGTCTTATTTTGACATGTAGGCCCCTTAACAAAGCATGGGAGTATTTGAAGAGTTGGGATGAGAACAGGTTGACGTGTTTAACTGTGAAATGGCACCGTGAGCACAAGATCACCAGCTCCACAATAGACAGTTTGCAATTATAGAGCAGTGCTCCTATGTTTAAAATCAGAGTGTCACTTTGTTTCAGTGATAGTAGCAAACTTCAGCAGAGAGCATTTCACCATTTAAATGAATAAAAAGAACATATTGTTGTATAATTACAGCATCCCTTCATGAATTATCATGTAACAAATATCCCTCTCTGCGATCCGGTTAACCCGCTCTACACCCAGCTGCCCAGGCTGAACAAGAACAATCACTGAACAAGAAGAGGATGTGGGCTGCAATTTAGAGATCTGGAACCAGGCCGACCTCTTGATTTATTTTACAAAAAAAATCAGCAGCACCAATGTAGTCATGGTTAAAAGCTACGGACACTGTAAAGAATACATATATGTAAAAACACAGAGCACCGCACACAATTATAAAATATTCAGTGCTAGTATTAGACCTTGATTTAATAGGGAGTTTCACAAAGTGCAAATGGAGAAATAGGCCGAGATTATGGTTTCATCCAGTGTCCTCCAAACTGAAAATGGCATGTGGTTAAAGGAGCATTAAGCGGGCTCTATGAGCAGCCTGCAATCTTTGGCGTTGAGTTGTTCGTTAAGATCACACAAAGTGCCCTGGATAATAGTTTTAAGCCCCTCAGAGACCAAGGTAAATCAACCTTGTAATGTGAAAGGAAAGAATAGAAATCCAGACTAAAATAGAGGGCAGAGTCGTTCTGACCTCCAGTCTCCCGGGGCACTCGCTATTGGTTCTCTGTCATCACGTCTGCAGGGGGGCAAACCAGTGCATGTGGCAGCAGTGATTACAGTAAGACTCACCTAGATGTTGTTTGAAGGTTCCCCGATGAATCATTTATAGAAAGACAAAGCAGTTTAATATTAATCTTAAAAGACACTGAACTTTACATGAACTGGGCAGATTCCTTTTCACTCAGACAGATACGTGAGAGACTTCTGACAGGCGACATGTGACAAGGGAGAATTCTCTCCTCGGGCATATTGCCAATATAGCGTGACAAAGACGGTGTTGATGCAGACAGCACTCTGCTGATTTTTTAATACATTTTGCTTGACAAAGATAGAACAACATGCAAAGAGACTGTGTCTGTCACAGGTTGGCCTCATCGGACTGAAAGCATAAAGAGACCTATCATCTCTCATCTCCCCGCAGGCGCATCTTGATCTTCTTTCTCAGTTTGTTAACCAGTATAGTTTGACACCTTCTTTACATTTTGACAATTGCATTGTCTGAAATCAAATGGAAAATTGAAAATGAACATTGCAATCCACATCTGAGTGGCTCCACAGTACATGGATCTCATGTTTACTGAAGCGTCTGTCTGTCACATTCAGGAGAGGAGACAGAAAATCTTTTTTTTTTTTTCCCCCACTACCGTTAAGGCCACACTACGGTGCTGCTGCTGTCAACAAAGAAATCAATATGAAAAACTGGGTTGTTTTTTTTAAAAACTATCCACCAAAAGCATGAAATCTCAGTGACATAAACAGAACTTTGCACCACTCTCAAGCAGAGAAACACCAGTTGTGATGTAACTAATCCCACTAATGATGTGTTTCTCTTTCCAGTTATTAGAGGGATTTTACCCACCTTCACGGTGGCCTGGAGAGAGTATTGGCTCTGGTGTGATGACTAAAAGAGTAAAAAAAAACCTTTGAGAAAATGGAGGTACCTGAGAGGACAAGCAGGTCACTTCAGCAGGATGTTGGTGTACCTATTACAAGCTTCACTGTGTCTCACAGCAGGTAAAACATACCTGCTATTTAACTGGAATACTGAAGGACACAGGTTTGCTTAAGCCCAAACGTGTCTGCTCTCAGTGCTTAATGTCTCTTTGAAAATAGAAACACATAGATGGAGTCTAGGGTTTCTAAAAAAAAAAAAAAAAAATGCCATGTTCTACCTGCTGGTCTGCACTGGGTGACTCATCTCTGCCTAAAGACCCATTTCCTGTCATTACTCTTGGGGGGGAAAGGTGATTACAAGGAGACAGCGTACGCAGATAATGTCCTGCTTCCCAAATGCCACCGAGTAATAAGAACTAACGATGATTACTCATTCCTCTGATTGCTTGTTGCAAAAAAATAAGCAGGTAACATGTTAATAGAAATTTCTCAGCCTTTCTTGATTTGCCTCTCCAGACATCCTGACACTCTATGGATGTTACATTTACACAAACCGTAGCTCAGTTTCTGAAAGATGACTCATTTTAGATGATGGCGTGTGAAATTACAATAAGCATTTTCCCATTTTCTCATGCAACAACGTTTTTTTTGCATAAGTCAAACATCGACATAAAGAAAACAAAATCAAACACTTCAATATAAACGAACAACCATCTTTGAAAAAAAAAACACAAAAAAAACTAAGACTACAACAAAGCACATCATCACTTGTTGCATACTAGATCATGCATCATCTTGTGTAATAGTTGATTACAAAATACCAAATTTATATGGTTTATAGCAAACAATAATTTTTTAAAAATGAGAATTTTATTGCAATGTATTAAAATCAGTTATTTGGAATTGTTTTAGATAGAGAAATGTGAGTGCTCTTTAAGTCATGTAAATCCCACACTTTTTTTTGTTCAGTAAACAAAGTGTTCCTTCACTTAACTGCCTCACATGAAGCAACCACCTGAATTCAGTACACGTTGTTTACTCTGATAAAAAGGAGGAAATATGATGTGAAATTGTTCAGCCTGCAGGTGATAAGGACAAATCGGCAGCAACCAATTACAGAATAAAAAAAAGTGCGACTAAAAATAACAAGCACAGAATTATGCTCAAACATACTATAATAACTGTAATTATATTGTTGTGTGCAGCATCTTTTTTTCTTTTGAACACACACACACACACACACACACACACACACACACATAAGTAACATCTTCTTGAAGCCATTGTGTTATAAATACTTCAGACAATAGCTCTTGCATTACACTGTTGTGTTCTTGCATGTACTGTACAATAATGGACCAACTTCTCCTGTCCTTGTTTGAGATTTTAAAGTCTAATTTAGGTCCTTAACTGTTGTTTAAATAGTGATATCAGCCCAAATGTATATGTAACACATCCAGTAGCATTAGACCATTGCATTACACTGGGACCCATAGGTCCAGTGTAGGGGAATGAAAACCTTCGAACTGGATGAATTCCTCTCACTTGGCAATTTGTTCCTTAGTTCATTACTCCTCCATTCATTGACATATAGATAAAAGGTTAACTTTTCAGTTAATTTTAAACATTAAAAAGTGAAACCTCGCTGGGAGGTGTTTTTTTTTTTTTTTGCCAGCAGGATAAGTTGCCAGATAAATTGGCTGCCAGATACAGTATAAAAGCACTCAAGTAACTCAACTATCAAGAATAATTGCAAATGATGGAACATGATGGAAATGCAAAGAATTACCTATGATGGAAACATACATATATATATATATATATATATATACAATTTACTATCACTGGGGGGCGTCCAAAATCAACTTACTCTAAAATGACAGCATTTATGCTTTTGTAGTCTTAGCGACCACTCAAAGTGCTTTGCAACATAAGCCCGGTGTTGTACATTGTCAGCAAAGGCTACCATGCAGGGTGCCGCCGGCTCAGGAGCCATAATATTTCACACGCACACAATCACACACAGATTGCACAGATATCAGGAGCGATTTGGTGTTCAGTATCATCCGCAAAGACACTTTAATACATAGAATACCAGCTCACTCTGCTTCCCAGGGCGTCAAATATGGCAGCTGGCCATCTGTGTCAGATTTCAACACAAAGGCCCCGTTTAGCATCTGTATGAAACACACCTGGCTTACAACTAACTCCAATGAAACCCATACGTCGTCCAAAACTGATGCTAAATCAGTGACTTCTGTTAAATCACTTCTTAAAAAACATTTTTTATAGACATGATTTCATGTGATGTTGTTTTTTTTTTTATTTATTTTATTTGTTTAATTTATTTTTATTTCCTTTTATTTGTGGTTTTATTGCTTTAATTGCTTTTGTTGTCTTGAGTCTTTTTATTTGTATTATTTCATATTGACATTCTGCATCCTGCGTCTTGTATTACTTGTCCTCTTGTTTTAATTTTGTCCTAGCTCTACCCTCGTTTTGTCTCGTGTTCAGAAAGATTGTTCGGCTTTCTGTTGTTGTACTGCCTTCTGTATCCCATTTCTGTTTTTCTGCTTTTGCTCTGCTTGTAAAAGCACTTTCCAAAGTCTGTTTTGATAGGTGCTATATTTTAAGTTATTATAATTATTAATATAGTTTGAAGCTTAGGTGTATTTGAGAGTCTGGAGTGACAGTATGTTGAGACTGCGGGGGCCAGAGATCGACCCTTTGATAAGTGGAGGACTAATCTACCTCCTGAGTAACAGCAACCCTACAGTAGGTACTGTAGTAATGTAGAAAAAGAGATTCTATAAAATCGCTGATAGAAGCAGACAGAACAGAGAAGTTAGAGGCATTTAAATCAAAACATTGCTCCCTGGTGTGCAATTTGAATATATTGTGTATCATTATTTAATAAACAATGACATTTCTTAAGGAAAAGGAAAAAGAGAAGAATTATAATTAAAGGTTTCCATGATTAAAAGCATCTTAAAGATCAAGTGCTTGCTTCAACTGATTATATACTTCAACTTTGTATGCTTAAATGAGCACTCGTGAACTTTTCAAGTAATACGTCGCAGAGAAATAGCTTAGCAGTGAATTAAAACCTAAGGAACAGAAAATGAAACGAACACAACAGTTAGGCCTATCTAATTAAAGATTTAGTTAAAAATGCCACGAGAGATGTGTTCAGCAGACAGTGCCTCGACAGCGCAGGAATTATCATTGTTATTTTCTACCTTCGAAATCAATCTGGTTCCAAGCAATTGGACTGCACAGTTAAGGTATAGTGTGTCCCCTAACTGCCAACTGTAAATTAGGGTGGTGAAGAAAAACTGCTCTACTTTCTAATAGGAATTTTTCAAAGTGCCTGGAATAAGGGGATCTATTTCTCAGGGGACTGATTTTTCACTTTGAATTACTCCTCCGGTCCATTCATCTCCCGGCCAATAAAGTCTAAGATCCTGCCGACGCCTTGTCATTTTGGAGATTTGGTGTCAGCCTTGATGAATTGCATTTCATCTCTCTGTTAACATGTTTCTAATGCCCACAGCAGAGGAGGGCTGAAGGCTCGGGAAGACCAAAATGTCCTGCAGAATTAAAGGGTTATAAAAAGCCAAAGACTGAAGTATATTCCAACTATTACGAACAGAAGAGCACAGGCTAATACATCTGTTTGATTGTTTCAACTCCAGGGCAGAACTTACATTAGAATATTTCAAATAGGGTTATTCCTCTTCGCCGAGTAAATCGATCTAAGGTGTTTTGGAGTAAATGGAAGTCATTTACTGACATAAGCTAATGCAAACTGCATCGAATATGTTGTTGATTTGCGACTGTTGTAAGAAATCAGTCATAATGAAAGTCCACTGTAAATATCAACATAAACCATAGGGCATTCTCTTGATAACTATGTGGGTCGTCACCTACAAAATGCAATAGCTCAGAGCAGTCCTGTGTAGAAAAGTTGATCCATAAATGTCGGCAATACTTCATACAGCTGTACAGTAAATAAAAATGCATTTGTTGTGCCAGAAGCAGCACACCTCTGTGGAAATGTGGACTGTCTACCTCCACGGTCAGTTTCTATCTGCCCTGCTACACCTCTCTTACCCAATGGAGCAGCAGCAACCCATCAGCACCAAACCCCCGAGGCTATCAGACTTTCCTCGAAGAGGAACAGGATTACACATTTTTCTGTTTGTTTTCATTTTTACAAAGATGTTGGTTTCAGCAGGTGAAGCCGACCTAGCAGACCTGGAGGAAAAAAGACAGCACCTTGGCCATCAAGTTGAAAAAAAAAAAAAACAGCAAAGTTTAAGAGTGTCATTTTGCAGGAAGGAGAGGATTTGTGTTGTAGTGCCTGAGGATTTGATGAGATTAAACGGCTTTCTCTGCACTATGCTATTTTGCCTTCATTTAGCCTTGGATGGTTAGAATATACCTAACAATAGTGATTCAATCTTGTAGGAGGGCGTGTTTGTAGGTTGAGCCATTGTAGGTTAAAAATAAAGTTAAATTACTACTACTACTACTACTACTACTACTACTACTACTACTACTAAATAATAATAATAATAATAATAATAATAATAATAATAATTAACTAGGGGAGGGGGTAAATAGTTAATGAAAAAACTGAATTGCTTTTTTTGTTTTTTTCATAGCTTAAACTGACTTATGTGAGAATAAGAAGTATCTCAGCTTTGTTCCAGTTATTTTTATACCTTTTTCTCTGCAGTATTAGTTGTAGAACCGTAGATAATACAATGAAAAATAATAAAAGTGCATACACCGTAGAAGCCAACGGAGACTGATTGCTTATTGATTTCCTGACCAACGTAATAGTTAGTGATGCAGCAGCATGTTTTAGTTCTAGTATACAAGACGAATATGTCCTTTTACCTTTATTTCCCTCCTCCTCATGAGGCTTCTCCAGTTGATTTTCCCATCCAGGTTAGCCTCTCCACATAAATTATCACTGCACTGTTCATCCAAAATGTCAAAATAAAGCTACATATGAAAGATAAGGCAAACTGAAGAGGAGCCACAATAGACAAAGGTTACTACAGCACTTTTCCAAGACTACAGAAAACCAGTTTGGCATGTCTGACTCCATGGGTCTTTACTCATGAGAATCTTTTGTCTCCTGTCTCAGCCACTCATCATGTGACTCGAGCTCAGAACAGCTACAGTTTTGATGTTCAGGTTGTCAATAAAAAGTCAGAGTCAACAGTTTTGTACTGTAAAGGCTTGTATCCCTCAGGGCTGTGTGTGCTCGCTGCTGCGCTTGTTTTGTTTATTTGTCTCTCTCAAGTTCTCCTGCACAGTCCCTGGAGATATCAACATTAAATTGCTTTTTGGTTCAGAAGCTACTCAGATGCATTAGAACTTGTAATGGACTTTGCCTTGGTGAAGGCGTCAGACGGCGTATTGATTGTGCCTACTGGGTACAGCTGAAACTGCTTCACACCTTTGAATAATTCATGTCTCTATAACAATTATTGTCCTAATTGTAACAATGTTTGGATGGCAAACTGCAAGGAAGGAAAAAGAACATATTTCGTCTCTCTCTGCCTGCCCTTTATTATTTGAAAATGGAAACAGTAATGTGATCATTTTTTATACATTATAATCGTATCCATTATGAAGATGATAACTTGTGTTGCCTGAAAGGCAAACAAAGTTTTAGACGGATCACGCCTCTTAGTTTTAATTAAAAATCACAGACAGCTTAATTGCGGTGCAGTTGTGCTCTGCTGGCCCGTGATTGCTTCAGAAACTGAAAACGAGATTGTAAGAGGGACTGCTGCAGATATTGTTTCGGAGTTCTTGCCCCATGCTCCCCATCAAGTCTGGACTTTGCAAACTTTCAAGTATCTTATCACGGTGTAATGAAGTCTCCTTGGAGGAGGATTCTTTAAATTGTACTTTGATAAGAGGAAACTACTGGGACAAAATGTCACTTGAACTCATTCTGTATGCACCTGAAAGTCAAGTGAGGCACTTACGGTTCTTCTGCTCTTTGGGACTATTTTGTCACATTTGCATCTCGGGAAGTAAGCCACTTCTGAAATGTACCTCAGCCGAATTATGTATTTCTGAATTGATAATGCCGATCTGTAATTCACTGCAGGCTCTTAACAATATGTAAGATGCCATACATATTTATGAAAATCTCAGCCCCTGGCTTACATTTAGCTGATTGTGCACTTCCACACGCAGTCTGGTTTGGTCATAATCCATCATTATGTCTTCAAGTAGTGGCTACCCCAAACCCCACCTCTCTCCCTCCACCCCATTCTGGGTGTATTGCATTATCACTGAACTTTATTGAAACATTAAAAGTAGCAGAGTCACTGATGGCATGAGCTTATCAGTGAAACTTTCCTGAATGGGCTTAAAATACTGTTGTTGTTGTTGCTCTGAAGATGTTTGCTGCTATCACTGTGTCTTCCCTCCATTTGAACCAACACACAACAACATAACAGCTGTTTGTGAACTCTTATCAGCTTAAAGAGTATTTTGATTATTGATGTTATCAGTGTTATCTACACAAGTCCTCCTCCTTGTGTGTCCATGAAGAGAGAACATTTCTCCTTTTCCCTTTCTTGTGGTATTCTCTTAACTTCCTCACATCCCGTTCCCGACGGCACCATGTTTGTTCCAATTTGTTCCTATTTTAGAACCTTTTATCTGTCTGCTGTCCCCGCCACCCTTTCAGCATGGAGTCTTATTTGTCTCATACAGATTTGATCCTTAGATATGATGCTGTAATGCATTGTGTTGAAAGCCCCCTGTGATCACAAATGTCTTTTTTTGCAGTTTGCCAAAAATAATCAAACATGATTGACAAGGGTTTGATTTGTGCATCAGAAGCTGTCAGTAACTTCATAGTCAAGTATTAAATTAGGCTGTTATTTGATAAGGCTGGAAAAAAACAAAACAAAAGTCAGAAGCAGACATTAAACAAAGCATTATCTGATTGCCTGGCACATGCACATTTTAAAAGAAAAAGGCTGTTTTGAGAGACTCCAGCTCCCTCAGCTTGAGTTAAGATTAAAAGGGTATTGATTTTCCTACAATAACAACACCTCTGTTTTTCCTCAGCCAACTGTCCTCTCAACACAATTTAAGCCCAAATGTAGCTTCAGTTCTAATTTTCTTAAATTCTTCAGTCACCAGCCAACGACACAACACAAGTGACACAGCAACACTTGGATAATTACTGCCAGCACTGTCCCAGCTCTGACACAGATTTTAAATTCATAAAACGCAGATTTGTTTGCAAAGCATGCTGACGTTTCCTAGTATTCCAGGTATGAGTTTCCTAGTTTCCTTTTAGTAGCATTCATTTCATTTTAATAGAGACCTGTTATATTTTTCCTTATTTTCTGTCATATATTTGTTAAAATGTTGGATGTTTGTATAAATGTGTCCAAAGTTTCAATGGATGGATTTAAAAGTAATCCCTGTAAGCAAAGACCTAAAACCTTAGACCGTTCTGGATACTCTGTATCTGACTGTTATTACGACTTTCATGACAAGCTGACAGCTCGTGATGGATTTCTTTGTATGGTGATCTGCTCCAGGCACACCACTCCAAGAGTACATCGCGTAGCTTATACAGCTACATGTAGATACATGCAAATTTCAGGGAAACATTTAATCCTGGTTGTAAACGTTTTTAATTTCTCCCCTGGTTTTTGATCATGTTCTCGCTGGAACATGTCTGGTTGTGGACATTTTGGTTAAAACAGCTGTTATAGATCATCTATATCATCTGGATCTATCATATAGATCCTCTATAGATCATGGTAGAAAGTGCCACTGTTCAAATAATTTCCCAGTTTCAATTTCTCAGATCTTTGCTGTACTGTTTTGGTTTAGTGGCTTTTATTGGTGACTTTTCACTGTGGAGAGTAGTACTGAAATATTATTTTAATGTGCAGTAGTAGTATTGATGAATCAATACTACATGCAGTGTTTTGCATACAATGCTACAGGCCTGGCACACCGCCAGGACAATGAGACCCCCGCAAGAGCTAAACATTTGCGAGGTTTGTGTAGGATGGTGAAGTACACTGTATGTTTTCTTTTTGGGAAGTAGAAGTCATTACCCATCCTGCTCTGCCTCTGATTAGCTACTTCTCTGTGCCTTTGTTGATTAAATTGTGTTATAAGTGTGTGTATGTGTGAGCGTATGGTGTGAGTGGTCGAGCAAAAAATCTGGTGAATTTTTCTCAAAGCCCAGAAAGATTAAGTGCATCAGAAATATGCACACTTTGCTCATGATGTACTACTTTACTTGTTCAGACATCCTTTCTTTTTTTGTGTTCACTTTTATTGAAGTTTTTAATACAGAGTGAACAAACATTTGAACACAAAGACTGAAATTGCTTATTCCCTGTGCCATCAGAGCAGTCATCCCAGGTGTTGCATCTGTTGAGGTTTTTTTGTCAGTGTGTACCACTGGGCCTTAAAAACATTGGAGGGGAAACACTGCTACATGCATGAAAAACAGGGCTAAGGGAAAAGGCTGAAAGATTAAACAAACCACGTCTGACAGCATTCTCAACAACATTAACTCTTATCAGTGTCCCAGTATTGATCATTAAATCTACAAATGGAGCATCAAGTCTTGTGTATCTGAATATGGCCTCACGTCCAATCAAATGCATGTCAGACAACTCAAGTCGATTTTGCCCCCTCTAGCACATCAGCGCTGGGATATCTGCTGTGTCAGGTTATTGCTCCTCAGGGTTAGCACAGATGTTTAACTGTAAAACTGAGCTCAGGGCAGCTGCAAAATGCAAAGTGACTAAATTAGCGGTGGGTCAGCTGCTTGTCTTTAGGTAATGTGCTGCTAAAAATGGGCAAAAACTTAAGCCTTAGTCCATCTGCCTTAATGAATTCCATGTTGATGAATTTGTATAAACATGAGGCAAACAAGATGATTTAAAGTGCCAACATAACAAGGTCAAGTCACTCACCGGCTGAGTGCAGACTCTTATGCAACATTATGAGGAGCAAGGTTATCAAAGATTTCAAGGGCAAAGTACTTACTTCAACTCTTTATGTACAGTAATTCCACTTATTTGTTCTGTTTGACAAAATGAAAAGCCTGAATGGTGCAAAACTTTACATACGCCTGCAACCAAGGGATGTTTAAAAAATAATGACAGTAACCTGATTTCTTAAAGTAGAAAATGCAAGCACACACGGTAAAGTCGGTGTGTCGGAAGCTTTGAATTGTCATTGTGAGGATTAATAAAGAATGAGCCTCTTTAATGTTTTGCCTGAGTGAGCTCATAAAAGCCGACATGTAGTGAAGGAAGAGATGGAATACAAATAAACCCGGGCCCAATAAATGTCACTACTTTCCTTTTGTGTTTGCAAGGCATGCAGGAAATGGGAGACTTGAGTGTCCACGATAGGGAGACAGGAGAAAGAGGCAGGGAAACTAATTTTGCACAAGCTTGGCAAAGGGCATTGCAAAATGCTCTCAATTTGTCATACACAATTGGCTGCACGCTTTAAGAGAGCAGAGGAAAAAGGTTATGTTTTCATGTGAGGTCTGTGCTTTATCTGATTCCACCTCATCACTGAAGACTCACAGAGAATCTGATCGCAGAATTGCCAGAATGAGCTTTTGTAAATGTGCAAAACGCTTCCTCCATCCACAGTACATTTTGTCTGTGTCTGCCTTTTCTTTCTGCTCAGCTCCACCTTCAGCACCAACTTATTCACATATTCTGATTCACTCTCTGCACGCTTTGCTGATTTAATTCAGTCTTCTGCAACTGTCTAGTGTCCAAGCTGAATGAGATTCTAATTGAAAAGCATGTTTTTTTTCTTAGAAGGACATCTTTAACTGACTTTTTCTTTCTCACGGAGCACCCCAGGTGAAAGAGTTGTCAGACAGCCGTTTCCGTAAAGGCTAGACAGTCGGTGAATGCAACTTGCAACCTCGCTTTACGTGTGTACAGAGCAATGCTGCGGTGAGCTGAAGTTCAGTGTTTGATGGTTAAACCTTGCTCTCGCTGCACTGACTCCCTCCACACTTCTGCAAAGTTGAGAACGTAACAGGAGCAGCGCTTCGTGGCTCTGACCTTTGAAAGCAGCCCACAAAAAACCTCAGTCATCAGTTTTATCTCTCAGCTCTGGGTGCATCTCGTTTGCTGTCTTTTCAGCACCAATGACGTTAATGAAGAAACAAACACTTTGTGACTCGGTCTGGCGAAGCTGTTCTGTTATTGAGCATTCTGAGGAGTTTGGGATTCATAATATTTGTGCTTTACGTAGGAGGTTTAAGAAAAATGACAAATAAATCTACCTTGTACCAATTTGGTCCAGGCTCAGTGGCCCAAAGTGTCAGCCGGCTGGCTCAGGAGTTCACTTGCTCTCTACCTTCCTTCAGCAAACATCCACCCTGCATCACTGCTGTTTGGTTTTGTACCTTCAGCACCTTAACAAACATCCATGCATGGCCCTTATGGCTAAATTTGGTGATCTGCACACTCCATTGGTTATTTATTAACCAGTGGTTTATTTAAGTTACTCCTAGTTTAATGATTTATTATTGTTTTACTAAATCTCTAGTGTGGACTCCTTTCTCCTCACTTTCACTCAGCCAGTTTGTGACAAAAATGTCGACAAATAGACACAAAATAACTTAATATTGCACAAAATGAGCTCAAAAACAACCAAGAAAAAGACTCAAAGTGAGATCAAAGACACAAAATAACTTGACTACAAAAACACACAATTATTACAAAAAGACACAAAATTAACTCACAGAGACACACACCAACCAGTCTCCAAGCATGCCTGTCTGCTTTCTGTGTTTTATATCAGTATTGTGAGAGCTTTGCAAACAGGATATCTGTGCGTTAATATACATAGAGCATTGGCTGCCTTGTGAACATACCTCCCAGCATCCACAGGCACAGTTTGCACCACAACAAAGAGCAAATTGCACATCACTGCCAAGAAATAGCAAACAAACCTGTGCTGTTAACACACATTTAAGTACGCAAATCAGTCTATCAAGTCTGTTCCTCAAAGCCGGGGACCATCAGAGAAACAGAAGACACAAGCAGAGCCCTTGAGCTGTGAGGGCCGTGGGCCAAAAAGCATCTTAAATCAATTCCATTTGATTAGGTGCACTACATCTTATAATTCTATTAACGCAGGGATGGATTTTCAATGAATGTAACTGCAGGCAAATGGTTGGGCATAATTTTGTGAAATGAAATACAGCACAGGTTCAGAATAAGGGTGTGAATTTCTTCCTTTTCTCCTTTTTCTCCTCCGCATTTGCAGATAAGGACTTTGCCTCATCCTTATGCTGCAGTCTTGATCATTGCCCCCCCCCACACACACACGCACACACACACACACAGCTTCTTAAAATGCTTTTAGAATGCTTAGTCTAAATTATTTCACACTTTATTACATCTGCTTTGGCTCAGTAGGCCGTGGCAAGACCACCGTGCAATTGCCTGATTTAACCCTACTGATAAATAAATACTGTATATATTCCATTAGTTACAGTGCAGGGAGGTTAAGCATTTGAATAAAGTCTATTGTTATTTTTCTGCTTTCCTATTTCCCTCCACTAATATCAGACGCACTACAGCAGCAGACCCAAAACTAGGATTGTAACAGACAATAAATGTAATTTTATGTGTCACCTTTAGAGGCAAGTGGCTGGTCCTGTGAGAACATCAGAGCATGATTGGAGCCGTGGTGTGATTTTAAAGACCTCGAGTAAAATATCTATCAGGAAGCCAGTTAAGACAGCTAGATTTACTGCATGACTGCTGCAATTTTACGCCTCACTAATCAACCTTTACTGTACATGTACCAGGCTAAGTTCGGGGACAGGGATATTTCCTGGTATAGGCAGTCACACAAAGCCTTAGGCCTGTTGCTTCATGACCCAGCAATTGAACAACTAATAAGAAATTGCTTGGTCTCACATGTCTATATCTATATACAGTAGGTCCATTAACCTTGTATTTATGTATGTGCCGTGTGAAAGGAAGTTTCCACTTCTTGAACTTTCTGTGGCTTATCTTTAAGGCCTGGCTCAGCAGCTCGAGCCTACGCTTAAACTTTTCTGGCTGAGTACGAATTGTTTGCACAAATTCTTAGCTTCGCTCTTGTTTTTTTTTTTTTAGATCACTGATCACAGTCAACTCAGAGTAAACTGGTCCTTAAGCTGCTGCAGAGTGTGTGTCGGACACGACGCTGCATCTTTAATGCAGTGCTAGCTGGGGGACTCATCAAATATTTGTGTCTTTCCCAGTCAAGCAACTCGGTGCTTACACTGGCTGAATGACTCAGTGCCCTGCTGTCCCCTCTCGGAAAGTTGTCCTGCGCTGAATGGATGCTACAGACATCTGCGGTGACAGAAAGTCACTGCTGAAGGTCAACAATCCATCAGGCCCTCAGGATGGAGAAAAGCCCGGGCCACCGAATGAACATTTAAAATGATGTATGTAGCAGGAGGACATAAATCCCAGAATAAATGCTGACCAAATGTTTTCTTTGTAACATCGATATTGTCTACTTATATATATCATAGAGATGTTGTAAGAAAAGCATAGCACACTTTTGATATAAGTGCTTGGTCAGAATTTGAATACGCACCTGTGGCCGTGAATACATTATAAAAGTGATATAGCTGCAATTCTTTTCTATTCCTGGATGACATCTCAGGGCACATTTGTCTGCTGAGATTACTTTCATATATGAATATTTTTTTGTCCTGAAGGCTAGTAGCCACTCACCTCTAGTCTCACTAGCACAACAAGATGAAACTACAAAATCCTTTTGTATGATATTCCAGTCATTACAGCATTACAATAACAGATGAGCAAGACTGTACCATAGTTACTCCGTGGTTCGATATTTAACTGCAAGCCAGCAGCCCTTTGCAAGTGAGGGAGCAGAGCAACAACTGTGCCAGTTTATGTTGAGCAAGGGGAAATCAAGGGGAGATTTATGAGCATAATAATGAATCCTATGCCTGCTTTAATTACAACAATCCTGGCCTCTTTGAAGTACGCTGTTGTCCTTTACGCTGAACAGATAAACATGGATCAAGTATTAAAATGTGCATGTTAGAGTGCATTTTTAAATTATTTCCTCATGTTTGTCAGTACTGCTGTTAACAAATTGCAGCAAAAAGAGCTTGTTTGCCAGCTCATTTTACATGTATTTTACACTGAACATTTAAGATTCACTTTGACTTTCATTTGCCGAAATCAAAACTGAAATGGGGGCTTAACTAGGTTTGTGAGATACATTACACCAATAGCGGATCGTGAGTCATAAGCGCCGCCGATGCTAATGTATGTCATGAATGAATTTTGAATGTCAACCAAGCATCGTTAGAGGGGCAAAGAGGAACCGCGCACAGATGCTTTTCACCCACGTCGTCTCCAAAGCACCTGTCCCCGCCGTATGTCAAGTGCTCCGACCGTTCCAACCCGAGCTAAACAAGGCAAATGGATCAAAATCAGTGCCAAAGCAGGTGTGTGACAGTTCCACCTGTGTTTTCACCAGGCGTTCGCTTCTCTTTCTCATGCCCAGATAAAGAGTCTGATCTCTGGCAGAATAAAAAAGGATCTGTCAGCTGCTGGCAGACTGGAGCTATCCAGAGAATCAGACTCCCACAACACCCACCTGTTCTCCCCAGGTGATGCTGATAGGGGGCTGGGTTGGGGGGTTTCATGCATCTTAGACTTCAAGTTACCACTGAGCCTGCTGATGATAATTGATTTGCTTCTGTGTTTATCTAGGAATTACATATTTTACCCTTTAACTCTGCTTGTGGACTTGTAATCACCTTTGCAGTAATATTCTGGTACACGCTGCTGTATTTCTTGTTTTATTTGATATTCAGTCATCCTTGGAGTATGGACTCGTTTTCACGCCATCATCATGCTGGTTTTCGCATGTTTTTGGCCTTGTGAAATCATTATCACATTGCATATGACCCTTTACATACTACGGAAACATGGCCATCCTCAAAGGAAGAAGGCATATCATTTTAAAGTGCTGACTAGAGAGATGTACATGGAAGGTGAATAATATTCACATCAAGCCTGGGTCCAAAGTTTACCATCAGTATGTGCAGTCAGGCAGAGCGACTGAAGTATTCATGAAAGACTAATAATCTGACTTTACCAAGTCATACAGTGTGTAGAAGAGAAATCTTCTACTGAAGTTCAAAGTGGAGAGTGACCTTGCATGACGTTGGTTGTGATAGGAAGCAGCTTTTCCATGAGGCCCGCGGTTGAAAAACAGTGAACTCACATCAAACAGTTTAATTCATATGATGAATCTGAAAAATATATTCTACTAGCTACATGCTTTTCAAAACCTCTGCAGAATATGTCTGTAGCATTTAACTTATTGAAAGCTGGGGTAGGCAGTTTTTATTTTGGGATCACTGGACTAATTCCTATAATAAACTTTGAGCATATTGTTATTCAAGTGGTCTGTGAAAAAAGACAGACACTGTGTCATCTGTCTCACTCCCCGCCGCTCCAGATCACCTCGCTGGGAGGAGAGCGGGCAGCAGCTCTGAGGACGGATCTCCCAACATGTTTTCATCCCAAGTTGTCACATATTGCAGCTTTGTAGTGGACTTCCACGTCTACATATTACGTTCTAGGTATCCCTCTGCATCTGCTCTTTACATTGTGCGATGCGGCTACCATGATGTCAACACAAACGCGGTGGGATTATGTTGTATGCGGTTTTGTTTATGCAACAAAAGCACATGGCAACCAACACTGGGACGTCAACAAATGCACATGCCGGCACAGATGGTTAGGATTCGGAAACAAAGGCACGAATGGTTAGATGAGGGAAAGGAGGCACATGGTAAAGTTTAGAAAAAAAACCCAATCACATTCAGACGAACACTCAAGACTCCCGCATGAAAGTCCAGGGTTTGTTGGACCCATCCGCCACCCCTTCCACCTGGTCTATAGGCACACTTGTGGTACTTGTATTATGTTGTAACTGGAAGGGTTTCAGCCTGACGCTTTCATGCCCTGTGCCATATGGACGCAACAGGTTCTGCATGGCTGCTTTTTCAAGTGACGCTGACCATCCACATATCATGCGGACAGCGGCAGGTGCCGTCAGGCTGTCCAGCGGTCTGCCGATATATATTATAACACTGACTGGTCCTGTCCAGCTGCTTTCTCACCTGCCGCTGTCCAACAGCATATCATGTGGACATGAAAGGTGGCTTTTGGCATCAAGATCTTATGCCAGGCTATATTTGACATATGACACATATTGTATACATTGGATATAGGTCTATTCTTACTTATGTACATCTTTACACACTCAGCACATTTTCCATATTATAATTATAATAATTATAATAAAAAGTATACACACACTAGTGCTAATTGTCTGTTACTGTATTTTTTACATATATATTTTTACACAATTTACATACTCAGCATATTATACATACTTATATAGTTAAATATTTACATACTAGTGCTAATTGTTTACTATTACTGTATTTCTGTTTTATATTTTATATTTTTTACATAGCCTACTGCTGGTACTTATTTCTACTTAATCACTATAATTCTTACTTAAATACTATAATTCTCTATGCTGGCATCATAGGGACTAACAAAATACAATTTCCCCCCAGGGATCATTAAAATATTTCTGATTCTGAGTCTGAAGGGATTAAGGGATCTTGATGTTAAAGTATCTGTGGTAAGTCACGTGAGTTAACTCATGCGACTAAGAGAGGGTCAGTGGTTAGGTTTAGACAACAAACCTACTTGGTTACAAAAGGATCATGAAAGATGTTGACCACTGACATGACAAAATAACTCAATGATGACTTTAAGTTTCAGACGAGACACAAACACCAGTTTCCTGGGTCAAAGTCCTGCTTATTTTTTGGACCCATCCACCTTCACTCCTTTCCTTTCCCACCGACACTAATTGGACTTTAACACTCTTTATATTATTTATTTATTTTTAACCGTCTCATAATGATGCTTGTGGGTTCAAATTAGAGTTTACTGAAAGCCCAGTGCTTCTAATGCAGATATTAAAGGGTACCCCCAGCATCAATATAGTGATCAGGACACTGCCGAAATTGTGTAATTTTATGCCCTGGCAGGGAGACCCTGCTACAAAAACATACTAACATGAATGCAAATAATGGCAATAAAAGCACTGCAACTGAAAAAAAATCTGAAAATGAACAAATGAAGTCCTGCACCAGAATCACCACATATTTTAACACGTGCATCATTTGGCAGAATTTAAACGTATCAATTATGCAATTCTCTACCTTATGTGCACACCACATCTGCACATATAATATGCATAAGATTCCTTATCACTGCCTGACATACGGGAATGCTGATGAACATATGACGCACTATAAAATCTTGGTACATACAGTAACATCCACAGAGCATCATGTGACTGGAAGTCTCTGCATACTGCTCTATTTTTTAACATATGCTGTAGGTGAGCAGGATGTCCACAGGAGCCTAAAATAAGTTCTGAGTAGCCTGATATTCAAGCTCAGGTGCTCACATATAAACTCTGCTATTAAATATTTGCCGTATGCATGGAAGTGAACGTAACTAAATTCAGTCTCAGTTTGACAGCATCTCCATATCTTCAGTGAATGGAACACAGGAAATACAAGAAACATTATGTCCTCTTTACACACATCATACATGCATTACTACTTTTTATTTTTTGCATCAATTAAATCTGATGTCAACATCAACCAGAGAATAAGAAAATAATCTGTATGCAAATGAAATAAAAATACTTTGCATTTGTTTTATGTATGGTATGGAGTGTCCCTCTCTTTGATGCATTACAAACTGATTGAACTCTTTATTTTAGTAGATTTTGATAATTTTGTCTAGAAATATAATTATCAATATTTTGGAAAAGCCTTCATATCATCAAGATAAATGTTTTTCTGCTGGCAAGGTATGGGAGAGTACTATGCATGAGATCCTGTTTACTGTTAGTGTCTAAGATCACAGAACAGACACGCAGTGTTAATAACACACTTCTTTTGTATGCAAATACTTTCTATGCAAATTGACTCTGAACTGTACGTGTTAAAGCAATTAGTACGCTAGCAAATTTGCACGTCATTTTTTCTACTGCAATACCTTTCTTTTTCTAAAATGGAAAAGCACAAATGTAGTTCAAGCGCCTCTGTGTGCACAGATGCTGATGTTCTGTCGTGATCAACTTATTGCCTGTTTACCTGTTTACTCAGCGTACAGGCAGCATTTCAGTCAGCATCCCAAAGCGGACCTCTGTTTTCCCAGCCGATTGTTTTTTGGTTTTTTTGCCGGGAAGATTTTGTTGTTGTGGAACAAGGTCAGAGCACAGAATACTGCAGGGGGAAGCATGTTAACTGAGCAAGGAGGAGGCAGAGTGTGTTTGATGGATGCTTTGCAGGTTTAGGGTGGAGTGCCTAAACCTCTCAACACACATGCGCTGTCTGCCATTGACTGTCATGCACTGTGTTTATGATGAGGTGGAGGAGGGCTGAGTTGCTTGGCACATGGCATCAATCAAGAATGCTCATGTGAATTTACTGATACAGCGAGGGATGTATTATTTTTGCTTCAGGGTTTTGCTCCGGGATAAATATGTTGTCAGGTCTTTCCGTGCTTGTTCTAGTAGAGGGGAACTCCAATCACAGTGACTGTCTGAGCAACACTGGCCTCCGTAGGCCGCCAGAGGAACAGGAGTTAACATCAGGAACTGAAGGCGGAAACTCCATTATTAAAAATAACAGATCTCTTTCTGTCTCCCTCTCGTTTTCTCCCCCTGTGTGTGTTAAGGTCTGTGTGTGTGTATGTGACTGTTTTTGGTTTTTTTTGTTTGTTTGTTTGTGAACATGTCAGTGCGCAGCGTCACTGGCACGCGTCTGTTCTCTTTGTGGCTGTGTTTGTTAATGTCACTCAAGACAGCCAAATTGAAGGTGCCATTGTTAGTGCCGGAGGGCACCGGGAGTGAATTCGACAGCTTGACAGCTCTCATTAGCGTATTAGACACAAACAGTGGCACAGATGCTCCCGGTCAGTCCTTGGTCAGCCTGGAGCTTCGCTTAACGGCCTGCTGACAGGTGGCTTTGTGGCACTCTGTCTCATGGTTGACAGGGTGGCAAAGCAGGAGCTCATCTTCAATAGACTGCTGGGATTGCCAAGGACGGGAGGCTAGATATTTCACAGACGTGAATGCTCGTAGAGAATAATGAAATGAATTGTGAAGGTTATACAAACACGCAACAAATACAGTAAAAAAAGAGAGAGAAATAAACGAGAAAAAAGATTGCTAAGCACAAATTCACATGAGCTGTGCAGTGGATGGATTTATGACTGTTTGCATGCTGAATCAAGCATGATTAAAAATAAGCTTAGTCAATATTTATACTGCAATGTCTGCTCGGGCAGATGACTGCTCATCTCTTTTGTTTTCATGTTTATTATGAATCAATGTCAATAAACACATGTAGATTCACACAGCTTAAAAAGCACACTCCCAAAACACACACATACAAACAAACTCACACACAGTCAAAGCGTTCAGGTCCAGTGGTTCCCTTTGGAGTCCGATTTCGCCTTTTACTGTAGCTATTGTCATTTGTTACAGCATAAAGCTCAAAAGTTGGGTTCTCGCTCTCACTCCTCACCAGCTAAAAAGAAAAAATCAATGCCAGAGGCACAAAAGTTCTGTTGAACTGAATAAAAGTTAAATGATTTTTCCAACACACCTTTTGAAGTTTTTGCAATGCCTCAAAGGTAAAATAGAAAGGGACTTACACAAGTAATAGAGTCAATGAGAACATAGAAACTTGTGCAGGCAAATAGTTTGAGAAAAAAAAAAGTAGAAGTGGACAAAATGAAAAAAAAGTGAATGTAGCCAAACAGTGAAAAAGACCACCCTTGTACAGAAAGTTTTTTTTTTTCAAACTTTAACTGTGCTTGGAGCTTCTGTGTAACAGAATCATCCTTGCATTATATGCATAATATGGATGTATTTCATAGAGCCCACAGTCATCTCAGCAGAAATCAGCGTAACAGAATGGAAATATTGGTTTCTCCTTGACCTGAAAAAGTTTGAAGGTCAAAATTTTGTGATGGGTTGACACCTTACGTGCTGAATAATGATTGGTCATAATCAGTAGTGTACCGTGGGCTGCCACATACAAAACACACCATCACGCTATCTGCACCACTGCATCAACACCAACACAAAAACTGATCTTGAACAACAGCAACACCACTAGCAGTGATTGCAGCACCACCATCAGATCATCCTACATGTCTCCAAGCAACCAGATTACACAAAAAACAAGTTTCCATACAATAAATATTACCATAATATCATCACTGCACAGCCTTCAGTTCAATAAGAAAAATGTCACGTGGAAGTTACACCCAACAATACTTCTCGCATACAACCTTATCAATGCACAATGTTGTATAAACCACAACAATAACTTTATCTGAGAAAAAAAAAATGCACTTACCCACCATTTGTAAATAAAATCCATCCTGCGATCCTTTTTGGTGAAACGATCTATGACCTCCTCGTGCTGTTGCGCTTCCAGCTTTAGATGAATGAGCAGCTCCGTCTCCACAGAAACCAGTGCAGCCGTGTTTGTCCAGTTGTATTCCTTGCATATGTTTTGATGCTTTTGAGAGCCGAGAAAGATCGCTCAAATGAGGCTGTGGACACTGGGATTGTTGCGATCAAGCATGTGAGGGCATTTGGTTGTGACATACAGTCTGCAAAGCCCCGCGATCATCAGAAGTATCAGTGGATCACATCAAAGTTTGCCATCTTATTCATCACGATTGTGGGAACAGTCCTGAATCAAGCAATCCAACAAACAGCAGCCTTTTGTGATCTTCAAAACAATTCTTAATTTGTGCAAGGATGCTGTCGATTAGGGGTGGGGGAAAAAATCAATACACATAAGGATCTTGATTCTCGTTTTTTGGCGATTCAGAATCGATTCAAAAATCCCAAACATCGGTTATAGACTGTATTTACTAAATATAGTCTATTCTTAATCCTCTAAAATTTTTATCATCTCGAAAAGTCTTAATAATTATGAGACCGTTTGTATTATCGTCTTACGTTTTCGCCAGTGAAAGCTGTGCCGGTCAGAGGGATGTCTCCGACGCATCGTAGCTCGTTTAGAGGCCTCAGTATCCAGCCTGGGAGTTCAGGTGTTTTTACGGGACCTTTTTCAATAAATCCATAATGATAGATCCGATATTGGGTGTCTTCCATCCATATTTTATCCATATTTCGATGATAAAAGTACATTGGCATCGATGCTAAACGCCATATTGGTTTCCCATGGTTCCATGGAAAGGTCAGAGGTTTGTTTCGGTCTTGTCCGCCAATCGGAGGACGAGCCGACGCTTTGTATCCGCTTTCATTGCCCCACGTTATCTGGCTCAAACTGCCCTGTGATTGGCCTAATCCTGCTGTATCTGTCGCTCTGTGTTATTGGTGGCGCCTCGTGTATTAGAATAAACTCTGGTAGCCCCTATAATAATAATAATAATAATAATAATAATGAGACCAGGGTAAATCAGGAGAGTCTAACAAGCAGCAGGGCCTCATATGGATGTAAACTCTGTGTTGACTGCAGGCAGAGCAGGCAGGAGAATCAGGCCCCCCTCTGAAGTGTCAGGGGTGTGATGTGGCCCTCTGCAGCATCACAGGCAGGAGCTGCTTTGCAGAATGGCACAGATAATGGGATACATGAAGAACTGCAAAAAACGATGGGACTTTTTTTTGGTGTCCATTACAAATGTGTCCATTTTTTAACTATAATAATTACAATGTTTATTTTTTCACTTTCTGATTCCCAACACTTGAGAGAAAGGTTTTCTACAACAAAAAAGCTTGTACATAATAAAACCTCCATAATTTCATACACACTTTGCTTTCATAACATAATATACCACTGGCAAAACAGACCTGAGTAGATCCTGAAATGACACCTACTATATTTTGAATTGGGAATCAATTTTGAATCTATTTAATGATGAAAAACAAATTATGATTTTTGAAAAAGAAATGGTTAAAGTAATGCTAACAGTAAAATAACCTGCCTTTAATGATACATTTATACACCAAAATGTGCATTCTATCAACACTGAAAGCTACAATGTGAACCGGTTTCTACTAAAAATGTCTTTAAACTGCTAATATGTGGAAAATGGGAGGAGCTACAAAGGTGCAAGGGTGTTTCACACCTCACATAACCCTCACGAATGGACCTCATAAAGAGCTTGCTATGACTGGACTGGTGTGTGCTGGGGGCAGGAAAAACCAGGAATGACTCAAATTTGTCATGTTCACCTCTGGTCTCCAGAATAATTCTCTATCTAATTCTCTTTCCAGCCCGGCAGGTTTAATGTAGAATCCAATCATTGGCGTCCATTTTATTTCAGAGGTACAGCAATGTTGAGAAGAGTGGGGGGAGGGAGTGAAAGCCCATTCGTGACTCTGGAGTGTATTAAAACAACAGTGCTTTGGAGGAACGCCGATGTTGCATGAACACAAATCTAGGTGAGCATGCTTGTTATTTAAGAGGTCTTACCCTGAATGTATAAGGGCATAGGTTAGTCATCCCCAGAGGGCTGGGTCAGCTGCAAGTCCATGCAATTTCCCCGTAATCTACTTTAAAGTTTAATGTCAAATCATGCCACTATGTGCATGTTATGAACTCCCACAGAGACTTAGCTGGAGGTTGTTTGAGTCTGTGTGTGTGTGTGTGTGTGTGTGTGTGTGTGTGTGTGTGTGTGTGTGTGTGTGTGTGTGTGTGTGTGTGTGTGTGTGTGTGTGTGTGTGTGTGCTCTACAGCTTGCATCCTTGTGTTTTTCTGTGCATTTAAAGTATGCAGGGGCGTAGCATTACATTCTGGGCCCTATGCATAAGCAGTCTCTGGGCCCCCAAACAAAATGAAAATTTCATTTCAGGCTTTTCAAGGACCCTCGTCTCATTGGGGTCCTGAGTGATCAGAATTAATTCTGACCCTAAAATGGAGAACTTCCCTGTGTTTTTTTTGTTTTGTTTTTGTTTCCTTTTATCTTGTGCGTGTGTGTGTGTGTGTGTGTGTGTGTGTGTGTTACCATTCTGTGTCCCCTTGCTGAATTGTATTTAGGTTATTTAAGTTACAGGTCTATGGACACAGCGTAATGAAGAGGAGTGTTTCTTCCCCAGCACACACAATTTAAAATCAGTACAGTATAAAATCATTGCATGACGGCTGATGTTTTAATAATAATTTAATTAAAGTTCAATCTTAAAACAAAGTGAGAGTATTTGCATTTGTCATATATATATATATATATATATATATATATATATATATATATATATATATATATATATATATATATTTCAAGAAATTTCACCTGAGGGGAATTTCCACTAGGCCCCCTCGAGGGTGGGGCCACAGGAAGGGTAGATTGAAAATGCCCCCCTCTCAATGTTAAACAGTTGATTCCTGCCCTGCAAAGCACAGTTGAAGCCACCCTGAACAGCCTGAGAAAGACACCTGCTGTGTCACTCTCTTTTGTCACTTTCGTGTGGAAACAGAAAAAAATAAAAGCTCAGCACAAATAAGATTTTCACTATCCTCCCTCACTTTCCACCAAACACTGTAATTGCACAAATCAGCTCTTGTCAGCGGCAGTGATGCAAGACACCTTAAACTCGAGAGTGCTGCTGCCAAAATGAACTGTCCTCATTGATTAACATTATCCATTACCATCTCCACTCCTTTGTGGGACATTATTGCAAATCTAGACAGGGAGAGGGATGCTGTTTACCTTGGGAGTCTAGCCTGCTGTTCATCATTTACTGCAGGAGATTTGTTGATAACTGCAAATACCATTTACTTACAAAATAAATTTAAAAAAGACTTGAGTCATCTTGCTGTCAGATATTTGTTGAATGTAGCCATATTTTGCTTGTAAGAATGAATCATGCAAGTGATAGTGTTACCATGTACTGTAAATGTGTGCAGAGCCTGTTGTATTATTATGCACAGTCATGTACGTGGTTGATTAAAGGTTTGTTTACAGATATGACTGAGGCTGGGTTTCACTGAATGCTAATTGGTGGACTTAAATGAGAATGGGGGCTTATTATTTACAGTTGGATGACAGCTTTGTGTATTTGTCTGCGCAGCATGTTTGCGCTCTTCTTTTTTACACGGAAGATGATGCTATTGACAGAGCACTCTGGGTAAAAGCAGATTTGCTCATGAGCCAGGGAAAGTCAATAAGTAGAAATTAAGACAGTCAACAAAAATAACAAACAATGGACAGCTGGGATGAATGGAAGTGGGAACATGAAGAAGGATGGATTTCAGGACTGTGTGACCAACCTTGTATGACAAGTAATAACATCAATATTTATAGTAGGGCCTCGTGACATTGTTTTGTGGTGTGATTCCCAATCCTTCATTCCTTTTTAACAGATTGTGCTGGCAATGAGAGCGCAGACACGTGGCAGCAGGCCAGGTGATGACCCTGCGTTGATGGATGTGGCAGCCATGACGAGGGGTAACCAGCTTGCCACGGCTATTACGCATCACAGCAGACAATGTCAGAGCCCCCCCCCCTTGTCAGGAGAGCGGCATTTTACTAGCTGACAACACTGAAAAAACATTCACTTTGTACTGGAACATGATCTACTACTAGCACTGAGTGTGCCACTAATATTACAGGTAGCACACACAATATAACACAAAATATTTTGACATCATGTCAAGGTCAGATTTTGCAGGAAATTCTGCCTTTACTATATTCAGAACTAAAGCTGAATGCCCAAATAAAGAACATTAAACTTTTTTTTTATTCGCCTAAAAATCTAAGTAGTTTAATAAACTGTGTGAAAAGTAAAGCAAAAGACCTTCATCACTCTCTTCTCAAACTACTCAAAATAGCACTCAAAGTATTCCCAAGGTGGACTTCAAAGAAGTGATTGAACTCAAAGGATTTAATTTTTGTGAACAACTATCGTAAAATGCTCAACCACGAGTCATGTTTTTTGCAGCTCATTCACAACAGAGAGCATTCCTCTCGTCTTTCTGCAATAAATTGCATTCAGAAGATGTTTTCAGGCCATTAGATGTGGAAAAATATTAAAATGGTTCATACATAAAATTCATATAAAAGTCTGTGGCTCATTATTAGAGAATGAGTTGAGAGAAACTTTCTGAGGTTTTTTTTCTTCCTCTCTTCATTACTTCCTCGTTAGTCCCAGCTGATTTCAAACATCAGAAGTAATTTCAATTAATTTGATTCTTTTCAAGTTTTTTTTTTAAATCTTATGTTCTATGTTCCTATAAACCTAAATAAATAGTATGTTGTGAAGTTGCAACATGTTAACAAACACATTAAGGCAACAATCTGTAACATGGAGAGGATGTTAGGTAGCCTTCTGAAATTGATCCATCATCATCCCTGATGATCATGTGAGAAAAAATTATGTCCTTTCTCATGGATGGAGTGCCTTTTGGGCTCAGACCCAGGGGCCGAAAGTCTCAGGGAGCCCCCTGGCCTTTAGATACTCAAAATGACCACTAAGAGACACAAAAACACCTAAATAAGAAACACAATTACCTAATAGAGACCTAAATGACTACAAAAAGACACAAAACAACAAAAATGAGACACAAAATGACCACAAAGAGACACACAAAGAGTTGCAAAAGAACTGTAACTGTAACTGCTCCTATGTAGGAAGTGGGGTCCTATGCATATCTGTGCCCAGGGGCTCATTGTCTCATAACCCAACCAGTTTGTCACTCACTCTAAAAATTGCCTTGTTTGGAGAGCTAATAAAGATCTTTTATAAGGTTTACAAGGAACATATATAATGTTATAAAATATTAATCCATGCAAAAACAAAGGTGTAAAAACAGCTATTCGCCAAAATGTTGTAGTTAGTAAGCTGATTCCTGCTGCTCTCAAGTGTTTCTCTTTCAGGTCGATGGCAGAACATCTTCAGGCAGGAGACAGCATGCTCATGGTGTCACAGTCACTCCTTTTCAAAATCATCACCCTTACTCTAATGTCTATGTAATATGTAGCCTAATGTGTGCACCCATCCATATTGCCCACGAAATCCATTTTGCTAAATCCATATGGCAGTTGTTTTGTGATGACGCCGTGCAAATGCATCACATTACTTGGCATCTGTGAACTAATTTAAAAAAAAAAAAAACATGAGACAAAAGGCCTGCGATGGCATAAAATGCCAAACTGGTGTTCTCGCTTAGGATCTGATAAGCGGCAGAGATCAAAACTCCGAACAGGCAGCTTGATTAAACTCCTCTTTGACCCAGGAGAATTCATGAGGTGTGTACTCTATTCCTTGCATTTCATTGCAGGAATCTCTTTGGATGCCAACTGACACATACATAAATAAACATACATAAATTATTCTGAGGTGGATACATGAAAGTGGCATGATGCAGGTTTTTTTTAATTGACAAATGAGAAACAACTCAGGTGAAGAGTAGCAAACATTGACTATCAAATGAATCAACACGCAAGCACACACACACACACACACACACACACACACACACACACACACGCACATACACACGCACACACACACACACACGCACATTGCCTAAAAAGAAATTTGCAACATATTTCTACTTTAACCTTGAGGCTCCCGTGGGAAACTTTCTTGTGACACTGAACCCCTTAAACTTGGTATTCATCTCCACAAATTCTGAATAATCAGTGGTGTGCTTCAAAAATTAATAACCCAAACATCCTCTAAAGTTACATGGTGTGTTTGCCCCTTCAGCATTAATCAATGAAAAAGAAGCAGCAGCAGTGCTCAGGTAGAGTCACACCATCAGTCATTATGTCTGCTTTTAGTATTACCATGGCAGTGATTGCCCAAATTTGTGAAGGGGGATGCAAATGCAGATAGCATACTCTAAAGCCACAGACACCCACAGACACATACACACATTCAAAATACCAGATTTTATTCTAGATCTTAATTTATTAGTTGGCCTTTTTTTTTTAACAGAACAAGGAAATAGTCAGTGTCTTGACTACACCTATGTGGACCCATCCAATTTTAAAACAATTAAGAGCAATTAAAAATTGACCATTGATATGTTTTAGCACAGCATCTGAAGCAGCTCTCTCTGTTATAAATGATCTCTTGAGTGATATGTCAGTCCAAAGCTATAGTTATACAAAGCTATAGGGAGCCTTCAAACAGATGTGCCTAGTGTCAAACACACAGAGATAAGCCTATCCACAACGTCAGAAATTGAAATCTGGATCTTTAATGGATCAAGAAATATAATCTCGGTCACTGCAGGATGATAAAGGAGAGAAATGTGCAGAAGTCGCTTCTGGAGCATTTGAACTACATTTCCCACACTCTTTAGCCTTACTTACATTTCCCATAATCCTTTGCGCCGCTCTACCGCTCACGGAAATAAGAAGGTCGCACACATCAACGTCGCACTAAGGCAGAGAAGAAACCACACTATAATCATGCTGGGACAAGCTGTGAGGCGATTCACAACGTCTGCTGTTCGTTCTTCACACTATGCTGAAGGACCAGGAAAGGTGAGGTTTTATCCTCGAAGCAGCATTATCGTCGTAAATGTGATACAGTCTGTATCGGGCCCTGTCTGTAGGCTAACGTCAGCTAACGTCACTTGGAGGTCAAGACAGTTATTTGACAACAACATCGAAGTGCTGCTATCAAAACTAGCCACAGGACAGTGTGTTTCTCCTTTACAGCGTAACAAAAATAAAAGAGTAGGTCAGCCGGATGACAGCCAGTGTTAATTTGTTGCCTGAAAGCCTGTTAGGACGACCTGTTTGTTAGCTTTAGCTTAATGGCTAAGAGGTTGTTAAGTGCTAGCTGCTAACTTCATCTATGCTAACTCGTTAGCAAGCACTTTAGCAAACCAGAAAGCGCCAGTTTAAGTTATCCGACAAGCTGGCAGACGTATAACATGATTCGGGTGTCTTGATAAGAGACAAATACATTCACAGACACATATAGTATTGTGGATATTAATGCAACAAGGAAGTAGTTTCATACTTCACGCAAAATGCGTTAAGTTAAGGTCACAGCTGGATGCTAACAACAACCGAAACTGAGAAAGGTCCTCCTGACTGTCTCTGCATTAACAACAGCAGATTGCCTGTTTAAATTTTGCAAATCCCAGTTTGCTTCCTCTAGAATTAAATATAGAATAATGAATATTGATTCTGTAGCTGTATATCACAGGTGGCGTGTATATCACAGGTGACGTCAAAATCAACTTGATATTTACATTTAATGTGTTTTTTTAGTAAACCGCATTGACAGGTATATGTATAGTTAGGGAGTGGTGGGGTTAATACTGCTTGTTTGGGCCCCTTGTATAGTTAGGGAGTGGTGGGGTTAATACTGCTTGTTTGGGCCCCACAGTAGTTGCATTGTGTATGTAGCTTTTGTAGTTAAATAGTGTAAATTTTGTCATGTGAACATTGGAATAATTGCTACAGGCACATGGCTAAAGTTTTTTTTATTCCAAATAGCAAGCCACATGAGGGCTTGAATTCAGAGTGAGCATTTTTTGCAGGTGGATAATACGTTAATATTTTTATGGATTAATTGTCCTTAAAAGAGATACTTTATTACCTACTGTGGCCAGTGTAAAACAGCTGTCCCGCTCACATGGCAAAATTGGCAAGAAGTTAAAAAACAATATAAATTAAAAAGTGCACAGTCATCATTAAGATACTTTGTCGCCGCCTCATTTGTTTTTCACAAGCTATCCCCTAAATTTTTTTAATCCTGTGCCCTGTCATTCGTTTCCTACCCACCCTGGCTTTCTGGCTGTAATATGAAGCTCTTTGCACAGATATCCTGCACACAGCATTGGTAATTTAGAATTAAACCATGAAATAACCTGTTCATTGTTAGGTACAGATTCAAATGACAGTGTGCAGTCAAAGATATTTAGAACGGTTGAAAAGGTATGATATAGTCTATAAAGAGTTGGCATAAATTTCTGAGTCATAATACTCCTGTTTTTTTTTTTTTTTTTTACAGAACCTGCCATTTTCTGTGGACAACAAATGGCGTCTGCTCGGCATGATGGTCGTGTTCTTCGGCAGTGGCTTTGCATTCCCCTTCATCGTTGTCAGACATCAGATCCTGAAGAAGTAAAATGGACCAGTGCTATAACTTAGCTTTCAAGGTAATTATGATTGCCATGTTTATCCAGCATATCTGCTTTCATTAAAATGTCAGGATGACATGGCATTTACTTCAGCCTTGGGTTGAATAGTGACCCCAGACAATGACAGTCCTTCACTGCGCCTCTTTAGCCTTTTGCTCAGCAGCATATCTTAAATATATTACCTGTATGCCAGAGAGTGACGGCGACAAATGTCATGGGGGTTGATATTGACGGTGTGTTTAGATAAGCTTGCACTTTAGCAAGTTAATGTGACAGTTTATTGCAGACATTGATATGTATCAGGTGGGAGCAGGTCAGAGTTGTTGTTGTCGCATTTATCTTTACCGGTGTTTACTCAGAAATTGCTTTTCTGTCATCAGGTATATGCGAGTCATCTTATCCCCTGTTGCCCCATGTTCTTGTTCTCCCTGCAGGTCGTCAGCTGGAGCATATTTATCCATCAGTGTGCTGTCCATGTGGAAGAATGGGAATCTCTTAATTTTTCTTTGTAAATAAAGTTTCCTCAAATTTAACAAAAGTCTAGTCTTTTTGTTTTTTGCTGCAATACTAGAATATGTTTTGCATGTAAAAAGCCACTATACAATCCTCATGCAACAGTTTAGTGATATTCTACAAAACATGGAGACACTACAGTTTGTATGTTATCCTCCAAATTGGGGCCTCACAGATGGCGTTTCGTCCTGAACCTAAAGTTATGTATTTAAAGTAAAGTTACATAGTATAAGTTTAAACAATTAAAGTTACTACAGTTAGGTTTGAGACAGTGACATTTGCAGCCCTTAGGCCGAGTCTGACCCATGACAGAGTGCTGAGTGCCCCACCCCAACCATTTTTTAATTCACACTGAAAATAAATTGATTCACAATTGATTTACTTTTAGTGTGAATAAGGTTCAAGAGATCAATAAAAGCATCTAAATAGAGTTTGTTTATGAAAAAAGGTGCTGTGGGAGAATCCCCAGGCCCCCCCGACAAAGGTCCGGGCTCAACCTTGAATGCCCTCAAATCAAAGAAATGCCTTTGCCTCCTCTTGATCAGTGGCAGCAGTGCTTCTTTCGTTTTCCAAAAGTGCCCCCAGATATAGCAACTTGAATATCCCTGGTATTGAGTCTAGCTTGATTAGAGAATTATCAGGTTTCATCTGCATTCTAAGCAGTTCTGAGGTTTTACAGCTTTGTATTTCAAATTAAAAAAAAGAGATATGAGCCTTTTTGTTTTCTCAATAAATCAGTCACAGAATAACATATGAATCCCTCAATTTTGATGAAAATGTCAGAACCTTATAATTTAAAGGTGATGAGTTACTACCTTAGAGTAGCTAAATACACATTAAATGCAGGAATATTTATGTCCAGGTCCTATGAGATGAAGCAGATGAGGATCATTTCATTTCATCCAGTATTTCATTGTGTGAAGAAAGCCTGCAGTGCTGAATGTGATTCGGCCATTCATTTTATGCTATCCACAAAAAGTAATGGTTTTCCAGATTTATCATTGCTGTTGCCAGTCAAAAAATACTAACTGCAATCTTATTCGAGTGCTTAGTAGATCTCTAAAGATTCATTAAATATGCAGCGCGCTGGTGTTAAGACAACGTATTGAAAAAGTTAACAGAGAACCCATAACTTTGTAAATGTAAACCCTTTGTCGCCAGCAACCTAAAGCAAATGAATAAAGTGGAAATTGAAAATCAGAATAAGAGAGCCAGCATTGAAGAATCCGGTCCTCCTGCTCGTAACAGCTCTTCTGCTCGGTATTGTTCCTCCTCTCTATAGCTTAGCTCTTCAGCTGAACTCTACTGAATAACCCATTTCAGTTCAATTAACCCTATGCTTCTGGCTATAATTATCCAAGGACAATGTATTAAAAAGAGAGGAGTGGCTGCTCAGTTGGCGAGGAAGGGGAATGTAAAAGTTAAGAGGTTTTCCATGCACCTCTATTCAGGTCTACCTTATGCCTGAAGTCATTTTTAGAAATCGGCTAAGGTTAGTTTTTCATTTGCCCACGCTGCATAGCAAAGAGGTGCCTGGGCCAGTTGGCCTAGAGACATGAGCAGAGACATACGGGGACAAGCTGTAAGCATGAGGAGCAACCCGGCATGTACCCTCTGTAAACCCCTGATTTTCTCTCTCGCGCACGCACAACTACCAGCAACTTGTAAACCTGTCAGGTGGTTTTGTGTTCTCTTGCATTGGTAATGATGTTATACTGTGAGAGCCTCTGGGCTTCCCGGATGGAGGAGCATTCAGGTCGTGTGGCTCTTGCTAGGTGGTGATAAAGTTATCAGACATTTAATGGGGTCAACAAGTGGGAGCTGATATTTCATAGGTGTGTTGTATTGTCCTCACTTAGAATAGGTTGACCTTTTTTAGTAGCTCAAGGGGAGCAAGGGAGGGAGGGAGTGAGGTTTTCTGGTCAAAACCAGTGCTCATAAACATGTCACCCTGTGTTATCAAAGCATACAAATGGCACACGTGTTTGTTACCAAAGCACATTATTAAAGCCATTAAACACACCGCATACTAATATAGCAGTCTGATCAGCACCTCTGCTGTTTACATGCACCTTGAGGTGATAATGCGGCTCAAGACATAAGGTCAGTAGGAATGTTATTTCTTTTAGGAAAGTAAGGTGGGGAGATGTCAACACTGCATAATGCATGTAATTGTCATTCCGCTCAGTGATATCTCAATAGCTTTTCTGTTTACCGAGGGAAATGCTCAGTCATAAACAATAATCCTTCCTCAGAATGGCCCTTATCAGAATGTAATGAACCATCACGATTAAGCGTGTAAGCCCATTTTAGTTGATGTCCTTCAGCTCCTGACATGAGCCATACTTCATGGTTACTCTTTTTTTGAGTGCATCTCAAAGATCACAGAGAAAGTGGGAGCACTCAAGTGCCATCAGAGACAAATAAGCCTGACTGAAGTGATATGCAATCCAAAGTATCAAATGCTCGCCCCCACATAGGCTTGAAAGGTGGCTGCTAAAAACTCCTAATCACGATCCCTCACATCCAGCGTGTTAATTAAAAGATTGTCGGCAGTTATTTTTATTCCTGAAAAACAGATTTTGTCCCTAAAGTTTTGCTCCGTGCCGTTAAAGTGGTAAACATTTGAAAGCTCCACTTCTGTGCTCTGAACTCTTGACAGTGCAACATTGACTGAACAGAACTGCCAGCAGCTACTTTAAATTTTTACAAATGGTTCAGTTGGGTGCTACAGTACGCTCTGGCACTCAGAGTGCTAATTTAGGAATGTCCCCAACATTTGGACCCTTTTGTAGGAAAAGAGAGATTATAAAGAGACACACATTTGCTCTCCCTGTGAGTGCAAATGTAGACTGGCATTGACACTTTAAGAGATCAGGTCACATTATCTCAAATTAAAAAAAAAAAAAAACATGCACAAAGCAGTGGGTCCTTTTTTTTACCATAAATGTTTGATCTATTCTCTGCCATTATGCTGCAAACCAGGGCCTTTAAGAATCCTTGATGTCAGACTCCGGCAGTGAGGACCAATTAGACACAATGGTGTTATCTGGACAAAGACCAAGCTGCACTGCAGTGCTGGCAACTTATGAAAATTGCATAAGGGTGTGCTGGCACAGGGCATGTTGCAGGAGGGGTCCTATGGTTCCCACTATAGTCTACATCACACTTTTTCGATGGGCTTGCCATATCTCCGCTGCATGGCACTTTGAGCGGCTGCAGGAAGGAAGCAGACAGAAAAAGAATACATTACAGTAGGATTACGCAGCCTGCATGCCAAGTCTCTTGCAGGAGTTTGACATGCTGCATTTAGTATGTAAGTGTGTGTGTGGGGTGGGGTGGGGGGAAATGAGGGGGAGTTCTATTGTGTGCGTCTGCAGCTTTTGCGTGCTTTGCCAGAGTTTACACCTTCATTATAGCCAATATCTGGTAAATTCATTATTGTAATTGTCGCTCCAAATGCTTTACATTCCCAGGCGCACAGGCACTAATTAAAACAAAGTGTAGTCATTAAAGATCAATTCCATACCAGCTTATCAACACTCAGTGATTGTTTAACACCATGCATGCTAATAAAATGAATAGCTTACCTACAATTACTGCGGCGAATGCCTTTGCTGTATATATAGTGTTTTATTTTCCCCTTTTATCCAACAAACTAATATAGCTTTATATGTTCTTGCAGAAATGTAAATCACCTTATTTGCAGTATTTGTGGCCATTCATTGCAGCCTCTGAAGACTGTTCAATAATAGACTTTTCTGCATCTCACGTGTGGAATCTAATTATAGACTGATTTGCACTTCAGAGGAGAAGATAGTGGGCTTAGCTTGGTGTAAAGCATACACAGCCATCTAATAAAAAGACTCAAGCTTCATTGAATCTTCTCCTTTAGAGGCACATTTCACATCCAGTCGCTGTATTATAGTCAAACAATTACATCTGTAACTGTTAGTTGGTGTGAGCGGACTCATTAGTGATTGACGGTTATATAAACATTTACTTACTCTGAATGAGAGTGGGTGCCTGACGAATACTCTGCTGACTAAATAACCCCTCTGGGTGAGTTGGATGAGCTCTAATCAACACTTTATTGTAAACATCGTGCATGGCAGCATTTCATTGTACCAACCAATCAACGCGTTACATTCAAAAGCAGGGACGCCCAACATGTGGGCTCACCCATCATATCAGCATGACGACAATAAGAGGTGAAAGCAGCTGTCTCCCGTCGCTGCACAGCACTGACACTGCACTGTCAGTCAATAAAGTTTCAAGGACACGCTGAACTCCCAAGTTTTTCTGCTAAGCCCTACCTTCCCTACCTTCTCTGTTTACCACGCTCTACCTCAAAGATGCTGACTTGTGGAGAAGTGCAGAACTGTCAGTGCAGGAAGATGAAGTGTACATGCACCTCCCACTTCGTCAGAGTGCCTCAGCTAGGAACTCTACACAATTAGTCCAGAACCTCCAGGGGATGGCTGCTCATAGGAGATGAATGCTCACAGGAGTCGACTCATACGTGTGTGTGTATGCGCACATTTTTTTTTTTTGTATGTCACAGAGAAAAGAAGTGCAAGAGAGACTTTAACATTTGATGGCATTTAACAAACAGTCTGCGATAAGGGTAAAAGAGGAAAAACAGTCTCACCAGTTCTAACAGAGCCACAGTGTCGGAAGCACAAATCATTATACAATATAGACAGCTCTCTGTGCAGCACAGATTGCACTCTGCAGCCTTTATCATTCATTAATGTTGCAGTGCCTTTGCTAAGAGAAAAATACATGCACTCAACCACCTCAAGGAGACCTGCCCCCCTTTTTTTCCAACAGTGGTGTATCACAAAGACATTTTGAAGCCAGAGGAGAAAAATATGTCATATGTCACAAGTTTTTTGCACATTCAGTTTGATATGAAAATAACGGGTGCAGAGACCAGGCCGAGATCCAAAAAAACTGGCATCATCTCTACATCCCCTCCAGCCCACTTTAGAACCCAGAGCAGTCTTCAGTTCAATAATGTAACAGTACACACTGCCGGAGTTAATAGCAGTGAGTTCCAGGGTGAAAAAGTTTTCATTTGAAATAATCATGGCCACTTCAGTCCACGCTCTCCCACATCGAGCCTTATGTTAATGCCTCTGAAGGGGTCGGATGTGGATGGATGTGCATTTTTTTTCTCTCTTTCTTCATACAATATACAGTGCATTTTGAGTTGAGCTCTTTTCCCTCTCAATAAAAAGCACATATTTTTATCTTCCATTTTACCAGCTGACTGGCATAAAATACTTTTTGGCATATAAAGTGCTCAGCTAAATCAAGAAGTTTTGAGATCTTTTGTCTTGGGTTAGTGCGTACTGTTTCTTTTCTGGGCCCCTATGACAGATTTGAATTTGATCTTTGATATTTTCTTGTTATTTAAATATTTTGACCACATAACTGCATCACAACATTTCTAAGGATTTTGGCAGTGTCACATTGTATCACTGTACCTCTTTAAATGATTCGTTCGGCCATTTCACATAAGTCCATAGCTGCCCATTAAATTTGATCTTAAAGGAACCCGTTTTCATGCTTTTGTGTCGAAGTGAGTGTTGGTAACCAACATTTTGGAAATTTGTCATAGGCCATAGGCTTAAAATGAAACAATTTTGGGCAATTATGTACTGTCAGTTTGCATGCGTAACATGTGTTTTCAATGACGGGCTCCGACTGTTATTCTTGCTGTCTGAGAACATTATGGAAAGGATCCCTACAGAGATAGCCCTTTTTGTTTAACGAGAAACAGCTCCAAAATTACCATCGCCAAAACCAATAGACTCCATTGAAATTTACAGTGTAATTTTAGTGTATAGAGTATTTTCACATCTAACTGTGTGAATTGAGCATTTATTCCAGCCAAACCAAAGTTGGTGAATACTGAAACAGTGGAAAGATGAACCAAAATGGGTTTTGCAAGTTTTAATTTGTTTTTCAATTTTGCATGGAGTGTGTCTAACCATTACAAAATTACTCTTTATTTAAATGGAGTCTGGTGGGTTTGAGGATGGTGATTTTGTGTCGTTTTCTGGTTGAACAAAAAGGTCTATCTCTGTGGGAATCCTTTCATAATGTTGTCAGACACTTAGAATAATAATCTGAACATGTCAGTGGCAAAAACAAGCACTAGACAAACATTGATGGTGCATAATTACCCTGAGTATCACTCCCCAAACCCCTCCGTGACTGCACCAACCTCCACACATTCAAATCCCACCTCAAGACCCACCTTATTAAATCTGCTTTCAATGTTTGATTTATGCACATTTCTTGCTTGTCTGTCTTGCTTATACTGATTTTGTTTGAATTTATTCTGTGTGGTTTTACTGAATTTAATTGATTCTTGGACAATTGTTCAACACTTGATCAAGTAAACATGGGAAAATAGAGTCCAGGCTGAAAAATATCAAAGTTCCCCTTTAATAAAAGCCCATCAATTTGTATTTTTGTGAAAGTTACAGCCTGTCTAATTCCGTTCATTGTAACAAACCTAGGGCTTGTTATGCCTGTTTGTTCATTAGGTTATTCTATGACAGTAAAGCAATACAGATCATCCACATAGATGCTACATATATATGTCAGCAGGCTTATTCACTGTAACAAACCTGCCTCAGTCTAAACAGTTCTGGGTTGGTTGGGTTCCATGTGTTCTACACAGAAGAAAAAAACAGTGGAAGATTTTTTTTTCTCTAATGAAGCATCTCTGGAGAGGCTTTCTGCAGTGATGGAACAGCGCAAATGTAGTGTGGGAATAGGGTCTGACAATGTGAGACTACTAGAGATGGAAAGTGAGAGGGATGGCAGAAAAAAGGAGGGTGCAATTGATCATTTGTTGTTGTTTTCGCTGCCACTCGTTTCTTTCCACCCAAAGATAGAAACAATATTTGAATCTTTTTCTGGGCCAGGAGCTGTGTCTGTTGCTCTCCAGTGGTCTCCCTTCCTTGTTACTCTCACTGAAGGGATTCAACCCACGGCATTTCACACACTGAAAGGCATTCGCCGCAAAACCTATTTTCACATGCACATTTGCACACACATAAGCCCACAAACTTGTGCAAAAACATTGCTCAAGTGAATCCACGAAAACAGTACTAAATATGTATACAGTATTTACACAAAGTCCAGACAAAAAAAAAAGTCTGACATATTTCTGTTAAACAGCTGTTCTGTGAGACAATTTTAGAGAGTGCATCTATCTTGTAGTAACTTGTGGTTGCATAAATTAAAACTAAGTGCAGCTGTTGTGCAATCAGCAGTTCTCTAAAATTGGTGCCAAATATGCTATGTTTGCAAAGTCTTCCTTTTACAAATACATATCTGAATATAGCTCATATGTGTACTGACTGTGCAGACAGCTGGATTGAACACAGACAGCACCGAGATATCGATGGATATACAGTACAGAGATGGGCAAAGAAGCTGCACAGGTACGGCAGCCGTATCTCTACAATTGTTCCCCATTGGGAACAAACACTGTCCTGAACTCTGAGAGTCAGCACTTTTATAGTTTTTGCAACTCTGTTTACCATATTTGCAAGATTTCAGATGTACTTCTGCAGTAGTCTCCCAGGACAGAGATGCAGAGGTACACTGAGAGGCTGTTCAGTGGTGCACCATTGTACTGTTGCTAGATAGCATGATAGCTCCCCCATCTGGACAAAAAAAAACCCCAAAAAACTATCAGGTTGTAACATGTAATGAATTCTTGGGAGACTTAATACTTGTGGTGCCAAGGTTACAGCTACCTCATGATGAGAAAATTACTCTGCTGGAATCAACGTTCTTTATAGTTTGAACAACTTTCTGGTTGTTTTTATTCATCATGTCCTTTGATTGTCCCACATTCATATTAATAAGTAACTCAGGGCAGGTCAAACTCATTATATAAAGCTCAGAGCGGCACAGTAAGAGTCTGAACAAACACAATTTGATTTTACATAGTTTTTGTGAGTGTTTGTTGAGAAGGCAGGATGCAACAATAATTGTTTGCTTTGAATACGGGAACAGAGCTCCAACAGAGATACAATACAAGCCACAAAGGCAGAACTGACAGTGCAGGGGGAAATATGAATGAAAGGCCTGTGCCTCGCGGAGACAGGGAGAGAGAACTGGGGCGGGGGGGAAGGCACGGGGTGCTCCGATTGGTTTGTCTCTCCGCAGACTGGTCTCTTCCAGGATGTTCTTTGGACGCCACAGATGTTTGGATGAAACGAGCCGGCACAATTCGGGGTTGGCCTGAGTTCAGTTGGGTCTGTGAATGGTGCCTTTCAAAGCCCCGCTGAACCACATGGCGCCCAGGACCTCAGCCACAAAGCCTCACTAGACTAACTCAATATTGCAAACATAAAAGAATCAAATGCCTCTTTTATTCTTTTATTTATTTTTTTATTTTATTTTAAAGAGGCATAAATATTTGTTGTAAAAATTAGATGGTGTTTTGAGTATGTCACTGCATGACATGTAATCCCTACAGCACTGTCAGCATGAAATAACCCAGCAGGTAAAACTCTTTCCAAACATCCTTCAAATCTGCTGTAAGGGATAAATGTTTAAAGTTCTATTTGGTGAAGAGCAAAACTTTATTTTTTCCAGCGGTTACTGAAAGTTATACAAACTTAATTACCTTTTACTTTTCAAAAGACCATTTCAGAATTTCTTAAGATTTTGATCTTAGATCTTTTAACTTTAACCACACAGGCTAATTAAGTGAGAATTACTGTTATCCTAGTTCTCTTCGCAGTTACAAAGACATAAGATACAGAATGAAAAGCCTCTTCACTGATGAAATCGTTACCTGATAATTTGTGTGTGTGTGTGTGTGTGTATGTGTAGGTCTGCACAAAGAAAACTATCCCACTGCTCCATAGCCTCTTCACTCAGACAGGAGAGGTCAATATATCCAATTAATAAGAGAGGTTAAAGTTGACTTTCCACTGGCTGGTCCAATCACAGTAGGTGCCCCGGTTAATTTGGCGAACAAAGTCATGGCAGGGGTGGGTGGCCACTTAGGGAAAAACGAGGCGAAGGAGAAGGGATGGATGAGAGGAAGCATGATAAGGACTGAGGGAAAGATTGTGGCCCCCTGACAGCTCAGCTTGCATGGCAAATGAGGAAGCTGACTGAACAAAAACATTTGCTGAATCTGTAATGGGAATGATCAGACCACTTCAGGAGGAAACAGCGCACTACAGCGGAGACCAAAACAAAACTTTTGCGACAGCTAAATAAGTCCACTGCAGGTTTTCCCGACTCGGTGGAATGAGTATTTGTGCATAAAGTCTTCACATAAATGTCACTCTGCATTTCCACTTTTGTCAAGAATTATAGTTCGGCCCAGTGTTTGTTACACACCAAAATACTGTCAGCAGCATTTTCTCTCTGCTCAGTCCAGAGCAGTAGGACATAAAGGGAATGGCTTTCTGATGTGATGTGGCTCTTTCTATTTCAGAGCACCCACATGGATACACAATCAAAAGCATCACTCACTTGACTCCACTCAGAAAGCCAGTGACTCTCCACTCTGCGAGGGAACATTTCTGAGCTTGCAAAAGAGATTGATAGATGTTGCCAAAATATAGTACATATGCACACCTCATTGGGACCAAAAACCAGTCTCAACTCTGACAAGCAGGCATGGATGATGCTCGAGCACATCCACTGTTCCTAAATTCATACACAGACACTGATGGCAGTTTTGCCTCAGCAAGCTGAGAAATATTCCCGTCTGCTCTCTCTCTCTCTCTCTCTCTCACCCTGCATCCCGCTATCTCCGTCACATCTCTCACACTTTGGTTTATGAATCCAAACTGACGGCAGGCAGACTTCTTTTCAAACTTTGAAAAAAGTGACTCTGAATAGAACATGTAGCCCTTCGGCTCCTGGGGGCTCCGAGACTCCAGAGCTTTCTTGAGTGGTGCATTTCAAAAGTGGAGAAAAGAAAAATATTCTAAACAAAGAAGGAGAAGAAGAAATATATATATATATATTTCTAAGAATTCAAGTAATAAACTTAGAAAGCACAGGTAATAAAGTGATTCATAAACGTTGGAGATTGTATTTGTCTAATATTTAAAAAATCCCTCGCAGAACTTTAGCCACACATTACCAGAATTTCACTGTTGTTTCATCATTTCCAGTGGAGATCTAACCTATCATTATAAGCTCTTCAAGAAGGCATTCTCAGCAGTATTATCTTGATGCAATGTCATCACAGAGTGCCCTTAGTCTGAATAAATGTTTTCATCTATCCTTGAAAAGCTTCCCCCATGGCTATATCATAATATTTCATTACTTCGGTGTAATTTTCACAAGGAAAAAAATTGAATGAAGTATGTAAGCTTCATTCGATGCAGCTATGCTCTTTTAGAGTTTGAAATTGAATTTCACCTACCTTCAAAGTCTGCTAACACAATTAAGCTTAGTTCTTTGACTTTAAATGTGATTTTGTTCTGTAGTGTCTTTGTTCTGAATGTCTTCTCTTAGAAGTTAATTGCATTTTCAGCGGTTGTTGTTCAGCTGTGTAAAATGGGCATTTATGACACCTAGCTTATATCTCTACTTATAGGCTGCCCTGTTGTCACAGGTGTAAGGTGAAATTAAAAATTAATTAATACTTTTGTATTTTTAGCTTAATGCAGTCTTGTTTATAGCAGAAGTTTATATACTGGCAAAGGACTTTTTTTAGTTTTGGTATTCTTTGTTTTGTTACTAAATTGGTTTTGTGTTGTCACCAAGTTTCACACACTAGAACTCCACTTTTAGTGCTTGAAAATTTCTATGGTTCATTAACTCACTTTCCTTAGTGATATCCTAAAAAGGTCTCTTTAAGTTAGGGTGAATGGCCTGCTTTACAGAGCAAGAAAAGATGGTCTAATTAAACTATGCCCTCCACCACTCTATTTAACCTCTGACTGCTTTTTTAATGAGTTACTCACATGGAACAGATTTGATTTATATTCCATTTATTCATGGACACATAAATGTGAAAAATATGGGTTGGCCCTCCACAAAAGTGTCAGTCTTAACCCAGGGTTATCACATTAAGGCAATTGCTGTGAAAGTGAAAGTTAAATATTTGTTATCCTACTTATGAAAACTCCAGTATAACACTTTATCTTTAGGAGTCATACATGGTACAAATACACTGTAAAAATAGGCTATTGGTTTTAACTTAAAAAAGTTAGCGTAGGCTGTCTTAAATTTTGAAGTTGATTGAAACTAAGAAGACAAGTTGAATAAAATAATGTCAATGTGTCTACTCTGTTACAGTCAACTTAAAAGTTTAAGGTAACCTGGACACCAACTTTTTGTAAGCTAAATCAAACAGTTTATTTTTACTGTGCACATGGATAAAAGGTTCTTGCATATCTTCTGATAATGACTCTCAAATTTATGGGGTTAGGAAAGGGACAGACATAAAAGCAGAACAAGCAAAACAATGGGGAGTCTGTTGGGTTTTGTAAATACATATTATGCTGAGTATCAATCCATGCAAGTCCAGCGTCCCCGGAGCCTCCTCGGCAGCCATCTGTGAGTGAGGCACAGAGAATAAGCAACAGGGAGTTTGCAAAGTCTGAAAAATGCTGAATCAAATCTGCACAAGCAGCTGCAAGAGGAGAAAAGTAAGACGTGGTGACCTGGGAGAGAAATACCTAAAAGAATAAGTGGAGAAAAAGACCTGCTTTTGATATAGTGAGAAAATAATGCATGCATGTTAGTATGCCAAGGCTTCTCAACGGAGGAGGGACACTTATTAGACTTGCAAAAAAAGGAGGTTCAAATATGAACTCTTTTTTTCTGGTTTCTATCACAAGGCTAAGCAGGTTTATAAAAGATGTATGAGTGCAGCCAGGGCTGAATTATCAAGACAGAAAAGCAACAACCGAAACTTTATGAAATGATGCTGCATGGTGCTTTTAGCAGCAACAGTGCCCTTTGCTAAATAAGTTGACTAAATGATTGATTGAGTGAGTGAGGGAATGACCGATTGATGGAGAAATGGAGGGAGTGGGGGAGGAGGAGGAAGAGGAGGGAGGGCGAGGGGTCAGGGAGTTTGGGAGAGAGGGAACAGACTGCTCTATCATCTCCGCCCAGACACCACTGGGATTTAGAGTGAGAGACAGTATAGAGTGGTGGAGAGACAAATCGCTTCTCTTGACCTTTGAAAGAATAGCCACATACAGTAATAATCCACTGAGGAGAAGTGCTGGTGGTAGTGGTGGGGGGGTACCGGCCATAATATTGGGGTTCTTACTTTCACTGGAGAAGTACTCTAACACACTGCTGCTGAAGATAAGGCTGGAAGGAAGGAGCTCTGTACTTGTACATCTTTGTTGGTGTTCGATCTCTTGGTCTTTGAGCTCCAGTGATCATGTGAGAATTCATTTATCACACAGTTTAAAACTAACCAGGATGCCACAGTGCTCTGTGAATGCTTAGATCAGTTTAAATATTTGTTCCAGACGGATTTAAAAAAAAAAAATCCTTTCACCACTTTTAGCTGCAGCTTTCTCCCAGCTAACAGTTCGCTGAGAACTTGAATGCTGAGATTTCCACTTTATGTGCCTTCATTAAATTCTAACTAGTGCTGTAATTCTCCTCCCTTTGATTCAAAAGCTCTTCTCTGCACTTTTTTTTTTGCCAAACAGAACATGTGGGATCTAGCCTGCGGTGATGTGCAAGCAGTGTTGCAGCATTATGGGCCCTTAACTTTTTCATTTGCTACAGTAACGAGGTTAGCGTGATGGACTAGTTACTGGTGGTGCCTGTCACTGTGGTGTGCACTGCACTCTGATCTACATCGTTCTGGGCTTTAAGTACTACTTCATGCCCTGAGCAATTATGGGCTGCTTCACTATAGTCTGTTGGATAAAAACTGAAGATGTTTTGGTGGGAACAGTCCCATTTCTGATAGTGAATAATTCATCTGTTGCATTACTGTAGATTTAGATCTTATTCTGGATTGGTTGATTCACTTTCACCTGTAATTTTGAACAGCTAATTCTGTCACGTGAAAGAATTATGACTCATGCAGTGGGCTGAGCACAGTATTAAAAAATGTTCCATTACCAAGGGCATAGGTTTTGTTTCAACACTGGGGATGGGGGGCACATTGTGGGTCCTGCAAGAAAATTTTGATCATTGTTTGTTCATTTTCTGCATTCTGGTGGATTTTTATACACAGGTTTGTGCAGGCTATTTTCATGCACTGTTCGTATTTTTTACTACGGAAAGTAACACACCAAAATTTTTACATATACGGAATTGAGAACCAGTAACTTGTTTAGAGAGTGCCTCTGGACTGAATCCTAAAACCCGGAAATTAGTTAACATTTCAGCCCTCCTGGTTCCTTCATCTGAAAGTCAGTGTTTTTTTTAATGGGTTTTTGTTAAGATGCCTGAGGAGACTTTCACATTTTGCTCTGAGACATAAAATGCATCATTCAACATCCCAGTCATGAACTCTGAATCTTTTATATGTGTTAAAAAAGATGGTAGCTACAGAAGGTCATCATGCCGATCCACGCCATATAGACTTTACAACCTCATTGTGGTGGTGACATTAAGTCATGTGACCATAATGTAGTTTGTTTATAGCATAACATTAGCTTGTTACTTCTGGTGATTGCATTTGGGCTTTAAAGATGATAAAAGTGGAGTTCATTAGTGAAGATTATCTTCCTGAGCAAATGTGTGAGTAAACTTTGGTTAGCCACGGAGTTTACTTTCTACCATAATCCAAAGCCAATGGAAAAATTCCATTGGATTTTTGATGAGGGAACCAGGGCAAGGCTTTAATCTGTGTCGGCCTGAAAATCTGTGGGTTAGTCTATAATCATCATATTTGTGAGGGCTGTGATCGCGTGACTAATGTGCTGAGGGAAGTAAAGAATAAAGAAGGAAGCGTTCTCATTAGGTGATGGTGATGGATGGGTCCAAAAACAAAGGACTTTTTCCTAAGACTTTCCCAGGAAACTGGTGTTGAGAACCATGTGAACTTTGGCTGAGTCATTTTAATTTATATCCTTACCATGTTTTTTTTTCCTAAACCTAATCACGGCCACGCCAACTATATTTTAAGTGCATAATTTTATGTTAAACACTTGTGGGGCACTAATTTGAAAGATATCATAGTAACTGTTGTGCAAGATATTTTGATTTGTTCCTTTTCTGCACCAGTTTATGGTGAAAATGTCTTTAATTTTGTCAAAATATCTGCTACTTTTTTTTTTATTATTGTGAGGATAAAAGCATATGAACACTAAAAACACTAAAAATTGAGAGAGACGAAATCTACGCGTATGACCTATGTAGCACTTTCCTATCTGACCTTTTTCACCGACTATATTATTTTTTATCTTATCACATGCAGCAAGCCCCCATTTTCCATTGTTTTTCATTAGTTTTCCCCCCTCCTTCCCACTCATTGATACCTGATGAATGATACAGTCTGCTCAAATCAGTTCATCCATTTCTACCAGACACTTCCGCCCTTCACCTGTTTGCTCCTAATGCATCATCCCCAATCATCATCCCTGCCATGCGCACCCATTCAATATGTGGGGAATCCCTATCAGTTACGCACTGAATCTGGCTCTAATGATCCACAGCCGACTGGGCAGGAGGCAGCATGCCATTAAGGCAAATACAGTAGGATCATGTCTTCCTGCATTTTCCACTGCATTCAACAGGAGTAGCTGATTCAGTGGTACCTCATCACACGGACACATTAATAACTGCCACAAAGACTCAAATGACTTATGAGGTTGTAAAAAAGCATCATCCTCCACGAACGGTGTGCTATACAACATAATCAATTTCAGGAGAGCACAAATACGTGCCACTTTATTATTACAAATAATAAATGAACATTAGGCAGCTGGTAATGCAACCAATTTGTCTTTCTGAGGGTCGCTAATGGCGCAAAACACTCTGCGTGAACCCACTAGAAAGAACTTTACGTATTCCAGCACTTTCCATTAAAAATTGAAATGCAATCAGTGTTGTAATCTTCGGCTGCAACTCTTGCTGAAGTCAATGGTGCTGAAACAACAGCCAGCCAGTTCAATCTAATATCAATCAATCATCAGAGATTGTGTGCGCTGGATGAAACTGCTGAGACAGAGAGATGGAGGCTGGTGGTGTACACACAGCCACTATATATTCTACACTGAGGCAAATGGGAACTGATTGAGGTAAATGTCCCCAATGGCCCGCCTTTGCATTATGAGCTCTACAACAAGTGTGAGCCCGGTTTCAACTCTACTTGACCTTCTCTAAATATATTTGCTTGTTCTTTGGACTAGGAACGTCCTTGTCCGTGTGCTCCTTCGCTTTCTATATGCTCATTAAATATCCTCTCGTTGAGCCTTAGGGTCATGGACGCTGGGCCGAGCTGTCTGAGTCGTCTGTGGTGTGGAATACCGGAGTGCCAGTCAGACAGCCACACCTTCACCCCAACAACACTCAGCTCTAATGAAAGAGATGAATTATTGCTCTGAGTATCCAGAGTTTCACAGAAAGTGACGTTAGCAAGAGCAACAATAAAGCCGTACTTCATATCCACACAGACTTTCAGGCTTTGTGTAGTGTATGTTTGTGTGTCTGAGAAAAAAGGAAAAGCACGTAGAAGGCGGCGGCAGTGGCGAGGAGGGAGTAGGAAGAGAGAGAAACTGTACACACAACCACACACACACACACACACACACACTGCAGCCCTCCTTCCCCCTACAATTCAGTGGCTCAGTAAAGCCCAGACATCGTAAACAGGATTTATGTCATTTAATTAAGCTTTTGTACAATTACCTTTATTTACAGCTGCATGAAGCAGGCAATGGGGAACTCATGGCAGTGTGAGCCAAACCGAGAGGTCGTAATTCCTGTCCTTTACTTCTCATTGTTCCCAAGATATGAGAACAACACTCCTGAGTATGTACTGTAGGCTACATGTTTTGCTTGGAGGAGCTGCATATTTATATTTATCACAAATCAGCTGTCCCTTTGTAATGGTAATGTTATTCATAACTGAGTATATGAATATCACATGGAGTTTGCTTTGGAAAAATGGATAGTTAATATCATTATATTTTTTTTAAACAAAATTTTATTAAGTTTTTAGCTCAGACAGAAAAAATACCAAACACACGACAGCAATCTCACATATGCCATAAGGGATGAAATAATAATAAGAATTAAAAAAAACACACAAATAAACAAACAAAAAAACAGCATGGTATTTATACATAATGCACTACTAAATAGGACCATTACCATCATTATAATTTTTTAAAAACTGTGGCAAAAAAGCTTAAAATCTACTGTAATTCTCTTGGGAAACATACATCCTGAGATTCTGCATTTTCGTCTTGATCTCCTATTAATATACAGCTTTCATTCCCACCAATCTGTTCTCCAATTTGTGGGGAAACGTGTGGCTGACATGTTTCATAATGGTGATGTATTTTCCTGCTTCTTTACGGCAATATAAGGACACTCGCATCAGCTTTGATGCTACAGTGCCATCTACTGGCCTGTCTAGCATGTCCCAGGTTTGGCTGGCAGCTGGTGCAGAAAAACATATCAAAACATGTGATTGTGTGTAGCTTGCCTGTTTGCTTTGACAACAGCAGAGGCCCTCTCTGACAACTGTTCCCATCTCTGTGTCAAACCAGCAGAACACATGGCAGTGTCTGTGTGTGCTGGCTCTCTGCCATGTGGCACACTCACACAGACACACTGGGACTGACTGTCGGCATTGTTGTCTTTCCAGGATGTGAGTCTCATCAACATGGGCATTGTGGAGCAACAGTCATCACTGAAGATATTTAACATTTTATTTATCTTTAAAATGTTTATTTATTCAACTTAAAGTTACAGGGACAGACAGTGTACACACACACACACACATACATATATATATATATATATATATATATATATATATATATATATATATATATATATATACATTTCTGTAACTTTCCCTGTTTGGCTAATTGTAAACTGACAGGTTCAAAAAAATCTAATATGATATATATATAACAAAACAAAGTTTCAAGTTTGCTATTAGATACAGTTGCCTTTTGAATATGTTCATTCTGATTTTGAAGATAAATGGTTCATTGTGTATTTTTTTTCCTCCCCCGTTTCATTCTCACAAAACATCTCTTGTTTATGGGTTTCAAGATCTGACCAGGAGAGGGGGCTTTACCCACATTTTTCCTCTGACTGGACTGAGACCCAGCATGAAGACCAGCAAGTCTCACCATAATTCTGCCAGCTTTCATGAAATCTATGCTTAAGATAAATTAAAATCAGTTATGTTACACATATAACTGAAATTCCTCAGCAGAACTTGAGGTAAAGGTATCTTGTAAAAACATTTCAAGTTACACTTATTTTCGTAAAACTGTACTGCTGTCCCTTATAACATTTACTTATACCTAAAAGTGTTGTTGTAAACAGCAGATTTAGTATGTCTCTGTTCACATCAGGCCATGCTGTGTCCTCCAAGAATAGCCTGCTGTTTGCTTTTCTCGTTTCTGCATCATGCCCTCTCGTCAACCCCTCTGAAAGGGATGGGACATGAAACTAAGCTCAGAAATGCAACAGACCCCAGAGGCACCGCGACTGAATGCAGAGCTTTACTTCTCATTATGGTCCTCATAAAGAGGCTTTTGGATGCTGCTGGCCTGGGGAGGTCTGTGAAGGAAAGTAAAAATAAAAAAAGAAGAAAGGCAGTAAAATGAAGCGGCAGATGTAGGAAAGAACAGAACAAGACTAGCAAGTCTGGATCAGGGGGGTCACAAGACAAACATAGCACACAGTGAATATCTAGCTATCCATCTATCTATCTGTCTGTCTGTCTGTCTGTCTGTTCTTTCGTCCACAGCAGTGGTCTCATATCAGGGCTCCTCCATGTCACTTTAATGAGAGATGGACATGTGTTACATGGGTGGATTATGAGAGAAGGGCCCCTGGGCACAGCTATGCAAAAGGTCTAACCACCTCTCCTACAAAGAAGCAAGACATACAGTCTTTGAGGTGGTTTTGCCTATTTGTTGTTGTTGTTGTTGTTTCGCATGTCTTTGTAGTCATTATGCATAATTTTGTGTCTCCTTAATAATTTGGTGTTTCCTTGTGGCACTTTTTCATCTCTTTGCAATTATTTGTGACTTTTTAAGTTTATTTTGAACCTTTTTCCCATCAATACATGTCAATTAAAGCGACATTTTGCAGATGAAGGCCTGGAGTTCTCCCTGATAGTTTGGATCCCTGCACCTGTGCGCGGTAGGCTTGGTAATTAATCCATCCATGCTCACTTGCATTCAGTCTCATATGCAATTTACTCACAGATCCTTTCAAACTGTATACACTTTAACATCAATGCAAAACCCCACGCAATAATTGCAGCACAAATCTGATAGACAAAGTGCATCCCGTTAGTATTCACACAGCCCCGGATTATGAATTCATAAGCTGCCATTGTTGCAGAACGTGAGAGAGGATGAGCAGCAAGAAGCAACTTCATTCACTGTGCTGCAGCTGTCAGTGTCTCGAGGCATTCAGGCTTTTGGAACTATGGACAGTGATAGAAAGGATAAAAATAGTTCCTGTCTGGCCAGTAATGATACAACTGTACTTGCTTATCCGGGTGCTAAGTTTCATCCCCTTTTGAAGACAAAAGACCAACAGGAACTTAAAGAATGCCTACCCTATTCAGTCATTCACAAAATGTACTGCTAAAGTCTACAGGGAGTGCTTCTTTGCATTGTTTTGAACCATTAATTTTGATCTCTAAATCCCAAGAAGCGCCAGAAAAACAACTAGATTTTCAACATGTATAAAAAAATGCAGCACCATAAGGCTTAAATCAGAGGGTGCTGGGCTGAATTCTATTCTACGATTAAATATGCTGAGGAGGTACAACAACCCTGCAGCTGGAGTTCAGAGGCTGTGAGCGTGTGTTTACAGTGTCTTTGTGAGGGGTGGTAAGAACATCAGCTAGTAAAAGCACAGAATAAAGTACTCTTTAATTAATTGCAGAGCAAGTTTCGCCCTCAAGCCAAAAACTATGCCTGCTCCTGTTTTAGAAAGACCCGCAGAAGACTGCCGCTGGTGAAACTACAAGCTCTATGCTGCAGGCCTTTTCCAGTCACAATGAGAAATGTCAAAACAGCAGCATTGGGATCATTACAGAGAGGCTACTAGTTCATCTGCCTTGAATGATAAAACATACTTTTGAACTTCAGCACTCACATTTGAGACTACAAACGCATTTTGATTTGCTACATGTGTTCTGAAAGACATGAGTTTTTGCGTATGTGTCCAATTTTGGATTAATGTGGTTACTATAACTGAGGTTCAGGAACAAGACCAGACTTCTTTCTCCCACTGATTCAAATCACGTGCACCTTGTTAAGTTAACCACCTGTGCCCCATCAATTCATTCACCTACTGTTACGTATTTAGGTGTGTCTAACCCCTTCTCCCTCTCAGTTCTCACAGCCCCTCTCCCCCGAACCCTTATTCTTCTCTTCTTTTCATTCTCAGCAGGGCTTCAAATGGACAGGCCACCAGTGCTGCTGCCTTACATCAGATATACCTGGCTATGAACCACGGGGGGGGGGGCTACACAGCACAGAGCTGATCGAGATGATCCCCCAGGTTCATACATGCTCCAGCCTCTCCACATCTCAGGTGCTCTTAGGGTCTATTTTTCTGGCCAAAGCCTCTTCTTATCTTTTCCCTCAACCCCCGTCATCCTATCGAACTCGATCCTCTCCCCATCATTTCCCCATCATCAGGCAACAAAACTACTTTTCTACCATATATGTAGCATGGTCTTGTTAGTAAAAACCATGTTATTATTTGGGTCAGGAAATATAATATTGGCAAGAGAAACAAAATAGCAGAAGAAATAAAGATATTTCTAGCCTGCTTCTACTGGAACACATGGATTAAGTGCTAAAGATGAATATCCTTCCTCATCTAATGGCTTGTCCTAGATTTCCCCACCTGCAGTGCCCTTATTTTTCACTGTAGTGTCTAATCCACCATCGCTCTTCCACTTAACACAAAACAAAGCCTCCTACAGCAGTGTTACTCCAGGCAGCCCACGGGAGTTGCTCTGTCGAGACCCAACTTCATCACATTGTAAGTAACACACTTTTCACGACATCCATTCCAGGGAGCGGATTATGCCAGATAGATAGCAGACACTCACCTCTTGCCGCCAAGCACTCTGCTGATTTATAATGCAATCTATTTCATAAGCTAAATTTGTTTTGCATTATTCATGCTAGAATGTACTTTTTTTCAGCTGGATAATTTGCTTGTTATCGAGCCAATGGATGATATAAAGAGATTCACAAGGAAACTGGAGTGGTATATAGGCTATTTGTTTTTTATATAGGCTGCCACAGCTACAGTGATCAAACAGAATGTTGCTGCCAGATTGATTGTGTGAGTTTATTACAGTAACAGATACCATCATGATGTCCCACCAGGTGTGTAAATGGCATCTCTTGGCATGTGGAGGTCTCTTGATAATAAAGTGCCCTCCTCCTGTTTCCTGCCCCTGCAGCTTTGGTAAAGCAACGCTAGGAATGGGCTACAGTTCAGAGTTTTTATTTTTTGGTACTTAGCTTCTAAATCAGTGGTCTTTGCCATACTTATGCAAAGTAATTTAACCCTTGTGTTTTGTTTACATTAGGTTTATGACTTTATTCCTTGGGGTCCCACAGACTCACACTAAACTGCTAAATCAAACAATTTTGTCCTGCATGTTGTTCCCCCCGTTAGCAATCATATAGAAAAATGCTGAACCCTTCCTCTTGCATGTCAGGGATAACAAAATATGCATATAGAATTAATTAATTTTCCATTTCTTTTTCTACCTTCTGATGCATGCAATCAGATCAAATTAATATTTTAAGCTATTCTTGTTTAATTTAAAAAAGTCATGAAGTATAAAGTTGATAGAACAACACTAAGCATATTATTTGAGGTTTTACTTTAAAGACAGCCTGAGACCTCCAGGACCCAAACAAAACATTAAGGTTTAATGATGATTTAGTTTCTTTTGTTGATATTTAATATCCATCAATCTATCAATTATCTACACCCACTTTTGAGTGAGGGGCGTGGTACAACTGTTCTTTAATGGTCTAACATTAGTGTCAGACATTGTAAACCTGAGGCACTGGGGGCATCCTTCTTTTCCCCCATTTACAACAGCTATGTATATGTTTAATTTTGTCAAGCTATTTCAGATGATATAATGCATAAAAGTCTGTACATCATTTTGGACAGACATGAAAGTTGTCAAGGGAAAAAAATAATCTTAGACACCTACATCCTTTTTTATATCTAACTGTTCTCCAGTTTTCTTCTTCATTCTGAAGCCATGTTGAGGATAACAAATCTTCACTCCTGCCACTTAAAAAGGGACAAAAAAATCCAATGTTACTGTGTTGTGTGACTTTCTAAGTCACACAACATAGTGAGGGTAGTATTTTTGGTGTTAATACCATTACTAATCTTGAAACCCTTTTTTGTCACTATGATGTAGTAGAGTTTACAGAATGAATGTTTACCTGACAAATGTGCTAAATTTCCCAAGCAGTCTCAATAAATGTGGTCTTCAACACAACCAATTTAATCAATTATATTATATATTTTTAGGGAAACAAAGTTGAAGGTGTTATCTGGCCTTCTGCATGTCATAATAATGATATTATATTGTTGAAAATTCACACACACATGCGACAAACATTGCCGTGCGTAACAAATGACCTGTATCAACAGCCACAGGGAGCCAGATCAAGCAGAATTAAACAACATACACCTCAGTGCTGAACAGTGGGGGGTTATACAGGTGATGGTGAGGCACAGTCACGCTAAGTAGCAGATTTGCTGAACATAGCACAGATCAATAAGGACATGGCGTGTGGCAGGCTCTTACCCCTAAGAGATTTCCTATGTTGATGTGATCAACTGCCATGACATTTACATCTCTGTCCCACTGTCTCTCTCTCTTTCTCTCTGACACATACGGAAACACATTCATTTTGGGCAACAAGACACTTTATTCTGATATCATTTGAGCTCTGTGGGAAAACATTACTGTTAGGAAGCAGTCATTGCATTCATTACCCCAGATTGTGTCATCCTGTCTGCATATTGTGTGTGAGTGAGACAGTGAAAATAACAGCCTCACTGGGTGAATATGACCACTGTTTTAAAAAGGAAACATTCACCCCCTGCAAATGTGAAAAACGAGTTTGCTCCACCATATTTTTATTCCATAGCTGACTCAGTTTCTATCTGTACATCACAGCACCGAACCCCGGTTACATTACTGGCTTGTTTACCCAATTTATAGTGAGTCATAAACATGCCTGACGCCCTGAAAACTGATAATGGAGAAACCCTGCAGGGTGAGTGATGATGTTGCAAAGAAAAGAAGGCAAATTACAAGTACACTATGCTTGGAACCTGAAGCTTTACAGTCCTATCCAGGCTCAGTCCCCTGTCCTGATCCATTCTTTATTGATGTACACAGAACAGATATCCTGAGGGTAGATATTTGAGTAGGACAAAGGGATCTTTGTTGTGTTTGAGGAATTGCTAAGCTATGCTTAACAAGCAGATCATTTTAAAGACTTTGTCTCTAAAGACTGCCCCTGTGAGAATTAAGTGAGGGCCATGGCTCCTTACCACTGCCCTGATTTCTCATTTTGTCTCACAACAGTATTGATCTGAGCATCCTGTTATGGAGGTTTGAGGAAGGATTCCACAGAAGATCGCTGATGGGATGGTGCTTCGAAAAACCACCTCTGCTGTGAACAATGCTGATAAAACACCCAGAGGTGATCAATGGTAAAGATTATGCAGCGGGAGAATGCGATGCTTGTTTGATAAATGAGACTCAGCTTGTTTTATGGGGAACATAGCGTCTGCAATCATGTCAGGCTATTGAAATAAAACAAGTACAATGAATACACAAAGAGGAATCTATAAATGTTGGCTATTTGAAATTTGAAGTAGAAAATATGTTTTATCAGGGCAATGTTAAAACTTGATAAAAATTTCTTCACATTTTAATATTCATGTATATTCTGCAAAGTGCAAAACACCTAAGAGACGAAATGTGGCACATCAACTCACTATGTGCTTACGCATGCCAGCAGCCCTACACTTTGTATTCACCATATGTGTAAAAATAATGTTATGAGCATGACATATGTGTTAGAGAGGCACAGGATCGCTGACTGTTGTCCTGTCGTCTTCATGGGAGCACATGGCATGCTGCTGTGACAGTCAGCATTGAACATGTCTTTGGGGATGCTCCATTATTTACACCATGCCTTCCTGTGGCCCCGATGAGACATGACAGGAGCCACAGGAAGCTCATGAATTAAAGAGAGGGGCCTAAAAGCACAAGGGGGAGGGTAAAGGGTGATGGGGAAGCCTGGGGAGACAGCAGAGCATTGGGGCTGCAGATTGCAACGCACATGCCGCAGCCTGGGGGGCTGGAGGGAGGTGAGGCAGGGAGGAAAGGACACACAGGGACAGAGAGGGAGAGATAAGAGAGCAAAGGGAAAATATTTTGTTGGAAAAGACATAGAAAGAGAAAGAGACAACAGTAATGACAGGAATTCTCTTAGGAGACTGAAATGAGAGAAGAGAAATTTCTGAAAGTGCACAACAGCAGTCTTAATTTAGCCGGAGAGACATTAATACTGATGCATATAAAACTCCAGCGAGAAGATGATGTCATGCATTCATTGGACATTTAGCGGGGTGTGTGATGTCTCAGCTGTTGCTCAAATAGGTTGGGCATTGAGTAGCTTCTGGTGTCAGCCTGCATGTCCGGATAGATGGGATAACCTCATTTAGGCTGTGACTCATCACCTGATGCAGCAAACCAATACACAGTAGCTATGGGCAATAAAAGACTCAGGCAATACCCTTCCTTTTTCAGTAAAGTGATACAATTTGACTAATGGGTATTGAGGTCACAGATGTAGATGGTGAATTTTGATGGATGATGGATTTCCTGCATATATGTTATTATACAGTAGGTTTTTCATTGTACGATGCATGTTGTTTGTTCATAATCATGCATTTGTCTCAGGATTAACCCCTGATGTGGATTAGTGCGAATTTATTTGTGTAATGCCTCAGATACAATGAATATTTGTTGGATAAGACCATGCTTTTATGTCCTTCTCTCTCTCACACACACACCCTGACACACACTTGCGTGTTTTATGAGTCTGATATTTGTAAGTAACTTTTTACAGGAAGTGCCTCTAATAACAACCCCTTTCATTGGCCCCCTGGGAGCTGCTGTCCATCTCTCATGGCAACCCCAGACGGGAAAAGGAACCGCCCAGACCATTGGTGCCAGGGTGATATCATCTGATCATCAACCTCAAACATGGGCGCTGAGCCACACAGTGCATTTTCATATCGTGGAAGGTCTTCATCCTTCACTTTCCCCCTTTTATATTCAGGCTCTTTTTTCCGTCTGCAAATATTAATCCTCAGAACAAGTGGAATTGGCTTGTCATATAAAATGGGAAGTTGTGAGCTTCGTATATCTGAATGGGTGCCAAGTAAATTAGGCTTATTAACTTGAATCTGTAAAATATGTTGGGGGGTTTTAACCTCAAGCTGAATGTATCTTCTCTTATTGATGCAGTCCATTAGTTGTAATAGTAGTCTGTCTGTGGAGTATCAGTTGTCATTCTACTTGTGCTTGAGTGCTCTTAATTCCCTCCAGAGCCCATCTGGGCAAGCATCTTTTCAAACAATATGACATGGCACTACAATGCACAATTTAGATTTAGGCAATGCTCAAGTTTGACATTTACACAATCATTTCAGTTGTTCCCAAATTTACATTTATAGCTTGAAACATTTTGTGAAGCAGTGGCATGCAAATGTATTTACATATTCACTTTTTATGTATACAGCATATAAAATAATACACTTATCAGGTCTAAATACATATATGAATGGCAAGAGACTTGTGATCTTTCCCGAACTGGAACTGATATGTCCCAGTTGACCCTTTTTACTCCATGAGGGTTGTACTTGCTACATAGTGTGGACCAAAACATGGTCCAACATGGAAGGACATTTTTGGAGGGTGAGGACATTTTGGCCGATCCTCACTTTTCTCACAGGCCTGTTTGTGGCTTTGGTTTTAAGGTTCAAGTTTCATTAGGATTAAGGGTTGAGGTTAGGTATTTAGTAGCCATGGTTAAGGTTAGGGGCTGGGAATGCACGTTGACAGTAGGAGTCCTCATAAAGATAGAAGTATAAGATTGTGTGTGTGTGTGTGTGTGTGTGTGTGTGTGTGTGTGTGTGTGTGTGTGTGTGTGTGTGTGTTTCTTGCTTGCAGCTTTGTTGGTGCTATCTGGTGATGTGATACGTTGCTTTTACTTGAGAAATATTGAAAAGCCATTGCTGATGCTGTCAGTAAATATGAGATAAATAATAAGAACACCGCAATAGCACCAATGTTGATTTTCCCCAAAACAGTGCTGCAACCTTGAGTTCAGATCATGTTCAAGTAGCTCTGGTAGTCAAATATGGTGTTTATGAAATTGGGAATTCTACTCTTAGTCTCTTTTGTGAAAGTTATCCTTGTATCACAAATTGAAAAGTTGTGCATGCAAAGAGCTGCTTATTTTCACTATCCCTCTGTGAAAGTGTGACTGAGGGGGCCATGTGCTCTCTGTCCCCCCCACCCCCATCTCACCACCACTCTGCCCATATGTGCATTCGAGTGGCAGCTGCAAACTCCCCCGCTTGCCCTCTGAAAAAAGAAAGTGGAAAACAGCCCCCTGCACCACAGAAAAATTAGGAGAGCTTTCCTGGTCCGAGCGCCACTGGCTGCTACTGTGAGTGGCAGAGTCGAGTCTTCTGGTGTCTATTGTTGTGGAAAATAGTAAACCAGTCATGTAGGACTTGATCTTCTGCGGTATTTATCAAGTCTTTATTTCTGCTCTTTCATACTGTTTTGTGATCAAGTTGATGCATTAATTGTGTGCACACACACACACACACACACACACACACACACACGCACACACAACCTGCAGCTATCCGCTAATAAAGCACCACAGTGGCCTCCCCATCTGCCTTCTCCAACTCCCTTTGGGGACTGCAGGAGGTGTAGAACAGCAGACTGTGCTGTGGCCTGCTCAACACATTCGTAACTCACTGACACACGGAGGTAGGGTGGGCACATATTGCACATATTGAGGCAATGCCAGCAGAAGTCTCATCCGGCACCAATTAGAATATTACAAGACAAGTGTGCAGGCAGGAAAACAAATGCAAGCGTGTGCTGCACACGCAGACACAAATATGAAGCAGGCCTCATACTTCTGTCTCTTTCACGCTCTCTGTTTTACATGCACCACGACACTTAATAAAATGTCACCTCATACATACACACACACCAGATCTGCTCAGAGACAGACCTGCTGCATAATACCCATCTTGTGCGAAGGAGGAACTGAAGTCATGTGAATTGTTAGTATACCAAACAGACCAGATTAAATGTCACAGAAAAAAACAAAACAAAACTGGAACTAGCAACAGAAAGTTAGAGGAAAAAATATCATGATGCAGTGCACTGACAACATGAATCTTAAATGCCCTGGATATGGACAAAACATATTCCAAAACATAATTTATAGATTACTGAAACAGATTTTACTGTGCGCAGATGTATGGGTATTATTAGCAAAGACTGCTGTACATCCGAGCACGGATGAGATTGAGACATATTCTCAGAAACATGCTCATTGGAGTTATTTTAAGAAGATAACTTGAGGTTTCATGTCACATCTTGAAATTCTCATTGATAATTCACATATGATATTAAACTTTAAGTATGTGGTTGACATTGGACATGGCATTGGAAGGTTTCATGAATCCCATGAAAGGAATGTTGGAAAACCAAGCCCATGACTCCTGTGGACCTTTGCTCACGCTATCCATCCATGTGTCACTCACTCCCTTATTTAAACTTTTATGTTAATCTGGTGATTTATTCACACAAATTCTCACGTGCCTGCAAGCATCCTGTTCTTGACTCGAGGAAGAAGAGGCAAGCAGGCTTGTGCACTGACCCAGGAACTTGGAACATATGTGTTAATATTCGTACCTCACCTCCGACACTCCCCACTGTAGCACTTAAATTAGACACTGAGGAGTTATCTAGGTGACACAGATTATGAATATTTAGCTGAAGCTGCATTTTGTGTGTGTTTGTGGTCTGTGTGAGAATGATGCCAGAAAGAGAGACTGAGAAAGGAAGTCTACGTGCATGTATAGCCTGTGATGCTCACTGCTGTGTTACAGTTTCTAATGTATGACTTTTACTCACATCCTAACCACACAGGATGAAAGACGACTGACACACGCTCGAACCTCAGTTGCTTCAAGATGTCTGCCCACTTCACTGTCATAAATGAGAAGAAAGAAAATAATACCTTGTCGCTCAGACTGTCACAATCAAGAACCGATGACCACCTGAAATAGATCATTTAATCACATTTATCAATGCAAGCAAGGGAGCTTATATTTAATTATATTGAAAAACAGGACACCACTGCCTCATATCACAGGAAACATGTCTGTGAATGCAAAAAAAAGTCATTGTCTTTAAAGGCGTAGGAGGGTGGAGATCTTCCCATGTGCTGCCTTTGAGGGCAATGAAGCATTATGATAATATGATTATTAATATGGATGAGGGCCCTTAGTTGACACCCAGTCAGGCTCCCCCGTGGTACTCAAATCAGTGCCCATCCTCAAATCTGACAACGCAGTTATGGTGAAACAGAGCAGAACAGCCAGGCTGGCCTGCCGCTCTCCTTCACACACTCTTTCTCCCTTTGGCAGACCATCAGCCATGGCCCAGCTCCCATTCTAACACACATGAAGAGAAATAGAAATGAAGACAAAGACATGAAGGTGTACACAGATACAGACAAAATCCCAGAATACACATGTGCACATGGGTTAAACCCTTGAGGTGAGATTTTGGACTTGGTTCGCCTATTTAATGTCACTGTTCTGTCAGGTCTGGTACCAACGTCGGGGAGAAAGGGGGAAAAAGCAACCTGTGGTTTTTTATTGTCTGTGTTAACTGTATGTATGTACCCCATATTTATGTAGGAAGAGTCATTAAGAGCAGGATTCTGTGCAGTAGCGATATCGGCAGTGGGGGAGTTCCAGCAAAAACACCATCCGACCAATTGCGAGCAGCTCCATTGAATGTGAGCGTGCAGATTGGCTGTCACAGCTGTCAGTCATGCCGGAAAATCCCCCTTTTGTATATATCAGTAACTCATTAAAACCAAAATTATTATAAAAAAAAACAAACACTTTAACAAACATTAGGGTGATGAGAACGACCCTCAGTGATGGAGACCATCTTTGAAAAAAATGTACTGGGCATGTACTTTGAATTTTTAGTTTGGCCTCATGCCACTTTAGCCTTCTTATTCCACTACATCTTGGAGGGAAATAATGTACTTCACTACATTTATCTGACAGCTGGAGTTACTCATAGCTTCACAAATCAAGATCTTTGCGTACAAAGCAAATGAAATTGTAGTACAAGTACAGCTGAAACAATAAGTTAATTATTGGACTGGCAGGAATTTATTTTATCTACATTGCAAGTCAGTAAAAAAAGAACAGTAAATGTGGGTAATATGAAATGAAAACCAATCTAAGAAATTGTATTCTAAGACATCAAGATGAAGTAATTTCAGGTTGAGTCTTATGTCTATATATAGATTTGCAAGAAAGAGAATGATATGTTAACCTCTACATGAAATCTCCTTTTTCTTACACACACACAGGGCCAATGCTTAATGGTAACTCCACCTCTCAGCAGGTATGAAGCTGACCTTCTTGAATCGTCTGTCTACCAGGTAAAGGCGATTAGCCACATCCTGTCTGCAATCTCATTACACTCAGTATGGTATAGTAGCCACAGGATACATTCACTGTCAGACAGGGACAGAGGATGATCTCAGCCCTCTAAATAAGGCCATATGAGGTCTGGATACTACTGGACCTAGCAGCAATTAAACCTAAGGTACTGTATGGTCTCACAGTAAATGCAGGTGCAATGGTGTCTTGAGAGCAGGTTGTTGTGCCACCTCAAGAGCCCACTCACACCGGAGTGCCCTGCATGCTTAATGAAGATGCCTGGGTGTACGACTACGACTATGGTGTATGTTTGTTTGCGTGTTTGCAACTAAGCATTTGTGTGTTTCAAGTAGAGTAGCTTTTATGGTTACATGTCAAGTCAATGTCAGCCTTTAGATTTCACAGTTCACTGACCTTCTGTGTCACAGGACTTAGGGGAAGCCTGCACTGTAGCAGAGAACATAGGCATCAGCTCCCTGAGTGACCCATGGGATTGCAAGGTGTGCTCCCGGTGAATGGCATTTTTTACACCCTGTCCTGAATGCCTCTGTAATAGCGCGTGTAGGAGCCATTTGTCATGAGAGCTTGAAAATCCTCATTTTTCTGTCTGTCTTGACAGGATCCAATCAAAGAAGAGAACAGAAATACAAGGGTTCTTAATTTGAGAAAAAGATTTAGACAGAATAAAACTCCAGCAACCAATGAGAACATGAAGGAGGATAGCCACACATCTTTCTGTCTTTTTTTTTCTTTTTTTTTACAGTGCCAGTTGCTCTGAGAAGGATCAGTGTGAGGTGGAATGGAGATGGCAGCTGCACCGGGGGCAGGACTGGAGATGGTGAGTGAAGACCAACAGTGGCCTACTGCTCTCAACATCAGGTCAAGTTTAACCCATGGCCAACTTACTGAAGCTCAAAATTAACCCAGCCTGCAAAATGAAATTTTAAATATTTAACCAGGTATTTAAGGCTTTCCCAGATCAGAATTTATATAAAAGAGCGAGTGTGCAATGCCTTGATGGTGTTAGTTTATGGCCACTGATTTTGCTGATGTATCCCCTAAATAAACTTTCCCTTTCGTTCATTTTTAAGGCAACTGTGCAATTTTAAATGTTGTTGTTAAACTATATTCTAAATATGAAAACTTTATTTACAATTTATAAATAAAATACAAAAAACCTTTAAACGTGCCAAAGAGATGTCATGTGCCATGTAACACCTGATGGTTAATGTTGCTTCTGATCACTGCTCACTCTATGCTGAAGTGCACCATGCACAGGTCAGCTAAAAATAAATATCTCGTGTGGTCAGATGGTAGGTGAAAACTGCACTCACACTTATTTAGTGGTTGCTATAACAAAGCCGACTAACAAAAGACATCAGCAGACATTTCTTATCTTTACTGGTAATGCTCTGCCAGGCCTGCACTGCAGCCATATCCACTTCTTGTTTGTCTTCAGGGGCATTTTTGTCTTCAGTCTGGTGTTCAGTTGTATTGGGGACATTATCTGACTTGGCCAGGGAAATATTTGGCTTGAAACAAACAAAACAAAAAAAAACCTTGGTTGCCTTGCCCACATGTTTAGGACAATTGGCTTGTTACACCGTCCAACAACTAGACAACTATGTATACTGTGTAATAGATATCCCATATGAGGATAAACACCCAAAGAAAATGTAAAGCTATCACTGTCCTTATAGGCTGCTTTCTGCCTGCATTGTTTGAAACCACTCTGCGCCAGTCTAACAAAATGAATTTCTCAGTCTAGCTAAAATAGACAAAGATAAACTTTCTGTCACAAAGCCAGAGCTATATTCAGACTGTCTTCAGCAGTGTGTCAAAGTGGTAATTAAAAACTCTCACCAGACCATGTGCATACTTCATTTAGTCATCAGCAGTCAGACACAAAGAAAGAATACTATGTAAAGTGCCACGCCAGGAAAACTAAATGATGACAATTCAGTACACTAAAAAGCTTGATCAACCAAAAGGAGGGATCTTTAGATTGAAGCAGCACAAAGAGTACAGTCAACAAGATTACAAAATTGCAAATTAAGGGTGAATTACCCTGAGGGTGCGTTACCTATCCTTGTGCAGAGGAAAGCAGGTTATTATTATTATTATTATTATTAATAATGATATTATCATCATAATTATTATTATTTTTATTATTATTATATATCATGCTCCAAGGAGGCGTGACATACCTTGTTGTGTACACTGACCCAAACCTTTTTGGGGTTTTTTGGTAAATTTGAGCAATTGGGATAGTATGTTTTATCACAGATTTGGGCTAATGTGAGCATATTTATTGCACAATTTATTTCACTTCCACATAATTTCACATGCACATTTTTCTTTTCCTGTTGCATGTTTTATGGAATTTTGATGATGTTGTTTTACAGCTATGATTTTTCTTTTTTTTTGGGGGGGGGTCATAGATGAGGAAATGAGGAAATAAACCCCTTATAGTAATAGCCTCCCTTTTGACCTTATGTCACAATTCCACCAAAAATTCGACCTACCAAAAAGAGTGACAGTGGGGTTTATTGTTAAAGGCAATGATCAAAGGTATCAATATATACTGTGTGTATAGGGTAGCATATTCAAGAAGCCTGTTTTTGATAAATGTGCTGTCTGTCTAAAGCCCAACAGCTCCAGATCTGTTTTCTCCCTAATCTCTCACCCTCTGACAAAAAAAAAAAAATAACAGTATGAAGCTGTATTATGAGCAATGGGGACATTATTACATCAAGGATACAAGTCATGGATGTATTAGATACAAGTCCCATTTCTCAGAGCACTGATTGAGGATGTCATGGATTGAAGCGGTGCCGCTCTGTGCTCACTTGGCTGTGTCTGCTCGCTGACTGGAGAGAGGAGTGGGAGAGGGAGGGGAGAGAAAGCAGCGCAGCAGCGGGCAAGCCACCAGCCCTGAAACCCAGAAATAAAGGCGAACTTAGCCTGTATACGCAAGAATAATTTACTTTGCTTCACGACATGGTAGTTCGCACAGGACAACACACCGCTCCGGGGATTTAGGCGATAAGGCTGGGACGTTTGTGGACTCTACCCGAGACGGCTGGAAACTCACAAGCAAAGAAAACAACAACACTGGAAAAAAGACGGGGGTTACACACAACAGTGACAATAAAACAACACTCCCCGACAAGTGGTCTGCCCGGTGCGGAGGGTGAAGTCCGAACAAAATAACAGGAAATATTGGTAAATTTATATTCTGTTTCAAGCATTTAGATGTTAGTTTTAAGACAGCGTTTCTGTGTGAACTTTAAACTCAGGAAACAATGAAGACATAGCGAGCAAGAACTCATCAAGTGTCTCGAAGCTGCTAGCCATCCCGCTAGCGTTAGCTTGGCAGCTAGCGAATGCGAGGCGAAGCTAACGCCCGTTAGTGTGGCCAAGTGAGCTAAGTTAGCTTGTCGGCTAACATTAGCTGGCTAGCTAAACGCGTTTTGAGAAACTTTTGGTGTTGTTTCCCCAGAGCCCAAACACTGAAGGAGTATTGTAAGAACGGAGGGGAAGGGCAGGTTCCCTTCTGGACTTTTTCCCCTCTACGAATTGTCCTAATATGATGGCTACGGAGGTCAGCAGTGAGGATACGGGCTCGGTCACGACAGGGACAGGGGTGGCAGGCGGAGGAGGCCCGGAGACGGCCCCTTTCCCCTACTATCCCAAGTCGAGCAGAGTGCGAGTCACTGATTTGGGACAAGGACCAGCACCAGCCCTCCGCCAACATTCAAATACCTTTCCGGACTCACTTCCCGACACGAGCATGACCTATCCCATGTCTAACGTTGGTGGGGATATGACCGGACCAGCGCTTTCCGCAATAGGGAGTGGCGGAGCAGGAGGTGGACATTCAGTTTTCCAAGGAACAAGCTCAGGGACTGGGGGCAGCATTTGCTGCTCTCCCACTTCGGAGGGTCCATCTAGTCGGATTTCACCCACATCAACAGGCCCGGATGGGCCCACTGACTTCCCCCCACTGCCACCACCTCCTCCTCCCCCTCCAGGCTGCGGGGTGCTCGGTGGCACCATGGACGAAAGCGACATGCAGGATGGACCGGAATACGAGGAAGAAGAAGTGGTGTTCCCCCTCTCTGCACCTCCCACCAACCAGTAAGTATACTACCAGTGAAAATTAGGGCTTCTTCATTGACACCTAGAAATCAACATTTTCAAGCATCCTGTACTTTTTGTTGGGTTCACTTCCTTCCTGCTGTCATGCACTTTGAGGTGTGAATTTAACTCCTGCAGATTCAATACTGACTACTCACAGCTATCATCTGTTATGATCTACATGTACATCCCACAATCAGTACTACAGTACTGTGCAAAGGTCCTAGGCTACCATCGATATGTTGTTTTAGCAAAGTTCTTATGAGGTTATACAAATATTTATTTCTCAGTCTCCTTACAAAGATGTAAATAAAGAATACAGTGAACATGCACAATGCATTTAAACACCAAAAAATCAAAAGTAAATGGCTTCAGAGTCAATATTTAAAGTGAAACATGGAATTGTACAATAATAACAAAAGGTAGCCCAAACAATCAATATTAAGCTTTGGACATGTCTCGAATGCAACCTGGTGTAAATACACCAGAATGTAAGTATTGAAAATCTCACATTGTCTGTCCAAGAGAGTTCAAGACATGCCAAGTGAAAAGGGAAGTCACACTTTAAACTTGCAACTCTAGCCTGTTGAAGTTGTTTTATTCTGAAATATTTACATTTTTCAGAGTGAGTTGAATTGGTAGCAGAATGTTCAATTCGATGATACATTGAGCTTTGAGAACAGCCAAAATAAGTCAAATTGTTGTTGAATCAAATTGTTATACTCCTATTCAAGATGAAGCTAGCAGCACTGCATTTGTGTCCATATGCATATTTTGAGAGTTAATATTAATAACCTTAAAGGGACATTTAATGCAATAAGCTTGCCAGTTTTAGCCATTTCTGTAAATTGACAATTACCACAGTATTGATCAATAATTTATCAAATGTAAATGGTGTATTGAGTGTCCAGAAGTGCATGATGCTCTATTATCAAAGCAAAAAAAAAAACAAGCAAAAAAAGAAACAATCGGCAGAATAGTTTTACCAAGAATGAAAGGCAAGAGCATGCAGCTGAACTGAATGATTTAGAGTTGCAGCTTACAAGCACCCATCTCAGTCTGAGTGAGGTCAGTGCGTGTTATCTAGGTAAGCAACATTTTAATATGTGCCTTTCCTTTTGTATCAAAAAACAGTTGTGTCATGCCAGCATTATGGGCTCTGATATGCTGAACTGAGTTTAGCTTGAGTCAAGCTCCTGTCAGATTCTTAATTAATTAAACTCTTAGTTTTGTCAGTGGTTAAGCAACTATTCATTTACATTAGTAATTAAGAGGTTAATCAAGTAATTTATGGCTGACTTGTGATTGGTACAGTACACTGCAGTCCCACAAAACACCTGTTTTTAGTATGTCACTGAAGTAGTTGCCTAATTATTTTAATTGAAGTTTTATGCTCTTTCATGCTACATGGGAAATAAGAATGGGTTTGGAGATAAAAATGTGCAGTCCTCAGACTAAACAAACATTATGTGTGTGAAATATAATATTTTTTTTGTGATTAAGTGAAGCAAGCATAAAATAGTGTCAAGCATAAAACAGAGTATGTTATCTGTCTTTTTTTGTAGCATGGAAAATGCATCCTGTGCTTTGTATTCCAGAATTGCATCTCTAATTATAGGCATTTTTTATGACTTTATCAGGCATGCACAAAAGCACATGTCCAAACGCGTGTGTGTGCTGGTGTTGTAATAACCTAAATACGGCCCTCCCATTTGTTACAGTCTCATTAGAGAACTGCTGAGCTTTGTCATTTCTGGCCCTCATACTGTAAGATATGGAAGTGACTGGGCCTGGAGTGTGGATTCAGCTCTTATTTTAGGAGCCACTCTATATCTCCCTGTCAGAATACAGAAGAAGGGGAAGGCCAGCATTTCACCAGTCTTGCCCATACTGGTAATGAACAACCCTAAATGAAATTAACTATGCTTGAATCCAAGTTTTCACATATAGTGCTACTGTGGAAGTGGTAGTTTTGCCAGGGGAATACAGACTTCCTCATGTGTTTGCACTTGGATTCCAGTTTATCAACTTGCGGGGTTGCCAGTGAGGCAGCGGAACAGTTGTCACTTGTGCATGAATGGCATTGATTTTCTTTGGTCTAGCTTGTTTCACAATGAGAGTCTTGTAGTCAAATGTTTATTTGCCACATTCACTATCACACATAATATCGCATGCTGGTGAGAGTCAAAATGAATCCACTCACTCTCTTACTCATGCCTTCCCTGAGATGCTTTACTCAACCAAGTTGTGCAAGGCACATATGCAACACAAGCTTTTCCTCTATATTGGGTTTGTGGTTTTGGTGAATTGCTTATAGTAGTGATGAATGCACCGGAAAGCTGGACCACATTTCTTTAAAGTTTATGGTTATTATTAGCTTACAGTTTCCCAATAGGTATTGTGAAATGTATGATGACCCACCTGAATTTAGATCTGTTGAAGGATAGTGGCAAGAAACTGCTGCTCTAACAGCAGCATTCACGTCAGATAGTAAACAAACTAACGGCACTAACAACGGGCCGTAAATGTGCAACAACATTTTTTGCCGACAACAGATGTCAAACAAAAGCCAGAGACTGTATCATATTAAGATGTTGTGAGCTGCAAGTTCACCACTACTGAGAAGAGGGTCTCTCCTCTCTCATCCTCTGTGCTGCTGTCTATGCACTGCCTGCATGTCTGCAGCTCCAAAGAGTAGCAAGAAAGTCAAAAGCACTCACTCCACAGCAAAATCTGGGTACCAAAACATCCCCAGAAGCACACTGCACAGCACAATCTGACTTGATTATTCGAATCTCTGACTTTCAAGGGGCAGCCATAGTGTGCACATCACATCACCTGTCAAAGGTAACATAGGAAAGGCCAGACACAGGCTCTTCTAGTAGCTAGACACACAGCCCTCATTCATTCTCTTGTCTTGCAGTGGAAACCTCTCAAGAACAGAGGAGTTATATGGTGCTGCCATTCCATTGTAATGATGACCCAGTTAAGGCAAGGGTCTGTCTTCTCTTTCAGGATGTGCCACTGATTCGCTGACAGAGATGAGATGTTGACTCTCTGCGAGGTTACTGTCTCATCCATTGGTGCTCTTCTATGGATGATGGGTGATCTAATGTACAGGGTTTCAAGCAAATGTGTCTCAGGCATAGACATAGCTTTAGATTTGGCCTGGAGGCAATAAACTCAAAGTCATGAACACATTTTCTGGCATAAAATCATGTTATCATGTGTCACATTGTGTATGTGAACATCCAGTCTATGTGTAAGACAAGATGCATAAATTTGTCTTGTTTTGAAGGAGCTTTATTTCCTCCATTGTGCTTATAATAGCATATGCCAGTGGCAAATTGTCCATTGGCAGCAATGGGTGTTAAATTCACAGCTGACTTCCCTGAATGATTCTGAATTTCACCCTGTTCCCTTCAGCTGTGTAGCTAGCTGTGTACGCCTTCTGTAATCGGGCTCCAAGACTGATCTTGTATTCCTCAGAGTTATGTTAGCAGCCTGCAAAGTGCATGTTGGAAGAGTGATGGTGGAAAACTTCCACACTGTTGGAAGTGGTCCCACTGTGTGTTGCACAGTGTCTGTGGAAGCTAAACTTGGCACATTTGCAGAGTGCGGTAGAGTGAAAATGTTCGCGTGAGTGAGAGAGAGACAAACAGCAGTCGCATTCATTCACACCTCTGTACAACAGTGTGTCATTCATAAACAATGGCGGCAGCAATGCCATAAGAATTTCACACTGATGATTGCTTAACTAAGGGGCAGGAGCGAAGATGTCAGGTGGCCCTAACAGTGTGCGTTCCTGCTGCCATTAGAAAACCTCCGGCTCAGTGCATGAGCTTAAACAAACAGCACGTTGGGAAATGAGTCGTTGATTTTGAGTTTCCACGAAGATTAGCGAGGATTTCAAATCACAAAGGGTTTCCCCGAGGAGGTGGTGGTAGGAGGAAGGAGTAGAAGAGGAAAGGAAAATTGGATTTGAAGATCAGCGGCTGTATGAATGATTTTAGCACTTGGCTGTGGAAACAACTCTTAACTGCCTTGTTAATTGAGTACCGACACTACCTAATTGCCCTATGTGTAGGGAGGCAGAGACAGTGGAATTGTGAAATGGCACAAGGAAAATGTCACGTAGCTTAACAAAGTTATTCTCTGATGGAGATTGTTCTCATGAACCAATATGTTGCACCACTTTTATAACAAAGCAGGGCCTTTTTAACGGGATTTGATCAGTCGTTACTGAGTGTTGATGACTGTTGAGCCCAGCACAGTTTTTTGCTGAACATTTTTAAAATTACTGCAGTACTCCTAGCTGGAAAGGTACATAGACTACTGCATCTATGAAACTGTGTTTGCATCTTGTTGCATCTTGTTGCACAACTGCCCTCTTATACTTCCAACCGTTATATACCCCTCTCCCATAGGCTTTAGGCTTTTGTGTGTGTATGGGGTTTTGTTTCGGTGTGTCCGTGTGACGTCACAGAAGGACCGGAGACCAGATAAACAGGAGGAGACAGCATGGACAGAGGTCTATGGAAACTTAACGATGGTCTCTTCTTTTTATATATCTCTTACTTATTCAGTCTGACTTTAAAACCTGGTGCAGACTAATTTGGATCAGTGGTTTAGCGTTGCTTAGGTGGAGACAAAGGGTAATTAGTGGCGACATGTCACTGCATTTCACTGGTTAGGGAGCTGAAATTAGTGCGTTCACCTGGGTTTTGTGTTCCCATCAATGCAGATCAGAGCCGGAGGCAATAAATACCTGTTACTGCTGCAGAGTCATTTGACCCAGGTGTGAATGCCAATTGAACGCATTCCCATTGCATTAAAAAGCCAGATGTTAGCGGGTGTTTGCAGGTTTGGTTTTAGTGGGAATGAGGCGATAGTGAGGGATGCACATGCTAAGGGTTGGCTAGGCTTACTAGACCCATTGATTGAAATAGCAATCACACTTCTATAAGTGTAAGCTATTTTTTGTGCATTGATAAGGCAAATCCTATGGTTTCCATGCATTTTCAATGTGTTATGCAATGTCCTGTCATGCCCTTCTAATACCCACACTGCCCTGCCTTTTCTCTCCTACATCCTGTTTTTAAGACTTCTGAGCAACTCATTGTGACCTTAACAGGATTCTCAGGAGCATTTCAGTTGTGTTTGACAACACCCGGGACTTCTTGACTTGAATGACTTTTCAAATTAGTTAGGTGTGCTGAATCGGTTTGGTTCTTTTAATAGAAAATGTTACAGCCAGGTCAAGCCCAAGTACAATAGGACTAGCACAACAGGCATGGGTTCACAAACAAGTATGATAAAGGTGTATTTTAACAGTTGTCACTGCATTGTTACTTTTACATTAGAGCAGCAACACAAGTAAAAGCTAGTGTAGCACATTTAGATGCACTTTGTGTCTTGTGGATGCGTGACAAGAAATTATGGCTTAAATTCTGCAGGAAGAGAATGTTCTGAACTGGACGCCTCCGTCTGTAGAAATCAAAAACACAGGAGGAATACTGTATGGGTAGATGGCTGTGAAGCCTATCACTGATGTAATGATGTTATTTCAGGGAGGCTGATTCACAGCAGGAAAGCTGAGATGTCAGCCTTGGTCCCAATGTCTCTGGCTGGGCATTAAAATCATGATGGTTTGTTTGCATTCAGGCTGAGCAAGGCTTAAGATGCATGGATAGGCCTTTTCCATCTCTCAATCTGTACGTTTTAAGTGTGCCCCTCGGTGCTGTCATTCTCCTGCCCTGACTGAGGTAACAAGCTGTGGCAGTTCATCGTGTGCAATTCAGAAGAAAACCAATTAACAGCTGCTGTCAGGTCTCACCAGCCCTCCACTTTTTTTCCTTTCCTTTGTGGAAACTTGAGCACACTAACATGAGTAAATGGTTAAGGAATCACAATTTACATAATAGTTGTTTGGCTGCTTGGTTAGTGCTTGGGCCATGCTGTGTTTACATTAAAAGCTCTGGCGTTTGTTCATTTACTGAAAAAATGCTTGGTTTGGGGTTGAAACCAGTTAAATATTTTGAGGGTGAGCAAGGGTCTCATCATTGTGTGTTTAATATTTAAGCATGGTTGAAGGCAGGTGTATATAAATTACTCTGCAAGACCAGTAAAGGTCACAAGGTTATGTTACGTTTCCTCTAATGTGTATTTGAGTGTTCATGGGCAGCACATGAATGTGTATTCATTCAGTGAGATGCCACTCCCTGCCCTCGCTGTCCCACTGCTTCAAAAACCAATAGGCAGCATGCTCATGATGCGTGGCTTTATGAGAGAGAAAGAGGGGAGGGGACAAGAAAGTCAGAGCAGGATGAAGTGGGAGCAAAGAGGACAGGACTAGTTTGCCTCAGTTCCTGAGAGATCAACTATCCCAGAACAGCGTCTAAAGGATAATGGAACCTGACATGGTCCTCCAATTTTCCTCAATTTAGTCAGTGCAACTAAATGCATGTGGGTTGTCAGTCTGCATCTCTGTGTCCGCCTGGTTATCTTGCTTCTGTGGATGTTGCTAACTGACACAAGAGAAGGAAGATGACTGTATCAGGGTGGCAACAGGGTCACATCATCATGCCTTGTGCGGATTTACAGCTACCTTTGCTCTGCTTTCCACATCGAAGCTCACAGTTTTTGCCTGGCCAGCAGCAATATCAGTGGAGTGGGTGTACCTTGTGAGACCAAGAGACAGGAGGGAGATGCAGCAGAGGGCGAATCTGGCGTAAGTGGGGCATCAAATCACCCCGCAACTCTTATCTCCCATCCCCAAAATGTGCTGGTACAAACAGTTGCAAGCTCCTGCTTATGATTTTTTTTTCCTCCTAATTTTAGGATTTCATTTTGATTGTAGTTGTTTAAAATATTGTGTGTTAAAAGGAAAATCAGCTTGTTCATTTATTCAAAATTATGCAGGGACTTTATTTTATATGAGAAGGTCTCTCAGCCAACTGTGATCATCTGACCAATATTTTTTGTGTCCTTTAAGTTTGGCTTTGAAAAAGTCTTTACTGGATAGCCAAACACTTACACCATAATGGAATCTAACAGTTCTGTCTAATTAAATAATTCACAGACCTGACACTTGGAAGTAGGGAAATGTCATATTAAATTTATGTAACAGGCATGATAATATTTCATGTCAAGACAACCTAAAGGAATATACTGGCTCTATTTAAAAATGTAAATGCGGCGTTTACTGAGCATTAAACTCGTGTGTAGAAAACATGTTGTACTCGGTACCTCCTATAGAAAGCCGCCAGTTCCACTGAGGTGCATTTCTTATGTACAGTAATGCAATGTTTCATTCATTTTGACACTGATTAGGGCTGACAGTACGTCTGTGGAGATGTTTGAGTACAGCTGCATCCATCAAGGCAGAAGAATATGAAGAGGAGAGACATGAGCCGGAGCAAAAGAGCTCACAAAAGAGCTTAATGAGACAGACTGATAGAGAGACAAGGTCCAACTCACTTAAGTCACAGCAACCTGTGGCTGTCCTGTTAGTCTTATTGCCCCTGGAAAAACCAAACAAACAAAAAAAAAAACAAAACAGTTTGTCTGATATTTCTAGAATGTGGTAAAAATAAAGCAGTGTTCAAAGTGGATGGGTACAAATAGAATCTTTGCTTTCCTTGAATTAATTTCAGTATTTACAGTAGTTTACAAAAACATGATGTCCAACTGCTCTAGTTATCCATCAGCGAATGTTTATTTAATGGTGAAGTTCTACTTAACATACTCTGGGTGTCATTACTTTTTAAAGAATAGTTAGGCTTGAATGATTTTGGTCAGTGCCCTCACATTCACTTTGTGTAGTCATAGCCAAAGTTGGAAATTTGCACCAGCTACCAGCCAAACGCTAATGAAATATACAAGTGGCTGACTGAGGCAGGAGAATAAAAAAGTTGATTTCCCACCCTGGTTATAGCAAAAGTTAGGCTAGTTATGTTCCATTTGACATTTAAAATAAAACAGTCCAGTTAAAGAATTGTACGATTGAAAAAGATTTTTTAAAATCATTCAAACATAGTTTTTTACTTAATTAATATGTGGAAATAATCCCTCTCTTCTTCTCATCGAAAAGTATTGTCATGTCCTGTCCTGCAAAATTTTTATATTGCCCATCTTTGTGCAGTTTCTCTCAGAGAATTGTACATATATTCTGTAATTTGTAATATATTCTGTAAAATTCCACTTGGAAGAAAAAAACTACACTGTTCACTCCATGTGCTTTCTGTGGCTTCATGGTGCCACTGGTTGTTCTTTCCAGATCAAAAGCTATAAACTATAAGAAAACAGCAGCTAAGCACTACAGGTATAACCTACAAACAGTGTGTAACTCCAGTCTTGTCAGAGCTTTCATGATGCAATATTTTTAAGGCATTCAGCCTTAAAAATATAGCCAGAAGGATTGTATACACAATAAACCATGAGACCATGCTTGCTTGAGCCTTCTGGCATCTAGCCCAAGCTCACTAAGCTCGGGCATGTTCAATTTCTGCAACGCACAGTAATATTGTTCTTGACAGCATGACACAATTAGCTGAACTATGTATTTAACTTAACCTAGTAACTTGTAGGCTCATGAACACAGCTGAAGAGATTGCTTTTGGCGCTTGTCTCATAATGAAGTGACTAAATAGGTGTCTTGTGTGAGACTGACGTCCAGGATATGGGTATTGGAGTAGTGAAAGATGGCATTGTTGTTCTCCTCCTGTTCACTTTCCTCAGCAGTTTGAAGCATATTTTGGTATGGTGTCATTAACAGATAGTTGTGATAGGTTAGTGAGTTGCCAAAACACCATACATAAAAATCTGTTCAGACTTTCTATCTATTAATTTGTCTCGGTTATCCTGTTTCAGTTGACTGCCGGGGAACTGTTTTCAGAGAGGTGATTGTCTTATCTTGAGTTGAGCGTCAGTAGTGGAGAGAACCAGGACGTCACTGTGCTGCTCGCAGTTCATGTACTGACATGACAGGGCATTCCTCAGGTTGATAGTAGCACTGTATCATGTTACCACTGTCATGGCTTATGCTCATAGCCTGTTTATCATAGCACCCTTCCCGCCTAGTTTTCTCACTCATGTCCCTCGTTGTCATGGACATTGTAATTTAAGAAATAATAATAGAGCTCATTCATAGAGCTATAGGAAACTTAAATCTAAATTGCTTTCTCCAAATCTATAGGTCCGTATGACAGACAGTGCATCTAAAGTACCACACCTTTTTAAGCACTTTTTAAAAACAGCTCATTTTATTCCGACTCTCCTCTGAAACTACAGATACCAGACTACTGGGGTGTGTGTATTAGTTGTACAGTAAATTAAATATATGTAAATAATGCAGATGACCTCAAGGCACTGTGCAACAAAAAATACTCATGGCTGAGGTTTCTATGGCAACACAGGAAACATAACATACAACGGTGAAGCAAAAAAGAAATACTGTAGCTATAAAATGTATGCTTTGCGAGGAACAGCAACCATAAACAGAAATACACCAAAGCAGCCTCGCCCAGCACATAAACCAGGAGAGTTTGTTTGTGCTGAATACTGAAAATCAGTAGCGACTGAATAAAAATACACATAAGAAACAAGACTGGCTTTTATGCACCTGCTTGATTCAGCAATCTGGTGAACAGCCTAACAAGGGCTGTATTTTACTCTGTGTTTATTTTAGGCATAAAGTCAGAGTGGTATTCAGTAATTAAGCGATGCCAACAAGCTGTTTATTGTTACTCGCCTGCCCAAAGCCAGAGCGGTATAACAGTAAAATATAGTAGGTGACAAACAAATATACTGCCTCCACAATTTAACATTTAATTGAAACTTACCTGTTGCAGAGCTTCACAAAACACCAACAGCGAAGCCCTCTGTGCATCTTGCACTAAAACAAAGCACTGTTTTATATTGTGTTCTGACTGAAATGCATTATGCAAACAAATATCCCTTTTCATCTAAACTTGGAATAAATTGCTTTGAATTTCTATAGAGGAGAAACAGTCAAAGTGGAGAGTTTTCTGCTGTAAGAACCCCTGTATTGTTCAGCTGTGTACGGAGGTCAGGTCTATCAACTCTACCAAGGTTATTAATCACTTCTCTGTTGTTTATCAAAGGCAACATTCAGGGAACATCAGTACTCCATATTTTAAAAATTCAGTTTTGTGTGAAACTATTATAAACAGGCATTTAGAGATGAGAACGTTAAACTGAAGAAACAGCAATTGAGCAAAGTTATGATGTATTTCTAGGAGCTCAATGTAAAGGTACCGATACAATTAATGCCTCTGTAATCTAGATTTGGAGTTTCTTCTGCCTTCAGCATGGATAAATTGTGGAGTGGTAATCGAGTCCACACTTCCTGTTAGAAACCTTTCACTCTTTCAGCATATTTGTGATGAAATATAATAATAAATATAAATAATAAAGGTGTGTCTAGGCCCAATGCGTATGGTTGTTGGTTGACAAAAATAATCATGTGTTAGTGACCCATTCTTTCAGACATGCTAGGTAGCTTGAGACATATTATCAGTGCTCTGTTTGGTTTTGTAGAATAAAGCCAGTAGTGAATTTTTATTGGTTAACCATTTTTAAGATTAACATTTAGCTATTTTTTAGACCAAAGATGTAAATGCACAAGTACTACAGTGAGAGGGCTGATTCAAAAACAACAGTGTAAGATATTTCACACCTCTGCCCTCTACTCTGTTGGGTTCCTTACAGTCTTAAAACCCCGCTGTTTGAAAGTTAACACACAGATTTTCCACTTGATGTGACTTGGTCAAACTATGTTTGGTGGATAGCTCTTCTTGTTTTATAGTAAAGGGCATATGTTATTATTTTTAAATTTTCGCCTGCAACTTTAGACAGCCCAAAATAGGTTAGCTGATGCAGTTCTTGGACGTGTGTACCACAGACTAACCCACAGCAACAGCAGCAGGCAGTCTGGCAGCACGATGCACATCCTCAGGGTGTTCATCAGTTTGAATCAACATTTTGCCGCTTCCCTCCATAATATTGCAATACGATAGCTGAAGAAATTTCAACTATATTATGATTGAACTAGTTGACCAAGCCACAGTTTTACTGGAGTTTGGCCAGGACCTGCTGTCACTGATGATATCATCAGCCCACCAGCGCACTTGCTGTTTTGGTTTATGCGTGTGCAAAGTGCAAAGGGTGTTGGTGAAAGTGAAAATAGATTGAAAGTTGAGGTTATTAGTGAAAACCTTCTCAGACTGTCACATCATTGGTCTCTTCACTCTGAAACATCCCAATCCCAGTTATGGATCTCAACAACAGGTCAAAAACTGCAGAGCGGCAGATTTCTCTGTTTCAAGCCCATTAGTACAATGATATAAACAAATAATAACATTTTTTTTGAGTGAAGCAGTTTATGTGATCATATGAATTGGATGCTATTTCAGTCATGTAGTAATTCTGTTGTACTTAATATTACAAATGGTTATATCTATAAATGTGACACAGTAGTGTTTTAATGAAAAAGTTTGAAAGGAGGCTTAGGCACAGGATTCAACTGGAGGCTGCAGATTTATCTACATATGGATAGCTGTAGTCATTTAATAGACTGAATTTCAAAGTTAAGGAAAACATCCAAATATCTGGCACAGGTTTAGACGTTGTTTTCATGATGTTTTTTTTTAATTTATTTTACATTTATTGGTGAGTAATCTTGAATGTGCCTGTTAGATATAGCACACACTAATCCAAAAATATTATGAACTGGTGCTAGTCGATTTCAGAGTTGCTAAACAGAACAGTGGCAGTAAGCATTTGTATCCCAAGTATCTTTTATTTGGTTTTTAATGTCATTATATAGAGAATGTGTAGGTTTATCATGCTGTGTGAGATAGGAGTCTCCAAATATGATATAATGGCAGGGTTCTCATTAATCCATAAAAAGTCTTCTTCTTGAATTCATTAATCTGAAAATAAATTGGTATTAAATTGACTTAAATTAATCTCTCAAAAGTCTTAAAAATACTCAGACATTGGAAGTAGGATTGTATGAACTCTTTCTCTGATATTGCATTGTAAAATCTCAAAATAATTGGTAACATCTTTTTTTTGTTATAATAATAATAATTTAATAAATTCCTTTTCTTATACTCATCATGGTGGGAATCCAAGTGGTGGAATCTCACATGCAGATAGAGAGGCACAAAATTGTCCTGAAAACAGGTCAGAAATGCACAATATTTCCCACCTCTGATTGTAAACCAAAGAGATGAAGCTATAGGAACCTTAATGAGTAATGTTAATATGTTTGTAGGGGCATTAATTACTTAAAACATACTATGTTGAAATGATTGGAAACTAGCTAGTTTGACTTTGTGTGCCCAGTTTTTCTTCCTGTCGTTCTTCTTTCACAGCCATCTACCTTTCCTCTTCACTCTTCTATTCTCCTTCAGCGTTATTTCCCCCAGCTTCCCCAGTCCTCTAAGGGATGCTTGGGCCTACTCTCCAAGTGCTCTCGATCACCCTCCTCAATACTCTTATCACCCAAATCCCCCCAAAGCCCCCTCATGGACACTTAGCTCTCCCTCTCCTCTTTGGCAAGCCCTCTCCAGCTTACTCCATGATAGCAGACTTCATCGCGTTTTCCTTACAAGTAGAGACCTCTACTCACCTAAACCAGATGGGAGCCCTTTAGGTCTCCTGTGAAAAGAGCTACTGCGGTGCCTCATTCATCTTCTCACCGCTGGATGTTTTTCCAGTCACTGCCTTCCGCTCCGAGAGGCACCAGTGGCCTAAATTTGGAAAAGCGTGTTAATTTTTTACCCCAGCTGGCATAGCCCAGTCAAGTTCAGCCTCACCTGCTGAAATTTTAACCAGTGTTGTACCTAAGGCTTCTGTTTAATTCAGCAAGCAGCAAGACTTAAATGGTGTGGTGGAAACTCAAAAATAAAAGCTTTTGGATTTTCATTTGTTTTAAGAATACATGACCTGCGGATTCTGTCCAGGTTTGTACTCTTATGAAAGTAGGTAGTAAAATTTATTTGAGCTTCAGATCAAATACTGATTTCATTTTCAATTATTCTATCAATAATGTTTTTATCAGTCATTTACTTATTTACTCATTTTCTTAAGCAAGAGTTCAGAATTGTTTTGAAAATGAAAGGAAGCATGATGTTCTTGTGGTTAAAGTAGAGATTTATTAAGTACAAGACATGACACCAGGCATGCTGATGAAGGTGCTCGTTTTATCTCTTTTACAATTCAAGTTTTGCGATTGCAAACTCATAGTTTTTGTTTGGATTTATTTCCCAAAACTAGACTGTGAAGATTTTTTTTTAAAAAAATGTGTCGTTCTATAATTAGATGTTTGCTAAGAGAGGCACTGTGTCCTTAAAGTGTTACATCATCCTCTTAAAAGTATTATGTATTAGGCAATTTTTTTCTGATTAAAATGCCTTACTGGCATGTTTCTGTAGTCTATTGGTCTCAAACAATAAATCACATCCCTCTCATTATGTTTACCTCAGGAGGTGGTATTGCCACAACTCTTGTGTTTGTTTATAAGTGGTTTCTTTTGTAGTAATTTTGATAAATTTAACAGAAATGACACGTAGTGTATTAACTAAAGCATCATATGAATTAAAAAAAAAATCGTGTTAACATTTTTAGCCATTTTGCCCAGTGCTCCATTAAATTTGATTAGTCAAGCAGGTGAATTTACGTTGTATTTACTGCTCAACAGAAATGTGTACTTCCCTGCTAACACATCAAGTAACACAGTTCCTTTAAGTTGCATCTCAACATAGTTTGCCTTGTCACAAAAAATTCACCATTTCATAGCAATACATTCAGATGTGTTTTTGTGTGTGTGTGCGTGTACCAGCTACTGCCCCCCTCCCCTAAATATTTCTTCCTTGTCTTTTTGTTTCAGGTGGTACCATGGCAAGCTAGACCGAACCATCGCTGAGGAGCGGCTGCGCCAGGCCCGGAACCCTGGCAGCTACCTCATCAGGGAGAGTGACCGCCGGCCCGGTTCCTTTGTCCTGTCTTTCCTCAGTGTGACCAACGTGGTCAACCATTTCAGGTATGACGGGGTAAATGCCACAAGCAGGAATAATTAAATGTCAGTGATGGGCCCAGTCTGACTCAGCAGCAAGAGCCTACTTCAGTACCTAAGGGAGAAGAAGGTTTTTGCATTGACACATTCAGGCTGTACTGTTGCAAATTATTTAGCGTATTTTTAGTAGCTGTTTTCAGATATGTAGCCTCACCTGACTTGATTTGACCTCAAACACGGTGCTGATGAAATGTTTTCCAGTAAAACTGTTTTTATTTATTCATTATTGCTATAATTTACTGGGAAACCTAAATGATCCCAAACATTGGATTAACATAAAATGGGAGGGTCTTCGAGGAATCATTTGTGTTATCATAAGCTCCCACAGAGTTAGCTGTTTAGCATGGCAATGCTAACACCTTACAACTAAGAGATCTTTGTGGGTGGAATAGTAAAAATATTTAGGTGCGACACAAACTGTCACACCCCTATGCTCCATGAAGCAAAAGAATGAAGGCAGCACACTTTTCTAGCAACAATACCCCGGAGTATTTAACAACCTTATAGTCACTAAAACAAAGCAGATTAGGCATTGTTATTCATCCTCCCCCCAGTGGAGATGTTATACTCACTATGAGGATACATATACCCTGCAGCTCAGGTATAAATGGTGAAGATATGCTCTTTCTTAATCCAAATAAGGGCAAAATATGCAACATCCTCTACTTAAAACATATTGTAAATGCTTTTTAGAGTGGCTTACTGAAAGAGGGGATGTAATAAGAAATCAAAAAGATGACTCGTCAGAATAATGTTTCACAATAAAAGGTAGCAGCCAGATATTTGCATTCCTTGGTATATATTTAATACTAAGTATAAGTTAACGTGGCAGTGTTGTGCTGATTTGGTCACACTCTCCCACCTCGTTTCTAAATCATACTACCCCTGACTGCACAAGCACATATTTCCCTCAAATGTTTAGGTTCTTTCTTCCTAACGCTTGTTTTATTTTTTGATGACCCTGTTTGTAATTTTATAGCATATTATAGTATTTCTACACTACTGCTCATGTTTTCCCTGTTGGCCCTAATTTTGTACCTTAGAAAGGAAAAGGTTTGTACTCTGAGAAATCACAGACATTTTCTCCAGAAAATGCACTTCTCTAATTACGTATCAGTGATATCATCTCCTTTACTCACATTGGTTTATTGTGGAGCCATTATGTCATTGATGCTGGAAGAAAGTAGCCCCTCTGTAAGGAAGTCATGGACATAAGGTTAATTGCGTGACACCTACGTTTTAAAAGGTTGATGTCCTTTCATTGTGCATGCAGCAAATGAGTAATCGCACAATGCGTATATTATAAACCCTCAATCAGAGATCCACTCAACTGATGAGCAGAGAATTAGGATTAGTGACTCTGCAATGGGAAATGGTTTAGAGCGGGACTTTTTCCAAACCATTGTAGTCAACAACTGCAGTGATTTTCAGTCACAAATTACAAATGTCATGATCATGATAGCTGGATTCAACAGGCCAATATCTCTTTCTTTCACTGTCTAAAATTCCTCTTGTATAGATATTTAGATAGATATTTAATATTTTCTGATATTTAAGGATTACAGTCCAGCTGTTTATTTATGTTATATTTTAGTTCATACGTTCTTTTCATCTGCAGTGTAGCAGGACTCAGTCCAGATTATTTTACTATCAAATGTATCAGAAATGAACCTTTTCCATTTCACTCACTGCACAGCGATTGGCTTGTGTCTATAAAAAACCTGTGCTGACTTCTATCATTGTTGTGTTTTCTCTCGGCAGGATAATTGCCATGTGTGGGGACTATTACATTGGTGGGCGGCGGTTCTCTTCTCTATCAGACCTGATCGGTTACTACAGCTATGTGTCTTGCCTGCTAAAAGGAGAGAAACTGCTATCGCCAGTGGCGCCCCCAGAGGTGAGACTGACTCCATTGCTCCATGCAGTACATTACAAAATACTTTTTAATGATTGTATCCATTATATTTTAAATTTTGAAGCATTGCCTTACAATTTTACGTTATTTAATACTTCTTTTCATTGCTTGTGTCACATGACATTACTTGATATTTGCTTTTCTCCTCTTGTAGTTGTTTTTTTAAAAATAAATATAGTGAAATATGCCTTGTCTAAATATTATGAGCCAGAGGGGTATCAGATGTGACCTGAAATTGTATAATATTAAATATTCACTTTCTGTTTTATTTCAAAGTTCTACATAATGTCAGGGGCACCTTGTTTTGATTTGTTTTTCTGTTGGATTAAACCATGAAGTGGATTTGCTTCTTTGAAAATAGACTTTGCTTATAGCTGATAATAGTATTTTGATCAAAGTGCAGTTGGCAGATTCTTGTTTCCAGCATTAAATGTCCCTGACTGAAGTGAATTAGTCTTTTATGCTGTTTTGAATGGAATAGGAAAGAACTGTCCCCAGAGATCAAAACTGAATTCAAAACTTTTTAAATATGCCAAAGTCATGCAAATACAGTGACAATCATCAGTAAGGTATGCAAAAGGAAACCCAATCTCCTGAAATGTAGTCTGGTAAAAGTCTTTAACCTAATAAAATGCTTGAGAATTAAAAGATGAGTGGGGGAAAAATGTACATTTTCGAGTTAACTTGAAGTCAACCTCGTTTCCTTGTTTTTTTCCCCCTTTTCCTTTGCCTTCAGGCAGTACTCAGAACTGTTTAAGGCAAAGCTCAGACTAATGCTAATTACCTTTTTTTTAGCAGAGTGTGATATGTCCCAGTGGGAGTTGTAGTAGAATACTTGATTTTGTGGAATAATTGGGGGTTTAACATGAATGTGGCTTTGGAAGGTCATGGCTAAGAATGAGAGTTTTATTCTTTGTGTGCTTGTTTCTACAGCCTGTAGAAGACAGGAGGAGAGTCAGGGCCATACTTCCATACACCAAAGTGCCAGATACTGATGAGATCAGGTATGTGTCTGTGTATTACTGTACAAAAGAGACTTCCCTTGTCTTATACATGAAGTGTGACATTTTTATATCCAACCAGTTGCTTTCCTAAAAGCACTCCAGTAAATATGATACATAATCTTTGGATCACAGATGAGCATTGATTATTTTCTGGGCTTAAAAATACAGTACTTGATTATAATACTAGCTTAGTTTCCCTTTAATTTTTTTTCTTGGCCTGTCACAGGGCTGCTCTTCCCATCACAGCAGCCTGGAAAGCACATCATCTGACTTGTTAATGAAAAACAGTCTTGTCCCTATCATTAAGCTGCAGTAGGCTCACTAACTGATGATCCCAGCTATCCCTGATTTCCTAAATCTGATAAACATCTGTCTAAAGTCAACCTCAACCCTGAGTCTGCCAGCCAGCCACTAGCTTAACTGAGGAGATAGACATGCAATATTTACTTCAAATGTTATCAGTCAGAGGAGACCCCTGCTGGTAATGCTCTGCTATTACTATATACACCAAATTATGAGACAAACGGTTTCGGTTTCTTCAGCTGGAAAATTTAAGTTATAGATCTGCTGATCCCAAATTTCCTTCACGTTATTCACATGATAATGCCTTGACAAAGCAAAAGTGTAATAGAGAGAGATGGTGTCAAATTATAACAAGTTTTTATTTTAGACTTTTAGACAATCTTGACAATATTTAAATGTCCATTTTGATTTGCTTGTATCTTCAGCTTCCTGAAAGGGGACATGTTTATTGTTCACAATGAACTGGATGATGGCTGGATGTGGGTGACCAATGTTCGCACAGAGGAGCAGGGCCTCATTGTGGAGGATCTGGTAGAGGAAGTGGTAAGTACAGCTTAAGATAAAGCTTTATCATTTTTTTAGAAGATGTGTACCAAAGACTATTATCTGGATTAAACACAAAATTAACTGTGGTATCCTAAAGTAAATTGGAGTGTGGATCAAAAGAAACCAGCGTGATGTAACTACAATATGTACCAAAGATTGGTTAACATAGCACCAAGGGTAGTGATATATATGAATGCAATACACGATCCATAGATGTCACAAAAACTGCAGTCTTTGGTCTGTTAGCGATGTCTTGACAGATTTCTGATTCTGATATTTTTTTCAGGGGCGGGAGGAGGATCCACATGAGGGAAAAGCGTAAGTTGTTTTCCACAGATCTCACCTTTCTTAGTGTCAACTACTTGATCAAGTGCAAGCTTTCAACGCAGGGTGTAAAAGTTCACATGCATACTTTTCCCATTAGTTATGATTCTCTATGATGCAGCAACTTCTAACTCAATGTTATGTTGTGGAGGTGGATGCTTCCCTGATATGTTTAGACCAGTGGTTCCCTAACTGGTTGGTCCAAAAGTGGGTCGTGGGTCCATTATTAAAAGGACTGCAAGTGACTCCCAAACATGTCAAGTTTGTAAAAAACACACTTTATTTAAAATTTCTGACACAGGGCTTTTATTTTGAAGTGCTTTTTTCCTGCTGTTCAGCTGCTCTTTTATTGCCCTGTTCTTGGTATAATTTGGCCTATGAACAGCTTTTCATAGGCTAGGGTTGCAGCGATTTTGCATCACTGATCTTGAAGCAATAATATGTACTTCCTTGGTTGCAGGGCTATTTATTTACTAAGTTTTAAGTAATTGCACTTTATTCTTGCAGTATGTTTCATTTCATTGTGTTCTAAGCCTGGGTGTTGTGTACATTTTGTGAAATAAAATTAAATATGTGGTAATTTATTTAATGTGTGGACCTTGAACTAATGACTAAGGACAAAGGCTGGACCCCGTGGCCGGACCAGTAGGGAACCATTGGTTTAGACAACATGTTATCACAGGGTAATATCCACCCTGTTAGTTCAGCCTCTTTGTTTGCCTCCATTTACACAAGCTGGTTTGTTTTGTCCTTCAGCATAGCATGACAGTACATTGGAGACAGTATGTGTCATTACTGTCTCCTCAGCTATCACGTCGTTAAGCTTTGGCAAGTCTTCAAGTTTGATCGAGTTAGTGACTCAGCCTTGAGCATGCTACATGCCCACTGGCCCTGTGTGAGAATAGAAGTTAAGTTAAAAAGTGGTCAGATGGAAGCTTTTTAAATTCCTTTTGGCAATACATAGACCCTATTAACTAATTTTGCGAATATCAGTATATAATTTTATTCAAATATATATCCCCAACAGTCATTAATTTAAGATTTCTGTATTTAGATATGTTGTTGCAGCCGTAGGCTCTACTGAACATCTGCATTTTGTTGATTGAGCTAACTCTATTGCTTGCACCTTCTCTTTGGTTGCTCTTGTTTTTTAACCCCTGAACAGCTGGTATCACGGAAAGATCACCAAACAAGAGGCCTACAACCTGCTGATGACAGGTACCATTTCTCTTTGCATGATGATGTCACAAGTGATTAATAATGTCCATCTAATTAAAGGCATTCTATTTGACAGAAATATGTTGTGAACACTTGAGTCTGTTTATCAAAATATAATGCTGAGCATGCACTGAAACCTTTCTCTTACTCCTTCGCTTTAAATTTTTTGCCCTGACTCCCTGCATCTCATTTCATAGTTGGCCAGGTGTGCAGTTTTCTCGTCCGACCATCAGACAACACACCTGGGGACTACTCCCTCTTTTTTCGCACCAATGAAAACATCCAAAGGTTTAAGATCTCCCCTACCCCTAACAATCAGTACATGATGGGGGGGAGGTACTACAACAGGTATGTATGGCAATGTGCATGCCTCTAGTGGTCGTTATAACAGAATAATATCAAGATAAACTATACACTAATTGCAGCATTTTTGAAATTGTAGCCAGCTTGTATTGTGTATTTTGACAGTTACTGATATGCTGCATCTTGTTTCTTCTCACTGGCAGTGTTGATGACATTATCGATCATTACAAGAAAGAGCAGATTGTCGAGGGCTACAACCTGAAAGAGCCAGTTTCAGTACAGGTACGTACAAATGTTTATAGGTATTATTGAGCCAGTTTGAAGTTATATTTTTCAGTTAATGGGATGGTTCTTAACAATTCACAAGGGGTTTTTATAAAACTTAAATGTTCACATTGTGCACACCTATACTGGCATGCAAAGTATCTAGATATTGATGTCAGCACTAGTTCTTGATGACATTTTGTTTCTACAAAATCTAAAACATCTCTGCTGCAGCACTTAATTAACAAAAAATATTGTAATGTAAGCTAGTCTTTTCATTTGATGGTTGTGTAATGGCTGGATTTTTTTATGTATTTACCACAGCACCAAGAACAAGTTCTCAGTGACACAGTGGATGGGAGAGAAATTTATAACACTATCAGGCGGAAAACAAAAGACGCTTTCTACAAAAACATTGTCAAGAAAGGCTACCTCCAGTTTAACAAAGGTATATGTAACATCTTTCTTGTATAGCATTTTATTAGAGATTTTTAGTGGCACCTGTTCTATAATGCACAATATTTGTCAGTCCTGTCTTGTGTTTAAGTCAGCTAGGATCTCCAATTTTTATAAATTGTTTGTCGGTTCCTCTCATCTTCAGGCAAAGGTAAACGATGGAAGAACCTTTACTTCATCCTGGAGGGTAACGATGCCCAGCTAATCTACTTTGAGAGTGAGAAGAGAGCCACCAAACCCAAAGGGCTGATAGACCTAAGTGTGTGCTCCGTGTATGGCGTCCATGACAGTCTGTTTGGCAGGTGATATGTCAAAGTTGTGTTCTTGGTCCAATTCTGTAAAATTGTCAGGGAGTGCTGTATCTCAGCTCTGAGTGATCAGTTGCCCAGACACCACATAAAAGCAATTTCTTTAAAATGATGTATCATACATTACAAAGTACTTACCATTCTTCTCTTCTGTTTTTTTACTTCTTTCAGGCCACACTGTTTCCAGATTGTCGTCCAGCACTTTAGTGAGGAACAGTACATATTCTACTTTGCGGGGGAAGCTCCAGAGCAGGCACAGGTAATAACAGGGTCACCCTTGCCCTGTCACTGGTATCTGTCTCATCAAACAGGGTAAAATTACATGCACATCTTGTTTGTCCTCATGTCCAGTCCAAAAACCTAGTGACTACTGTGTGCTCTGTCTCAAAAATGAAATGAAATGCTGTAAACTGTTTCTGTGATTTAGAAAAAAAATCAAGCCTGAACTGATTCTGTTTCAAATACAGAGCACTATTGTATAGTTAAATGAAGTGGTAATCAGGATCTCTCCATGTGACGAAGAGCTAATCATTTTATTTTTCAGAAAACAAATAATTTCAAAGTATGTGAACAGTTTACAGTGCTGTGAGTTCTAACGGAGACAAATCCCATCACAGCTGTGTTTTACAAATGTTCTGACAGTGTTCTGTGTTTGCAGGATTGGATGAAATGCCTTCAAACCTTCTGCAGTAACTTAAGGAAAACCACTCAGCCAACCTCCAACAAGAGGCTTAGACAGGTACATATACCATCAGCCATGTAGACTAAGTAAAGCAGCCGATGATCAAATTCAACAAGCCAGTAAAAAGGTATTTATCACTCAGGTGTAAAACCCCCAGGATTGACTAATTGTAAAAATTGAAGGTCAGAATTAATCAAATTTAGTGGCTAAGTGCATTTATTTAAACACACAATAAGAGACTAAGGGACCTTCCTTGGCAGACTTGTCCATTTTCATACTTGGTGCTTCTCAAATTTGAGTTTGAGTAGAGCAGAATAGTCTGAAAGACATCATCAGCATACTGCTGCATGTATACATCTCATGCTGGTTATTGAGTCCCGCCAATTACCTGCACAGACGAGTGACCTACCATTAATACAAACAACGGCAGCAGCACTGGTGTCTCCGTTCTGGAGCCATGAAGAAATATAGCTTTGTGTTTCAGTAGTATAAGAGGCTGCAAATCTTCATTCACTGCCCCCCTGTTCTAAATGCAGTGACAGTGATAAGCCTCTTTAATGTGTTATTCATTTCCATGTAAGCACACTCATGTAAAAGTATTGTGAACCGGAAAGATCACATTTTCTGCAGAGGTGGGATGGTGCGTCATCAGGAGTGGGTGGTCTCTTGCTGTCCTCTTGAGATGTTTCATTCTCTGAAATGTTCTCTTCATTATTGGTATTCATTTATAAAATATATATTTCAGTTCATAATGTTGAAAATGCAATTCATATGTATATACAGTATGCTGTGTTATGCATATGTATGTGTTTTGTGTGCTGAATCCTGTTGTTTTTTTCTTTAGGTGAGCAGCCTGGTGCTGTATGTGGAGGAGGCCCACAAGCTGCCAGTGAAGTATTTCACCAACCCTTACTGTAACATCTACCTGAACAGTGTCCAGGTGGCTAAGACGCACCCGAGAGAGGGGCAGAACCCCGTCTTCACTGAGGAGTTCATCTTTGAGTGAGTCTGTCACATATCTGAATGCATATTTTCCTCCCTTGGATTCTCCCGCAGCTCTTGCTCCATTTACATTTTATTCTTCTCAAATTGTTTACACAATTCTAAAATATATTTATCTGTTGTTTTAGTGACTTGTCGAGTGAAATCAACCGATTTGAAATCAGCCTGAGCAACAAAACAAAAAAGAGCAAAGAAAGTGACATCTGTAAGTACATCTGTAAATTTTAAAACAAAAGTAATCTCTGTAAGTCTCTGCACTAACCTCATCACCTTTTGTTTGTTTGACATTTCTTCCACCTTTTCATGCCTCAATCTCTCTCCCCCTCAGTGTTCATGCGTTGCCAGCTGAACCGTCTGCAGAAAGGCCAGATGATTGATGAGTGGTTCCCTCTCAGCTCCCACGTGCCTCTGAAGGGCATTGAGCCAGGCTCTTTACGTGTACGTGCCCGCTACTCCATGGAGAAGATCATGCCCGAAGAGGAATACAGCGAATTTAAAGAGGTCTGATCAGCCAAAAAGTGGTTTTGATTGCAACTTCTGCCCCCTGTCTGCTTCTCTGTTATTCAGTTAAAATGACAATGATATCATTGTCTTGTGTCCTCTGCAGATGATCTTGCAGAAAGAGTTCCATGTCATCTACGCTCTGGCCCATGTGTGTGGTCAGGACCGCACCTTATTGGCAAGCCTCCTTCTGCGGATCTTTAGACATGAGAAGGCTGAAGCCCCTCTACTCAGGACACTCAACGACAGAGAGATTAACATGGAGGGTAAGAAAGAAAGCAATACTAATAATAATTTCAAAGAATTCAAAACAAACAAAAAGCATTGCTGCATTATTTTGATATGCTTATATTTTCCTTTAGGAACCCACATTATGTTAATGTTAAATAAAATGATAATGTTTATGTGTAACTCCTCCATGGAAAACCTGGAGATGATGAAAAGAGGATGAAATTTCACAATCACATTTTCCAGTCCTGGAAAAGTTAAAGAATTAGCAATTTTATTGAAAATGTTTGAAACATGATGAAATTTTTGTTGAGTGTAATGAAACTGTAAGTTATCTTCCATGAATAGTATATGTAATGTAACGTAACAGACAATTTATTTTCTGAAGCTTCCATGATGCAACTTAGTAGCTCTAATATGAGTTAATGTGACTTTTAGTTTACCCTTACACACGCTTCATTTTCTCCCTCCGTTCTGTGTCTCCCTCTATGCGTGCCAGCTAGCTGGAACAGTTTGAATAAACTAGAGTGATATGTTTGAAAACCATGTGCAAGTAGGACATGGATTTTCTATTTAATGTCCTTGAAAAGTCATGGAAAAGCTTTGAACTTTTGTCCATGAAAATGGACCGGTAAATGTACTGTAAATGGTCGCTGAAACCTTCAATCCCGTATCAACACCTCAGCACTGTGTTTCAAAGGGCTCAGTTTTATTGTTTTTTGATTTTCTCATTGAGGTGCTTCAGCTCAAAAATATGCAAAACCATGCGCTTATACACTTGCATAACCTTCTTTGCTTGTGCACTTCTGCCAGATGAAGCCACAACATTATTCAGAGCGACCACACTGGCCAGCACACTGATGGAGCAGTACATGAAGGCCACGGCCACGCCATTTGTTCACCACGCTCTCAAAGACACCATCCTCAAGATCATGGAGAGCAAGCAGTCCTGTGAGGTAAAGGCCTACAAAAGGGTTTTTCTCTCTTTACACACGGCAGTACAAGTATCTAAGTTATTTCCCCCTGCGCATATCTGTGGTACCACATTCAATACATGGCATTTATATCATATCAGTGCAGTCGCTCTGCAGGTCTGCAACGTTGATGCAAAGAAAAACAGTGACACAGCATCAACTAAGCTGAGGTCTCAAGGCTGCTGTGTGAGCCTTAGTTGCAATAAATATTTCAAAACACTGCAGTTCTTATAGAGTTCATACACCCATTGAGATGAATGTCTAGTCAGGGCATGAGCTATTTTGTTGTTCTTCACTTCTCCTGTGTCAAAAATAGGAAATATCACAAATGCACTTACTAGTGGCTGACCAATTTCCACCAGATACACAGAATGTATCAAAATGCCGATTACTGTAGAATAATAGTTTCTTATCTCATTGATTGTGAATTTGAATTCCTTCTAATTTGTTTTTCCTATTTACCCTCCCATCTCTCTCTCTTTCTTTTTTACTTGTTTTAAGCTGAACCCCTCCAAACTGGAAAAGAATGAAGATGTGAATCTGAACCTTGCTCATCTCCTCAACATCCTGTCTGAGCTGGTAGAGAAGATCTTCATGGCTGCTGAGATCCTCCCACCGTAAGAACGAACACACATTTACCCACACACAGTTTTGTCCTTTTATGTTGGTGAATCATTTTAACAGACTGTTGGAACACAAAGATAAAGCCAAAAGTCAAATAAAGCCAATACAGTCATTGTTTCTCTGTGATGATCCATCCAGGACTTTGAGGTTCATCTATGGCTGTCTGCAGAAGTCTGTGCAGCAGAAATGGCCCACCAACACCACAATGCGGACAAGGGTTGTAAGGTAAACACACAAAAAGTCAATGTTGGACATAATTCTTTTGAGCATAAAAAAAGCTGTCAGCTTTATCTGTATCTTTATCTTTATCAAGTGTTCGTTTTTATTCTGTCTAACCTGGACTTCATCTGTTCTTCCAGTGGCTTTGTCTTTCTAAGACTGATCTGTCCTGCCATCCTCAATCCCCGATTGTTCAACATAATTTCTGGTGAGCATCCAGTCAGAAGCCCTCAAAATCCTGGTTTGCCACGTGGCCTGTTACAATGTTTGTTTTGTACTTCCATGTCTTCTCACAGACCCTCCATCATCAGCAGCAGGCAGGACCCTCACCCTGGTGGCAAAATCTGTCCAGAACCTGGCCAACCTGGTTGAATTTGGTGCTAAGGTATGAATAATATACTTGTAGCAATATCATGCAGTAGGAATACAATTTTGACAGTGGCTTTACATCAGATGAGTAATTTGCACTACTGTTTGTTATGTCTCCTGTAAGTTATAATAGACTCATTCTAAAAAAAAAAAAAAAAAATTAATCTCAAACAGGAACCCTATATGGAGGGTGTGAACCCTTTCATCAAAAACAACAAGCACAGGATGATCATGTTTCTGGACGAGTTGGGGGTGAGTAACATTCTTTGCAGTTTGATCAAATCATCAGGAGTCTCTCAGAGAGCTTTTACATCAGGGACCGGGCCTAGATCTGAATACACTTGATCACAAAGTCCAGTTCATCTGATTAATGTGAACACTGTGCCGTACCCGGGCATGGTATGCTGAACCGTGCATGATTCCACTTAAAAAAACATGCCTCGTGTGTACTCCGATACAGTACGCATTACCATCTGTACTAAAACACAGACTACTATTGAAGACGACCAGAAGGAGTTTTTAACCTGTTATGAACAATTTAAATTTAATCAGATGGCAGTGCAGCCCATTGCAGAGAGACCCAGATCTGGCTTTGCTGCCATCTTCGACCTATAGTTAGAGCTCTGGTTGGAGGTGGAGAGCTTCACAACCGACCACAGAAGCTCCACATTTGGCCAGGAGCAGAGTTTTGCCTCGATGCTTGGCTGGTCCCCGGGGCATAAGTGTCCCTCTGTGTGTGGTACCCTTTTCTACACTGTAGCACAACAAAAATGTCACATCGATGATAACACAAGTGTACCTCTGTTATGGAACGTTACTAATGTGACAGCTGAGCAGCGGGGGAGTAGAGAGAGGGGGGCAAATGTACTCATGCGCGGTATGAATTAATCATACCTAATATGTAAATGCCCTTTGTCTTCTTTGCCAACCCTGACTGCTGACTAAACTTCACAGTCTTATAAAATTGTCCACTGTGTTCGTAGAATGTCCCTGACCTCCCTGAAACCACAGAGCACTTAAAGACAGACCTGTCCCGGGACCTGGCTGCGCTGCATGAGGTCTGTGCCACACACTCAGACGAGCTCCGGACGTTGAGCAACGAGAGGGGAGCGCAGCAGGTCAGAACGCTGATGACATGCACAGCCATGCATGCACAGGATGATTAATGCTATCCCCCTTTTTGGAAGATTTATGTAATTCTTGTTTCCTGTCTGCAGCATGTGTTGAAAAAGCTGCTGGCCATCACAGAGCTCCTCCAGCAGAAGCAGGCTCAGTATGCCATGTCCAACAGCAACAGGTAGTACTGCACTCCTCCTCTCCTCTCATCTTCCCATCCTTCCGTCAAGTCTCCTCCACCACCGGAGTGCAGCGCAGGGGAGACCTAGCATGCTCTACCCTCATCACCATGGCAACCCCTCCATCATGTCCTCCAGTAGTCCCGCCCATACCCACCCACCTGCCATCTTGTCCGGTTCACCACAAGAGAGCTATGCAACAACAGCAGCTGAGTACAACAACCAACGCAGTACTTAAAAACATAAATTAAAAAAGAAAAAGAAAAAAGAAACTTGCACCACTGACTGACAGCTGTATGCACAGGAAACATATTTTCCCTCATAAACTGTGTTCACGATTCTGACTCGGGTACATTTCATTACCTTCATCATGAGGGCCAAATATTAAGATTTCAAGAGGTTTCTTTGTACCCACTATGTGTTTTGATAGCACAGGTTGCCAAAGTGTATCCCCCTCCCTCCTGCTCAATATGAGGAAACTGACATGAAGAAGCTAGTTCTCTCAGTCCCCTTTTCTTGTAACTGGATTATGAGCGATAATGCTTTTTATACTGTAATTGACTGATTTATTTTAAGGTTGTGACAATATCCGCAAAGTGCTGAAACTAGCATTTCTGACTATTTGTTCTTTTTTTCTTTCTTTGTTTTCTAGATTGGAACAAAGTCTTTCAGAAAAGTATGGTTATTTTATATTAAGAATAAATTCTCTTGCTGGAATCATGAGTATATAAGTGAGATGAGCTGAATTTCTTTTCCTCATATTGTATCAGCTATTTTTTGATTATTTGGTTAAGTCTTTTTTGCAACTTCTCAATGCCAGACAAGACACTTAATCAGAGAAACCAAGTAAAATGAAAGTGTTTACAGCAGTAAATAATTTTTTTGAATAGTACAGACTGTATCAGACATGCATGCACTTATTAAACAGTTTTTGTAAAGTAGATTATGGAGTCATTCATTGTCCCCTGACAAAGGTGGAGAAACATGCACACAGTATCATGTGTAATAAACATTATATTCTGTTTTTTAACATGCAGAAACATATAGACACAAAATGTAGAAAAATATCTTTATTCTTACTGCAGAACAAAGGCAAACACAAGATTCGATAGTGTCTTGTAGGAATGTAAATATAACATTTACATTGAAGCAAACTGTCTGTGACACCCTGTGCTTTCTATAACGCCATCATCCAGCAAGTTTAATATTGGAATTAACTAATACAACAACTTTGTTTTGTTAAACTTTGTTTGGATCCAGAACCATTTGGGGGTAAATGCTCATAACTGGTCTTCGTCAGTCCAGTCCTGCAATTAAAAAAAAGGTTCATATTAGAGGGATTTTTACAAGAAATTTGTAGCTTAACTAGGTTTTTTGAATGTGGGGCTGTATTGCAAAATACTGTCTCACCTCTTCTGCCAGACGTGGTTCTTTTGATACATGGCCATCTTCTTCATACCCTCTCTTTCGTTTGCTGCAATGCAAAAGTAATTTCACTTTTGAGCATTTCAAAAATATGCTGGTGAATATTTCAGTCAGAATTATCCTTGCAAGCCATAACCGTTGGTGAACTCTGTTCCTTACATTCAACGTTTGTGACAAAGTCCATTTTCAACCCTCATTTAGGTGAATAATGTGGCATCTAGTTTCCACTACGCCTTCATGATCACCATTAGTAGTCGTAGTTTCCTCATGTCTCTTCATTGTCAAGCGTTATGTAACTTCATTTAGAATTATTCACACTGTGTGTGAATATTTACAGAAAAACTGATGCGCATTTTAATACAAACGAAAAATTAAGTGATTCTCCAAGCATGTGCCTTTCACAAACATGTCCACTTTATCTTACAGGACAGAGTGCACCATCATGTCACTGGCTGCTGCCATCCAGGTAATGTGAGTTTTACAGATTTCCACCCGAGAATCAAAGTGTGGTGTTCAGACCACACAGCCAGCCAGCCAAAGCGAGGCCTCCTCCCGTGAGGTGTCCGACTGAAGACTTAAGTCAGTTTGTATTTATAAGCATGTGGCCTAAATTCCTGGCAGTTCAAACACAATATGGCTCTTCTCCACGGGAAACCACTTGCTGCATATCTGAATACTGTCCTTCCAAAGCCCTTCCCAAAATGCTTCAGACACGACGACGTGTTGAACTGATTGAAATTTGACAAGAAGCCTTGTCGCCGAAGACCTTGAGGAGATGATTTCTATGAACACTGGACCTGAGATACAGTCAACTGCAGAAATGTCTGAACTTCCTTGATCCTGGTATGCCTGCCTCTCCCTCAGTTTGACTGGTTGCTGATCGATATGGAAACCAGACAAGCATGGCGCCCTGATCAGCCGATCCTTTCCTTGGACAAAACTTTGCGAGGATTACAGGGGAGGCAATCCAAAGCATTGAAGTAGCGTTTTCTGCTGTCATCAGGGAATTTAAACACAGCACCTCTCTCCAAGATGACACAAGCCTTAACTCCCTTTCTACACACCATCCGCTCACCCACGCCACCGGATTTTACAAGCTCTTCCTTCAAAACCATTAACGACGTCCATCGTCTTTGTGTATGAACTACCAAGCAGCACCACTTGTTACATTTTTATATGCTGCTTTGTTTGTTGATATTATATACTTAGGCTTGTATAGAAGTAAAAGGTGTTTGTGTATGATCTAGCTGACCAGAGCTGAAAGATAGATTTGTAGGAGATATCTGTAACCTGTCCTGTGCATGTGTTAACCCCGAATGGATCCTGCTATTAGTGTGTGGGCCTACATATATGCTGCTCTAACAAACATCACCTGAACTCCCTCTAAGCCTTGGGGTGTGAACAAAAGCTTTCATGCATTTTGCAGTCTCTCTCTTGCTCTCCTGCCATCACGGGTGACGTTTCAGTACACCTCCATCTGCACCGACTGTTTTCCTATAGATTCATCGTGAGAAGTCATGCCATGCACAGATTTATCAACTTCAAAGTCATAAAGGGTCGGCCCGCTGTGCCTCCTGATGACTCAAGCAGCTGCAGAGTCTGAATCTGTGCCTGTCATAGCTCAAGTTTACCAAACTGTTTACTGTAGTTGCACTTAAAGATACCACGGACCTCACCAACCTCACCAAGTGTTAACAGACCGCTGGCGACAGATGCGTGATTTCGAATGAGCCGAAAAGTCTCCTCATCAACGATACCAAGAAGATGAGCTGTGCTACATGGTATGGATGATGTAGGTAGGAATGTGGCGTGCTGTTGTACTTCCTTTCTGTATTTCATACAGCTGATAATGTGTTCCTTTTTATTTTTCTACCTGATACTGAACCTTGAACCTTTTTGCATCTTAGATACGACAACCTGGCTAAAATAAAACTGTTACTACGTATGACAACGGAAAACTTGAGTTGTTTACTTGGGTTTGGGGGATAGTAACAGCATCTCTGATACCAGCACCAATGCACTGCAACATAGTAAATTTTGTATCTAACTAAATTAAATGTTGAAGCTAAAAATGTGCTCAAATTTATATTACACTTGATATGTCTTAATATAGGAACTAGATTAAAAAAACAAAAAAATTCACTATGGTGTCTCAAATCCACAATTAAGTCGCATATTATGCCTTTTCATATTATATAGTGTGACACTGTGGATTTCTGTGATCACTGGAAACAGAAAACAAAGAAAACAAAAGCAGATGACTCATCTCCTTACTTGCTTGTACTGGCAAATTCAACATGGATCCTCTCCAACTTCTTTTTGTAAGCGTTCACCTCCTCTGGTTTGGGAAGTTCATACTTCTTTAGGAGGGTTTTCATCCCTGGATGAAAACAGGAAACATTTACTTAAATCTCAGACTCAGACGCTTTCTGTATTGCGCACTACAGTGAAGCCTAAAACAGCTCACTATCACCATCTTGTGGTGTCAAGTTGAAGGTGCAGCTCACTTACGTCTCATTGAGTCATACATCTTTGAGAGAGTCTCTTTGTCCTCTTTCAGTCGCAAACATTCAGTCAGGTAGCTAAGATTTCAAAACAACAAATGTTTTTCTTCAGTAAAATTTCCATTTAATAGAATACTTCACCCCCCAAAATTACTACTTTAATATCAGTTTTTCCCCCAATGCTACACTGAATTTGTGAAGAAAACTTTCATTTTTGTGCACGCCTCCACTATGAAAGAAGAATCCAAAAACTCAAATAATTCTTGACAAACTGCATTTAAAGGGGTCCGCTTTTGACAACAGCAAAACTATATCAAAACATCTAATTACAAAAAGGCACATAACTCGTGCAGTATGATCTAAGTGTCATTTATCCAGTGGTATGCTCAGTACTTCCCAAACACATGAATTTTCGGCCTGAGTATTTAAAATTGAACTGAAAGTAAAACTTATCTATACTCTCTTCAAAGCCAGACTCCAGTGACAAAAACAGCAATCTTACCTCTTGAACACGAGAGCTGCTAGTCTTCTTCTGCCTCCTCTTTGTGTTAGCTTTGTATTATTGTGTGATTTTTATGAATCCCAATTAACGTTTTATGACATTAACGTCACACAACACAAGCTAACTGATTGAGGTAGACCAGCAGCTCCTGTCACAGGTGAGGTTAAACTACTGTTTTTTGTCAGTGGAGTCTGACTTTAGAGAAAGCGTGGATAAGTTTTGCTTTCAGTTCAACTTTAAATAGTAAGTTTTTAGCAAAAACACATGTTTGGGAAGTACTGAGCATATGATTGGATAAATGACATGGATTATACTGCACCAGTTGCGTGAGTTTTGCTACAGTTAAATGCGGCCTCCTGTGACTTCATTAAGAATATCCTCCAAATTTTGTCTTTGTCCACTTGAGGCTTGTGAGAAAAACATTTTCTTCACAAATTCAATACAATGCATTGCCAATAATTGATATCAAGTATTCCTTTAAGGTTTTTGTTTTTGTTTTTCTTGCCTAAGGACCCACCTCTCCATGCTGAGTCCGGCTCTTGAGGCGCTATTCAAAATAGCAGTTAAAGCGATCTGAGACGGAGGAAACAGCAGTCCTGCGTCTGTCATGGCTGCCTGTGTCAGAAAGTCATCGGCACTCTTCCTCAGCGACTCTGGGTTCTCCAGCGTGGGGTATCTTGTCTGAGAGATGAAATGTGTGAAAAGGCGATGGTTCATTGAGACAGGACAAATAATCCGGACTACTACATAAGTGAGCTAGGTTAGCGCTGTGACAGTTTATGAGTACAAGAGCAATATTCAGATCTCTCGGGGATCCGCTTACCTTGAGGTCGATGAGCAGACCCTCCATGGGTCTGTAGGGGTTGTGGACGACCAGGTGAAAGTTGAGTTGTTGGATCAGCAGCAGCTCGTACTCCAGAATCTGCTCCAGAACCCTTTCCTGCCCATCGGGGGTCTCCTGCAGAAGGTTACCCACAAACTGGGTGCTGGACACGTTGAACTCATCCACTTTACAGGACAGGTATGCACACGTCAGCCTAAAACAGGAAGTGTGAAAAGGTTGTGTAGACTGGTCAGAACAAGGCTGAGCGACATGCTTTTCAGCAGTTTTGCTGATGTGTATATTTGCAACAGCTGATGATTAAAATGACATAAGGCAAATGTAATCCTGTCTAAATGGTAAACATCACTCTTTTATCGACAATAAGCCAAAGAAAGGAACATTTTCAGAAAACTTCAGTCAACGAGTATGAACTTCATTAAAGTGCGTGTCACGTTAAGAGTTAAATCAGCTTATTTCTCCGAATAATATCACTCAACTTGCATGTGCAGTTAAGTATTTTTGTTGGCTAAAAGCTACATACAGTAAATGTGTGTAAAGCTAAAACCACTTTTGCAGATGTTGCCACAAACACATTACACCATCATAGAATTATGATGGTGGTTATTACTTTGGTTTCCAAAAAATAAAAAAAAAAGAAGGGGGGGAGGGGGTGGGGACTTCTTCTGCCACTAGACAGCAATACCTGTGACCAATCACACCTGAAGCACTTTTTGCACTTACTAAGGGTTTTTTCCTTAAGTCTAAATTCTTGCTTATGTTGTACGTCACTTTGGATAAAAGTGTCTGCTAAATGAAATTGTAGAATTGTAGAATAAGGCTCCATGTGTATTTGGGGCAGTTTTAAGATATTGGGTTTCAGAGTTTTCTATTGTTAGCTTACCATTGTTATCAAAAGGTAGGATTATTTGGACATTCAAAACAAATAAATAAATAAATAAATAAATAAAAAAGAACATATTCCAAAAATTAAATATCAGAAGTACTCACATGATAATCCTGGGGTGGTACTCCATGATGGAGTTGTTCAAGTAAAATCTTCTGAAGTACATGAGAGCCGTACCCTGCACAGGTGAGACACACTTGGGTCAGATATGTACCGGCAGTGAGGTCACGCTGTTTCCACGCAGGTGAAAAGACAGCACACACATACCACCACAGACTTTGGCATGGCGGGCTTGAAAGCGTTGCAGAAGTCCAGCATCCTCCTCTCGTAGTGTCGGAATAAAACCTCTTCCTCGTGTCGCTCCAGGAACCTGGACTCACTCACTGCGGGCTGATTCAGACAGAGACAGAGACAGAGACACGGCAGCAGGTGAAGTAAACTCTCACACAGTCCACTCCTGTGCTTGTTTGGCGGTAGATTTGATTATTCTCGCTCACCTTCCCACTTTCTAGTATCTTGTTTCGGAATTTGTGGTTGGCTTTGTATCTTTTCTGCTCAACTTCGTCTTCACTTTTGAAAATCCAGTATTTTCCCTGTGAGCTGTTGTGAAACATGGCGGCGTCTGTGGGACAGGGACGCAAAACTGTCAAATACGGAGCGAAAAACAAGAAGAGTGTCAAAAAATAACGAGGGAAAGCTTATACTAGCATCAGTTAACTTACTTTATTTGGGACTTTATAAAGGGTAGTCCATTCAAAACCGGTTACCGCTGAAGAAGACGACAATTTAGTGAGATGGCAAGAGTGACTGTGTACAAAAAAAGCTTCTTTAATTCCTCGTGGAACTTAAAAATTACTCAAAAAATACAAAATCCAGCACAAAAATGAATTAGATGCTCGTCGCCACTCTTTTGCGTTAACGTTGTCGCCACTTGATGACGCGCGGCGCTACTACCGTAATGTAGGCTACAGTCACGGTGCGCAACAAAAATGTGTTTATCGGCGCTCTTTCTCTCACACACACACTCACACACACTGAAGAACTATTATATAAAGTTTTCTTTTCTTATTTTCGTGGGATAAAGTATCTCATGAAAGCGGTGGGTGGCTGCATTTAGATCACGTGGCATTAATTTAATATGATTTAATTACCATACCCATTTTAATAAGTTATGACATGGCACTGCATTCATTTAAAAATACTAATTGTTGTCTTCATCACTATTAAGCCAACTACAGATTCCAAACCCATTTCAGTTGCCTAATATACAACGTTACCCATTTAAAAAATAAATAAAACATAAAAATATAGGCTTCATCACTTATGCAGAGAAATCAATCAGTTCGAGAAATTCAATGAAATAAATAAATAAATGTTTATCCACATATATCTACATAGACCTAACTGATCAATTAAAATAAAAAAAAAAATCAATACTCTGCTTATACAGAGCCACCTCTGCATAGTGGGCCCTACATGTTAATTAAAGGTAAAATACATAACTAAATAAATACATGAAGTTTATCCACATATAGGAGCAAAAAATATAGTTTTTTTAATAAAAAAAAAAATACTTGCTTATGCAGAGCCTCATCTACATAGGAGGACATACGTGTAAAACAAATATAAAAAAAGGGGTTTGTACAGAAATATAGGTCTACATTGTGTGGTGTGTTACACTAACTGCCCATACAGGTTTTCAAGATTTCCCCCACATTTGATTTGCACAGTTCCTTCCACTTCCCTTATTTCCCACCGTCAGCTCACATGACTACCTGGGTGAAACTTCAGAATAACTGAGCTGCTTCATAACCATGTTGGTCAAATTCCTGGATTTGGATCATTTTAGATGGAAGAGCATAACAGAAATTGAATCACACAGTATGTTTAGACGGAGCCACTCAACCCCCACCAGTGTTTCCGTATACCGTAATTTGCATAAACATGAGTAATTTATGAATAATAAATGCCCTTGCATTCGGCGGGAGCCGTTAATTTGCATATCACCACAGCTACAGTTTTATTTCCTTAGTGCGGTGTTATCATGAAGCCCTTCAAGCCTGCATAAACCAGAATCAAAGAAAAATAATGCTTTAACAGGTATGTGCTGAGGACTGTTTTATTATCTTAATCTCTTTCTCTACAGGCGGAAAAGATTTTAACTTTAATGCCTGAGCTGCGACTGTGATAGGCTTGTAAAACGCTATACGTTCAGTGTGCGCCGGGCTCACATCTACAGTATCCATCGCTCGGTCTTGCCCTGTAAATTGCATAAACATGAAGTGCCGATGCATTATTGATGAGACCATTGCAACGTTTACTGTAGCCTATGTGCGCCCGTGTGTGTGTGCGCGCGCTGATAGGGCGTATTATGCTTGCGTGCGTGCGTGCGTGAGTGACTGTGTGCATGTACGTCTGTGTTGTCAGTCTAACCAAACACCTTTCCCTCTGCTGTTTCGCATAAATCCGCAGTGTGGTGTAGATGACTTATTTTTGTCTTTTTATCTTGTGTTAGAATATCCTAAAACACAGGCCTGTGTATTTTTTTTTTTTTACACTGCTGTTGAATTTTTTGTTTCTACTTCTGGCAGTAATGAGACTCAGTCAATGCACCCTGCAGTCTCTTTACTTACAGTTTGGATGCTATTGACACAGAGGCAGCAGGTAAAACTCTCTAATATGAGTGTGAGAGGTGGTGTGGAGGAAAGACAAAAATGTGTGTCTCTGTGACTAAAGGTTGTGCCAATATAATGTGACAGGCGGTGTTTTGTGGGAAATCAAACTTTGCGGCATCACCAGATCAGCTGAATGATCTTTGAGCCTCCCTGATCAAGTTAGTCTCATCCACCCAGAGCCAAGTCTGCACTCTGTTATTTCTCAGCTGCATATGAAAACCTTTCTAGAAATTATTGCAATTTATGGACACAAAGTCAGACGTTGACCGACGGATTGATGCTGTGTGAAGCGTCACCTTGGCTTTTGCAGCTTTGTAAACTATTCATGATGATAATGTTGTGGAGGAGGAGAATCTAGAGGAGGAGGAGGAGCAGGATAATCCCCACAACGTGGCCCACCTCCCCACCGTCTCATCTCTAAAGTTACTTTCTTGTATGAAAGGAAATAATTTGGAAATAACCTTGACAACGATGCAAATGATTTCTCTGACCAATGAGCCCGCTTAATCTCTTTCCCACTTTCTCTGATATTCCTCGTTTTTTTTGCTGTAGCGTTCAATCCATTTCGGCTTCACACGCCAACAAATACAATTAAATCCTGATTCAAACTCCCTATATGTGCATATTAATTATTCTGCCCTCCACCCAGCTCAAACGCCCTACACACCCCCCCCTCACACACTCAAATGTGCTGTGGTTGCTGTGGCAACCAGGGGTGGCAGTGCTGATGTCAGAGACTCCTCCAAGGACACTCATGCAGGCGCTGGGTCAGGTGATTTGCACTGCTGCTGGGCATCGGCTAACACCCAAGAACAAAATGGCCGCCTTTGCCGCATGGGAGAGTCTCTGTTTGAGCTTTTAACAAAAGAGGAAGTGCACCTGTGCTTGCCTGATACCTCTTTGTTTTGATGATATGTGTGATATGGATGATGGTGGATCTCCTCGGTGTGATTGGTGTGACCGAAACGCATCACAGAGCTGAGCTGTCTGAGCCCCCCCTCAGAGATCAGCTGCCTGTCTCAAGAATTTTAGAAATCTGCCCGGCTATTTAAGTGCATTCACATCCGTGTGTGCCTTTGTGTTTTGAATGTGTCCGTACATTGGTTTCCTCAGGTTGGCATTAAGCAGCCAAGGGGTTTTTTTTTTTTTTTATCCCCTCCCCCTCCAGACACTCAAAGCTCCCCCACCATCTCTCTCTCCCTCTCTGTCTCTAATTGAGCTTTGTGTCTACCTCCATCTCCATTCAAATCCAGAGTCATTTGCATACTGCCGCCGTGCGCCGGACAGCTCCCCAGCTGTACAGTACAGAACTAAATGAGGAACACAGACCCACTTTACGTGACATGAATACTAAGCAGCGAGGAGAGTCATTTTCCTGTTTCCTGAAAATACGGCTACCTGAGAGATGAGGGAAAGAGAGGAAGGAGAACGGTTGTATCAAATCAGTGCATCCAGAGCAAGACAGGCATTAGCAGCCTGACAGGAGATGCCGATGTAGAGGAAGAGTTTATTATTAAAAAAAAAAAAAAAAAAAACTAAAAAAACATTGCAGAAGGTATCAGTAATTTGACATAAAAGTAGCCAGATGTATTGTAATGTATATAAAGGAAGCTGGTGATAAAAGACAGTTTTACATGTGCTCAGACATCTTTTGTGCTCCAGTTTGAGTTCAGATTTTTTTTTCCCCACTTCACAAACATTCAGCAGAGAAATGCAGGATTTGCCAAGCTTTTTCGGTGCCTGTTTGACATGATAATTGCTCCTGTTTTGCTCAAATATCACCAGGTTTAGTTTTTGAACCCACCTGCCCCTTGGCTTTTCTCCGGCTTCAGTGCTGTGGAGGCCCGACCCTTTGCTCTCTTGCACTTCACCACAGAGACTCCCTCAACATCGAGGAATTTTCGGGACATTTTGTTTGAGTGTGCAGAGACATGTAATGATGTTGTATTTTTGATGCACTCCAACTACACTTAACAGAACGTGTTAAGCACACTCTTAATGGGAACCTTAAAACCCCAAGGCCAATTTTCATTTCGAGCATATTGGTAGGGATTTGTGACATTTCAACTCATTTCAGGATTCAATCAAAGCCATAGCTCCAGGGACAGCAAAAATGGCATGCTCTTTATGGCAAATCCAACTGTCCTTGGTTTGCTATATGCGTACAACTTCTTCCTCCACAGTAAGACCAGTGCGAATCGAGTGAAATTTAATGATCCATTTAACTTTACCTTGAAGACAAATGCAAACAAAAGTGTTCCTGATTTTTTTTTTTTTTTTTCCCCTCGGTGAGTTTAGAAATGTTTTATTTAGAAAACAAAGTAACTCCTGCTCATTTATGAATGGTCGCCATGTTTTAAATCACAGGCAGACTGAAAAACACACAGCGTACTTCATCATTCTGAGCACCTTTAGCTTTGAGTGAAATGCAGAGAAGGGCAGATAGAGTGATGTTAAAGCGCAGCCATTCTGGTGAAAATCCAATCCTTCACAGTGCGAAGCTCCAACAAGTCCTCCAAATGACCCTTTATATCAACGTGCAATGTCCTCACCTTTCCGTATAGCCGGGCCATTTGGGTGAAATGAGTGCATGTGTAGTGTGGTGGTAGAGTAATGTATGGCACCGTCTGTTGGCACTGTTCTCTTTTTCTTACTAAAGAGCTGCAGTGTGTTTGCGTATTGGAGCATGGATGTGTGCTTCTATTTGGGCTGTAGATTGTGTTGTGCATCTGTGTGGCAGATTTTTTTCCCCTTTATTTTCTATAATTGTTTGTTTCATATTTATATAATGTCCATCAGAGCTGCAAAAGTAAAAGTTTACAATTGAAAGTAATTAATCTCACCATGAAATTAAACATTTTGGTTTATATGTTTAAAATAGATGCATTCGTCTTTTTACAAATATTTTTCAGTTTCATTAGAAATTACTGTGATTGCAAATAAAATAACCCCTTTCGGCCCGCTTGCTATATTTTTAAATGGGTGTGTACATCACTAAAGCAAAGCTATATCAAGCGCGCGCGTGTGCGTGTGTGCGTGTGTGTGTCTGTCTGTGTGTGTGTGTGTGTGTGTGTGTGTGTGTGTGTGAGTGATGTGAGAGAGAGATTTGTACATCAGTGTGAATTTGCACGCAGTGGGGGTTTTTGCATCTTAATCTAATTAAGAACTAGATGCCTGAATACAGATGAAGAATTATGAGCTTGAAAACGGGGGGAGGGGAATCGTGTTTGATCAAGTCAGGTTGCCCAGCAACCCAAATCATTTATTTCAGACACAAAAAAGGCCCTCTAAGATTTAATAATCAGGTTGTCTGCATTAAAATGCAAAGGAAGCTGTCAGGCTGCACCTGAAGGACAGCAAAAATTAGGCAGGGTAATTTCTGGATTTACAGGTGAATTGCTGACCTTCTGCAGTGAGTGCCTGTCAAAATCAGCACTCAAACGCCGCAAATCAGCCAACATAAGCCTTTAAATGTAGCTTGTAAAAACTCAAGTGAATAAAATTGAATCGGCATGTGCATGCAGCGTATTTTTCTCATTTAGAATTTTGTTAATTGAGCACACTCAAGTGAGCCTAAACGCAGTTATTATGAATTAAACACGATGTTCATTTTCAATTTTCTACTCAGACAGGTTTGCCGTTTTCATGCCTCGTTTATTTCAGGAAATAAAACCAAATATAGTGACAGACAGATATAATAACAGACAAAGGAAAAAAATGCCAAATATGTCTTTCTTGTGTGCCTTATAAAAAAATAACAGGAATTCTGACACAGTAATCACACACAAATACATCTTTTTAAATGAATAATGTTTTTATTCATATTTTCTCCAACTATAATCACAGGGGTTTAAATAAAAAAAACAACATATTTCACAAATATTATCCATTCAAAGGTATATTTTCAGAAGCCCTTCATTGTTTCTCTAATTGACAGTGTAAAAGCTGGGTGTTGGCTGTTGAAGTGCTCCAACTATAATCACTGGCACCCTCCTCTCCTTTGTTTTCCTAATTGCCGCCATCCCTTTTGTTGGAGAGCATTCTTATAAGTGCATCAATCCCTGCTGCAGAGCACTGAAGGCTTCCTGTGGACTTCCTGTGGACTTCAACAAAAAGCCCTGTCAGGTGGATCAGCCATTAGTCACCAGACTTCATTGTCTCTGACAAATCTGACGTTTAAAGTACACGCATAATTCCAAAGCACCCTCTGTGCTCCACAAATTGCACGCGTTTTATCCTGGAAATGTCATAAACGTCGGGCTGAACTTTTTCCAGAAAGCATGTTGATACAAAATTGATTTGAGCCTTGGCTCAGTTAAACCTCATCTTATCAAATGTATGGCAGGAGAAAATATCTAAATGCATACATTTTACTGTCAACAGTTGATACTTTTGTTATATGTTACTGGTATGACTCTGTAATTTATTTCTGTAAACCCTTTCTTCCACAAAGGAGATGTTGTAATTGTAATTTTAAATTCACGGTGTTTTTTGAAATAGCTTTTATAGCTATTCCATAAATGTTAATGTTAAATTACACATACTACTACTAATAATAACAATTCTTATTACTATTGTTATTATAATTTTGGAAATTATTTCATGTCATTTGAAATGCTCCAGGCTTTCTGTTTTATTCTTCATCTATATTAAAGCTCTAGATTTTTTCTACTTCGGTGTAATCTGTAATAGATTTTTTTCCACAATGCCCTGATTAAATAATGCCCTCTTGTGGTCTTTGTGTGAGGAATATTAAGTGAAAGCAAATAAATAATTAATATAAAGATAATATTACGAATACATTTTTATGTTTTTCTTATTTTTATTTTACTTAATCTCCAAATAAGGCCCGCTCCTGCACTTACATCACATTTTGAATATGTTAACACTTTGATTTTCTCTTTTAATTCTGTTTCTTAGGGCGTCTTCAGACATTTATTTAAGAGAAACACACAAACACACATACTCACACTCACACACACACTTGTATTGATGATGGGAATTGCTCTCTCTTTTCACTAGATGGGGTAAGAGCATCATTTAAAAGGCTTTGAAACTGAGCAAATTTTGCCCGACTGCAACTTTGCAAACAGCATCTTCTTGATAAACTGTATTATAATTCCTTTGAGATTTTTCTAGAAATCCCAGGTCCTGATGAGGTGTGAACTTATGTCACCTTAGCAAGTTGTGTATTTGTTAAATCTTTGAAAGAGGTATTGGAATTTTTATTTCCTGCTCCAATTTGTGTATGCACAAGGCTGCAGTGTGAGCAATATTACCTTAATAAAGAGGAAAATTGTGTGTGTGTGCGTGTGTTACATTGCATCAGTGATTTCGCAACCTCTATGTGGATTCTCCCCTGCAGTTTGAGCAGGCCTACTATGTGTCTTTGCATGTAACTAGTGTTTGTATTAAATAAGATAAGTTTCTGAAGAAACACATTTTCCTGCAGTACAATATTTTCAGATCAATTTCAGATTTAATTTTCTTTTTTTTTTGCATTCATTCAGACTTTCAAAATTGGATTCTACTGTGATTCATAAAGTTTTTCCTCTCTGTCCTCCTTTCCCACACCCCTCCTCGTGCTTCATACATTCATTTTAGAGTAGCATATCATTAGCTCATGGTTGTGTTATGGCCCGCTGTTGTTCATCTTGTCCCAGCTCCTCAGTGTGTCTGAATTGGCATGGGAAAGAGACAGGGAGAGCTTAACGGCCAGAACTGTGAGGCTCTGTGGAGATGACAAGTAGCTCCTTGATTAACCCATAGGCTGGTTGAGCGGACACACTGTGTTCTTTCTTCATTTCCCTTGTCCTTTTCTTTCAGAAAGAGACCCAATAGGGCCCAGCAGGTGAATGTAAAGAAACGCGAGAGGACTCCCCTCCGATCAACCTTTTCAGACCTAGACAATGGGCCGGCCCACCTCTTGTACAGCTGCATTAAAACCCTGATTAGAGTTCTTCCTGTTAGCGATTGATTGAGGATGCAGAGCTAAAACCAACAAAAACCTACACTGCTGAGGTCTGATAATGACTGGGCCCCACCTACAAAGCACAGGCTTCAAATGATAAGTGGGGTTTTGTTTTCTTAGTAGGTGTGTTAGTCGGTGTGTGTTTGTGAGTGAGTGTGTTGGAGAAAGAGGGAGCAGTGAGGGAGGAGAGGTTGTCTAACTATACCAGGAGGTCCACGGGCAGATAGCTCTAATTAATCAACGGGCTTACTTGAAAAAATCAAACAAACAAACAAACAAAGAAACAGCAACTTTCTTTTCTTTTCTTTTCTTTTCTTTTCTTTTCTTTTCTTTTCTTTTCTTTTCTTTTCTTTTCTTTTCTTTTCTTTTCTTTTCTTTTCTTTTCTTTTCTTTTCTTTTCTTTTCTTTTCTTTTCTTTTCTTTTCTTTTCTTTTCTTTTCTTTTCTTTTCTTTCTTGTTAATTTCAGTTGCAATGGCTTGTAATATGTTTGTTAGTTTATATGTGCAAGTGCGTGTTTGTGTGTTATGTGACAAAAGCCTTGGCATAAAATTGAATAAATACACACATTGGATAATATTAAAAACTTACTACCCTATCTCATATCCTATTATTTATTTTGTGGTGTTGTCCTGCCAACTAACTCTTAGGATTTGGCTGGTCTCTCTATTTTAATTTTTTTGTTTGTTTTTTCTATATACATTATTTCTTTTAGTTTTGCTTCATATATGCACACTCTATACTCTAATAATAATAATAATAATAAAGAAAAAATAGATGAAAGAGGAGACAAAAATGAATCAAGGACATATTGACATGCAAATGTTAAAATTAAATAACCATCATTATTTCAAGTGGTTGGTATGTTTTCGTAGTCCTTTAATCATCAGTAGCATTACAGGTAGTAAAAGATAAAAGTGGTTTTCCACATATGCTTGAGGGTCTCTTAAAACTTTCACATGCTTATCATAATCATGTTTTGAAGTGTGTATTTTTAAACACTCTTGTCATTGTTATGTAAACAGCCTTTTTTGCATGTTAATCCTTTTATGGAGACGCATGACGACATGGGAAATGATTTGTAGCGAAGTCGCTGGGAAGACTTTAACAATATGCATGTGTGTGTCTGTGTGTGTGTGTGTCTAGAGAGAGAGAGAGAGAGAGAGAGAGATTCTTCAAGAATACATAAATATTGCATTTCTTTGTTTGACGGATGTGTGACACATTTTCATGTTTCCTCAACAAATTCCACTGTCATATTTTCCCTTTTGTCAGTCATCTTCCAAACAGCAGATCCTGACAATTATCCCAGAGAAATTCCTGATCAAAACCACCTTATTCTGTCTGCTGCTCAGCTCCATCACACGCACTGATTCTGCATCACTCCCGTCTTCCACTCGTGCAATCTTTATTTGATTCCGGCTCTGTATATTGCACCACTCATCAGTTCAAATGCAAAAAAATTACATTTACAAAGTGTTTGTGTCATCTATATTTCACACAGTTTGTAATGTCTATTTGCTGATGCTCAGCGCAGTTAATACAGTGTTGCTGCAGAGTGATTGTCATGAGGCTTGTGTGTGTGTGTGTGTGTGTGTGTGTGTGTGTGTGTGTGTGTGTGTGTGTGTGTGTGTGTGTGTGTGTGTGTGTGCGTGCGCATGCTGTAACGAAGCAGCTAATTCACAGCTTCAACAGAGGAGGGCATTGTGCGTTTGCCTTAATGTGGGCCGCTCTTAATGATGGACTCCATCAGGATAATGGTAATAATGGGTTGGAAAAGTCTTGTTTAAAAAATGTTGACTGGGTTTACCTTTTCAAGAATAGTCAGTATGGTGTGAATTTGATCCTTGGCTGTAGTTAACTGAGTCAAAAAGGAGCAAATTATGTATTTATTGTTTAATATTTCAGGCCAATTTTCAGAGTAATTTGGGTGAAAAATTGCACAGTTTAAGCTGTGGAATTTCCTACAAGAAAATTACAAATTTACACACTTGAAAGTACAAGTAAAACATTTTTATTCAGTCAATGCTGGAGTGTTTGAATAACAGCAGAGTGGAAAATAGAGACAGGCAGGTAGAGGAAGGCACTGAGGAGGCCCTCAGGCTACAGTGAGGGTCTTGGGCAGATTGGCTCTGGGGCTCCACAACGATCCTCACATCCCACACATTTATCAGAATAGGGTTAGCGTATCACACTGTGCCTACACTTACACTGTGCTCTCACGCAAACACACACACACACGTTTAGCCCCAGACGTCCGCCTACACCCACTGTAAGCCTTATAGCCTTTTTAACTTCTCCTCTGTGCACCTCTTCCTCCCACTCTACTGTTATTAGCCTCAGACAATCAGACTACCTGACTCCACCTCGCGGCAGCATATACATGAGTCAGAACGACCTGCAGTCTCACTTATTTTCAAGAGCATAATTGTTCCATGTGTATGGTGTGTAATGGCCTCTGCTGAATCAAAGAAATGATGAAAAGACATTAGCAAGATATTAGTGAAATGTCTAAGACAGTGAAATCATCAGAGATTCTTCAGGAATCATAAATATCTTTAATATGGTGAGAAAGCACACAGCGCAATATGTTTGTAAATACAGTTATAGGAGTTTTTCTTTTATTCTTACCACTTAAAGCCTTTGCAGCTCAGCCTATTCACTGTGATTTTCTATTTCCTCTATGGTCAGGGAGTCTTATTTAGTCTTACATGATGCAAGTGTGGCCTCAGGCACATGAAAAGAGAAAATTCAACTTTTGACACAGAGTCTATCTCTCTTTCATTTGCACCTTGTACATCTCTTTGCTCCGTGGAACCCTTTTTGCTTATAGAAATGGACATTAACCATACCTGGCAGGCAGCTTGTGGGATAAGAGCAGGGGTCTGTTGATAAATCCGGCTTGGTTCGTAGTCGGACTCTTAACAATGTCTACACCAAGCCCTCGGAGTGAAAAGCTGTGAAATACTGTTTCTGTAGCACTGCTGTTCTGCATTCACCCTGCTGATTTATTATAGATATGACACAGTGTTACCGCTGCCAACAACTCCGCTTTTCATGTGGATTTGTAGTAGGTCAGAAATAAATGACCACAAGAGTCACAAAGTGCACATGATGAGTGACGTATGGATAAAACGAATCTGTATAGTCCTAAAAAGACACTCTCTAATTCCAAATATGGCATTCTTTTTCCCTTTTTTTGTACAAAAACAAAATGTGCATATTTACTTAAAAATGTCAAGATTTTTATACACTGTTTGGATTTATGTGTTTTCTGGGATAAACCTGAAAATCAATGTTAAATCAAGATGCTGGAGAAAAAAATCAAACAAACTTTAGTGGGTGTATTTCCATGCTCTACAATAACCACAAAGACTGGCAGTCTTGACACAACCCTTGTCCTCAGCTCCGACCCCCAGCCTCAGCCTTGCCCCCGCCAACCCACCCTCAACAAACTGTGGTCCTCAGCAGCACAAACAGCAGCACGTTGTCACACACTCGACCCTCGGTGTCAGCACTGGGTCAGGGAGGCTGACGACGGGCTGTGTGTACCATCAAACACACATGTCAGTGTGAGGGACTGCTAGATTGTCAGTAACTCTTCTCATCCAACCCTAAAATACCTCACTTCCCCCTGCTCCCCCACCCGCACACAAACACACACACACACACACACTTGCAAAGACTGGCTCAGTATCCTGATCCGTCTGACCCCGGTGGATGTGGATCAGTGCAGAGGCACTGACAACTCAGGCTCTGGCATGCCAACAAGTCTGGTGTCGATGAAGTGATGCTTTGAATTAAAAGTACGTTTGACGCTTAAGAGCAGCTAACCTGATTTGACTGGCTAACGTGATTTGAGTGGGCTCAGACGGAGATAGAGTGCTACGGTGTGTGGAGAGAAATGGATCTCCGCCAGCCGGATCTGCTTATTCAGTCGATAATGGAAGCAAATGCAGCCAAATGAACCCCGAGGTTCAGCACGGAGCTAATCTGAAATGTTAACAGTTGCCCTTGCATTGATGCTACTCTAGGTTTTATCTAATAGCCTCTGCTAAATGCCCTGGAGCATTAGAAGCATTTAGTGGTGATCACTGATAAGCTTTTGGATTATTTTATTGGCATTCAGTAAATGAAAGAAATCACGAGAAATCCAGATGCAATCGTGTGTTTTTTGTTTAATGGTTTGATCCCACCTTACATCTTTATCTTATGTCTGTTAAGCGCTGGATATATACACTCTTTAAAAATAGGCACTTTAGCCCATACCATGGCTAATTTTGTTGTGAGCAAAACTTTTGATGAGAGAGGCCAGGCTTGCGGGGTGTTTCTCAGAGGTGAGAGAGTGTCAGAAAAGGTGAGATACAAAGTGCAGAAATGTTGATTGGGGAGAGGTGGGTGGAGAAAAAGATTTGACTATTAGGACGCCCACTTATATGTGTGTCTATGAAGCACAGGCATCCTGTGTGTGTTTCTCTAACCAACTCTTTCTCTGTGGCATCACTGTTTGTGTAGGGAAAAGCGGGGTCTTTTGCTTTGTATGTAAAGAAGGTGAGGTGCAGAAGTGCCCCCCCCCCATCCTCAAAGAGCATTAATCATTGGTTCTGAAAGCCACAGTCTCTCTGAGGAGCAGTCACTCACCCCAGAATGACGAGACACACATGAAAGCTAACAAGGGGGTGGGGATGGGGGGGTTCAAGATAAGGTATAGCAAACCATCTTGCAGGGAGAAGGGGGAGAGGATTTCCCCTCTCATTAAAGATCAACTGCTCGGCTCTCGCCTAACGAGAACTCCTTCTTGAAAGCAAACAAACAAACAAGCACTCACTTGGAGGGAACCATAAACCGAAGAAGAGGCTTTCCACAATAGCACAATTGCATATTGTCAACTCTGTACCTCCAGTAAACACATCGCGCTTGTCAGCATAAGTTGTTGATGTGCGCTACCGATGCGAGGTCATGGGTCACAGGTGGTCTCAGGAGGGAAGCGGGCCTTCATCTCAGAAATGCCTTCATGATCTCCAAGCGTGAGTCCTCGCCCCTGAAGACCAACACCTGCTGGGCATATAATCCTGTCTAAAAGAACCAGGAAGATGGCTTCTCCGTTTCTTCTCTAGCCTTTAGGTTCTCCAGCAGCTACCAGTATATGAGCGGATTAGCAGAGCAGGCCTGAAGCACCCCCGCTGTCTCAGTGTGGAGCTGACCCTGCAACCCAGTGGCCAGGTGGAGCTCCGCGATGGGTGGATACCCAGGACTGAATTAGCCTCTCTCTTCTTCTCTAAATGAGGTGTCCTGAAGGGCGCCAGGTAAGACAGGTCACGAGGGGTCGACAAACCCCCGTGGTTTGACACAAAAAGAGGTAGAGGATCACCTGCCGCTTGCCGGATCAAATGAGGGCTTAAATAGGGGGCTCCTCTCTTGTCAAATCTCTCTTCATGAATACTCAGGAAGGCCAGAGACTACTGTATAGCCTCCCCCCAGTCTTGGCCTCCTGTAGACCAGAGACCCTGTTGACTACTAACACCCCTGTACTTCAGCCCAGGTCCCCTCGCAGTAGCCATCAAGCTCTTAATTCCTGCTCTCAGCCCATCACTAAGTACTGTGTGCATAATGGACCTATAATCAACCCCTGGCCAATGGAGCCTTTTCTCTCAGCGTGTCTGCACTCATGTTGAGCTCGCATGTCGAGTTGCAATGAGATGCTAATTAGACTTCATATCTACAGGGCTAATCTGTGTGTTCACATTCAGGTGCTTTTAATCCACTCCATAGTTGGGCAGTTTGCTAATTTGAAGGTGGTCAAGGGAAAAGGCTAAAATTATCTTATGAAAAATTTTGATGTAGACATATTTGAAGGGAGCTGTTCTGATATAACATGAGGCAGTAATTATCTACGCGTATGTACACTGCGTTCTGTGGCTGTAAGGTTAATGGTCAGATCCTGTTCTCTCTACCAAATAACCTCATCAAACAGCACCGCATGACAGAGTAAGTGAGGGGTGTGGCAATCTAGGTGCCCAACACAATGCCCCTTGTCAGTCAGCCTCATTCCTGGGGGTGAAGAGGGGTGAGGGAGGGTGCAACAGAGGCAGCCACAGGCCATTGGGTCTCTGCGATTGGCCTTAATCCTCCAGCTAATAAGTTCAGAGAGGGGCCATATGCTGCAGTGCAATGTGTTGGGAGGGGAGTGTTGCCTCATGTTACTTACACCAGGCCGGCGCTTTCTCAGGTACCGCCCTCCCACGGTCTGTTCCTTTGTATTGGGGGATCAGCCCTCTCCACGCTGTGAATTGTCCGAATTGATTAAACCCCACCGTATAATTGTCAGCAAATCCCAGCGAATCATTTCCCATCCATTTGAAAAGTACAATGTGCGTTTCTCTTTTTCTCCTCGCCTCCTTTCTTCCTCACCATCCCCACCCCTCAATGTCCTTCCCCTCCTGTTTTCTTCTCTCTATTTTTTTTTTTAAGTCTCAGGTTTGTCCCTGCATGCCACTCTCGGTCCCCTGCATGAGAGAGAGAGCAGAGGCAGGAGGAGGAAGAGGATAAGAGGAGGCAGGGGTGAGGAGGCATAGGGTATGCTTGGCTGGACAGTTGGCCATAGATGAAAGTGGGCAAAGGGGAGATGTGTTTTAATCTGTGGCCCAGGCTGAAAGTGGGGTACTTATCTGAGCTGGCACCTGCCAGGGCACAGCCAGGGTGGAGTCTGGTCCCAGCATCAGGTTAACACCAGGCATTCAAGGTTGGAGGGAGGGAGAAAAAGTGGAACAGGTATTGCTTTGATAAATGTTGAAGGTTTTTTTCTGCAGTGTTTTTTTTTTCAAGTTTGTTAGCCCAAGAAATATGTCAAGATCAGTCATTTAGGCAAGAGGTGATTTGTTTGCCTTCAGATATCGTCATCAAAGAGACAGGTCAACATAGGAAGGTGATCAGGGTCGATGGATCGGTTAACCAAACAGACTTTCACACGGGAGACCATAATTTGTTTCCCATTTCAAATTGCAAGTCAATGTTTTCTGTTTTAAACCATGACCATGATCATTCCCTATAACTTTAACTAAGTGGTACTTATTGTAACCATAACAAGGGAGGTCCCCTACCTGATACATAGTAGTAATTTGAACTCAAACCACGATGTTTCCCAAACATTGACGAATAATGTGTTCAAATGGAAATCATGAGCTCATATTGGAAGTCTTTTACACAAAGTCATGAAACTGGAGCTCTCAGAAGATTTCTTCTTACAACATCTTGAATATCACAACAGGAGGGGTGTTCATTAGTCTTTTCTTGTGAACATGATCTTAATTGAATGCAGCATTAAATCTTATTTAACCCAAACTATGATTTTTCTGTAACGCAAACCAAGTTACTTTGTGGCTAAACCAAAGCTTAAAATTCTATTTTATTTTGTGAATCATCACATCCAACAACATTTGTAAGTTTGATGCAGGGCAGTTACAAACAGTGTATTTTGATGTTAAAGTTGTTGGGTTTTCAGTGGTGTACTTTGACTTCTCAGTTAAAATACCTTTTTTTGGTGAATGTATCTTGTAGAGTTAAAGAAATGTCCAGTTTGTTTGCTTTTATAAACACACTTAAATTTTTTGTTGTCTTTTTTACGATTGCGTTTTCAGCGGCGTTGACCACAGACCAATCAACCCCTCTGACACTTGTCCTTCCTCTAATCATTCCCCCATTATGAGTACAAATGTTCAACACCCGTTCATTGATTTGAGAAGTCCCTAGACAAAAGTTCATGACTCTTTGACCTCAGTCAGTTAACCCTTGACCTCAGCTATTGGCTAAAAGCAAGTCCCAATCTGGTAATTCAGTTCATTGTCAGTTGGCCTGTGGCTTCAAAAAGATATAGAATAATACCATGTTCTGGACATGCATTTGCTCTTTGAAACTTGCAATGCCATTTTATACATTGTTAAATTATCTGGATAAAAAAAATGTACAAAGAAGACCTTAAGGCAATTTTGTAAAACATCTTGTCAAGGTCAAGAATGAACTTTCACACTCAACAATCTCTGTTTTTTATGGCAGTTTGATGGACAAAGTTCAGTTAAAAAAAAAGGTGCTCACATGTCCCTATTTAAGTGTCATATAGAATAAAATGCCCCGGGTCATGATGGATCCCTCTGTATCTCACATTGCTCGTCATTCACATCCGTTTGGAGATCCCCTCTACATATGGTGTTATATACATATAAGCAGTCCCTGTCACGGATCTCGTAACCTGACATTGATCTTCAACTTTGACGTTTGGCTTTCATTACTGGCTGAAGGGCGTTGTTTGTGAGAGTGATCTTCATGTAAAGTGCTCATAAACGATCACAGGCCATGCAGCAGATTTATGATCATGGGGGTTACAAGGAGACGTGGGACAATGCAGCATCTCATCTATACTCATATAAATAGCACAGTTGTGTGAGTGTGGGGTTTGTATGCGGTCATGGTGGTGGTGATGATGGCGATGATGGTGGTGATGATGAGGAGGAGGAGATGGAAGCTGGAAAGAGCTGGGGGAAGGGCAGTGGGGAAGCTGTTGCGCAAGAAGTTGTGGTTATGATGCTTTTGGATGGATAATGTAGTCCGATCGAGTCTGTGCTAATTCATATGAAAACTGCCATGCAAATGCTCATATGGATACAAAACACATATTAACATGCTAATTCTGGATGTAGCTCGTGGTCAGGAAATGCTGCACCTCTGGCCCCCTATTTCCATGCTGAATAGTTAACCTTGAGTTCAACGCTGCAAAATGCAATCCTCAAAGACTGTCCCTCTAAAGACCCCATCTAGAGAGTTAATTATGGTTTCCCACTTACAGTTCTGCATTGTTAATGACTTCCCGTGCATATTTTTCCTCCTCTTTTCAAACTATAATGCTTACTATCATGAACCTTTATCTAGGCAGGTGTTGGATTGGGAATTCAATGTGTTCTTATTCTTCCTTGCTTCAAAAGTCAGTGTATTTGCCTTGCTTTTTATACTCATATGTCTGACCGCAAGGTAGCGGCTCATGTCAAGGGTCATTAATCCTTCACTTGTCCGGCCTAAGTCTCTAATGATGTCTACTAACTAGTGCAGGAATCCTTCAGCAAGAGTCTCCTGGGAATGAGGCCGTGGTGTTTGCTTTGCGAACTCTGACCTCGAGTGACCACAGTGGTCTGACCCACACATGTGCTCTTGTACCAATGAGGTCATCAGTGGGACCTTGTCAAGTGCCTTGAGCAAACAGATTAGGCACTATTGTTTGTAAATAGGATGACCAGCTGCCTCGCTGCCCATCACTATAATTATGTGACCCGTGAAGAAGACGACTTATACGAGGCCCAGTTTACTGGGAGCTCAGGTCGTTGTCCAAGTCATTTAAAGGCATCACTTGTCAAGATGAATATTTTGTCTGCTATACCACAATTTCTTAACTAATTAGCATAACACCCCATTGTTCAGAAAAAGTAGGACAGTATGCAAATAATTTTGGACCATTAAAATATAAATAGATTTTAATGCTGGTGTCCTTCAATTTAAGCAATCTAATATTTCACACAAACCAGTAAAAAAGCTGAAAAAATAGTTTGAACCTAAACACGACTGCCACCTACATTAATCCCTAAAAAATAGCCAAGGAGTCATTGGTTGAGTCCAGTATTGCTCAGTGCCTATCATTCCCTCGTTAACCCCCTGCCCCACAATAACTTGTCCCCCTGCCGTTGCTCAGGAACCACCCTGTCCGTGTCTACTCCATTCTGCAAACCCCCCTGACCCCTTGGAGGGCGCGGCGTGGCTGACCATATCCTCATTTGACCTACATCTCCCATATGGAGAGAGGCAGTGGACGGATTGAGAGGAGACACTGCCAAAAGGTCAGAGGTTAAGTGACCAGGACTGTTTACAAGGCGATGGGGAGTTCAAACAGAAGACGCTTGGCCAGTCTTTGTCCTCACCCTGTTAATGACTCCATTAAAGACAGACAGAGTAGAGAGACAGACTATTTAAGCCTTTACTGGTCAAGTGTATGAATTAATGTTTATTTAAAGAATAATCTTGTATAACTGATCCAAATAATAAAGTTTATTAGAAGCCATTTTTAGCATATAAATAAATGAAAGCAATTTTTAGAAATATAGAACCATGCAAGAAAATATCTTTACTCTAATGAGTGAGAAGCTACCCGTTCAAATCTTAAGCTTCCACACTTCAGCTTCTTTACATCTTCTCACATGGGTTATGAATCTGATTAACACAGGGTTTGATTTGTTTGGACACCCTGTGTTTACATAAAGAGGCCCAGTGGGACCAGCCCTGGAGGTCAGGGGGTCGAACCTTGGTTGTCAGAGAGCCTTGTGACATTTCTTTCCCACGTTTCCCGGCTGCCATTGTCCGCAGTGAGGAGCCCCCGTTAACGTTTGGCCCTGGGAGGTAGTGTGGCGTGAGAGGGAGGCCTAGGGGCATTGGACCCTCAGCGGGTCCCTGGGAAACGGGCGTAACCAGGCGGGGCTGAGGCGAGCGGGGACAGCATGGGGTCATTTTCCGGCTTGCTGCCCCTCTAAAGGGCTTTGGAGCACAGTATTGGCCCCTGGAGGAGTGCTGGTGTGGAAGACAGCACAAAGGGCTTTGTCTGTGCATGTGTGTGTGTGTGTGTGTGTGTGTGTTTGTGTGTGTGTGTGTGTGAGAGAGAGAGAGAGAGACTACACAACTCAGCAGGTGTGTGTGAGGATCAAATTATTATTTTACATGTAAGCTAAATTCTGTTCTCTGTTTTTTTTTAATTGTGATGATGGGTAAGGAAGTTAAATAATGTCATGGTGATTTTAGGGCAACAGCAGTAACTAGTGTTGTAAAAAAAATCACCAAGGTGTGTGATCACAAAATATGGGATGATGTTTCAATAATGATTAAAGCTGCCACTGACAGGTAGTCAGGATTGTCACGTAATTGCTGATTATTTCTAAATGAATAACAATGTAATGTTGAAAAAAAGCACAAAAAGGTTTAAGTAAAATATCTTGAATAATAAATTGGATTAACATTCTGTAATTGAGAACTAATTTAAGAGGTCACAGGATAAAATATTTGCATTGTGACACGGAATGACAGTATTATAAATGGTAATTTCTTTAATAAAACATGTTTTATTAACTGATTTAATCACTATAGTCAGACTGTTGGAGTGATCACAGGTGTTTCTATCATTCAGATTAGAAAATGGGAACAAATGGCCATAAATTCCATATAAATCAAAGACTTTTAAAATTTTGTACAATATTTTGATTACAGTTTAAAATTCTGCTTTGTTTGTTTTAGTTCAGTAAATGCTCCATATGTTTATTCATACCATAGCATGATCTTGCAATATTAACACACAAGTTCTTTCCTCCTTACACCTTTCCCCACTTAGTAGATATGCATTTACATTTTGCCTCTTGTAGTCCTAGGATGTCATTTGAAGCTAACACACTGAGCTATTGAATAATATATAGACATCAGCAAAATGAATAAATAAAACATATCATCCTGCCATTATCACCTTTTCTCTGTCTACATGCCAGAAAAAATATAACCGACGTTCCCTACTTATAATAAGGTCATCCTTTTTTAATGTTAGCCTGCTCGTATCTTCAGGGTCTCTGACAGGTTTTCAGGAGTTTTTGCTGTGGAATCGACGTGTACAGTAATGTGTGACTAGGGCTTTGTTGATCTGAGAAGAGGTGCGTGCTCGCTAGCTTTGAGAGATGATGGTAGAAAAAGACCCTATCCACCCTAGCTCACACACACACACACACACACACACACACACACACACACGCACACAGCACCACTGCTCCTGTGGAGAGCAAAGATAGAAGCAGCGGAGGATCTTGAGGGAGAAACGGTCTCTGGTGTACAGTGCATACAGAGGATCTGTGCTGTTCCTCTCCTCTTGGTGCAGCCTGCATGTGTGGTGACGAATGGCAGCCATTTTGTTTAATGCATTAAAGATTCACTGTGTGCCCCTCACATCGTTAAATATTTTGAAGTCATCCTGAGGGAGTGTGATGAATATAAACAAAATCCACACACCTGAACTTTGATTTGTGCTTTTTTCTGAAATAAATAATTTAATTTTTTCCCCGGTAATCATCTTTCCTTATTAATTAGCTGCATTCACTTCATGTTTTTCTCAATAACACAAAGTAGGCATAAAGCTACAATCTGCCCAAGGTTGAGGGGGGGAAAAAAGAAAACTGTGGCAGTGATTTTTACACATGGAAAAAAATGCAAAAGCACGGTTTGTTTGTCTCCGATAGACCATGCCAGCTGTTGAGTGCTATATATGAAAGTTTAAATAAAATGTCTATTCATCCCATTGTAAGTTTACCTGGGCTGAACGTATTACCAGTAGCATATCAGCCACAAGGACTAGCCTGATAGAATCTCTCCACTCTTCCAAATCGCAGACAAAACATTGCAATCTAGCGGCTGATTGCAGCTATTTTCTTGCTTCTCTCTTAAGCAGAATTGTTTCCTGGCCCTTACGGATCGAGTTTATCAGGTGTTGAACAATGGAATAGGGACGGTTTATCAGGTGTTAAACAACAGAATAGAATACTGTGGTAAAAAAAAAGGTCACAACTTTTTACGAAACTCCAAACCAAACTTTGTTCCAATTTCATTGCGGGAGAGAGGGCACAAAACCTTTAGATCTGGAAAAAAAGTAGAAGTGCTTTGGATGCACTACAGCATTTCCACACATCTCTTGTTGAGTAGTCCTGGTGCGTGGGAGGGTGCCATTTTATTTTCAAATGTATTTATTCATAGATCTGACATTTTAAACAACCTCTGCGTGCCTGCAGAGTTACAAAGCAAGCTAATTTTCTATCATATTCCATAGGTTTAAGGCTCCATCACATTCCATAGGCCGTTAGATCTGAGGACTAGTCACTTGCTGTCTTTCTCTCCTCGCCTCCTGCACTCCAGAAGCCTGAACCTGAACTTGGGAGTGCAGGCGTAGATTTATATGCATGCCCCTCCTTTGATGACAGGGTAAATATTCACACAGACAGCCAAGGTGCCCCCGTCATTACCCATGTGCTGTGTGTTTGCCCACCAGTTAAATTCTTAGGGGGATTGTTTGGTGAGATGAATGGGGCCAAAGTGCTGAAGGACGTATGGGAGTTCAGCAAACAAAACCTCCTCTGATTGGCTCAGCAACAGCTCGGTCCAGTGGGCAAAGTTAGCGGCGAGGAGGTGAGAGGAGTGGAGAAAAAAAAAGCCGTTGTAGGGTTTCGCCTGTCAATTATGGCTGCTGTGAATGGCTGGGAGGTGGAGAGCGCTCGGCGGTGCTCGCCATCTCTCTGGTCCTGTTGGATCTGTGGAGATAGCTGAGGTGTCGTTCACCTCAAATAGGAAAAACCCTGTCAATATTCAACTATTTAATAACCCTGAATGTGCAGCTCACGGTGCCTTTTGAAGACTGTGGGGTCTGCATTTCCCTTTGATGTACTTTCATTGTCAGACTCTCTATCTGAAATCTTCGAAGATGGAATTGGTGACATTTTCTCTTTTTTTCATTCATTCAATCCAACCTCAAAGGTTTCCAGCAGTATTTCTCTAGTCCAAGATGCTTTGTTGTACAGAGGGGAAGGGGGGCATCCAAGTTGGCTGTAGTTTCCCACTAGGATTTCTATCACTGGGTAATGGAACACCAGGAGATTTAGGCAAGGATGTTACTGACAAAATATATATTTTTGATGTGCCTTGCCTCCTAAAGCAACGATGTCGGCATCTAGATTGCTCCAATTTACTTCCCTTTTGTAAAGTCACAAACACAAAGATGCATTGAAGCACATGAGCATGCTTTCTCTTAAACATGCACACAAACACACACAGACAAGGCCCAAAACTGATGGTTGAACTGTGTAGTCGCTTTAACTGTATTATAGCATGCTAGCCCGTGTAACAGTTTACATTACATATTTTATGTGCTCAACCCAAGATCTTCACTGATTGTGATATTATTTCATTTCATTTTTATTTGTTACGCTCATGTTAATGCATGGCAATCACATTTACGTTCAAAACAGCTCCGTCTCAAAACTTATATAAACAGAGGAAAAAGATGGTCTGTCAATTACAGTTACTTAACAACCAATAATTACAGTTACCTCGGAAATATATATACACACACACACACAGAGAACAATCAAGAGCTGTACACAATTAGTCACCTTCAACAAGGGGACAGATTGTAAGCTAACATTACAGCCCTGACATCAGAATGGTTTGTTGGATAATATATTTTTATACCAAACAATGGGACGGGATTACGTTATTATATTCAGCATAAGTTTGTGTAATTACATCATCAGAACTCATCCGAAGCTACTGTAGCAAGGAAAATATGCATACAGCAATGAGGGAAGACAAATAACCAGATTTTGTGTGTTTTTGGCAGTTAAAGGCATCACGTTTGACTGTAAACTTGAAAACAAGAAGGAATCTGGAATTTTTTCTTAGACCAATGAGTGGATTATGAGACAATGGGCCCCCGTGCACATGAAAAAGGCCCACCACCTTTCCGACATAGAAACAAAACGCAGTGGTGGATTTTATTTTTTGTCTTTTTTTTTTTGCTGTTTGGCTATGGTAAATTTGTTTGCGGTACTTTTGCATCTACTTGTGGTCATTTTTGTGTCTCTTTGGGATAATTTTGTTTTTTTTGGTCGTGTTGTGTTTTTTTGTTTTGCCACTTTTTCTAGTAAATTTGTGTCTCTGTGCAGTTTCCCTGCATGTCTTTGTGGTCATTTTGAGTCTCCTCCTGGTCAGTGCATGTTAATGTGAGTGACAATTTACAGGTGACGGCCAGGGGAGCTCCTCACACTCTGGGCCCCTGTGCCTGGTAGGCCTGTTCAGCAATCTGTCCATGCTTTGACCCATGACATTATGCTACATTTTAGAAGTAAACTGTCCTTGATGTGCTAAATCATTTTGGTAATTAGTAGTTTATAATCTCTGTAAACAGATAGCTGTATATGAATACAGAATCTGTAGGAAACCTCCTGTTGTAGTCTGCAGTTTGAGTTGATTAATCAAGTTTGAGTGGACTTTGGTTGCATGCAGGTAAACAGTCCATGCAGAGAGCAAAAGAGGCAGAATGTATTTGTCGAAAAGCAATCTCAGAACTCATCAGTGACTGTCCGACAATGATTTGGCTTTTTATTGGCTTTATTTGCTAGCAACTATTGAAACAATCCAGACATACATGTCATCTCTAAACTCCAACTCTATAACCTGTCTATTTATGTCCATTGTTTGGATGTCTGCTGGCAATACACTAGAACCTTGGAAATATTGACCTTTGCCCCCAAAGGCTAAATGATCGTCACAAAGATAGCCAGTGGCTCCAAGATTGTGTGGTCAGTACTCGTAGGCAAGTGGCTACTGGTACATTGCAAAGTTAATAAAGTATCCCATTTTGCATTGATTGTTGGTCAGCTGGTCAGTTATAAAATTCAAAAACCCAGTTGTTTCAAAAGCTTTTGAGACAGATTTTCATCACTGTATCATGAACTCAACACCAGCAGCAGAAAAAGGTCAACTCAGTTTGGGTCCTCTAATGTCGGTCAAGGTGTTCAGTTTTCCTCTAGGTTATGTCACTCTGGCTTTGCTCCTTATTCCCTTAAAAGCTTTTTCCCTGTATTGTATAGAAGAGGGCACAGCTGTTGGTTGAGATGTGTTTTTTCCTTTCTTTTCTTTTTTCTGCACCATGCTAAGGAAACTCTCTTTTAGGTTAAGTTAATGCAGCTTTAACATCTGTTTTGTTGTAATTTAGTAGATTTTGCTTCTTTTTTTTTGGTTGATTTGTGTTCATTTTTAGTGTGTCTATAATTTAAGAGTTTTTGCATGCAGGCCACAGAACTCTCAGATTCCTCTTGTAAATTATGACGGAGGTGTTAACTTTCCACTTTTAAATTTCCAATGCATATTGCATTTATGGTACATTAGGCATGTCACTATTATAACATTGTGAAGTTCCTACATGCAATATATGCAAGCAATACTAAAGAAAATATCTGCCACAAATCCTATAATGTAATTTTATCTTATAACTTCTAAGAATTTATTTGAGAATGACATATTAAAATGGGATTTTAGTTGCAGCAGCTGCAGTCGCTTCAGTTGGCACTTAACCATTGCATTGTATGAAGTGAGCTTTGCACTTTGTTAGAATAGCTGGCATACTGGCTTTTAGAAGAGGAAAGTCATTAGGTAAAGTGACCACACAGGCAAAGTGATTTAAACTTATCTCACACTGTGCAATTTTAATGCCGCTACATAACTGTTTGTGTTATTTCAACCATTAAATATAAAACCAGTCTAGATTAGACCAACTTGTCAGACTTAAAATTTGATACAAGTACAAATGACAGAAGAAAAGCAGCCAGTGTATTGAGGAATGAAGGTTTGCTAAGACCACTAGCATATTGTAAAACAATGGGTCCTAGGCACAGATATACAGATATGGCCCCACCACCTGCCCTACATAGGAGCAACACACACAGACTTTGTGCTGGTTTTGCCTCTTTTTGTTGTTTTACATCTGTTTGTAGTAGTTCTGTATCTTTTCATGGTTTTGGGCCTTTGTTTCGTTTTTAGTCATTTTGTGTCTCTTGCAGGTTGTTTTGCCATTTTATAAAATGTGTGTCTCTTTGCAGCTCCTTAGCATCTCATTATAGTCTTTTGTGCGCATAAATGTGATCATTTGAATGACTCCCTGGCACCTGTTAATTTGAGTAACCAGTACACCAGTGACACCAGTATGAGCAGATAAAAAAAAACAACTGAATCTCTGAGATCTTAAACGGCTGAAATATGTCTTTTCCCCTATGAGCATTTTATAAACATATTGTACGCCATTGCATGTGTAAATTTTTAATGAAAATATAAAGTGTAATGCTTTTGGCTTTTCAAAAGGTTAGTAGACCATTGGCGTTATGGCGATTATATATATGCCATTTAAACTTTAGCTTTAAATTTGGCTTAACTTTTACATTTACTTCGACTCCATGATAGCGTCCCCTCCTTGACCTTTCACGTCAAAATATCCAATAAACATACAAAATACGGGCTGCTGAGAGCACCTGAAAAACTCAAAGTAGAGCCCTGAGCCAAGGCAGTTATGATATTGAGTCTGTGCAGTGCTAGTCCCTGTCCCTGTGAAATGAATAGTGTGGACTTTCCCTCTCTGTAAAGTATCTTTCAAGGTCTGTCTTGAGGAGGACATAACTATAGAGCCAACACTCCAGAGCGCGTAGCTGTAATGTCTAACAACTTCCTCCATTTCTCCTTCTCATATTCAGCTAATTTGAGTCTCCCCGTCTCTCTGTGGTGCTGTGTGCTCTATACATCTTCACCCACCATTCCCTCACATTTTCACTCTGTGCACTCTTACTCTGGAGGACCTATACACTGGCAGATAAGAGGAAATGAAGTCTCGTCTGCACAATTTGAAGCGCTGCTTTGAAGCTGAATGTGAAATAGCAGCTCCGCTCCTCTCTGCTCCTCTCTGGCTGGTAAAATAAGGGCCCTCTCGTTAAAAGCACTTTACCTGTGCTCCCTCTATGGATCATTGCTCTCATTAAACAGATTTGGGGTTACATTCAAATCACAATTACTCCAAGCACTAACTGTTAATGGGCACAAGGGTTGAAAGAGTAAGAGAAATGTTTCTGACATTTCTTTTTATATCTCTCTTTGAGCAGGGATGAGAACACATCAAAGGGTGTAAGGTGGAGCATAAACTAACCTAAACCTGAATGGGGATTGATTTCAAAGATGTGCAATATTGAACTGTACCTGAAATCACAACCAAAAAAATTCAACTTTACGCTAGATTTTAATCTTATGGTCTGCTGGGAACCGTTGCTTACATAATGGTTATATGTTTGAAATATAGAACTGAATTTTCTTTGCAGACTGAGCTAGTAACTGGAGTGCATTCTTGCCCTTATTTGACCTTTCAGTACTTACCGAGTGAGTTTTTCTGTACTTAAATATGCAACACACATTACTGTGTGTCTGTGCGAGTGTGTGTTTGTCTGGGGATCGTTGTATATGTACCAGACTGTCGAGAACACCCCCTGGGTCCTACTGCACAATGCCAAGAAGAGTGCAGGGAAGATACTTTCATCTGCTCACCACAGAGATCCTGCTGGGTGTCTGTGTGTGTATGTGAGTGTATGTGAGGGCATACGTGGATGTGTGTGTGTGTGTCTGTACTGTTTACCTGAATGGTAAAGGAGGGAGATATGTCACCTTGAGCTCTGCAATACAGAGAGGAAGCACTTTTTTTGCATTGCAGATAAAGTTACTCTTCCTAATTTGACATGAGATCATTTAGATTTAACAGCATTTTAATGACTGCTTGCACTTTGCAACTGTTTCTCAGATAAAGATAAACCTATAAGACTTATTGCTTCCTCTGAGAGTAACCTGCTGATTGCCTCAGGAAACGAGAACGATATTAAGTTTTTCATAAATGACCAAAAGAAACCAGAATGTGAATATTTCTTCATGATCTTAGTGTGTGTTTCACAGAAACAGAATATACAGCAGGCACACAATTTAGCATTCTGTGTGTATTTGTGAGCATGCATATGGTTGCACCTCACTGTTACTATGTTGGTGTGTGTGCAGTTTTACCATATGTGTGAGGGCATCTCCTGGTGACTGCCTAGGGCAATAAGCACAGGATGTAATCCCATGTATGCCTCTAGTCTCTTAGCTGCCTGCGTAGATGTGGAGGAACGTTTTAGCCCCTGCAGTGTGCCGTAGGGCACAAGTGCTCACCCTCCTGCACTGCTAACAGACAGCAGCTGCCTGGTGCAGTTTCTTCCAAGCTTTCACCATTTGCGCGTGACTCTTTCCACACTCTGTCTGCACGTCACAGTTCAATTTGCAGCAATGAGGAATGGCTTAAGGAGGGAGAAATTGACTTTTGACAGCCATTATATTAAAGTATGCACACTTTCACAAATTTGTATCAGTGTCTGGGGGTGAAGAGCTCTCTTGCCTTAAAATCAAATCATCTACTTAATGTATAGCCTTATCTTGATTGGCACTTGGTCTTACGAAATCTAAGAAATATAGTAAGTAAAACATGCTTATAGTGAACTCAAATGTCGCGCATTGATTGAAAACCGAGTGAAGACATCCTTAGTGCTCAATTCAGGCTCTGTGACTGACAATCAAATTTCATTCGACAAATGAAATCAAGGGAATAGTCTGACATGAATAGTTTTTTTCAGTGCATAGAAATCATATCACTTAAAATAAAAATCAAGGGAAGTTATCTGAGCTTTTTTTGTGTTCTTAAAATAGTTGAGGTTAATTTTTTTAGAAAAAATCTAAAGCTACACAAGCAGGATTTTTTTGTGATAATGTGCCCATTATTTCGGACTATACCATGAAGTGAGGCTGTGAAGGCTTGCACTCAATGCATTCTGCTGTTGGATATTTCTACTTCTCTGCCTTTTGGAAGTAAAAAAAATCGAACTCAAGCCCTGTCATCATAAATATTAGTATATGAGAACAGTATTCTGAGAAAGTCTGGGCTTACTTTTACCTCTTGTCATTTCTGAATCATGTGAAATACAAAGGGGTCACATGGACAGGCTGCTTAACACTGGTGTTGTGTGTTCAGTTTGCTATAATGTCATCAACACCCAGAAATGGGGACCTGCAGAGACGTTTTGGGGGTGTTGCTTTAACCTGAAAAAGGGCAAACTTTCCAACATTTTAAAAAATGCTTTTGAGAAAATAGGCCGACTTCCTAAATAAGAAGTGGTTGCTTGACATTTCTACTCACCTGCTACTGATCTGAATCCAGCTCTGCAACGTTACATTCCCTTGACTCGTGTCCCTCAGCTCTTTCTTCTTGACTGCCTCTCTCTTGCATGTAGCCTGGTGCCTGTATGTTAGCCAGCTAGCTAAGATTGCTTCATGTGATCACATATTGCATTAACATATTAACATATTGCGTTATTAAAGTGTGGCAAGTGTTTTGTGTATGTGGAGATTTTTATTCATATTTATACCATTCACTGCTTATCAAGTGTGCTGGGCTTTGAAACCAAATTTTGTAGTGGCCAAACAATGGAATTGCAACTTCTGGGTCCATCACTTGATGCCTTGAGCCCAAAAATATTTATTTCCCATAGTGTCACATTGTGAAAAAGATGTCTGTAAATCAGTGGATGCATTTTTTTTAGCGCCACAACCCCCCCAGATATATTCATTTTATTATCGGGATAAGATCCATTCAGTCTAAAAAAATTTTGGAAAGTCTAAAAGAGCAGCAAGATTTAATCATTTTATTCACATTCATGTTATCAGAGTGCTAAACCGGAAGCAGCTGGCCCTGCCGGCGGAAGTCTCTCGTGCGCTTTATGGGCCCAGTGATGGAGAGCCAGTGCCGATCCTCCAGGTGATTTCATACCACGGAAATAAAACTTTTTTGGCTTCAAATGCCACTGAGCAACTTTCAAAGGAATGAATGGGACCCCACCTGAAGTGCTGAATTAAGGTCTCTTAATGCATCCATGCTCCATAACCCTTAAGAGGGGTTAAAGGGCATTCTTTTGAGTCATGTTGTTTTTTTGTTTGACTTTAATAATCATGGGCTACTTGAACTTCTCATTCATAAAATAAAAAAAACCTAAATTAGGATATTATTTTATTCTATTGAGAGGCAGCTCAGCCAAAGAGGGCAAATGGGCTTTCTTCAGGCAACTTTAGCAAATATTTGTGTACATCTCTGCCTGGAAACATATTCCAGCCTATGATATGTTTGAAGCTGAAATTTTCTGAACAAAACTGTACTTATCGTAGTTTTTTTTACCTGGGTTTGACTATATGGCAGAAATGCCTGTACTCTTTTTCATGATCGATATTATATAATCATCCAGTGCTGTCAAGGAGTTGCCGATCCTCTGAATTAATAACATGGAGGAATTGGATTCACTTGATATTGTCACTGGTGCTTTTACCGTTTTCTGTGAAACCTGTCATAGCCTATTTCCTTTCTGTCTGTGTCCTTATCCCTTCAACCGCTTTATTATTACCATGGCCTGACCTCCTGTGGTGTATATTGAGAGTTCTGATGAGGTTGTCGAGGAAGGCTGGAGGAGTGACAGGTGGTCTTGATGATAACTATCCATCGACCCCCTTCCATCTCACCACGGTGCAAGCCTCAACCACTGATCTCATCTCTGATGTCCACAGTTGCAACAGAACACAGCAGAAAGGCAGATCAATAGGTGTCATAATCGATAGGTCAGAACGAGGAATCACTGAAAGGTCAGCCCCGATCGATTCCCTCGTTATTGCACTGCAGCCCTTTGGCTGTTGCGTGTCGGTCATTAACTATGAAACCCTGCTGGATGCCAGCACCCCTGCCTGCTTTTCGTAACATCAGCTAATCCTAATTATTAGTTCCGCTCTGGCTGGAGGGGAAGACGACGACATTTTCTTCATCTGTGTGTGATGTGTTATGTTATGATATCTGCCTGGCCCTCACACCTCTGACCCATCTCTCTGTGAGATAGTTCCTCGTTAGGAGAAAGTCAGCCCGCCCCCTGCTGCATGTAGCCGCTGCCATACAACCATCATTATTGAGTGACAGTGCTGTGTGTGGCTGCCACACCACAAGATTCTCAGACCAGCATTCTTGAGCTCCAGGACGCTATCCTGGAGGGGCATGGAGTCCCGAATCACGAATCTTAGACCGCTCAGCCTGGAGCTATACTGGGCCACCATAGAGCTTACCAAGACATTCATGGGAGCTCTCACCTCTACAGGGGAAGCAGACACAATCACCTGGTTGGGCCAAATCTGATTTTCACCTCTGTCTAGACCGGTGTGAAGCTATGATGGAGTTTTGACTGGCCTGAGAAATGCAGTGTCATGGGGGTTACAAAATATAGTATAGATGTCAGGAAGGTACTGCGCCTCGTGGAACAGCCTTTGTGTCTTTAATTGAGACATGGATGATAAACTAGTGACCACTGCCTAAAAACTTCCATGCACACTTACACCAGGTGGTCATACAACATGCAAAAGAAGAGCAAAAATATCCTTAATCAGCTGTAAGCTATTGTGTAAATTAAATCAAAATAGCCCACAATGCAAACTGAACAAATTTAAAACCAGAAACTGACATGCATGTTCAATGCTAAAAAAAAAAATCAGGCCTGTGCCATGGCCAAGCAACTACACGGCTCTCTTTTGACCCTCTAAACCCGTTTTGTCCAGCACTTCTTCCCTGAAATGGCATTAGCATAAATCTCCAGCCCATAGAGGTAATGATGGCGTGAAATTATGGCTGCCTCAGCAGACCTTATTCCCCTCTCCGCTCTCCCTCCCTCTGGGTCCAAGGCCTCAGCCTTCGACTGAGACCATCTCCCGTGCCTTCTTTCTCTCTCCTTCCTCTCCCTCTCTCTCCTCCTTTGCCTCCTAGTTCCATTCAAAGGGAATGTGTAACTGAATTTGAAATTGAGTGCCCTTCTTTCAAGGACCACAGCTAATGAGACGTTTTGCCTTGAAATCCAGGCCGAATGGAGGGAGACCCTGTTGGGCGAGGCCTGGAGATGATAGCCGCCCTGTATATCAGGTGTAAGGCTGTCCGGATCTCTGTCCAGAAAGGTGGTTTCTATAGGTGTGAGAAATAAGGATAAGCCTTTATAACATGAACACCCTTCTCTGGGTCACCTGGGGCTGCCATTGTGAACCTGAAATAATACGGCTGTGTGATCTGTATCTACGTGCAAAAAGAAGACCGACAGCAGCCAGGCCTCCCGCTTTTGCATACATGTATTAGGAGCTATAGTGAAAAAAGCCCATAAGGGTCTGGAGAGAGATAGGAGGTGACAATTAGATTGGGATGGAAGAAAGTACACTGGAGTGGGTCAGAGTGAGTTGAGGAAGGATGGAGTGTGGAGAGACGGAGAGGAGAGTCAAAGAGATGGAAAGGGGGTCGGGCCCATAGAAACAGGTATACTTGACAGTTTGCGGTCCGGGGATCATCTGAGAGACGCCGCATGGGTGCAGTGATGAAAGGAATTGAGAGCTTTGCGTCCTAGGGGTTCTCCCTTTAATCAGGGGCCCTGAGGAGAGAACCTTGCAGCCTATGGGCCCCTGGCCGCTGCTAGCCACTGTCATGCTAATGAAAGAGGCTCAGGGTGTGAATGGAGAGGCTAGCTTGTTACCAGCGTGCTAATTAATGCATGCGGCAGGGGTGTGCGTGTGGGTGAGGGTTTTTTATGCATTTTAATGAGGCCTCTGTGTACGTGTGAGTGTGTGCATGCATGTCAGGATGACAGGGATTTGAGGCATGGAGTGAGACGGATATGCGACCAGGTTTAAAAATAGGGGCTCAAGAGTGCAGAACACAGCAGATGCAGTGAGGAGGAGTGTGGAAATAATTTGTTGGGAATTACCTGAAGTTGAGTCGCCCCCCTACATCATCTTGCTGCACTATAATGAAATATTTTCAGCTTTTATTTCTATTTTTTTTCAAAAAATGTATTATTACTAGTATTATTTATAAATGCATAGAATGTAAATGACTTCCTCAGCTGCACTGTCTCGATCATTGTGTGGTGCAAACAATTCTGTCTGATTTACTTTCTCACGTCTACATCACACTGACCGCTGTTTGTTAGTGCTCTTGTGTCTGTCATGTCCCAGACTATATGACAAAAAATGATCCTTGGAGATCTGTTAAGGGCCTCACCCCCCAGACAACCCTTTCTGTCTCCCCGCCGTTCCCACGGACGAAGAGACGGGGGACTTGTGGACGGCCATAGACGCAGCATATGGCTCTAGGCAGCAGCATTGTTCTGAGCTGTTTGCGTAAGATGATAAAAACGCCATTGTTGCACGTGTCACTCAGACAAGACGTAGGGGCGTGTGTCAGGGCAAAGGGAATGCCATCGAAGTCCGTGACCTTTTAATTTGCTGGTGGCCTCTCCCACAGACCCCTGTGTCAGCCGTACATGCTCCACTCTGTGATTTTGGACTCTATCAATTTCATCGGTATTGACAAGGGACATGTTTGCTAGATTCAATTTGACTGATGTAGCCCAGGAGGAAAATCCATAAGTAGAGGGTTGTTATAAAATGCCAGCATATTGAAAAAAATATATTTCCACAAAGAGGACAGAGATAAATTAGGTTAAATGCTGTGAGGTTATGGCCTGTGAGAGAATTACTACAAGGCCGGGAATGTGGAATTGTCATCTTTGAAGAATTGAAATTATTTTTCAGAGCATCAACAATAATATCTCAGAGGATATGACCCAGTACTGACGTGATGCACTAATGAAATATGCTCCAGTTTTTTCCATCAATCAGCACAATTTTGAGCAACCACTTGGAGTTTTAGTAGTTATCTTTTACACAAAGGCTACAGCAAAGTATTAATATTATTTTGGAGTGTGTCGTAATAGATGCATAAAAATATCCTTTAATTACAGTGGCAACACCCTGCGTGCATTTCTGCTCCGACCATTTTCCAGACAGCTACTTTTGTGTAAAACACAATGTACTGCAGAAAATACTTTAGGTTGCTTTCTCGCTTCATGAGTGCTACATACACTGGAGGTCTCTGTGTTTTGTTCCACCACTACTGACGCCCATATCCCATCCTACCCCCCAACCTTGTCCACCCTGTAAAGTGCCATTATAAAAATGTCAAGGGGTCCCTCTCTCTCGTCCTGCCTGTCAAAATCATGTGCCATTATGCAAATCAACGTGTGAACACACACTCTCGAAGATTTACATAGGGCTGTATGGGCTATAGGCAGTGCTGAATTCAGATGATTACAGAATTAATCCAAGAGACACATACTGGAGGTATACATTTATGAAAACCTGCGCATATTTTACATTTGCCCTTGAAGATTAAAACATTATCACTGCATTAACATATATGTAGTGGCTGTGGCTAGAAGGTAGAGCATGTTTTCGACGAATCGCAGGGTTGACAGTTTGATCTCTGAATCCTCCTGTCCATGTATCTTGGGTTTGACACTGAACCTCAGGTTGCTCCCGATGGGCAGGCCAGTGTTTGCATGGCAGCTCTGTTGCTATCGGTGTGTGTGAATGTATGAATGAAAGGCATTGTGAAGGGTTAGGGTTAGGGGATTAGGATTAGGTAGTTAAGGCAAAAAACTGTTATGCGCATGCATTCTGTTTTTAACAACATAATTGTTTTCTTTGTCATTTCTGTCCAAAGGCTGATTAATTCAAAATTTGTCAACTTTTGGAAAAAATAAACAAATGACAACAAAAAACAAGCAAACAGTTGTTTACTATTAATTCTTCAATATTAGTGAAATTGTTGTACAATACCAGTATAGGTTTAAAAAGATCTCAAAGTTAAAATCTGAATTTGAAGCGAAAAGATATATGAGCAAATCCAAATGAGTCTGGCCTCCAGTTCAGTTCTAGTCAGTCAGACGTATGCTCAAATCTGAATATATTCTCCAAGTTAAGAGGATTTTCCTCCATTGATATTTTTTATTGAAGAGATCATACTAAATGGTCCAATGCCAGCACCCCCGTAAATTGGGTTTAAAGTGATTTTTCTCAGTGACTATTAGGTAGAAGAGTATGTGTGATTTTATTCTTTTTTACATTTATTAACTCTTTCCTCTTGCACGGGTCTTAAATGTCTATGTTTGAATTGCAGTGTCTGCAGTGGTTTTTGCGGTTCTGCAGAAATGGAAATAGTGTGCTTGAGAAAAGGGGGAAAGAGGGACATAAAAGGCAGGAATATGTCGTTTTTGGTCGAATACATAAATGCAGCTGAAGTGGAGGTCAACCCTATAATGTAACCGTTTGGAGGGAGGATCATTAGAGCCATTTACTCTGACTTTCACCGCATTGCTTCTTAAGTAATGACAGAGGTCCTTCTATTGAGAGGGAAGTGAAAAGAGCTATGTGTATCCTTCTGGTGCACCTGTACTGTACGGAGTGTTACATTACGAAAAATCAAGAAAGGACAGATAACTTTACTGCTCTGTGACACATCAGGGTATCCATTAGCCACAGAAAGAGCACAAGAGAAAAAAAGACAGGGAGAATGAAATAGAGATCGGGCCTTCTGTTTTGACAGCCCTGAACCAGAATATTGCTCCATTGTTTGTTTCTCAGAGCAGAGGAGTCATGGATGTGGTTTGAGTGACAGTGAGTCTGATGTACGCTGACATGCGGAGCTGCTTCACATTTCCTCTAATTGCTCCGCATTGCCCGAGCTTGGCACACATGTAGAGCATGGTAAGAGGCGCCTCTTTTTAGGTTGAAACAGAGGGTGCTGTGATTTGGCATACAAAAAGAAAAGGAGACACGGGGGGGAAGAAGAAGAAGAGCAGCAGGAGGAGGAGTAGAAGGGCTTGAAGAGGTGGTATTCTATTATTCCTGAAAGACTACTCTGAAGGACAGAGAGGTGATGGCCTTGCTTGTACAGCTCTGTGGCATAATAATGTCCTGCATTAAATCTCTGGCCGGTTAAAGCATAGATATAGTGCCAGCACATGAGATATATGATATCAGGTGCTTTCTGCCATTCAGGTGTCAATGCTATAGGTTTTGTGAAAATGTAGAAACAAAGAAGAGGATGTAAGGGGGACAATACAGTGGCATGCATAGCGTCAGTTTTGATTCTTGGTGTGCTGAAAAGCACTGAGATTGGAGGAAATCCTTGCAAGGGAGGGAAAAAAGCCTCTATCCTTGCTGATGCTATTTTAATTAAATAGTTGCTAGGTTACATCGTGCAGAACGACAGGGGTGGGTGGTGTGGCACAGGCACCCGGGCGAGGGGAATGGCGTGTGTGTGTGTGTGTGTGTGTGTGTGTGTGTGTGTGTGTGTGTGTGTGTGTGTGTGTGTGTGTGTGTGTGTGTGTGTGTGTGTGTGTGTGTGTGTGTGTGTGTGTGTGTGTGGTGTGTGTGTGTGAGGACATGTCCCTGAACAATGAAAGCACATCCCTTTTTTTTTCTCCACACCCAATCTATAATAAGGATTTCAAATGTGAGACATATTGACATGAAATACAGTGAGAGCGATTTTACACTCTCTAAAACTCTCTCCCCTGCTCGCTCTCTCTCTTCCCATATTTGCCTGTCTTTTTCATTTTTCTCTCACAGATCAGAGGGTGGGGGGAAGCCCCCTTTCATCTCTGTGACAGTGCTTTTCACCTCCACTGGTGACTTACTGAGGACTAGTGCTCCCATTGCACCCTGAGATGCCAGACGGTGGAGAATGCCACGGGCCTGTGTGCCCTGGCAACCACTCCTGTTTCAGATACCCCCCTCCCCAATACACACACACCTCCTCCAGCCTCCTTTCCATCCCAGCCTCCATCCAGGACTCTGACCACACAGAAACCCAGACAGGGCACTGATGGATGGGGTGGGGAGACAGTGGAGAGTCCCTTGATGTTGGAAATAAATCTGACAGGCCCTACTGGATAAGGCCGAGCATAATCTTTCTCATTGACTTCACTGTGAAGGGTGTGAGTGTGTGTGTGTCCTTTTTTTCCACACCCTTTTCTTTATTTTCAACACCCTCCCTCATCTCCACCTCAGCCCTTCTTCCCACTTCTCTCTATGCCAGTAGAGATAATGCCATAATTTACAGCTATGCATTGTAGAAGATGAATGATAGTTGCTTTTCTTGCTTAATATGCATTCACCACTACCCAGATAATAGTCTTTTTGTAGGAAGAATAAAAGAAATACCTTCAAAAGGAATTGAGCATTTTTATGTTATATTCTGCCCCTAATGTGCTAAAAGTGATATATAATTCTCCGTCTTTCATTAAAAACAAAATTGATAATGATGAAAGAGTGCTACGTTTTCTATAGCTGCTCCTTTTTCATATTCTTGAGTAAAATATTGCATGGTGAAAAAAAAGTTGGCTTTTTCCCCACATATCCTCCTGAGTGTATATGGAGCCGGCTTAAAAAAGTAGGGGAAAAAACATGCACACACACACACACACACACACACACACACACACACACACACACACACACATACACACACACACACAAAATGATTTTGCCAAAACATCCACTCTTGATTGATATACAGCGAAAATATGTATTCCATGTCTCAGTCACAAACAGCTGTTTCTCTTTTTACTTTCACTTCTATGTCTACCCGGCAGATAGTGTAGTAGAAGAGACCGGAGCTACAGTATGTATGTGTTTCTGCACCACAAGAAAGGGGGGCTGCGTGTGTCCAGGGGCCAGTTTTCCCCTCGGGACTCCTCTAAATGACTCCAGTGACCTGTTGCCCTCCTCTGTGGTTGGCATTCACACAGCAGGTCGAAGCAAGAGGTCAGGGGGTCATTTGAAGCAATGTAGTGTCAATGTGTGACCTTCTCACACACAAACAGGAGGATCAAACGGCAAATTAACTCCCCGAACAAGGTCATGTTTTGAATTTTGGTTGAAGGACTGACAAGATTACTGATTTTATGGAAATTAACTAAAGTAAAATTATTCATGGTTGTTGTTGTTGGTGTCTGAATATTTCTTCCTATTATAATAAGACAGCAGTTGCTTGGTTTGTTTTTCAACTTACTTCTCAGAAAAGCAACAAAATCTTGCAAAATTTTGTTTTCAATGCATACTGCTTCCAAGAAAATACAATTTTGAATTAAAATAAATAAATAAATAAATAAATAAATAAATAAATAAATAAATAAATAAATAAATAAAAATATATATATATATATATATATATATATATATATAGAGAGAGAGAGAGAAAGAGACCGAATCACCTTGATGTTAATAATTGTCAATTGATTTCAATTGTGGATAAACTTGTGGATTTATGATGCCATTTTCAGCTGTAACTATAAATTTCAAGATTTATAATTAAACATAGTGGTCCAGCTTATGTTAGATTTCTGCTCTGCAAATACTTTGTTGCTTTGCTCTTATCTTTACGGAAACTATACAGTGTGCTGCTGTGGACGAGACCACAGAAAAATGTATAATAACTACATCTCTCCGCAAGTATACCCTAAATCTGAATATTTGCTCCATTTCACCTTACATGCTTACCAAATGAGGCCATGCTAGAGAAGTAAAAGTAAAATTACTGTTTTTATCAATTGACTCTGGTGGCTTTAATATAATGGCTTCAATTCCCCATCGGGAAAGGCTGTATGATGGCAAGGTAAAACAGTGAAGATATTCTAAATATAGTGTACACTTAAACTGATTGAGTCAGTGTTTTATGTGCGTGACCCAAAGATTTTCTACCCAGAGGTTATTTACTGTAAACACAATTAACCTGGAAAAAAAAGGGGTCAGAGAGGATTATTATTATTATTATTATTATTAGTATTATTATTATTATTATTATTATTATTATTATTATTGTTGTTGTTGTTGTTGTTGTTGTTGTTGTTGTTGTTGTTGTTGTTTTTGAAATGCCCCTTTAATATCACACAATAGAGTAAGTGAAACACTAATGTAATCCTCCATGTCTGCACATTTTTTTTAGTACATATATCGGAATATATCTATTTTTCTTCAGTCTTGCAAAAGATGTGCAGCATATTGCATTTATTGTATCATCAGAACTAAACAATCGTGCCAAAACCATTCATGGTGTTTTGGATACAAGCTAACTGACATAATTTTCTCCCTTTATCCAGAGTAATGCTCCAAATTTGCCGCCTTCATTCCAATCAGTTACACATTTCCTGAAAACAGTGCGGAGTAACATTGTCGTAATTAGGAACATGAGCTGGCTTTACAGCAACGTGTGGGAGGACCTGCAGGTTGAAGTGCTCTGTGAATGCAATGTACATCATCAGCCTAATAAAATATAATGCTGAAAATTAAGTCTTTTGGATTTGAGGCATGCAGAACAACAGGATCCCTGAAGCAAAATGATGCAGGTTTCAGTTGTGCGAGTGTGTGTGTACCCATGTGGATATGTGTGTGTTTACATAGGTGCATTTGCTAGAGCGTAGAACCACAAAGGAAGCAATTATAGAAATATGTTTGCCTCTGTATTAATTCTTTCTAAGGAGGTAGAGAGGAGGAAAAAGGCTGCACAGAAAATGTGATGTAGGCTGCAGCTCCTTTGTCCTAGTTTGAGCACCACATTCACCAAAGTGCATCGAAGTGTCAGCAATTCAAACATGAAAAATGGATGAGGACAATGGTGCATTTCTCACAATTTTTCTAATAAACTGTCAATCAAACGGCTCCGTGAATGACACTAATATCATATGATGCAGCATTCCATATCAAAGACCTTATCGATGCTCGTTCCCCCTTTGGCTCAATCTGAGGCCTGTCCTCCCCTCTTATTATCACCATCATCATTCGGACATGAAAGGCGAGAAACAAGTGCTGCACCATTGCCAAGGAGAAACCTTGATCTGGGGAGCATTTGCATTTGCCACCTAGTTCCACTGGATGTATGAACGCATTACCAAGGTGCTCTCTGATTGGATGGCACTGAAAAGCTGGTATTCTGCTAATGCTCAAAGCAAGCAGCCCCCCACACCCCCACCCCCTGCACACTGCCACATTCAGCTGACGGCACTAGGGGGCAGTCCACTCTGTTGGTTGTTATTGTGAAGGAGGCATCTACAGTAGGATTTTCATCAACAGAAATGGGACATGGCAAGAGTTTTAAAAATATATATAAAATTAATTTATTCATTCATGTTGATTCCTTGAAAATCTATTAGGTTTCTGTGAGCTTAATGTCCTGCCTTTCCACCATGGAAGACATTAAGCTGTGGTATACTGCCTCGGCTAATTAATTTTGGAACGTACCATTAATTTGCTGAACAGTTAAGCACAGTTTTTTTAGTAAATCATGGATTATGTATAAAAGACACAGAACATGAAATTCACTTGTCTTGGTGGGTGAATATTCCTCTCTAGAGGAGTGTAAAGCTCAAGTTAAACACATATTAATGATACAATACGAGATCGTTGATACTCATGTATCTGATGGCTTCCTGTAAAAAAAAATAAAAAAAATTGATGATTTAAAACAGTTAGTGGGCAGGCAAGTGTTTCTGATGCAGTGTGATGTTTGAGAGTATGACAAGATGCACACTCATTACAATACATTTCATTTTAATACACAATAATATTAAAAAAGACCACATTTATTAGGAATAATAACAAATATGGCCTTTATTACATTTAAAAAGGGGCCTAAACGTCACTGTTGGTTTACATAAAGCAACAAAGAGAAGCAATTCATTTACACATGCACCCACACACACGCTTGCACACACACACACTTTAAGAAGCTATACAGTAGCAGTGTGTCTGTGTCTATCAGAGGGCTGCTGATGAAGTGCAGAAACCCCAAAGGAACAATGTTCATCTGGAGATGAATTAATGTAAGAGCAGCGGTGATTACCACAAGGGCAGTCAGCCATTTCATATTTCCAGCACGAGGCTAGTGGACCTCAAATTTTAACCATGACGAGATTTAAATATACTTTGCTTGGCAAGAATCCCTGTTTCTTTTCCCCTCTGCTTTGCAATGATAACGGGTGCATGTTTTACTTAGTTAGGTTACAATGCACAGACAATTTTAGAGACAAACAATAATAATTCTGTGTGGATGTGAATCAGTCAGAACCAGCATTTTGGTGAGAAACATGGACTATCTTTGCGTTTTCTGTATTATGCTGTATGTATGTATATCATTCTCCCAGATTCATTTAACACTGGATGACACACTTGACCCTGTATACTTTTCTAACATTATTCTTGAAATAATCCCAACTTGTATTTTCTACTGTACTGTTCAGAATTTAACATAACCGTTTCACTGCCATATGTCAATACAATTGGAGTGTGCCTTGATTTCTCTGACCAAATACAGTTTGAGTACATTGTCAATTGTTCCTGTATTTACTACCTGTCAATAAATAACACTTTTCACATTGAAATTGTTTATATTTTTAATTGTCTCCTTTCTCTTTTTAAAATGTTTAAGGCTACTTTGCAGAATTTCTAAACAACTTCTGCTTAATAAACTTTATAACTATTATCTCCATTTTTCAAGAGTCTTGGGGGTCCTCTGCCAAAAAATTTTCAGCATCAAACACTTAATTTCCAGCATTCCGGTGGTAAAATAAAAGTCCTGTGGTACGTCATGTTTTTCAGGAAACAAATTTTGATCTCCATCAACCACTCTGTAATTGGCACTTAATTCAGAGCGAGATCTTTTCTGTTTCTCTTATCTTTGTCATAAATCAGAGGTATCATTTTAAAGAATGTAAAACAAAAATGTAAAAACAGGTCAGAGTAGCTCATGCAATGTAAAGTGTTCTCTTTTTCTCTATCGCCATTCACGATAAAAGGTCAGATCAGTCACGAAGTATTGCTGCTGTTTCTCACAATCAACATGAGGGTAGGATTACCACTCTGTGTCACACAGAAAGCCCGCTATTATAGCGTCACCCCTCCAGAAGCTTCTCAGTTCTTCTGGCTGTGTTGCGAATGGAAGGCTGGGGGTCCCTTTCCTGAAGCGGGGCTCCACGCCACTCTACAGAGAAGGGACCTTGGTGAATAGGCCCCACTCAAGAGGAATAAAGGAACCTCTCCACTGGTTTGTTTTGGAAGCTGTCTTATTGATCTGTCTACCTATGAATGAATGCATTGGCCCAGTTTTCCCGCTCATGTGGACAATGGCACTCGAGGCCTGTATTAACTGGGCCGATGTTATTCCCAGAGAATGGCGTGCATTAAGAGGAGTTTGGGGAGGGTTTGTCGTTTCATCCCTCTATCTACTCCACTGACCCTTCCCACAAGAATGGAGAAGCCAAATGAAGAAAAGCAAATCAATAACCACTGAGTGACTAAATCAATGTCAGTTTGCACAAGGACATATTTATTAAGTGGTCTGATGCTCAGACACAATTACAGTATTATTTGGTGCCATCATCCAAAGACTGTAGTCTAGAAAAAAATACACAATTTTAAATCTTGCCCAAGACCTTGGAGACCCAAAAAGGAGTGAGCACAGAGAAAAGCTTTTGAGTCTGAAAGAGAACCTCATGTGCTTGTAGTCTAGAAATACTGAAAAAACGGATAAAGCACTAAAGATGATGTTTCAGTACGACATAATTTCCTTCAAGTGCATTCAAGCTTGAATTCAAGGCCATACCACAAAATGCAGCTCTGCATTTAAAGCCAAAAACAAAAAAAAACACTTTATCCAAGTTACTGAACAATATTCAACATTTTTTTCCTCCAAAATGTTGTCTGCCTGGACAAGCATAAACAGGTGAACAGTTTTGCAACAAACATCAAGCCAAATTATTTGTTTATGGTTCTCAACTACATTACAATGGCTCATTATTTTGAGGAAAGGATAAAATGAAATTCAACAAGAGACGCAGAGTACATGACCTATTTTACAATCTTTTTTGTCTTTGGCGGGGCATTATTTCATTCTCTTGTATGGGCCAGGGTATCATCAAACTAAAACGAATACTGACTTGCTGTCATTTTTGGTAATTTATTAATTCCGAAAATTTATCAAAGTGAATATGGATATATTAAACATTCAAACTTTGTTTCTCTGCAGCATTTAATGACTGTGACCAGTAAATCCAACTGAGATTTCTACCTCTTAGGACTAGAAGCCAATTATGGGCTATTCTTTCAACCCTAAAAACAAACGCTTATAGATTCTTGCTTAGAATATACCAGCAGTTCAAAACAAATACAAAGTAGGAAACACATCTAAAGCTTTATAAATAAACCTATTCCCTACTGCAATACTGCTACAGATGTCTATGACGCCAGCAGAGAATAAAAATTAAATTTAATTAAAGCGGCATGCAGCACTGATCGGAATCCAAGCAGATTGTACGCATTGGAATGCTTGTTTATTTTTTAACAGACAGGAAATATAGTTGTCATCAAAATATACTAATGTTTTTTTTGACATCTCTTTTTCAGAAGTGTTTGATGTTGCTTATGGCCTTCTTTTAAAACATTTTATTCAAGATCTGGATTGCATGCCATGTCTTTAAATGTACACACAAGTAAAGCTACTATGGGAAAATTGTCAAAGGTTTTCCTGGAAAATGGAAAAATTCAGTCCACCTGCAGGATGGCACGAGTTTGATTTGATCTGTTAACTGAGTTCAAATAAAAAAACTCAATAAAAAACATCATAGTATAGTATGACATTGAAAAATCATCAAAAGCATCATAGTATGTGGACCAAAAATCAACAGAAAAGTCATAGTATAGTAAGTCGTAAAAAATGAACAAAAATATCAGCATATTATGTTGACAAAAAAATCCATCAAAAACATCCTAGTATAAAATGGCGTCCAAAAATCATCCAAAAAGTCATAGTATAGTCTATTGGCAAAAAAAAAAAAAAAACATCAAAAATGTCATAGTAGAGTCTTCTCGGCAGTCTGTTTTATTATTTATATGTGGTTTTCAGCTGCTTTTTGGACATGTCAAATTTTGCCATTTTTTGCCATACTATAGTATTGCACTTTCGGTCACTTTTTTGGCATACCAAATTATGGTGTTTTTGGCCCTTTTTCCAACTTTCTATGGTATGGTGTGTCTTGGCAGGTTGTTCTAGGTGGTTTTCAGTTGGTTTTGGGACATGTCAAACTTTGACATTTTTCGCCATACTAAAGTATTGCATTTTCAGTCATTTTTCGCCATGCCAAATTACGTTTTTTTTTGTCCCTTTTTGCATCTTTCTATGCTATGGTGTATCTTGGCAGGTCATTCTAGGTGGTTACCAGCGGTTTTGGGGACATGTCAAATTGTGACATTTTTTGCCATGCTATAGTATTGCATTTTCGGTCAGTTTTACAACATGCTATATGATGGTGTTTTTGGCCATTCTTGCATCATTGTATGCGGTGGCGTGTCTTGGCACGCTATTTTATGCTGTTTTGAAGTGTTTTCAGCTATATTTGGGACATGTCATTCTTTGACATTTTTAGCCTACTATAGCCTTGCCTTTTTAATCATTTCTTCAACATGCATTTTTATGGTGGTTTTGGCCATTTTTGCAACATTGTATGCTATGGCGTGATTTGGCACACCATTTTATGCTGTTTGAGGTGTTGAAACATGTCATATTTTGACATTATTTAGCCATACTATAGCCTTGCTTTTTGCTCATTTTCTGGAGATGCATTTTTATAGTGTTTTTTTTTTTGCTGTTTTTGCAACATTCTTTGCTATGGTGTGTCTGGGCATGCTATTTTCAGCTGTTTTTGGGACATGGAATATTTTTACATTTTTAGTCATATTATAGCCTTGCCTCTTTGGGACATTAGTTAGTTTTGGCAAAATTTTATGCTGTGGCCTGTCATGCTTTTTTATGTTGTTTTGATGTGTTTTCAGCTGTTATTGGGACATATTTTGACATTTTTGCTATACTATAGGCTTGCCATTTGGTTATTTTTCAAATAAGAATTTTTATAGTGTGTATGGCTGTTTTTGCAAAATCCTATGCTCTGGTGTGTCTCAGCATGCTATTTTATACTGATTTGAGTTGTTTTTAGCTGTTTTCTGGACATGTCATATTTTGACATTTTTGCCATACTATAGCCTTGCCTTTTTGTTCATTTTTTCAACATGCCATATTTTGGTGGTTTTGGACGTGTTTTGCAAAATTCTATGCTCTGGCGTGTGTCAGCGTGTTATTTTATACTGATTGGAGTTGTTTTTAGCTGTTTTCTGGACATGTCATATTTTGATATTTTTGTCATACTATAGCCTTGCCTTTTTGTTCATTTTTTCAACATGTAATTTTTTTGTGTTTTGGGGCGTTTTTTGCAAAATTCTATGCTCTGGCGTGTCTCACCATGCTATTTTATACTGGTTTGAGTTGTTTTCAGCTGTTTTCTGGACATGTCATATTTTGACATTTTTGCCATACTATAGCCTTGCCTTTTCGGTCATTTTTTCAACATGTCATTTTTGTGTGTTTTTGGGCGTTTTTCGCAGAATTCTATGCTCTGGCGTATCTCAGCGTGTTATTTTATACTGATTGGAGTTGTTTTCAGCTGTTTTCTGGACATGTCATATTTTGACATTTTTGCCATACTATAGCCTTGCCTTTTTGTCCATTTTTTCAACATGCCATATTTTGGTGTTTTTGGACGTTTTTTTTCTATGCTCTGGCGTGTCTCAGCATGTTATTTTATACTGATTGGAGCAGTTTTCAGCTGTTTTCTGGACATGTCATATTTTGACATTTTTGCCATACTATAGCCTTGCCTTTTTGTTCATTTTTTCAACATGCCATATTTTGGTGTTTTTGGACGTTTTTTGCAAAATTCTATGCTCTGGCGTGTCTCAGCGTGTTATTTTATACTGATTGGAGTTGTTTTCAGCAGTTTTCTGGACATGTCATATTTTGACATTTTTGCCATACTATAGCCTTGCCTTTTCGGTCATTTTTTCAACATGTCATTTTTGTGTGTTTTGGGGCGTTTTTCGCAGAATTCTATGCTCTGGCGTGTCTCAGCGTGTTATTTTATACTGATTGGAGTTGTTTTCAGCTGTTTTCTGGACATGTCATATTTTGACATTTTTGCCATACTATAGCCTTGCCTTTTTGTCCATTTTTTCAACATGCCATATTTTGGTGTTTTTGGACGTTTTTTTTCTATGCTCTGGCGTGTCTCAGCATGTTATTTTATACTGATTGGAGCAGTTTTCAGCTGTTTTCTGGACATGTCATATTTTGACATTTTTGCCATACTATAGCCTTGCCTTTTTGTTCATTTTTTCAACATGCCATATTTTGGTGTTTTTGGACGTTTTTTGCAAAATTCTATGCTCTGGCGTGTCTCAGCGTGTTATTTTATACTGATTGGAGTTGTTTTCAGCAGTTTTCTGGACATGTCATATTTTGACATTTTTGCCATACTATAGCCTTGCCTTTTCGGTCATTTTTTCAACATGTCATTTTTGTGTGTTTTGGGGCGTTTTTCGCAGAATTCTATGCTCTGGCGTGTCTCAGCGTGTTATTTTATACTGATTGGAGTTGTTTTCAGCTGTTTTCTGGACATGTCATATTTTGACATTTTTGCCATACTATAGCCTTGCCTTTTTGTCCATTTTTTCAACATGCCATATTTTGGTGTTTTTGGACGTTTTTTGCAAAATTCTATGCTCTGGCGTGTCTCAGCGTGTTATTTTATACTGATTTGAGTTGTTTTCAGCTGTTTTCTGGACATGTCATATTTTGACATTTTTGCCATACTATAGCCTTGCCTTTTGTCCATTTTTCAACATGCCATATTTTGGTGTTTTTGGACGTTTTTTGCAAAATTCTATGCTCTGGCGTGTCTCAGCGTGTTATTTTATACTGATTGGAGCAGTTTTTAGCTGTTTTCTGGACATGTCATATTTTGACATTTTTGCCATACTATAGCCTTGCCTTTTCGGTCATTTTTTCAACATGTCATTTTTTTGTGTTTTTGGGCGTTTTTTTGCAAAATTCTATGCTCTGGTGTGTCTCAGCATGTTATTTTATACTGATTGGAGCAGTTTTCAGCTGTTTTCTGGACATGTCATATTTTGACATTTTTGCCATACTATAGCCTTGCCTTTTTGTTCATTTTTTCAACATGCCATATTTTGGTGTTTTTGGACGTTTTTTTGCAAAATTCTATGCTCTGGCGTGTCTCAGCGTGTTATTTTATACTGATTTGAGTTGTTTTCAGCTGTTTTCTGGACATGTCATATTTTGACATTTTTGCCATACTATAGCCTTGCCTTTTTGTTCATTTTTTCAACATGCCATATTTTGGTGTTTTTGGACGTTTTTTGCAAAATTCTATGCTCTGGCGTGTCTCAGCGTGTTATTTTATACTGATTGGAGCAGTTTTTAGCTGTTTTCTGGACATGTCATATTTTGACATTTTTGCCATACTATAGCCTTGCCTTTTCGGTCATTTTTTCAACATGTCATTTTTTTGTGTTTTTGGGCGTTTTTTTTGCAAAATTCTATGCTCTGGTGTGTCTCAGCATGCTATTTTATACTGATTTGAGTTGTTTTCAGCTGTTTTCTGGACATGTCATTTTTTGACATTTTTGCCAAACTATAGCCTTGCCTTTTCGTTCATTTTTTCAACATGCCATATTTTGGTGTTTTTTGGCCTTTTTTGGTAAATTTCTATGCTCTGGCGTGTCTCAGCATGTTATTTTATACTGATTGGAGTTGTTTTCAGCTGTTTTCTGGACATGTCATATTTTGACATTTTTGCCATACTATAGCCTTGCCTTTTTGTTCATTTTTTCAACATGCCATATTTTGGTGTTTTTTGGCCTTTTTTGGTAAATTTCTATGCTCTGGCGTGTCTCAGCATGTTATTTTATACTGATTGGAGTTGTTTTCAGCTGTTTTCTGGACATGTCATTTTTTGACATTTTTGCCATACTATAGCCTTGCCTTTTCGTTCATTTTTTCAACATGCCATTTTCTTGGTTTTTTTGGCCTTTTTTGGTAAATTTCTATGCTCTGGCGTGTCTCAGCATGTTATTTTATACTGATTGGAGTTGTTTTCAGCTGTTTTCTGGACATGTCATATTTTGACATTTTTGCCATACTATAGCCTTGCCTTTTTGTTCATTTTTTCAACATGCCATATTTTGGTGTTTTTGGACATTTTTGCAAAATTCTTTGCTATGGCGTGTCTCAGCGTGTTATTTTATACTGATTGGAGTTGTTTTCAGCAGTTTTCTGGACATGTCATATTTTGACATTTTTGCCATACTATAGCCTTGCCTTTTCGGTCATTTTTTCAACATGTCATTTTTTTGTGTTTTTTGGGCGTTTTTTTGCAAAATTCTATGCTCTGGTGTGTCTCAGCATGTTATTTTATACTGATTGGAGCAGTTTTCAGCTGTTTTCTGGACATGTCATATTTTGACATTTTTGCCATACTATAGCCTTGCCTTTTTGTTCATTTTTTCAACATGCCATATTTTGGTGTTTTTGGACGTTTTTTGCAAAATTCTATGCTCTGGCGTGTCTCAGCGTGTTATTTTATACTGATTTGAGTTGTTTTCAGCTGTTTTCTGGACATGTCATATTTTGACATTTTTGCCATACTATAGCCTTGCCTTCTTGTCCATTTTTTCAACATGCCATATTTTGGTGTTTTTGGACGTTTTTTTGCAAAATTCTATGCTCTGGCGTGTCTCAGCGTGTTATTTTATACTGATTTGAGTTGTTTTCAGCTGTTTTCTGGACATGTCATTTTTTGTCCTTTTTGCCATACTATAGCCTTGCCTTTTCGTTCATTTTTTCAACATGCCATTTTCTTGGTTTTTTGGCCTTTTTTGGTGAATTTCTATGCTCTGGCGTGTCTCAGCATGTTATTTTATACTGATTGGAGTTGTTTTCAGCTGTTTTCTGGACATGTCATATTTTGACATTTTTACCATACTATAGCCTTGCCTTTTCGGTCATTTTTTCAACATGCCATTTTGTTGGTTTTTTGGCCTTTTTTGGTAAATTTCTATGCTCTAGCGTGTCTCAGCATGTTATTTTATACTGATTTGAGTTGTTTTCAGCTGTTTTTGGGACCTGTCATTTTTGACATTTTTTGCCATACTTTAGCCTTGCCTTTTCGTTCATTTTTTCAACATGCCATATTTTGTCATTTTTGGACGTTTTTGCAAAATTCTATGCTATGGCGTGTCTCAGCGTGTTATTTTATACTGATTGGAGCAGTTTTTAGCTGTTTTCTGGACATGTCATATTTTGACATTTTTGCCATACTATAGCCTTGCCTTTTCGGTCATTTTTTCAACATGCCATTTTCTTGGTTTTTTGGCCGTTTTTGTCAAATTCTTTGCTCTGGCGTGTCTCAGCATGTTATTTTATACTGATTGGAGCAGTTTTTAGCTGTTTTCTGGACATGTCATATTTTGACATTTTTGCCATACTATAGCCTTGCCTTTTCGTTCATTTTTTCAACATGCCATATTTTGGTGTTTTTGGACGTTTTTTGCAAAATTCTATGCTCTGGCGTGTCTCAGTGTGTTATTTTATACTGATTGGAGTTGTTTTTAGCTATTTTCTGGACATGTCATATTTTGATATTTTTGTCATACTATAGCCTTGCCTTTTCGGTCATTTTTTCAACATGTCATTTTTTTGTGTTTTTGGACGTTTTTTGCAAAATTCTATGCACTGGCATGTCTCACCATGCTATTTTATACTGATTGGAGCAGTTTTCAGCTGTTTTCTGGACATGTCATATTTTGACATTTTTGCCATACTATAGCCTTGCCTTTTCGTTCATTTTTTCAACATGTCATTTTTTGGTGTTTTTGACCTTTTTTGTAAAATTCTATGCTCTGGCGTGTCTCAGCATGTTATTTTATACTGATTGGAGCAGTTTTTAGCTGTTTTCTGGACATGTCATATTTTGACATTTTTGCCATACTATAGCCTTGCCTTTTCGTTCATTTTTTCAACATGCCATATTTTGGTGTTTTTGGACGTTTTTTGCAAAATTCTATGCTCTGGCGTGTCTCAGCATGTTATTTTATACTGATTGGAGCAGTTTTTAGCTGTTTTCTGGACATGTCATATTTTGACATTTTTGCCATGCTATAGCCTTGCCTTTTCGTTCATTTTTTCAACATGTCATTTTTTAGTGTTTTTGACCTTTTTTGTAAAATTCTATGCTCTGGCGTGTCTCAGCATGTTATTTTATACTGATTGGAGCAGTTTTTAGCTGTTTTCTGGACATGTCATATTTTGACATTTTTGCCATACTATAGCCTTGCCTTTTCGTTCATTTTTTTCAACATGTCATTTTTTGGTGTTTTTGACCTTTTTTGTAAAATTCTATGCTCTGGCGTGTCTCAGCATGTTATTTTATACTGATTGGAGCAGTTTTTAGCTGTTTTCTGGACATGTCATATTTTGACATTTTTGCCATACTATAGCCTTGCCTTTTCGGTCATTTTTTCAACATGCCATATTTTGGTGTTTTTGGACGTTTTTTTGCAAAATTCTATGCTCTGGCGTGTCTCAGCATGTTATTTTATACTGATTGGAGCAGTTTTTAGCTGTTTTCTGGACATGTCATATTTTGACATTTTTGCCATACTATAGCCTTGCCTTTTCGGTCATTTTTTCAACATGCCATATTTTGGTGTTTTTGGACGTTTTTTGCAAAATTCTATGCTCTGGCGTGTCTCAGCATGTTATTTTATACTGATTGGAGCAGTTTTTAGCTGTTTTCTGGACATGTCATATTTTGACATTTTTGCCATACTATAGCCTTGCCTTTTCGGTCATTTTTTCAACATGCCATTTTCTTGGTTTTTTGGCCTTTTTTGTAAAATTCTATGCTCTGGCGTGTCTCAGCATGTTATTTTAAACTGATTGGAGTTGTTTTCAGCGGTTTTCTGGACATGTCATATTATGATATTTTTGCCATACTATAGCCTTGCCTTTTTGTTCATTTTTTCAACATGCCATATTTTGGTGTTTTTGGACGTTTTTTGCAAAATTCTATGCTCTGGCGTGTCTCAGCATGTTATTTTATACTGATTGGAGCAGTTTTTAGCTGTTTTCTGGACATGTCATATTTTGACATTTTTGCCATACTATAGCCTTGCCTTTTCGGTCATTTTTTCAACATGTCATTTTTTGGTGTTTTTGACCTTTTTTGTAAAATTCTATGCTCTGGCGTGTCTCAGCATGTTATTTTATACTGATTGGAGCAGTTTTTAGCTGTTTTCTGGACATGTCATATTTTGACATTTTTGCCATACTATAGCCTTGCCTTTTCGTTCATTTTTTCAACATGCCATATTTTGGTGTTTTTGGACGTTTTTTGCAAAATTCTATGCTCTGGCGTGTCTCAGCATGTTATTTTATACTGATTGGAGCAGTTTTTAGCTGTTTTCTGGACATGTCATATTTTGACATTTTTGCCATACTATAGCCTTGCCTTTTCGTTCATTTTTTCAACATGTCATTTTTTAGTGTTTTTGACCTTTTTTGTAAAATTCTATGCTCTGGCGTGTCTCAGCATGTTATTTTATACTGATTGGAGCAGTTTTTAGCTGTTTTCTGGACATGTCATATTTTGACATTTTTGCCATACTATAGCCTTGCCTTTTCGTTCATTTTTTTCAACATGTCATTTTTTGGTGTTTTTGACCTTTTTTGTAAAATTCTATGCTCTGGCGTGTCTCAGCATGTTATTTTATACTGATTGGAGCAGTTTTTAGCTGTTTTCTGGACATGTCATATTTTGACATTTTTGCCATACTATAGCCTTGCCTTTTCGTTCATTTTTTCAACATGCCATATTTTGGTGTTTTTGGACGTTTTTTGCAAAATTCTATGCTCTGGCGTGTCTCAGCATGTTATTTTATACTGATTGGAGCAGTTTTTAGCTGTTTTCTGGACATGTCATATTTTGACATTTTTGCCATACTATAGCCTTGCCTTTTCGGTCATTTTTTCAACATGCCATATTTTGGTGTTTTTGGACGTTTTTTTGCAAAATTCTATGCTCTGGCGTGTCTCAGCGTGTTATTTTATACTGATTGGAGTTGTTTTCAGCTTATTTCTGGACATGTCATATTTTGACATTTTTGCCATACTATAGCCTTGCCTTTTCGGTCATTTTTTCAACATGCCATTTTCTTGGTTTTTTGGCCTTTTTTGTAAAATTCTATGCTCTGGCGTGTCTCAGCATGTTATTTTAAACTGATTGGAGTTGTTTTCAGCGGTTTTCTGGACATGTCATATTTTGACATTTTTGCCATACTATAGCCTTGCCTTTTTGTTCATTTTTTCAACATGCCATATTTTGGTGTTTTTGGACGTTTTTGCAAAATTCTATGCTCTGGCGTGTCTCAGCATGTTATTTTATACTGATTGGAGCAGTTTTTAGCTGTTTTCTGGACATGTCATATTTTGACATTTTTGCCATACTATAGCCTTGCCTTTTCGGTCATTTTTTCAACATGTCATTTTTTGGTGTTTTTGACCTTTTTTGTAAAATTCTATGCTCTGGCGTGTCTCAGCATGTTATTTTATACTGATTGGAGCAGTTTTTAGCTGTTTTCTGGACATGTCATATTTTGACATTTTTGCCATACTATAGCCTTGCCTTTTCGGTCATTTTTTCAACATGCCATATTTTGGTGTTTTTGGACGTTTTTTGCAAAATTCTATGCTCTGGCGTGTCTCAGCATGTTATTTTATACTGATTTGAGTTGTTTTTAGCTGTTTTCTGGACATGTCATATTTTGACATTTTTGCCATACTATAGCCTTGCCTTTTCGTTCATTTTTTCAACATGTCATTTTTTAGTGTTTTTGACCTTTTTTGTAAAATTCTATGCTCTGGCGTGTCTCAGCATGTTATTTTATACTGATTGGAGCAGTTTTTAGCTGTTTTCTGGACATGTCATATTTTGACATTTTGCCATACTATAGCCTTGCCTTTTCGTTCATTTTTTCAACATGTCATTTTTGGTGTTTTTGACCTTTTTGTAAAATTCTATGCTCTGGCGTGTCTCAGCATGTTATTTTATACTGATTGGAGCAGTTTTTAGCTGTTTTCTGGACATGTCATATTTTGACATTTTTGCCATACTATAGCCTTGCCTTTTCGGTCATTTTTTCAACATGCCATATTTTGGTGTTTTTGGACGTTTTTTGCAAAATTCTATGCTCTGGCGTGTCTCAGCATGTTATTTTATACTGATTGGAGCAGTTTTTAGCTGTTTTCTGGACATGTCATATTTTGACATTTTTGCCATACTATAGCCTTGCCTTTTCGGTCATTTTTCAACATGCCATATTTTGGTGTTTTTGACGTTTTTGTAAAATTCTATGCTCTGGCGTGTCTCAGCATGTTATTTTATACTGATTGGAGCAGTTTTAGCTGTTTTCTGGACATGTCATATTTTGACATTTTTGCCATACTATAGCCTTGCCTTTTCGTTCATTTTTTTCAACATGTCATTTTTTGGTGTTTTTGACCTTTTTTGTAAAATTCTATGCTCTGGCGTGTCTCAGCATGTTATTTTATACTGATTGGAGCAGTTTTTAGCTGTTTTCTGGACATGTCATATTTTGACATTTTTGCCATACTATAGCCTTGCCTTTTTCGTTCATTTTTTCAACATGCCATATTTTTGTGTTTTTGACCTTTTTGTAAAATTCTATGCTCTGGCGTGTCTCACCATGTTATTTTATTCTGATTGGAGCAGTTTTTAGCTGTTTTCTGGACATGTCATATTTTGACATTTTTGCCATACTATAGCCTTGCCTTTTCGGTCATTTTTTCAACATGCCATATTTTGGTGTTTTTGGACGTTTTTTTGCAAAATTCTATGCACTGGCATGTCTCACCATGCTATTTTATACTGATTTGAGTTGTTTTCAGCTGTTTTCTGGACATGTCATTTTTTGACATTTTTGCCATACTATAGCCTTGCCTTTTCGTTCATTTTTTCAACATGTCATTTTTTAGTGTTTTTGACCTTTTTTGTAAAATTCTATGCTCTGGCGTGTCTCAGCGTGTTATTTTATACTGATTGGATTTATTTTCAGCTGTTTTCTGGACATGTCATATTTTGACATTTTTGCCATACTATAGCCTTGCCTTTTCGGTCATTTTTTCAACATGCCATTTTCTTGGTTTTTTGGCCATTTTTGTAAAATTCTATGCTCTGGTGTGTCTCAGCATGTTATTTTATACTGATTGGAGCAGTTTTTAGCTGTTTTCTAGACATGTCATATTTTGACATTTTTGCCATACTATAGCCTTGCCTTTTCGGTCATTTTTTCAACATGTCATTTTTTTGTGCTTTTGGGGTTTTTTTGCAAAATTCTATGCTCTGGCGTGTCTCAGCGTGTTATTTTATACTGATTGGAGTTGTTTTCAGCTGTTTTCTGGACATGTCATATTTTGACATTTTTGCCATACTATAGCCTTGCCTTTTCGGTCATTTTTTCAACATGCCATTTTCTTGGTTTTTTGGCCTTTTTTGGTAAATTTCTATGCTCTGGCGTGTCTCAGCATGTTATTTTATACTGATTGGAGCAGTTTTTAGCTGTTTTCTGGACATGTCATATTTTGACATTTTTGCCATACTATAGCCTTGCCTTTTCGGTCATTTTTTCAACATGTCATTTTTTGATGTTTTTGACCTTTTTTGTAAAATTCTATGCTCTGGCGTGTCTCAGCATGTTATTTTATACTGATTGGAGCAGGTTTTAGCTGTTTTCTGGACATGTCATATTTTGACATTTTTGCCATACTATAGCCTTGCCTTTTCGGTCATTTTTTCAACATGCCATTTTCTTGGTTTTTTGGCCTTTTTTGTAAAATTGTATGCTCTGGCGTGTCTCAGCATGTTATTTTAAACTGATTGGAGTTGTTTTCAGCGGTTTTCTGGACATGTCATATTTTGACATTTTTGCCATACTATAGCCTTGCCTTTTTGTTCATTTTTTCAACATGCCATATTTTGGTGTTTTTGGACGTTTTTTGCAAAATTCTATGCTCTGGCGTGTCTCAGCATGTTATTTTATACTGATTGGAGCAGTTTTTAGCTGTTTTCTGGACATGTCATATTTTGACATTTTTGCCATACTATAGCCTTGCCTTTTCGTTCATTTTTTCAACATGTCATTTTTTAGTGTTTTTGACCTTTTTTGTAAAATTCTATGCTCTGGCGTGTCTCAGCATGTTATTTTATACTGATTGGAGCAGTTTTTAGCTGTTTTCTGGACATGTCATATTTTGACATTTTTGCCATACTATAGCCTTGCCTTTTCGTTCATTTTTTTCAACATGTCATTTTTTGGTGTTTTTGACCTTTTTTGTAAAATTCTATGCTCTGGCGTTTCTCAGCATGTTATTTTATACTGATTGGAGCAGTTTTTAGCTGTTTTCTGGACATGTCATATTTTGACATTTTTGCCATACTATAGCCTTGCCTTTTCGTTCATTTTTTCAACATGCCATATTTTGGTGTTTTTGTACTTTTTTGTAAAATTCTATGCTCTGGCGTGTCTCAGCATGTTATTTTATACTGATTGGAGCAGTTTTTAGCTGTTTTCTGGACATGTCATATTTTGACATTTTTGCCATACTATAGCCTTGCCTTTTCGGTCATTTTTTCAACATGCCATATTTTGGTGTTTTTGGACGTTTTTTTGCAAAATTCTATGCTCTGGCGTGTCTCAGCGTGTTATTTTATACTGATTGGAGTTGTTTTCAGCTTATTTCTGGACATGTCATATTTTGACATTTTTGCCATACTATAGCCTTGCCTTTTCGGTCATTTTTTCAACATGCCATTTTCTTGGTTTTTTGGCCTTTTTTGTAAAATTCTATGCTCTGGCGTGTCTCAGCATGTTATTTTAAACTGATTGGAGTTGTTTTCAGCGGTTTTCTGGACATGTCATATTTTGACATTTTTGCCATACTATAGCCTTGCCTTTTTGTTCATTTTTTCAACATGCCATATTTTGGTGTTTTTGGACGTTTTTTGCAAAATTCTATGCTCTGGCGTGTCTCAGCATGTTATTTTATACTGATTGGAGCAGTTTTTAGCTGTTTTCTGGACATGTCATATTTTGACATTTTTGCCATACTATAGCCTTGCCTTTTCGTTCATTTTTTTCACCATGTCATTTTTTGGTGTTTTTGACCTTTTTGTAAAATTCTATGCTCTGGCGTGTCTCAGCATGTTATTTTATACTGATTGGAGCAGTTTTTAGCTGTTTTCTGGACATGTCATATTTTGACATTTTTGCCATACTATAGCCTTGCCTTTTCGGTCATTTTTTCAACATGCCATATTTTGGTGTTTTTGGACGTTTTTTGCAAAATTCTATGCTCTGGCGTGTCTCAGTGTGTTATTTTATACTGATTTGAGTTGTTTTTAGCTGTTTTCTGGACATGTCATATTTTGACATTTTTGCCATACTATAGCCTTGCCTTTTTGTCCATTTTTTCAACATGCCATATTTTGGTGTTTTTGGACGTTTTTTGCAAAATTCTATGCACTGGCATGTCTCACCATGCTATTTTATACTGATTTGAGTTGTTTTCAGCTGTTTTCTGGACATGTCATTTTTTGACATTTTTGCCATACTATAGCCTTGCCTTTTCGTTCATTTTTTCAACATGTCATTTTTTAGTGTTTTTGACCTTTTTTGTAAAATTCTATGCTCTGGCGTGTCTCAGCGTGTTATTTTATACTGATTGGATTTATTTTCAGCTGTTTTCTGGACATGTCATATTTTGACATTTTTGCCATACTATAGCCTTGCCTTTTCGGTCATTTTTTCAACATGCCATATTCTTGGTATTTTGCCCTTTTTTCTGAAATTCTATGCTCTGATGTGTCTCAGCATGTTATTTTATACTGATTGGAGCAGTTTTTAGCTGTTTTCTGGACATGTCATATTTTGACATTTTTGCCATACTATAGCCTTGCCTTTTCGGTCATTTTTTCAACATGCCATATTTTGGTGTTTTTGGACGTTTTTTGCAAAATTCTATGCTCTGGCGTGTCTCAGTGTGTTATTTTAAACTGATTGGAGTTGTTTTCAGCTGTTTTCTGGACATGTCATATTTTGACATTTTTGCCATACTATAGCCTTGCCTTTTTGTCCATTTTTTCAACATGCCATATTTTGGTGTTTTTGGACGTTTTTTGCAAAATTCTATGCTCTGGCGTGTCTCAGTGTGTTATTTTATACTGATTTGAGTTGTTTTTAGCTGTTTTCTGGACATGTCATATTTTGACATTTTTGCCATACTATAGCCTTGCCTTTTTGTCCATTTTTTCAACATGCCATATTTTGGTGTTTTTGGACGTTTTTTGCAAAATTCTATGCTCTGGCGTGTCTCAGCGTGTTATTTTATACTGATTGGAGTTGTTTTCAGCTGTTTTCTGGACATGTCATATTTTGACATTTTTGCCATACTATAGCCTTGCCTTTTTGTCCATTTTTTCAACATGCCATATTTTGGTGTTTTTGGACGTTTTTTGCAAAATTCTCTGCTCTGGCGTGTCTCAGTGTGTTATTTTATACTGATTTGAGTTGTTTTTAGCTGTTTTCTGGACATGTCATATTTTGACATTTTTGCCATACTATAGCCTTGCCTTTTTGTCCATTTTTTCAACATGCCATATTTTGGTGTTTTTGGACGTTTTTTGCAAAATTCTATGCTCTGGCGTGTCTCAGCGTGTTATTTTATACTGATTGGAGTTGTTTTCTACTGTTTTCTGGACATGTCATATTTTGACATTTTTGCCATACTATAGCCTTGCCTTTTTGTTCATTTTTTCAACATGCCATATTTTGGTGTTTTTGGACGTTTTTTGCAAAATTCTATGCACTGGCATGTCTCACCATGCTATTTTATACTGGTTTGAGTTGTTTTCAGCTGTTTTCTGGACATGTCATTTTTTGACATTTTTGCCATACTATAGCCTTGCCTTTTCGGTCATTTTTTCAACATGCCATATTTTGGTGTTTTTTGGCCTTTTTTGGTAAATTTCTATGCTCTGGCGTGTCTCAGCATGTTATTTTATACTGATTGGAGCAGTTTTCAGCAGTTTTCTGGACATGTCATATTTTGACATTTTTGCCATACTATAGCCTTGCCTTTTTGTCCATTTTTTCAACATGCCATATTTTGGTGTTTTTGGACGTTTTTTGCAAAATTCTATGCTCTGGCGTGTCTCAGCGTGTTATTTTATACTGATTGGAGTTGTTTTCAGCAGTTTTCTGGACATGTCATATTTTGACATTTTTGCCATACTATAGCCTTGCCTTTTCGTTCATTTTTTCAACATGTCATTTTTTGGTGTTTTTGACCTTTTTTGTAAAATTCTATGCTCTGGCGTGTCTCAGCATGTTATTTTATACTGATTGGAGTTGTTTTCAGCTGTTTTCTGGACATGTCATATTTTGACATTTTTGCCATACTATAGCCTTGCCTTTTCGGTCATTTTTTCAACATGTCATTTTTTGGTGTTTTTGACCTTTTTTGTAAAATTCTATGCTCTGGCGTGTCTCAGCATGTTATTTTATACTGATTGGAGCAGTTTTTAGCTGTTTTCTGGACATGTCATATTTTGACATTTTTGCCATACTATAGCCTTGCCTTTTCGGTCATTTTTTCAACATGCCATATTTTGGTGTTTTTGGACATTTTTTGCAAAATTCTATGCTCTGGCGTGTCTCAGCATGTTATTTTATACTGATTGGAGCAGTTTTCAGCTGTTTTCTGGACATGTCATATTTTGACATTTTTGCCATACTATAGCCTTGCCTTTTTGTTCATTTTTTCAACATGCCATATTTTGGTGTTTTTGGACGTTTTTTGCAAAATTCTATGCACTGGCATGTCTCACCATGCTATTTTATACTGGTTTGAGTTGTTTTCAGCTGTTTTCTGGACATGTCATTTTTTGACATTTTTGCCATACTATAGCCTTGCCTTTTCGTTCATTTTTTCAACATGTCATTTTTTGGTGTTTTTGACCTTTTTTGTAAAATTCTATGCTCTGGCGTGTCTCAGCATGTTATTTTATACTGATTGGAGCAGTTTTTAGCTGTTTTCTGGACATGTCATATTTTGACATTTTTGCCATACTATAGCCTTGCCTTTTCGGTCATTTTTTCAACATGTCATTTTTTGGTGTTTTTGACCTTTTTTGTAAAATTCTATGCTCTGGCGTGTCTCAGCATGTTATTTTATACTGATTGGAGCAGTTTTTAGCTGTTTTCTGGACATGTCATATTTTGACATTTTTGCCATACTATAGCCTTGCCTTTTCGGTCATTTTTTCAACATGCCATATTTTGGTGTTTTTGGACGTTTTTTGCAAAATTCTATGCTCTGGCGTGTCTCAGCATGTTATTTTATACTGATTGGAGCAGTTTTCAGCTGTTTTCTGGACATGTCATATTTTGACATTTTTGCCATACTATAGCCTTGCCTTTTCGGTCATTTTTTCAACATGTCATTTTTTGGTGTTTTTGACCTTTTTTGTAAAATTCTATGCTCTGGCGTGTCTCAGCATGTTATTTTATACTGATTGGAGCAGTTTTTAGCTGTTTTCTGGACATGTCATATTTTGACATTTTGCCATACTATAGCCTTGCCTTTTCGGTCATTTTTTCAACATGCCATATTTTGGTGTTTTTGGACGTTTTTTGCAAAATTCTATGCTCTGGCGTGTCTCAGTGTGTTATTTTATACTGATTGGAGTTGTTTTTAGCTGTTTTCTGGACATGTCATTTTTTGACATTTTTGCCATACTATAGCCTTGCCTTTTCGGTCATTTTTTCAACATGCCATATTTTGGTGTTTTTTGGCCTTTTTTGTAAATTTCTATGCTCTGGCGTGTCTCAGCATGTTATTTTATACTGATTGGAGTTGTTTTCAGCAGTTTTCTGGACATGTCATATTTTGACATTTTTGCCATACTATAGCCTTGCCTTTTCGGTCATTTTTTCAACATGTCATTTTTTGGTGTTTTTGACCTTTTTTGTAAAATTCTTTGCTCTGGCGTGTCTCAGCATGTTATTTTATACTGATTGGAGTTGTTTTCAGCTGTTTTCTGGACATGTCATATTTTGACATTTTTGCCATACTATAGCCTTGCCTTTTTGTCCATTTTTTCAACATGCCATATTTTGGTGTTTTTGGACGTTTTTTGCAAAATTCTATGCTCTGGCGTGTCTCAGCGTGTTATTTTATACTGATTGGAGTTGTTTTCAGCAGTTTTCTGGACATGTCATATTTTGACATTTTTGCCATACTATAGCCTTGCCTTTTCGTTCATTTTTTCAATATGTCATTTTTTGGTGTTTTTGACCTTTTTTGTAAAATTCTATGCTCTGGCGTGTCTCAGCATGTTATTTTATACTGATTGGAGCAGTTTTCAGCTGTTTTCTGGACATGTCATATTTTGACATTTTTGCCATACTATAGCCTTGCCTTTTCGGTCATTTTTTCAACATGTCATTTTTTGGTGTTTTTGACCTTTTTTGTAAAATTCTATGCTCTGGCGTGTCTCAGCATGTTATTTTATACTGATTGGAGCAGTTTTTAGCTGTTTTCTGGACATGTCATTTTTTGACATTTTTGCCATACTATAGCCTTGCCTTTTCGGTCATTTTTTCAACATGCCATATTTTTGTTGTTTTTGGCCTTTTTTGTAAATTTCTATGCTCTGGCGTGTCTCAGCATGTTATTTTATACTGATTGGAGTTGTTTTCAGCAGTTTTCTGGACATGTCATATTTTGACATTTTTGCCATACTATAGCCTTGCCTTTTCGGTCATTTTTTCAACATGTCATTTTTTGGTGTTTTTGACCTTTTTTGTAAAATTCTATGCTCTGGCGTGTCTCAGCATGTTATTTTATACTGATTGGAGTTGTTTTCAGCTGTTTTCTGGACATGTCATATTTTGACATTTTTGCCATACTATAGCCTTGCCTTTTTGTCCATTTTTTCAACATGCCATATTTTGGTGTTTTTGGACGTTTTTTGCAAAATTCTATGCTCTGGCGTGTCTCAGCGTGTTATTTTATACTGATTGGAGTTGTTTTCAGCAGTTTTCTGGACATGTCATATTTTGACATTTTTGCCATACTATAGCCTTGCCTTTTCGTTCATTTTTTCAACATGTCATTTTTTGGTGTTTTTGACCTTTTTTGTAAAATTCTATGCTCTGGCGTGTCTCAGCATGTTATTTTATACTGATTGGAGCAGTTTTAGCTGTTTTTAGGACATGTCATATTTTGACATTTTTGCCATACTATAGCCTTGCCTTTTCGGTCATTTTTTCAACATGCCATATTTAGGTGTTTTTGGACATTTTTTGCAAAATTCTATGCTCTGGCGTGTCTCAGCATGTTATTTTATACTGATTGGAGCAGTTTTCAGCTGTTTTCTGGACATGTCATATTTTGACATTTTTGCCATACTATAGCCTTGCCTTTTTGTTCATTTTTTCAACATGCCATATTTTGGTGTTTTTGGACGTTTTTTGCAAAATTCTATGCACTGGCATGTCTCACCATGCTATTTTATACTGGTTTGAGTTGTTTTCAGCTGTTTTCTGGACATGTCATATTTTGACATTTTTGCCATACTATAGCCTTGCCTTTTCGGTCATTTTTTCAACATGCCATATTTTGGTGTTTTTGGACGTTTTTTGCAAAATTCTATGCTCTGGCGTGTCTCAGCATGTTATTTTATACTGATTGGAGTTGTTTTTAGCTGTTTTCTGGACATGTCATATTTTGACATTTTTGCCATACTATAGCCTTGCCTTTTCGGTCATTTTTTCAACATGCCATATTTTGGTGTTTTTGGACGTTTTTTGCAAAATTCTATGCTCTGGCGTGTCTCAGTGTGTTATTTTATACTGATTGGAGTTGTTTTTAGCTGTTTTCTGGACATGTCATTTTTTGACATTTTTGCCATACTATAGCCTTGCCTTTTCTGTCATTTTTTCAACATGCCATATTTTGGTGTTTTTTGGCCTTTTTTGTAAATTTCTATGCTCTGGCGTGTCTCAGCATGTTATTTTATACTGATTGGAGTTGTTTTCAGCAGTTTTCTGGACATGTCATATTTTGACATTTTTGCCATACTATAGCCTTGCCTTTTCGGTCATTTTTTCAACATGTCATTTTTTGGTGTTTTTGACCTTTTTTGTAAAATTCTATGCTCTGGCGTGTCTCAGCATGTTATTTTATACTGATTGGAGTTGTTTTCAGCTGTTTTCTGGACATGTCATATTTTGACATTTTTGCCATACTATAGCCTTGCCTTTTTGTTCATTTTTTCAACATGTCATTTTTTGGTGTTTTTGACCTTTTTTGTAAAATTCTATGCTCTGGCGTGTCTCAGCATGTTATTTTATACTGATTGGAGCAGTTTTTAGCTGTTTTCTGGACATGTCATATTTTGACATTTTTGCCATACTATAGCCTTGCCTTTTTGTTCATTTTTTCAACATGCCATATTTTGGTGTTTTTGGACGTTTTTTTGCAAAATTCTATGCTCTGGCGTGTCTCAGCGTGTTATTTTATACTGATTTGAGTTGTTTTCAGCTTATTTCTGGACATGTCATATTTTGACATTTTTGCCATACTATAGCCTTGCCTTTTTGTTCAGTTTTTCAATATGCCATATTTTGGTGTTTTTGGGCGTTTTTTGCAAAATTCTATGCACTGGCATGTCTCAGCATGCTATTTTATACTGATTGGAGTTGTTTTCAGCTGTTTTCTGGACATGTAATATTTTGACATTTTTGCCATACTATAGCCTTGCCTTTTCGTTCATTTTTTCAACATGCCATATTTTGGTGTTTTTGGACGTTTTTTGCAAAATTCTATGCTCTGGCGTGTCTCAGCGTGTTATTTTATACAGATTTGAGTTGTTTTCAGCTGTTTTCTGGACATGTCATTTTTTGACATTTTTGCCATACTATAGCCTTGCCTTTTTGTTCATTTTTTCAACATGCCATATTTTGGTGTTTTTGGACGTTTTTTGCAAAATTCTATGCTCTGGCGTGTCTCAGCGTGTTATTTTATACTGATTGGAGTTGTTTTCAGCTGTTTTCTGGACATGTCATATTTTGACATTTTTGCCATACTATAGCCTTGCCTTTTTGTTCATTTTTTCAACATGCCATATTTTGGTGTTTTTGGACGTTTTTTGCAAAATTCTATGCTCTGGCGTGTCTCAGCGTGTTATTTTATACTGATTGGAGCAGTTTTTAGCTGTTTTCTGGACATGTCATATTTTGACATTTTTGCCATACTATAGCCTTGCCTTTTCGGTCATTTTTTCAACATGTCATTTTTTTGTGCTTTTGGGGGTTTTTTTTGCAAAATTCTATGCTCTGGCGTGTCTCAGCGTGTTATTTTATACTGATTGGAGTTGTTTTCAGCTGTTTTCTGGACATGTCATTTTTTGACATTTTTGCCATACTATAGCCTTGCCTTTTCATTCATTTTTTCAACATGACATTTTTTTGTGTTTTTGGGCGTTTTTTGCAAAATTCTATGCTCTGGCGTGTCTCAGCATGTTATTTTATACTGATTGGAGCAGTTTTTAGCTGTTTTCTGGACATGTCATATTTTGACATTTTTGCCATACTATAGCCTTGCCTTTTCGGTCATTTTTTTAACATGCCATTTTCTTGTTTTTTTGGCCTTTTTTGGTAAATTTCTATGCTCTGGCGTGTCTCAGCATGTTATTTTATACTGATTTGAGTTGTTTTTAGCTGTTTTCTGGACATGTCATATTTTGACATTTTTGCCATACTATAGCCTTGCCTTTTCGGTCATTTTTTTAACATGCCATTTTCTTGTTTTTTTGGCCTTTTTTGGTAAATTTCTATGCTCTGGCATGTCTCAGCATGTTATTTTATTCTGATTGGAGTTGTTTTCAGCTGTTTTCTGGACATGTCATATTTTGACATTTTTGCCATACTATAGCCTTGCCTTTTTGTTCAGTTTTTCAATATGCCATATTTTGGTGTTTTTGGGTGTTTTTTTGCAAAATTCTATGCACTGGCATGTCTCAGCATGCTATTTTATAGTGATTTGAGTTGTTTTCAGCTTATTTCTGGACATGTCATATTTTGCCATTTTTGCCATACTATAGCCTTGCCTTTTCGGTCATTTTTTCAACATGCCATTTTCTTGATTTTTTGGCCTTTTTTGGTAAATTTCTATACGCTGGCGTGTCTCAGCATGTTATTTTATACTGATTGGAGTTGTTTTCAGCTGTTTTCTGGACATGTCATATTTTGACATTTTTGCCATACTATAGCCTTGCCTTTTCGGTCATTTTTTCAACATGCCATATTTTGGTGTTTTTGGACGTTTTTTGTAAAATTCTATGCTCTGGCGTGTCTCAGCGTGTTATTTTATACTGATTGGAGCAGTTTTTAGCTGTTTTCTGGACATGTCATATTTTGACATTTTTGCCATACTATAGCCTTGCCTTTTCGTTCATTTTTTCAACATGCCATATTTTGGTGTTTTTTGGCCTTTTTTGGTAAATTTCTATGCTCTGGCGTGTCTCAGCATGTTATTTTATACTGATTGGAGTTGTTTTCAGCTGTTTTCTGGACATGTCATATTTTGACATTTTTGCCATACTATAGCCTTGCCTTTTCGGTCATTTTTTCAACATGCCATATTTTGGTGTTTTTTGGCTTTTTGGTAAATTTCTATGCTCTGGCGTGTCTCAGCATGTTATTTTATACTGATTGGAGTTGTTTTCAGCAGTTTTCTGGACATGTCATATTTTGACATTTTTGCCATACTATAGCCTTGCCTTTTCGGTCATTTTTTCAACATGTCATTTTTTTGTGTTTTTGGGCGTTTTTTGCAAAATTCTATGCACTGGCATGTCTCACCATGCTATTTTATACTGATTTGAGTTGTTTTCAGCTGTTTTCTGGACATGTCATATTTTGACATTTTTGCCATACTATAGCCTTGCCGTTTCTGTCATTTTTTCAACATGCCATATTTTGGTGTTTTTGGCCTTTTTTGTAAATTTCTATGCTCTGGCATGTCTCAGCATGCTATTTTATACTGATTGGAGTTGTTTTCAGCTGTTTCCTGGACATGTAATTTTTTGACATTTTTGCCATACTATAGCCTTGCCTTTTCGGCCATTTTTTCAACATGCCATATTTTGGTGTTTTTTGGCCTTTTTTGGTAAATTTCTATGCTCTGGCGTGTCTCAGCATGTTATTTTATACTGATTGGAGCAGTTTTTAGCTGTTTTCTGGACATGTCATATTTTGACATTTTTGCCATACTATAGCCTTGCCTTTTCGGTCATTTTTTCAACATGTCATTTTTTGGAGTTTTTGGCCTTTTTTGCAAATTTCTATGCTCTGGCGTGTCTTAGCATGCTATTTTATACTGATTTGAGTTGTTTTCAGCTGTTTTCTTGACATGTCATTTTTTGCCATTTTTGCCATACTATAGCCTTGCCTTTTCGGTCATTTTTTCAATATGTCATTTTTACGTGTTTTTGGCCTTGTTTGTAAATTTCTATGCTCTGGCGTGTCTCAGCATGTTATTTTGTACTGATTGGAGCAGTTTTTAGCTGTTTTCTGGACATGTCATATTTTGACATTTTGCCATGCCTTGCCTTTTCGGTCATTTTTTCAACATGCCATATTTTGGTGATTTTGGCCTGTTTTGTAACTTTTTATGCTCTGGCGATTCTCGGCATGTTATTTTATACTGCTTTGAGTTCTTTTCAGCTGTTTTCTGGACATGTCATATTTTGACATTTTTGCCATACTATAGCCTTGCCTTTTCGGTCATTTGCGACCTGCCATTTTTTTTTGTTTTTGGACGTTTGCAAAATTCTATGCACTGGCATATTTCAGCATGCTATTTTATACTGATTTGAGTTGTTTTTAGCTGTTTTGTAGACATGTCATATTTTGCCATTTTTGCCATACTATGGCCTTGCCTTTTCGGTCATTTTTTCAACATGCCATATTTTGGGGTTTTCTATGCTCTGGCGTGTCTCAGCAGGTTATTCTAGGTGGGTTCCAGTTTTGTTGGGAACATGTTAAATTTTGATATTTTTCACCATGATATATTGCTTTTTTTTTTTTACATGACAAAATTTTAACTTTTTTCGACATACTTCATTATGGTATTTTTGTTTGAAATTGTATATCAGAAGTGTCTCTATGAGCTATACTATTTCAGTTTTGGCCATTTTTTTGACACTTCAAAATTTGATGTTTATTGACATATGGTGTTTTCTGCCATTTTTTGGCATGCTAAATTATGACGTTTTTGAAATTTTTTGGCATTGAAAATTAAGACATGCCTTTACAAGCTATACTGTCAGCAGTAGAATTAACATTGAACATATTTTCTTTTAGATTTAGATTTCTTTTTCTCTTAGGCCTATCAGGCCTTTTTATTACATTTTAATTGTCATTTTTTAAAATAAAAATTGAAAGATTGGCATCAAAGGACAACGATTTTGACATGCAGTAATTAATAACGTAAAAATACATACATACAAAAATACATGTCAAGTATCTGTGATGGTAGGAGATGACAATTGGGCGGGGGGGGCGGGGTTGGTCTGTGGCGTCACTAACTAACTATCCAACATTTTTGCGGTCCATGAATGCAGAATAGCAGGCAGAGTTCCTTTTATCTCCTTCGCAGCTAAATGTCACTTGTGGGATGGATAATTGATCTTTAGTTACACAAATCTGCAAATATCTTATCTCAAACTTGATCTGATCAGATGTGAATGTAAGTGACATTCTGTTTTAGGCTCAGCAGAATGAATGGTATGAGGTCATCTTTGATGCCATACTATACCATGACGTTTTTGGGGCATTTTTGACGACATACTATACTATGACGTTTCTGATTATTTTTGGATGCCATACTGTCAGGTTTGGATGCAGGACGAGAACCCAAAATGCAGAAAAACAAAAAGGGAGCCAGAAATACAACCTAAAAGTGAGCTTTAATGCTTAAGATTAAGCACCAAAAAAAAAAAAAACAACAGGTGAACAAAAATACAAAGTACAAATAAAACATGAAAAAAAACTAGACTGAAACAAATCAGGTTCATGAAAAGAACTTGGGTGAAGAACAGGGGAGGAACACAACAGGGAGAACAGGAATGAAGTGCCAGGGACAACATGAACACAGCAAGAAAAACAAACTGACAAAGGACAAAGGGAAGCAAAGATATATATATATCCAGAAAGGAACTAATCAAGAAAATGACACAGCTGGGTAGGTGGACACAAGGGCAGGAGAGAAACACAAGGATTGGTTAACTAAAGAAGGTGTGACCGGAAGCACAGCTTGAACAGAAACAGGTGTGCAGGGGAGACTGACAGGGAAGGACTGACAAAACTGATAACAAAGGTGAAACAAATCAGGAAAACAGAGACAGAGGGACACCGAAACAGGAAAACACAGAGACAGGGACAGAGACACAGAGACACACAGAGAGACAGAGAGACAGAGAAAAAACACAGGAGACACACAAAGAGTAAAAATACATAAAACAGGAAACAGAGACAAGGAAAATCTAGAAAACAGAAAACCCCAAAACAAAGACCACAGCATTACAAAAACCCCAAACCGTGACACATACTATACTATGACATTTTTGAGTCATTTTTGACGACATACTATACAATGAAGTTTTTGTGGCATTTTGGGTCTTTTTTGACAGCATATTATACTATGACGTTTTTGTGGCATTTTGGGTTGTTTTTGACAACATACAATACTATGAAGTTTTTATGGCATTTTGGGTCATTTTTGACAACATACTATACTATGGCATCTGTGGAAAAGCAAGAGGGCAGGACTGAGGGGAAAAAAACAGGTCAGAGGGGGAACAAGGAGTCCAGGGAACTGCCGGGAGGCTGACCAGGCAGGCCAGGAAGTTCAGGGGGGCGGCCGGGAGGCCACTGGAGCTGGGCTGGTACCAGGGTGTGCTGCGGCCCAACCGGATCAGAGGGTGGCTGCAGCTCAGCGGATGCAGGGACAGGAGATGGGACAGGGATTGGCCCAGCGGGTGCAGGGACAGGGCTCGGCCCAGCGGGTGCAGGGACAGGAGCTGGGAAAAGGGTCATACCTGGTGCTAACCCTACAGGGACAATGAGCGTCAGCCGAGCCAGAAGGCGCAGAGCAGGTTGTGGCGTCAGCCTAGCCTGAAGGTGTGGAGCAGGCTGCGGCAACGGCCCAGCCTGAAGGCATGGTACAGGCTGTGGTGTCGGCCCAGCCAGAATCCGTGGAGCAAGCTGTGGTGTCGGCCCAGCCAGAGGCCATGGAGCAGGCTGCGGTGTCCGCCCAGCCGGAAGGCGTGGAGCAGGCTGCGGCACTGGCCCGACATCCCGGAGCAGGGACTGGGTTCGGCCCAGGCGCCGCCCGGAGTCTTGAAGCAGGGACGGGGGTCGGCCCAGGCGCCGACCGGAGTCTTGAAGCAGGGACGGGGGTCGGCCCAGGCACCAAATTAGTAGCATCCACCGGGACCCCACAACACCGGAACCCCCGACGCCGGAACTGGAATTGCATCTGCCAGGACCCCCAACACTGGAACTGCAGTGGTGTCCGCTGGCAATCCCAACGCCAGAACTGGAGTGGCGTCCACCGGGACCCCCAAGGCTGGAATTGGATTCTGGTCAGGAGAGGGTGGGAGGCTAGCCGGCTGGCAGGGTATCTGGTGGCTGGAAAACTGGGTGTGAGGGATCTTGGGTTTGGGTTTGAGCTGATGTCTGGCAGGATAACCATGAACCTCCCTCTTGTGTGGCCTGGGAGTCTTTTTTAAGGATTGAGCACCCGCAAAGGCCAGGCGGGTCCCCCAGAAGCGACTGGTCTGTCAGGTGTGGATGCAGGATGAGGACCCAAAATGCAGAACAAACAAAAAGGGAACCAGAAGTACAAACTTAAGGCTAGCTTTAATGCTGAAGATTATCCAGCAAAAAAAGTACAAATAAAACATGAGCAAAAACTGGACTGAACCAAACCAGGTTGATGGAAAGAACTCGGGTGAAGAACAGGGCAAGAACACGACAGGGAGAACAGGAAAAAGCGACAGGGACAACAGTAACACAGCGAGGAAAACAGACGAACTGACAAAAGGACAAAAGGAAAGGAAGGAAGGAAGATATGTATACAGAAAGAAACTAATCAAGAAAAAAGAAAAAAATAAGCTGGGTAGGTGGACATGGGAGCAGGAAACACTAGGCTGGAGCAAACAAGACTTGAACAGAAACAGGTGTGCAGGGGAGACTGACAGGGAAGGACAGACAAGACTGATAATAAAGGTGAAACAAATCAGGGAAACAGAGACAGGGAGAGAGACACAGAGACACACACACAGAGAGAGAGAGAGACAGAGAAAAACCACAGGTGACACACAAGGAGTAAAAATACAAAATAAAACAGGAAATAGAACATCAGTATCTAAAAACAAGGAAAAACTAGAGAACAAAAACCCCCAAAAATTCAAAAAGTCCACAGTATGACAAACCCCCGAAACCATGACACATGGGCTACTATACTATGGCATTTTTGCCAACATACTATACTATGACGTTTTGGGGAAATTTTTGCTGACTTACTATATACTATGATGTTTTTGTGGCATTTTGGGCCATATTTGACAACATACTATACTATGACATTTTCAGGTCATTTTTGACAACATACTAAAGTATATTTTTACAGCCCCACCGTGAGGTTAATGAGTGTAGTTTTTGGTGCCTAAGTTGTGGGAGTGAAAGAAAGAAAGAAAGAAAGACAGAAAGAAAGAAAGAAAGAAAGATATGTGAGCAAAAACAGCATCACTGCTTGGACCCCTAAAAAAGACATAGTAAAGAACATAATTTATTTAAGACATACTTTAAAGCAGAAATAAATACATGAAAGAACAATGCATGTAATTTACTTCATGAACTCAACAATGAACAATAAACACTTTCAGTGGTAACTAACAGAAGAAACATTGCCTCATCAGGCCACTAAGTTCTGAAAGTATCCCAGCTACTTTTAAACGGACCAGACCATTTAAAAAGGTTAATATGTAACTGATTTGTCAAACACATGTCAACTGATTTAATTAAGCCATTGTGGACTCCAATAGCAAAATAAGGTCTTTGCTGTTAAAATTAGAAATGTTTACAGGCTTCGGCATGTGTAATAAATACAAAAACAAAGAAATTAATCATAAAAAATAGTCATTAGGTTATTAGGGAATTTAGTTTGAAAGGTAGATTTAACAGATGCTAGTGAAGAGTTCAGGAAGTGCAGGGGGTGGTGAGGAGTAGGGAGTTGTTAATTCAAGTCATACAAATAAGTCTAACGAAATTAATCTACAAAATTAGGCAGGATTGATACATTCATTATGTGCATATTGCCCCATCGTTTCAAACACACAAAACTGAAGTGAAGACTTTCAACATCAGGAGCTAAAAAATGTGATATGGCGCTGCTCGATTTTGGAAAAAGTGTTCTGTACAAAAAACCTATAGAGCTGGAATTCAGAAATTACAGCTCTATGATATAAGAATGACAAAATGAACTGCCAGAGAACCACGAGACTCGTAATCTGGCACTACGTACCCTACATTCCTGAATGGACTGGACAATCACATTAGGGGCTGGTGCTTCATTAGCCCGATGACTGTGCGTACATTTACCCACCAAAGTACAGTATGCAAAGACACTGTACTAACCATTATGCCCTGTTGTAAAACAAAACTATGTCCCTCTTCATTAAGATGGATCTACAGAAAACAGAAGGCAGTAGAGTTGTAGTCCAGTTTTAGATTTCAACATGAGCAGACACCAAACCTTTCTTTAGCCATCGCAACAGGGAAACAAGACTCACTTGGCACCGTTTTCAAAGTCAAACCTTATACAAATCCACAATTTGATCCTTCAGAAAAAGAATAGAAACAATAAACATCTGTTCTCAAATGAGTTAAAAAGCAATGGATGGGTAAAAGTTAAAAAAAAAAAAAAAAATAAGAAAGCAAAATATAAAGGCGGTAGCTTATCAACAACAGTTGACATCATTTCCTCTTGATCACAATGCCCTTTCAGATTACAGCTGACCTGACAGCAGAGATCCTATTCATGCAGACAGACACACAGACACAAGCACACACCTTCACTGAGCCCCCAGTGCTGTCCTCCCTTCAAATTACCTCTGCTGCTCAGAAAAAGAGCTTAAAATTATCTCATAGCTTCTAAAATGGCTCAGTTAAAACCAGGGAGGTTACGACGCAGATTAAACGTTTAAACACATCAGCTTCAAGTCAATGAGTTGTCTCCCGTGAGTTGAATGTGTTCTCCTCTGCAGGCACAGCTCTTTTTCGGTTGTTCACTCTCTGACCCTAATTAGCTGACAGCCGCTCTGAGAATATCCACAGGCTGCCCCTCCCTCCATCGTCCGCTTACAAACAGAGACGTACTGGTCCTTGTCGCAACATTTTAAGACTATTTCAGACACTTTTGTGGTGGTGGCAACGTTACTTGGACATTAAAGTTTTGATCAAAAGACAAATATGGGGCTAAAGTATGGCAAACTTCCAAAAACATAAGGTGGTTTTAGGCTAATATGTTGCTCATTAACCCCTATGAACATCTCAACATTCAATTAATTCTGTGCCATAAATATAACTTCTTAACAATCTATCACTGTGGGGGAATTAAGCCGATCATATACTGTGATATAGACTGAAATATAGATGTCCAGGCCCTACAAAATAAGTACCAACTTAAACCTAGCAGCATGTGTCTGGTCATGCAGAGTAACTCAAGAGGTTTTTTCTGGATAAGTGATTTAATTCATTGCCAATACTAATTTAAAGAAGCTTTAGTGACCACTAAAAATAGAAGGAATTCATATAAACTGAAATCTCACTCCTGCTACAAGCATGGACCTGTAAGAGGCTGAATGTAGGGCTTTCTAAAGTAAAAGACATGAATTTGATGATGTTAACAGATCAAACTCATTATATGAGCTGAGTTGTGAAAAAAAAATATTATCAGAAAATAATAATTAAGCACTCCTATCACTGGTAGAACTGAGCGAAATTGCCACACCACATTTTAACACGTTAAAATTAATTATAATCAGCATTTGAGATACTATTTTACCTCATATCATTCAAATTTCACACAGCAAACTGGACCATTTTTCATCTCCATGCCAATACACTGACACCAATTAATATTCTTCTTTAGTCCGTCTATTATTAAGATTTATCAATCTGCCACCTGCCAAATAAAAAGGTAGTGGTCGTTGTAGTAAAAATAATGACAAGAGTTCACAGAGTCACCTGTGGAGGAAGCACTGGACGTTGAACCAGGAGCACTGATGATATGGTCAGTCATTGTTGAGGTGGTCAGAGGGAGGGAGGAAAGGGAGAAGTTGTGGAGCAGAGTCATCAGTAGGCCTCTGTTGCCCCCACGCAGTCCTTTCTGATCAGGCTGAACACACTGTAGCCCTGTGGGGGTGTGGCTGCCACTGTTGGGCTGGTGATGCTATGCCGCCATCAGATACTGATGGTAGAAGAGGCCAAAAAGGGAGGTGGAGAAGAGGCAGGCAGCAATCCACCAAGTAAAGAAGGAGAAAAGGCCCCGGAAAAGCAACGGGCTGAAGACAGTCCGCAGGCCTCCCAGGGCCATTGACAGCTGGGCTACTGACGCCCGGGCTCCTGTTTCTCCCCCTGGAGCTGGCGTTGGGGCTGGTATTGGTGCTGCCCCCATCACAGAGTCAGAGTTAATGTCATAGATGCAAGGCAGGTCTTCTTCAGAATAGACCCACCAGGAGTGTCCACCTGTGAAAAATGGTAAAAGCTTTAGTTCATGGAGGATTAAGAGATTTTGTAAACTGGATAATTTTAGAGAGGTGCATGACTCACCTAAGGTTTTTAGCAGCAAAGTTGTATGCAGCAGCATCACCAGTGGTGCCACATACTGTAGTGCGATTACACACAAGTAGTAAAATACACGTGCAACCTGTGTGAAATTAGACCGAAAGAATTCCATTACTATCGGCTTTTAATCAAACTGTTTAACAAAGTATTCTGTAAGACATGGAAGTTTAACATCAAACTCAAAGCCGCTTCAAACATCTAATGTAGGGATACAGCAAAACACAGGTCTCTGCCTGAATATGAGTTGTAAGATAAGACCCGCTGCTATGCGCTTGACCAAAGTGTCCGACCTCCTTTTGGGGAGGGCTTTTTAAAAGGGAGTTGTAGGGGGAGCTGATGTGTTTGGCCACAACTGATGCCAGTCCTAAACCCACTCCCTGAAAATGTATCCAATTTCCAAGTGCACCACAGGTGGGCTGCATGCCTCCTGCATAATGTATGTCCTGTGGACGGATGACTGAGTCTTGTGCTCTGTTCCTTAATTCACAAAGACAGGGCCCAAAATGTGTCTTTATTTACTTTTAATAAAGATAAATTGGCTTACTCTTAAATTTCTCCACCTCGAGGTGGCTCCATCTAAGTGGTTACTATGGATTATAACACTACTCTGCCTCTTAATCCCTTCCAACAGTTTAACGCCATGTGTTAAATAAGATAAAAATTTCATTTAGTATTTCTAAACTGATACAGAACTGCAAAAGGGTATAGTGAAGATAATTATATCTATTATCTTATTCACCATCTTCTGCAGGTCAACTGTACTTATCCGTCCCGCCTCCTTCTTCATCTGGTCCACACCCTTCTGGGCCAGGTTGAGGTAGGCCTGCAAATGATGTCTCATCATAGCGAGCCGAAGCATACACATCAGTATGATGGCCCATAACCGCAATGTATCATACGTATCCTCAGTCATCCTGTTATTAATATAGAAAGACAGGGGTGAGTAAGAGAGGACAGATGATGAAGGGATGACAGCTTTTTCTGGCCCCAAACATATCAACATATCATGTATCAGCTTTATCATTTGGTTGCTAGGCAAGAACAATGAGAAGAAAAGTTAGTAAGATCAAAGAGTCATAAATGACTCTGATGTAAAAATTAAAAGAGGGAGAAACTGAGAGATAGAAAGGTGAAAAGGGGATATTGTAACATGAAATCGGGCTTTATCATGTTTGACCTTGATGGTATCTCGGTCACTGTTAGCAGCAGAAATAAAGTTGACACAAAGACAGAATTCCATCTTACAATAAATAGAAGAGGTTATCTTAGAATGAATAACCAGCTTAAAAATGACAGCAGATAGAGATACAATAAAGAGCTTTCCCATAGGTATGACTAAATTTGTTTACAGCCTAATTTGAACTCTAGTAGACAATGTGTGTATTGTCACTTCATCTACAAGCGGAATACATTCCTTATCTCAATGAACCATTGTAAATTCCATTTTCATAACGGCTGTTGTATTGTTTACATCCATTTTACAGCACAAAAGCCACAATTACTTTTGTTTCTGCAGCTTGCCAATGCTGTCCCATCCCTCTTGTTTGAATGGCAGGTAATTAGCTTACTAGATATCAAGGGAGTCCAACCGGCTTGCCTACCAAGTACAGATCAATCAACAAGAGGTGCCAGGACGCACACCTTCAGCACACTCTTGCTTGAGTATTCTGACTATGGCTATGAATACACACACAGAATTTCTCTCCTCACAGCATGCAGAGAATTATTTTTATAAGTCAGGATGTCACAATAGGAGATTCTGATACCACGATTATTGTCAGATGAAATATCGCGGTTTCATGGTTTTAACAATTATTAATCAGGAATTTTCAACATTTGGTTGTGCAGCAGGATCACAGGTAATTTCAGGATTAAAGTGTATTTAAAAATGAAGATAATTTGATTTTAATTTAATGCAGAGAGAAAGAGAGAGAAAGAGAGTGAGATAGATGCCTGCAGCAGACTTAATATTTTAACACAACAAATGAACTAAAATATTTATGATCATCAACTGTATTCAGTTACTTTCTATCGTAGTGTTATGTTTGGCCACATAAAAATAATCTATGATGGCCAACGCAGGCTACACAAACAGAGAGAGGGAGAGGAAGAGAAAGAGAGGGAGATCAACAGCCCCTCCCACAGTCCGTCACAGGTGGTGATATGATATCTTTGCGAGATTCAGAAAGTAAACAGTAACACACTCTGAACTACTCACTGGGACTTTAAACTGTTTTGGTCCCAGATAGTTCATCAGCTAGTTGAGTTTTTTTTTCTACCTTGACTTGGGCACACAAGGTCAAATAATTATCTTGTAGATATTGAAACATATTTGAAGTGTTGGACCTTTTCACTTTTACAAGGCAAGGTTTATGCATTGGAAATCTATGTTTGACAAGAAAGTCATGATCATTTTGTTGATATCCAAAGTGCTCCCACACCAAGGCTTTGATGGTATTTTTTTTTTTTTTCCTACCACAGTGAAAAAGAAATGTATGACTTGTGTTGCAGTTAACTACCAGATTGGCAAGCTTCAGTATTGGGTGGGACACTGTGGGATAGAGTGATGCTTTATTTTTTAATGAATTTGTAATATTTCCAAATAAAAAAAAAAAATTGAGTGATGAAGATGATGACATCATCACCACAGTAGCGTCACGTGACGGTGGTATTAGGGAGATACGGTTATCATCACAGCCCCTTCCTACACTGCTAATTTAAGTTGCATTTTTGGCAGATATAAAGCTGGACTGTCATTTCCCTTTAAAATTTTTACAGCTCTTTCTCTCACTTCAGGTGAGTGGTGTGAGTCTCTCAAACACAAAACAAACCGGTGCACGTTACGTGACGCGCAGTCGCAGAGAGATTTCCATGCACAAACAAACAGGACACACTTGTTACGAACATTACATATGCTAGGGGAGATTCCATCGCACACATGAACAGGACTTGCTAGATTAGTTTTCACAAGGCAACAATGCAGGAATCAGGACACCACAGATATCGTAGCTTCAACAATTCTTACATCACGAAACCGTGAAGTAAAAACTTCACAGTTTCAGGACCACCTCATTTATTGCAAAAATTGTTTGGAAGCGACAATAATAACTTTACTTACAAAGGCACATTCTCCTTTTCCAAAGTGGGGTTCATTATGTAGTCCTTGGTAATGGGCTTCACCCACAGCAGGACCATGATAAGAGGGGACAGGAAGTTGATATGAAGCAGAGTCCTGTAGCAAAAGGGATGGGGAAGGAGAAGATGCCAATTCAAATCAATAATAATACCAGATGCTGAAAAACATCCAACAATTTGTCATTCTTTACAGGAAAAGTCCCAGAAGACCTCTGATAGCAAGAAAAATGTCTGACCACCGAAGGAATCCCAAAGAGTGATCAATAAATGTAGGTATACTTGTTGAGTCATCATTAATGACTCCAATGTATCTGAGAAAAAAGCAACCGGCTCTCACAGAAATCTTCGCTTTTTAATCTCAATTTGAAAATTCACAATGAGAAATAAGGTCCACACCATTAATGCAACTTTCCATGAGAGGGATGAGATGATATCCAAGGCACAGACTTTGACGGGCTTGGAGATAATCCCTGCTAGTGACAGCATCTAAGGATGTAAGCTTGTGACAGTTAAGAGAGAGGAATGGAGGAGGAAGCCATTTTGGAGAGTCTTGCTATGCCAAAGTGGATTATCTGGAAGCGACATGTTCCCTGTTCAGCACCCCCTATCATGGTCATAGACATGCACCCTTTGAGTTTTCGAATAGAAACTGCCCAAACTGAGACAGTCTTCATCTGACTCACAGGGCACTCTCTCATATCTGACACACTCTGAATAGCAGGAGACAAGTACAACTGCACTATATTTGGCTTCTTGGTACTCCAAGAGAGGACAGTTTGGTACTAGAGAACTAGTCAATTTGAGTACATCTTGTATAGACAAAAGAATCTTTCGCCTCAAAAATAAAAAATTCATATTTTTCCTCGTAACTATAGGGCTACTTATCAATAAAGATTGTTTTGGTGTTGCAAAGTGTTGGAGATACTAGTCCTTTCTCAAACAAATGGAACTAGATGGTACTCAGCTTGTGGTGCTCAAAGCACAAAAAAAACAAAGCTTCCAATTGAAAAACTCAACAGCCATGCCTCTTTCTAGAAATCATGACCCAGTTACTCAAGATAATCCAGAGGATTTTGTGTGAGCATTTTTATATAGGAACTATTTTCTGTCTACCAAAGTACACTTGCCAACTGCTTCAATGCACAAAAGGAAGCATACGTCTGCTCATGGATGGAAGACACATGCTCGTGACAGCATAATAAGTAAACATTAATGGTGTCCTCCTCAGCTGAGCAATAACAATGGCTAGCTCTTTGGTGCTAGGAGAGCTAGGAATGACCTCAACTTTTGCCCTATGACCACCAAAATCTATTCAGTTCATTGTTGAATCCAAGTGGACATTAGTGCCAAATTTGAAGAAATTTCCTTCAAAGTGTTCTTGAGATGTTGCTTCCATAAGAATGGGACAGATGGACAACCGGAAAACATAATGCCTCCACCCATTGCTATCGGCTGCAACTAGAGCATAAATATAAACCACATTAAACATTTTTCCTGACCAGTAACTGATCCTAAAGGTTGCATTTCATACATTGTTAGTCAGTATATGGAAGACATCAAATGTATTCAATGAGTGAAACAATTACTGTAGTGGACTTACTGTGTAACTTTGGCTGTGGTCAGATTGAGTGCATCTAAGTGCATCTGGGCCAATCGTAGACCAGGGAAAGTCAGAAATGCTCCAATGAGGGAGCAGAGAAGGGCCAGGACCAGCTTGAAGGTGAGTTTAGATATGGGACCCCTGTGAAAGACAGAACACATTGTGCGATACTACTGTAGTTTCATGAGTCATAAAGAATTCATGAAGGCAGAGAAAACAAAAATGATACTATGAGAATACTGATTTTGTACTTACTGGGACTCTAAGCCCTGGTGCTCCAGAAACTGTAGAGCACTGTCAGAGAAGTTTGCAAAACCTAGAAATAAAGAAATGTTTGAGAGTGACTTACTCACTGGAGCCAAAAGTGGTTGTTACAAACAGGGTCATTTAAGAAAAAACTCACCTGTTTCTAGACCAAACTCCAGGTAGTTTTCAGTGACAATGAGAATGGCCATGGCTTTGACAAAAAAGAAGAAAGCAAAAGTGATGCAGAGTGAACGCTCCCCTCCTTCCTCCAGCTTGAAGTAGTGGGCCGTTAGAGAGAAAAGGGTCTTACTGTGGGAACGGAGTCAAGGAAAAACATCTCCAGAAGCACACTGGCATGTAAAGTAAATCCCAACTGCTTTGCATTTATATTTTCAATGCCTTTTACAGGTTTAATGGAGAAAGACATACAGCAATCAGCCAATACCACTATTTTTTTAGAACGCAGTAACACACAGCTATTCACCAAACAAAAAGGGTTTTGTCTTTACACAAGTTCACAAAGCTTGTGCACTCTTATAGACCTGGAGTGAACCCTTAACCCTTAAATGCCACACAAACCAAACTCTGATACCCAGCGCAATACAGAACAAGGGTCTCTGGCACCAGTGTGTGCCATTGAGGATGTAAAGAGTATTTTTCTCTGCCCAAAAAAACTAACTCAGTGTGCTCAAAGATGAAAGTCTCAGTTACTGCAACATTTCAGGTGACGGTATGCCAATTTTTCACTTCCTTTTAGTCTTTTTCAAGTATGGTATTCAAGCTGGTGGATTGCTATTTTTCTTTTCTTTTATTCAGTGCTGTGAAGACAGCTGTATAAACATTCAACAGACAAGTTAAAGGCAGCGTGAGTTTGAAAAAAGCTGCTTGAGCCATCATGTGGTGGGCTACAATTAAAGTACCACAGTGTTGGCTGGTCAACATTGGCCAAAGGTGAGGATATGTAGTCACGTTTATACATTTCCGTAAACAAGCGGAAAAAAGCAAGCTACCATTAGATGCAGATACTTGAAGCGCATGCTGCTCCAGGGTTATCTCTGAAGGTTAAGGCAACAGAGCTGGCAAGAGTCTTAAACATATCATCAGAGTTGAAATAGGAAAACTGAAATCAAGGGTCCCATTAACACTTATATTGAGCCAACATATTCCCTCATCTTCATCTTCACAGTGCTATTTCATCTGTTCCCTAGTCCGTCCTTCCCCCCCGAGCACATCAGTCTGTTGGGCTGTGAAAATTGGGCCTCCAATCTCCGACGTAGGCAGGAAATGACACACCATCTGACCGCGATGAGCCGGGCCCGACCAGGAGCACTGGAAAGATTGATCCCTGTGGTTGGTGGCAAGGATAATGCATATCATTTAACCATCATTCAGCGTAGCAAAATAGCAGGTAGCTGTGGAGGATAAAGGTGCTGGCAGTCAAGCCAGTAGGAGCTTTAGCAGTCATTTTATAGTCTCTCTCTGCCACTGCTGCATCCACACAATCAGGCTGCAACAATTTACTCCTATAGACAAAGAGATGTTAACCTGTGACATATATAGTACGGTGGTAATGAATGTTAAGTGAAAATAATGAAAATGTGTGAGTGCAGGAGAGTCCATAGAAAAGAAATTTGTTCAGCTGAAAGCTCAAATGTCGCCAACCCACCTAGAGTGATAATATACAGCATGAATATGTTTCCAATTTACACCAAACCACAGATGAGATTTTAACAGTCTGATAAGAAAAAGGCTAGCCAAGATGTAAGGAGTAACTGATGTAAGGATACATGACAAAAGCGAGCACTAGCAGGCACCAGACCACACTGATGTTCATCTCTCCCGAGGGCTGAGCCACACTGTAGTAGAGTTCTGTTATCAGGTAGACCACAGTTGCCGCCACTGTGAAATCCACCAGCCACTGGAACTCTGGGAAGTAGTGCAATGCTGGGAGCATAGGGAATAAAATTTAATCTAAATATTCAATAATAATAATATCTACAGCACAGGACATGCAAACATTAAGAATGGGATATAAAAGTAATAATTAAATTGTCTTTATTTGACAAATGTCCGCTTTCATTCATACCTAATGTGTCGACTTCTGCAATGCATTTCGTCTCCAGCTGTAGATCTATGTCCTTCGGAACTGTTAGCGGCTTATTGTCTATGTGACCATTGTACTTCCTGGTGCAAAGAGGAGAGAGCAGCAAAACTATAATTTCAGTCAGAATAACAGAAACAAGCAACTTCAAAATGCAAGTAGTAAACAGATGCTTAGACCTTTTATGTTTTTTATCCTGTGAGAAGATACCAGGATGTCTATAGGTAACAGACACCTATACTGAATGCTTTTAAGGATCTTTTCTAGATCATTTTTAGACAAATTTAGTATAAGGTTCAGTGGTAGGATGAAAGATTTGTTACTTCAGAAATGTGACTCATTTTGACAAAAATAAATAAATAAATAAAAGATGGATAAATGAAATTAGATAAAATGTTTGTGGCAATTAAGAGCTCACAATTTCTAATTTCAGACTATTCAATGACTTTTAAGGCCTAATATTTGTAAAACTGAATTTAAGACATTAGGACTTTTTCGGGACCTGCAAATATCCGTAATGCAAACCATGGAATAAATCATTTCACTGAAAATACATCCTTTTAGGGGCGTCTGTAGTAGCAGACATTTTTGTTCAGGGGTTTATCTCATCTTGCTTTTAATACAATAGTAGAGAGGTTGCTGTTCCACACATGTCTGCACTCTATGCAGAGCTGCATTCAAATTTAATAGCTGGCAGAGGTCTAGTTACTTTTATTACTACTAATACTACTGGACTCTTGCATGACCAAGGGAGGGCAATACATAGGCTGCACTAAATCGCTAACAGCAGGCAAATGGAGAGCTGTTCTCTGGGCTTGAAGAGCTGTCTGGTGGGCCCCCTCAGTTCTGGGCTTTGTTTGTTCAGCCCCGTGTGTGCACTAGATTCACAGGACAATACCACTGTAAGACTCTAGGGCCAAACATGCCCTGGACAGATTTCATCTGTGAGGCACCTGACAGGAAAAAAAGGGCTCAGCCTCACCCCTTACTGAGGGAGTCTGACAGTGAACAATGGGAACAGAGCTGCATGGCACGAGCTGGCAAAAGGACAGTGGTCCATCTTTTTCTTCAAGGGATTACTGAACATGTGGTGCTAGAGAACCTCGACGGGCCTCATACAGGGTCAGAGAAAAGACTGCGCAACAAAACCACCGTGAGTTAGGAGCTGGACACTGTGAGGAACAGAGAGGATTAACTTCCAGTTGTGACTTCAATTTAAATTCACGTTTAAAAGGAGGGCACAAAGGAAAAAGCACTTAATTCACGTGTTCAACATATGCTTCAACTTCCACCTGCAGCCCTAAAAACTGAATAGTAGTTTTTTGAATTGCAAAGTAGTCTTGATGGAAAATCATGTTCCAGAATCAAAGCTTGACATCTGACCACTTTGAAGACATAATGCTGTTTGAGAAACTTTGATTTCATAGAAGATGCAATCCTTTTTAAGTGTCATCCCCTAAAATAGCCTAATAGTAAGGCTCCAAAAAAACAGGACCAACTTTCCTCACATCCACCAGACAGGGCCACTTCTAAGCCTGGTTGCTCTAAGGCTCGATGAAGAGCCATAAAGAAACAAAACAACAAAAACAGACTTCTGTCTCCTTACTTCAAACAGGCCTTAAATGAGCCACATAAACACATCAGCTTCATCTGTTTGCCGACATGGCTGTGGTCTCCATCCATCTCAAATGTCTGCTTCTCATCTTTTCTTTCCTCTCTGATGAAAGGGGTGCCTTTCGTACCTTCTCTGTGCCACTGCATCTCCCCAACCCCCAAACAATAGCCCTTCTTCATTCCAGCACCCCCCCTCCCCCGCCTACCTGTCTTTCTTCTTCTGTCCTTTTTGTTTCCCAGCTAAGCTCCTCAACTCATCTTCCGTAGGGTGCTGATACCACCGCAGACTGTGAACAAAGAAAAGGAGAAAGATGTGGAATCAGGCTCAGACATGGACAGAGAAGGGAAAAGTAAGAGGACACAATAAAACAGATATTTTCTAAGAAATAACTGAAAAACTACACCTAAAATTTGCATTATCTAATTATTAAGACATACAATGTAAAATATTTATCATATTGATTCTGGAGTATGGAAATAGGAAGAGTAATTTGAACTTAACCAAGAGAAATATTGTATAATCACATCTCTGTTCACTTGGAGAATTCACTTACTTATATTGCCTTTACATCACACCTAAAATCAAAAATCTCATTGAAAAATGCTCTAAATAGCGGTGATGTTCTTGATTGTAACGCTTAAAGCCTTAATTTTGAACAGTTCTGAGCTTTATGATTAGCTCCCAAACAACATACTCACACAAAACAGACATCTCTCGGAGATTTGTTTCGTATCAGTGCCTCTGATACACATCTAAAAGGCACTTGTAAGAGGCTTTACAACAGCAAGGTTATCTGTCCTTAAGGACTGAGCTTGAAATATGAGCTAATTTAAGAGCATCCATTTGAAGACAAACATTTTAGGCACCCTCTTTAACTTTGTTTAGAAACCCTCTTGTCAGAGGAAGCACTCCGTGTGGTAGAGGAGGATAGAAGGAGCACAGCTTGTTTTTCCCCTTGTACATTTATTTATTATGGAAAATTAATTACAAAATATTCTGGAGGGACACTCTAGGCCTCCTGCTCAGGGCGAAAGTTTTCAGAAAAATGTTTCAACAGTGCCCTGAAAAGAAAAATGAATTAATTATTAAATGTGTTCCAAGAAGTTGTTTACTGAAAAAACATATGTGGCACTAATTAGGGGAAATGAGGCGGGCACTTTATTTTTATGCGGCATCTTCTCGTGTTATCCCAATATTTTGATGCCCTTTTGCCTTTGCAGTGTGATTTAATCATTCTTTTTCTTCTTCTATCGAAAACCTTTTGAACACTCAGTCGTCTGAGTAAACATTTTGCTCCCCATTGTTCTGGACACTTTTTGAAATAAACTTCTCATATAGCAAGCTAACTGAAGAAATCAAACTGCAGCTTTTAGAGAAACCATCTGAAACAACATGTATGGGGTTCTGCATTACCTGCCACTGCAGAGTAGCCATCTTGCGAAGGAATAATGAGGTATGATTTTCTGAATTACACTGGCCATTACCATGGTAACCACCAGCTGCACACCAATCACACCCTGTGGAAATAGGATGGGGGTTTAAGTCACATTTAAATAGTAATTATACATGTCATAAAGCAGTTTCACATATGAGGTACAGGTTTATATAGACTTAAAGGCTGAATATATTCCAACTGTACCTTAGAAAGTGTTTCACATTCAATTTGAAATACCAAATTCAGTGTTAGATCGAAAGTCTTGGCATCTGATATACCAACATATACAAACTATACATATGTGTGTCATATTATAAATCAAACTTTAACACTGCCTTTAATGTTTCTGAGAAAAAATCTTTGGCAGTATGCCGAGTGAATGTAGGTTGAAGGTTCTACTTGTATAGAAAATCTCGGGTGTGTATTGATTATTATAAATGCTTTTGATTGGCATGACTTCGTGGCTCTCTCCTCTTGATGATAGTGTCGCCAAAGGCAAAGCATAAGCTAGTTGGTTTAAACCTCTCTACATGAGACACCACAGCATGTTTTCTTTGTAAATACTTTGGGAGGTGAAGCTGTTGAAAGACTACAACCTTGATTAAGATCAGGAGCTCAAACACAGAATGACCTTCATTTCACTTTAAACGTAGATGGAAAGGGCACTTTCCAGGAGTTAAACATTTCACTTGAACCAAAAACAAGAATCAGGCCATGTTAGATTCCTCAGAGCACTTCTTTTTCTTTTTCTATTTTACCTGAAGCCACCATGTGAATGATATGACAATTTCCTTCTTAACAGGCACCCAGAGTTGTAGAATGAAAAAGAGATGCCGTGACAATCTTTTAGGGTACAAACATACTTTTATTACCATCCTGGCATCCATTCCTAAGTGTCTCATGATCTTAAATTATTCTGTCTATTATTTCCCCAATTAATCAATTAGCTGGCCTTGTGTTTGGCCTATGAAATGTAAGAAAATGGTGAAAAATGTTCATCGGTGTTTCCAAAAACCCAAATTGACATCCTCAATGTCTTGTCTTGTCCATATTCCAAAGATTCTCAGTTTACTGTCAACAAACCAGTAAATATTCACATCCAGAAGTGGGAATTTTGACTCTCTTTTTAAAAGAGATTACTGATTAAACTGATTATTTGATTATCAAAATAGTTGGTGATTAATTTAATAGTTGACAATTAACTTATGGATTGTTGCAGCAATATCTTGATTTATAAGAATTATGTGACATCATGGTAAACAACATGGTACGTGTAAGTGCCTGATCCCGCCACCACTGTTCAGATCTTAAAATGCTTCTCACATGATCACTGGAACAAGTCTACAACTTGCAGCCAGGGGTTGACACAACTAGTGTTGACTGACATAAAAATCTACACCCTGAGGTGTCTGAGATTTGGCAGCCAGAAGAACTTTTTATTCTGTTTCTACCAAAATAGTAGAAACAGAATAATAATCTACTCCTTTTAATATTTCTGGTTGTATCAAGCAATTGTGGGCAATGCAGCAATTAAATGAGTAGGAATTTTTCATGGCACTATACTGGATTTACAGTATTAGCATGTATTTAATACACCAGGTGATTAAAAAAATACATTCACATTTGGCAATTTTATCTGTGAACTGTTCCAGAAAATGAGAAATATAAAGATAGGCATGGCGGATGCTGTTTTACTTATGGAGTGATAGAGGATTAATATGACCCACCCCAAATGTGATAAAAAAAATAAACTTAGGCTGTGTTGCCACATTTACCTTGATGCAACAAATATAATGGTAATTTCAAACACATAAGCTTTTCTACCTTTATATCATAATGCAGTTATACATACATTTTGTGTTCTTCATATTCTGTTTTGTCATTTTATATATTTAAATTTCTTCTATATTTTTTATCTTATGTTGTATTCTATTCAAATTCACTATTTTTATTCTTCCTTTATGTGAATTGTTTTGCACCAAAACATCACGTCACATTCCTTGTATATGTAAATGTACTTTGCAATAAAACCAGATTCTGATTCTGATTAGTAACTAACCAACTACTGGAATTTGAGCAGATTTACTGGTGTAGATAAATATAATGTTCACTAAATTACACACTGTCACAATGTCAGCCTCCAAACGCCCCGGGGAATGAACAGTCAGCTCTCCTGTGGTAGGTACCTGAAGATTTAGCAACATAAGGAGCTCAATATCAACCCAGCACACTTAGATCAATACTCACTTAGGCTTAAGGAGGCCAGAATCATTCCCATCATGCTGCGCTTTTATCTGCTCTCTGTAGGTAAGGTCTGCGGGTTGGCATATATTTTTGGAATTCAGGAGGAATCATTTGATATCTGTGCCTACACACACTTGAGCAAAGAGCAGCAATTAGCTAACTAATCCCAAATACAATAGTTTCCCCCCTTAATATCATGTATCTGTGCAAGCACCTTGGAGATTTTATTTATTTTATTTTATTTATTTTATTTATATATATATATATATACCTGCAAACTCATCATCTTCATGTACAACAATAAATCCAGTAGCCCTATTTGTCATCTCAACATGATCCTACACATCAATATTAGGCTAATTAAAATTCCCTGCCCTAATTACAACCTAGTTAACACAGCCTACATCCTAGAGCGGCAATGATTAATGGATTGACAGAAAATTATTTATATATTTTGATAAGTAAATAATCTTTTAAGCATTTTTTTTTTAATGAAAAAACCCAAATATCTGCTAGCTTAATGCTTCTTAAATGCGATAATTTCATGGTTTCTTTGTCAAACATGATAACAAACTGAATCGTTTTTCATTTATGGACTGTTGGTCGGATAAAATACAAACAAACCATTTGAAAACATCAACTTGGCCTCTGGGAAATTAAATGGCATGTTTCTTTGTTTTGTTACATTTTTTGACAAATCCAAGAGATAATTGAGCATATCAATTGATAGTGAAAATAATTGTTAAATGCAACACTACTAAATTTATCCTAAAAGAGAAATTTGGAATGCTAATTTCACTTTGCCTAACTGGCGTATTGGTGGCAATTTTGAGAATTGTTTGTCATTTTAGTCTTTACAGTTTTTACACAAGTTTTTAGCTCATTCTGATGGTTCATTGTTGATGTCAAAAATTACATCAACAATAAAACTCCTATATTTGCTTATTTTACAAGAAATTGAGATTGAGGTCCACTGAAAGTAGCTGAACCTCACACATATAATATAAGACTGGACTACTTTATCAAACTGAACAACCATGTTGACCATGGAGTAGGAGGAGGAGGTGACACCTAGACAAAGGTGATGAGGCCAGACCTGTACACTAGACCTAGATTTTGGATTGGTCAAGGGGATCCCCAGTGTCACCCAGCATGGGGCAAGCTCCAAAAGCTAAAGTCAATACCTCTTCTAGAGTCACAGAGGGAGGAGTGGGTGCCAATAATTTGGCAATTATACTCACTAGGATGTGATGCGTGACCAAACACAACATCTCCAACTCAAGATATTCTCTCTGGGAGTAATGGTCAGGCTATATAGGTCAAAAGCACACAGCCTTAGTTGGTGGATGCTGACCACTCCCTACAGGGGCCCTGCAGGGATCTTAGGCCTGGGGGAAATTGAGCCAGCATGGACTCTCTTATCTTTCCCAGTCCGCTTGACCCCCTCCACACAATTACCAAATGAAATCTGTAGGGGGTAAGGAGTGGGAGCTGCAGTGATAACCACCATCCATAAGAGCTCAAACACCTCACTACTAGTTTGCCCATGAAACTAACTCTGAAACAGTGAGACCCCTCACTGACCAATGCTTCCCAGTTTCATTCATCTTAGCTACTCTTGAGGGTAGTTAATTTCTCTCTGAAAACTGTTCAACAACTGAGTGCTGAAAACAATCTGGTTAGAGATGGGACATACTGTATATCTGGAGTGTCAAATACTTTTTGAGTGGGGGCCAGATTAGATAATGTGAAAATACCTTGGGACAAGTTGCTTCTTGCTTCACTTAAATTACTGGAAAAAAAATACATACAAATGACACAAACACAAGTGTTTCATTTTGAGGTGAAAAAGTATTCACCTTTGCCATGGCCATGTCTGCTACCGTGCAGGAAATACATGCAGTTAGATGACTGTAAGTTTGCTTGTTTACCGTCTATCGATGAAAACACGTTATTTTCGCCTGCATAGTTCCTACTTTGTGCATATCGGCAAACTGTATGATTGTCCTGCCGTCGTGAGGTGAATGAAAATAAACACCAAGTGATCTTTCTTGATTAACCAATATGTAATAATCAAATAGTAAATTTTGAAAAACAAGCAAAGGGCCATTTAAAATCAGTCTGAGGGCCAAAACTGGCCACCATGGAAGACTTTAGACATGGCTGCTGTGTATCAAAATGGGCCTAACATTAATATTGTAGTAAGAGCCTACTAGACATATTGAATGTTTTTTCATTTCTGTGATATGCTGTAGCTAACGTTTTTTTTTTTCCCTCTCCTAGTATTACAGTATAACCTGGTGGTGCAAGAAGAAAGTGGAAATGTTCACACCTTTTCTGACCCTTCGACCTGCTTGATTTGACGGATGAATGATGCTACCTCCCTGGCAACTACTGTCCTGCACAAGCTGCTGTAACGGGACACCATTCAGGAGATTGATAGTATGATATGAAGAACAAATATGAATCAACACAACTAAGTAGTCACAACACAAATCCAAACAAAGTAAATTAATAATAGTAATAGCAATTAATCAAAGAGAAATTCCCCAAAATGCTGCATTTAATCTTATGTCACTGTATATAAAGTCAGATTTACTTGTGCTCTTGTTGCAATTCAAGATAACATCTGTGTTTTGTAGGGAATTATGGGGTTTTGTAACAAAATAACACTATGACTGCATGCATTTATAACTGCCAATGTGATGACTAATATATGCTAAACTGTAAGAAGAAATGTGCAAACAGTGCAACTTGCAGTCAATGTCTATCAATTTCCCGATCAATTTCAAATCCGGATGTAATCATTATACTGGCAGGTTTTATCAAACACTAGAAATTAAATTCTTCTTCTTCTTCTAGGTTTTATGGTGGGTGGCAACCAGCATTAAGGTGCATTACCGCCATCAACTATGTTATAGTGTTATAGAAAAAGAAACCACTAATATTACTGAATTATCTTTATTAGCCCAATTTCTTTTAAATATTGATCAAATTTTCCATGAACCAATCTGAAATACATTTTTTTACATCTTCAACTCCCAGCTTCCTGATTTCCATCTTCAGTTTTTCTCTTTCTTGAAAATACTTTGGCAGTGTAAAACTGCATGCTCCACTGATTCTTTTTAATAGAAATAACCACATGCTCCTGACGGATGGTTGTATTTTTTAGTTAAGTGTTTTATTCTATCTGGTATGTTTCATCCTTAATGAATATCGTCCTCTTCAGCTCATATCTTCACTGCTCATGGTGCTCGCTTGTTGTTGTATTGTATATAGATGTTGTCTCATGTCCCAGGTTCCCAGCTGTTCTGCCACTGTGTGAAATAAAATTAAACTACCAAAGTGCTTAACAAATGCTTGTTAAATTACGAATAAATTACACCAAAGCTCACCACAGCTCCTCTGAGGGCATCCTAAGGTCAAACTGTGCAGGTCAGGCAGGTGAACACACCTCTCTCACAGGTATCCTGCATGCTAGCTGAATGGCATGCTAGCTGCCTGTCGTATGATTCATGCTGGCATAAATCTTCAACCTCTAACCTGCACCACTAGCAAATGTCAGTTCTCCCAAACACCATCTGAATAGATACCACTTAAAACAGTCACCGTTGTGGTGTATTAACATCACTAGGCTGTAGGTCTCTTTTGGCTAACGCTAGCTAAAGAGCTACACTGACCAGCCGGATACAGGCACCTGCTATGGCTAGCAAGCTAGGCTAACGCTATACAGCAATCGCAATAACAAATTGGCTGAATCATAAATCGATCAGCAACGTCGCAGTACATGAAGAATGATATTGCAACTGATGCTGTATCAATATAGTGCAACAAATATCAGAAATCGTTGCGCTCAGGTGCTCGCTTTTCCACTCACCATGTTGATGCAGTGCAGCTGAAAAGGACTCTACCCCGACAACACTGAGCACCCCGAGTCGGAAATCAAGCGGCGAGGAGCACATAAGCCCTTTTGGCGATGGTTATGCACAAAACGAAGGGGTTTCTCATTCAAATTCTCCTCGTATCCTCGCAGAGATGTGTTACATCGTCAAAAATCAACCTCCGCTCCCAAGTATTTTCAACTGCAGTAGAGGTCACGCTAAAACTCTGTGCTAGCAGGTGTCTTTGGATACGCCTGTGCACAAATAATTGCAAAAAGAGAATTTAGTTACACACACTCTCACAAATTAAAATGGGGCTGTCATAATAAAATAAAGTGAATGCAAAGGTATACCCTGTGATTGTAAATGTGGCTTTAAAAATACATACACTTTATAATTTTAAACAGGATTTTACAAGATCACTATAAGTATGCATTAGGACCTCTGCAACCGGAAGAGAGCAAAGAGACAGACACAAGCCTGTGCGCTACACATGACAGGTTACACCTTTACACACAGTCTGTGGTTTGGAATAACACACATATACTGGTTATTGCTCCATAGAAAATCTGTGTCCATAGAGGAATGGAGTGCCAACGGGATTTGTGCTGTTGCTCACTTAATGAATGATAATGGAAATGTGTTAAAACATAAGGAATTTTATGAGAAATACCACCTTAAATGCACTTTTTAGAACTATAACAGACTGATAAAAGCCTTTCCAGTCTCACTTCGGTCAGTGGAGACGAAGAAGACATTCTACCAACAGAGTTACTGTAAATCTATTAAATACACGTTTCCCTAATCAAGTAAAACAAAATTATACTCTGAAGGAGTTTGATGTTGAAGAGGTTAAGAAAATAAGGAAAACATATATATTTCATTCCACTTTCACCTAAGGTAAAAGGGTTGAACTTCAAAATTTTGAATAAGATTCCTCCAACGAATGAATTTTTAAAATTAAGGTTTAATGTTGATACAAAAATTTTTTAGCATTTTGTGAAAGAGAAATCGAAAATTGGAACATGTGTTTTTATATTGCGATCCAGTGCAGTCCTTCTGGAGTGATATGCAAGGCTGGGTACGGTCTAGGGAGGTGGTGTTGTCACCCTCGACAACTACAACAGTCAAATTTGGTGTTTGTGTTAAGGAAAAGGATGTGGACTTTGTCTCAATATTATCTTGTTACTGGGGAAGTTTTGCATACCTAAATATAGTCAATAGACTAAACCCAGAAGAATTGGAACAATGAGTTAAAACTCTTGAGTAAGTCACTGAAACTTGTTAAAGACAAGTAAGTTCTTAAGCTGTTTTCATTACTAAATGTATTTTAGTTGATGTAGCCCTGATTTTTATATACATACATACATATATATTTTGCTCTGTTTCTGTTCTATTTTTTATATTCAATTTTTGCTCTGTTTCTGTTCTTCAATTAATTTTTTTTAAAAATATATTTTATTTTTGCTCTCTCTCTCTATATATATATATATATGTCTGTCACAGAGTAGTTTGCACTTTAACAAGTCAAGACAAATACAGTCTCCCAGTTTCTGCTTTGGCTGATCTGCCTCTCGGGTTGTTTTTATTGACAGCATACATTGTACTTTGGTAAATGACGCAGTAGGCTGTCTCTCGTCTTTAGCACGGTGACATTATTATCAACATAAGGTTTGAGTGATCATATAGTAGACCATTGCACATTTTTTATACGTTAACTTTTTGTAATGCAGTTTATGGAGTGCTTTTCTACAATTAAGTAAACCCTCTGAGTGCTTCTTTCACCACTTCAAATGAGAATTTGTCTTAATGCACTGAGGCGGCAAATGAGTGGAGATCCAAAAGAAATATACCTGAGTGAAGAATTATTGGTAAAGTTCACCAACAATTTGGCATTAGGCCTACTTATTAAATCTCTTGATTAATTCAGTAAAGGAGTTTGTTTTTTTTTTCTTTTGTATTTACCATTATATGTGAGTTGTTAACATATTAGGCCTATATTTAGGAGAAAAACTTAATTACATCAGTTTAAAAAGTGTTAGAATGACATAATGTGCATTCTGTTTACAGCATGCTTCAGACAAAATTAAATGCTGAACACTTAAACCCAAAGCAAACATGTTTATGCATTTGCATTTGTGACTGTAGATACAGAGTGGCATGAACATCAACCTATGGGTATGAAAGGGCTAGACTGTATTTGCACATGCGCATATGTTGGCTAAGCCCTCCTCTCTTATTGCAGGGATACCTACCCCACCCCCTTGATGCATCGCACCAGCCCCTCGTGGCATGTCGACACACACACATACACACTGCAGGAGTATGTTTCCACGCTGTCTCAATCTACTCTCCTGCACATCTCTCCTGTTAAAAAAAAATGAAGATTCAGCTCTGAGGCCTAGGAGGTATCTCTCTAAAGATTGCTGTTTACTAATGATGATGTCAGCAATGAATGCAATTAAGTTAAAGTGATGCAGTAATTCACATGAGAACAGCTTTTTTTTCCACATCAAGACACATGAAATCTTTAGAATTCTGAAAACAGGATGTTGTTTCACAAAAGTGGCTCGAGAGAGACACTGACAATGTTTTATTTCAGTATCTGGGTTATTCCATACATTTCCCACTGATTTCTTTTTAATTTATAATTGAAGGGAGTCTTGTACTGTACATTCTCCTCGTTGTATTCCATATCACACTCAGCACTATTACTGCTGCTGTTTGAACTCTATTCTCTCTGGAGCTCGTGTTTTTTTCTTCGTCTTTTCTTATTCAGTGTTGTCTGTTCTTTTTAGTCAGGCTTGTTATTTTTAGATGAAACATAATAGCCAGGATCTTCAGTGTACTGTGAGAGTTTCACACCCCTTCCTAGTGTTTAATCCATATGACATCTCCTCCGTGCCTACTGGTTCCTTTGAGTTTCAACTCACAAGCCTTACAATATAAATAAAGATGATGAGAATATTACAGTAAAAATCTCAGCCTAGTCAATCAAATAGACTCATTGTTCAGTGTCACGATTCATTTTTAATGGCAGCGCTTTTTGTGTGTGAGTGCTGGTGAGCATTATACATCGTTTCCTTCTTTTATTAATCAAACAACAGTTTGAAATGTGTGTCACTGATCTCAGCAGTATACCTCGAAGCAGAGGAGGAAAGTGGAACAAAAATCCATGTCAACTCGTCACCAGTAAGACTGAAAATGGTTCAGAATGTAATTCTCTTTGGTGCAGTGCCTCCTTCTCCATTCTCTGTAATCTACAAGAATGCAAATTACAATGCAAATGCAAATACTACTGAATAATTTATGTGTAGTGTAGAGTTCCTTTACAGAAACTGGGAGCTTTTTGCTTAAATAGAGTAATGTGGCATTCGGAGCACACATTTGGTTAACCGCAGAAATATACCATAGACATTCACTGTGTAAAAATCAGTTCACCAATTTAGTGAAGGTTTTGAAGGATTAAATAAAGAATGCACAATCTCATTTGCTGAATAATATTATCTCAATGCTGAATTCTGAAGTCAAGCTCTGGACACCTCAATAAACAGACATTTTTTTTAGTCATACTTGTTACACATCAGATTTTATTTTACATTCTCAATTCCTCTTTGGTGCAGATGTGTAATTCATCCCACTCTAACCTGACAAAAGCGCAATAGCAGACAAAATTTGACTTTACTTTACTTTAAGTAGGTTATAGCCAACAGCAGTTTAATTATTTTTCATTTATTCCCATGTTCACTGTAGCTGATAGTTACCATATGTAAATGTCAACTCAACCCACTGTTGACATTAGATCCCGTTTTCAGATACCACAGTGCCTTTGCATCCAACGCAGAATCAGGGCCTTTCAAGGTCCCCATTAAAAACGTGTATCTATTTCTATAAATTAAATTGAAATGTGCAAAATGTCTTCATATTTTGTGTGGAGGCTGGGAAAAAAATTACCTATTACAATTAATGGTGTTCATATAAACTTTAACACATAACATTGTTTTTTCTTTAGAAAAAAATGCTTCAGTTTCTATCCTAACTTGTGGCTGCATTCAGTCTTCTCCCTCGGCAGTTTTTCCATCAGGGATTGTAATTAAGCAACAGCATTCATGAGTGGGCATGCTCATTTAGCCTGCGTCTGGGCTTAGACAGCTTTAGAGGGATGAAAGAACAAATCCTGGTGGAACAAGGCAATGTATGCTATAGCTAAAGTGAAAACATTGCAGACAGAATAACAACTACTCCAAAACTTTATATGCATGTTTCTTTTAAGGGTTAGGCTTGCAACATACAGTTGGGGTTTGGGTTTTTTTGGGAAAGGGTTGCAACTTATTTGAGCATTTTGTCATTTGGAAATGTGCATCTTTTCTGTTCTTGATGTGCTTTAGTTTGTAAATTTTGCTCTGTTATGTACTTTCATGGTAGTGAAAAATGTTTTTGTAAGCGCATTTTCATTCTTATTTTCATCTGAATTATTTTCATATTTTTGCTTATGTATAAACAGAGTATGAGGAGCCTTGAAATTCTTCTATTTTATAATTGAGGTATCTTTTATATGCACACTTTTATGCATACAGGCTTACATTACTATGATAACAGGGGTTAAAATTGTAAATTAGGGTACATGGTGTGGACAGGTGGAGCATTGTCTTTGGATGAGGTTAACATAATAAAAATAACAATAATAGAATTGCTGGCATTGGTGCTTTCTATGACAGTAACATTAAATCTGTTTAAAATGTGTTTTAAAAATATATACTGTATGTTACACTACAATTTTACATAATGATGCCATTCTGTTCTCATTTGAATATGAAACGGCCGCAGAAATGTAATTAATTTGACGCTTGGTGATGCTGTCTCGGTATATTCTAGATGTTTTTTCTCTGTAAACCATGAGCTGAATATGTTCAGACTGATTTATATATATATATATATATATATATATATATATATATATATATATATATATATATATATATATAAATGTGTGTCAAAATCATTTTATATATATATATATATATATATATATATACACATACAGTATATATATATATAAGGATTTTGACATTTCACAGTATCCAAAGCTACCACACTTTGTTAAAAGAATATATAGATTTCACTTTTGCAAAGTGTGACATTTAAACTTTGATGCTCTTTATTTAAGTCCTTTATTCTACACTGCTAGAGTTTATGATTTTAAGATGCACCAAAAATTTAAATTTAAAAGCAATTTAAATGTCTTTTTTTTAACTGAACTGGGTTCTGGTTTCCATTGGGTCATATTTCTTGTTGTTAATACCTGTCTGAAATCCACAAAATCAATTAATTGAGTGTGCGGTTTGGCTTGATCTGTATATTCTTGTTTTACTCTATATTTCATTGCCTGCTCTAAAACTCTATTGTCTGTTGAAGTCGCAGGAAAACACAGCAGAGCGCCATTGCAGCACCAGGAAATATTAATGCTGCTTTTTTCCCCCTATTCAATTGAAGACTGATTTATATCAGAATTAGGCTACAGTGTGCAAATGTGTGTGTGCACATACAGCAACAGACACACTGAGAAATAAAGGCAGAGCTAGAGGGAGAGGGAGAGAGAGAGAAGCTCATTATAATCAGGCAATTATGCTGGCAGAATTAGAAGCGTCCTTATTTTCTCTTGTGGCAGCCTGAGTGTGGAGACGGTTTTTTAAGTGACTGCAGACTAATCCATGGATATAACTGACTATCCTGTGCTAATATGGAGCATCTGTAGTCGTGTATGACAACAAGATTTGGGGGTGAAAGCCTGTGATTTTGGCTTTTTGGAAAACCGGTGACTCAAGCGAGGCTCCCCAGGTTCTGGGCTCTAATTTGCATTGATGAGGATTTTTTTTTTCTTTTTCTCTCCTGGTTGAGGTTTTGGCTCAGCGGTAGTGAGTGAGAGACGAGGGCAGTTACACACGCCTACAATGCAGGACCATGGCTGTACACAATCAGTGCCCTCCAAACAGTGGTATAAAATTATATTGCATGTTTTTTGAGACATTTTTTTCAATTTAATTTGGTGCATTGTTGCTGTTTTTGATGTTAATGTTAGTAAGTGCAAAGTGTGTGTGTGAATGAGGGTGTGTATGTGTGTGAGTGCATCATGTATGCTTTATCGTTTAAACTGAAATACATTTTCATTATAAATTATAATTTTTAGAGACATAAAAATAGTTTTGAATAACTAGAGCTTTTCAAGAAAAAATGTAAAAAAAAAAATGTAATGTGATGACTATCATGTAATAAAATGTGTAAAAAAAAATACAATGAAAGTCTTACTACGTTCATCTGTTTGTGAAAACTCTTAAATCTAAATAAACGCACTGTTGTCATTATTGAGTAAAGATTTGACACATATGTGATTGTGCACCAACGGCATGTTCACGCTAAAGACTTTGACCTTAGGTCAAGGGTGTTTGACCTGCATTTGACTCTTGACCTCTACTACATGTCTTATCAACTCGCCTGTTAATGTGTATTGATCATCCCTCCCTTGAGACAGAGAGACTGAAACATTTATTTTTAGTTTAAAAAAAAATTTGAGTTCCTAGGGTTTTGGGGTTTTTTTACAGCTTAAACAGGCACTTGCAAAGATACTGAAATAAGATTTTTCCCTTGTTCTTTTAGAATTTAAAAAGTCCTAAAATTACAACAAAATAAGCACTGCAAAGTTTTTCCCTGGAGTATTTTTGCTTTAAATGACAATATATAACAGATATAAAGACATCTTTATTGTCTGTCTTTAGGACACAGGCTGAGTGTCCCAAATCCCTGCCCATTTTCCACTTGCAAAAAAACAGTGAAATGTGCATGGAATTTGACAATAGGGATTGTCTACGTGTGTGTTGGAAGAGGGGGTTTTAAGATGAAGTGGAGTGACGACTCCCTGAAAGTTCTCAGGGAAGTGCTTGTGTCTGGCCGTGCAGCAGGCAGCTGATTTGGGATAGGGCGTTAGCATAACAAAGGGCCTGAGCCTGTGAACTTGGGGCACCTTTCGACCCTGGCACTGTGGGGATGAATAGTCTCTGGGCCTCCCCATAGAGCACCCCCATGGCTAGTCTGATCGTGGCTAAATTGTTAATCAGGGTAATTTAATATAGTTTTCAATATGCCTCATCTCTCATCGGGAAAGCATTCACCGGCTTCTCGCCTTCCCGCCCAAAAAAAGGCCCCCCCCTATTCAACCAGGCGAGACGGGCAGCTGCAGGTCTTATAGCCTTCTCAATTGAAATGTTCAAACATCAACAACACGAAGGCCTCGGCCCTCTGTTTGTGCGCGTGTGTGCATATGTGTTTGTGAATGTGCACTGGTGTGAGGCGCTCTTCTGTCTTTCTTCCAAACTTGAGCATGAAAGATGATTCAAGCATAAATGTGTAAATCTGAACACACATACAGAAAAACACAGTTAGTGAGTGACAGTGTGAGTGGCAGAGATGATGAAGAGAGATAATAACTTAAAGGCAATTTACTGCACTGTTTCTGGTAACTGAAACAAGTGCAGCCTCACCACCTTTGTTTTCACAAATTGCAAAGCCACATATTTACTTCGACCAATGGTCACAAAAATGAGGCAGTGTCTTTAAGCTCTGACATGACAGACAATCTGTAGCACTCTTCCTCTCTAACCTGAGTGAGGTCACTGCGGGCAGTAACTCTCGCTCTCAGGACAGGTGACGTCAGCTCTCCTGGTTGAAGCGTCCAGTGGCTGAGGTGAGTCATCGGACTCGGGGCCCTAGTTTTAGGCAGTGTGAGTTAGAAACACCCATCCACCCACACGCACACATACAATGCACTCTCACATGCACACACACAGGGCCCGGGTCCTGACTCTACTGTCTATAAATACATACTGTAATCGAGAATGACTCAGACACTTCATTGCTCTCTGTGGGGAGGCAGAAGATGGAGTGGGGAGGACAAGGAGTCTGTAGGCATAATGGAAGAATACAGACAAGACAACGCATTGCTATTATCTCTGCGTACATTTGCGAGCTCTGAGCTGGCATGGTTGCAGAAAATGGAGGACAAAGAACAGGAAGTCTTGAAATACGCTTGGTGATATGTTTAAAGTACTTATTGATTAGGAAAGAAAGTTCAACTACACAGATATGGGACTTAAAATGTAATATGACTTAAAAATGCTCTATCAGTTTTGTTAATTTATGGCAGCTTTGTTACAAATGGATATGTTATGCATTTTTGTTTTCATTCTTTGATTATGGATTTTATGACATAGGCAGCATTAGAAACACCCCTGTCTTCTATAAATTACAACTCTTTACAACTAAGTGAAACCACAAATGTTTAAAGGGCAACGTAATGCTGAGCAAATTTTATTTTCTATTAACATAATGAAGTAATGTTGCTAATTAACATATCTAGCAAGTCACAAAAAAATGCATAATGCATAATGCATAAATGCATCGGCAAAATGTTCACTTAAAATGTATTTCAGTCAAACCTGCCATCCTCCCTAACTACTTCCTTTTGAAGCCTACATGTACATGAACCTAGTGTTTCGTCACCTGAAAGAAACATCTCTTAATGTTACCCAGGCAGTGATCACATTGTTACAACAGCATAATTAAGAAAGCAGTTTTGTAAAGTACAAACGTAATTTGTACGAGACAGGGTTGTACTGAAACTGCTCAGAGAGTCCCTGCCAACATGAGAAGGGTTTTTACTGCAGATGACACAACAATAAGGTATTCGCTTAGATTTTGAATGATGACATATTTTTGCTGATTTATTTATGTGTTCTTGTTACCAAAATATCTCCCATTTTCCCTCAAATGCTCTCACCGTTTTGTTGACTGATATTTTTTGTTCATCACCTTGTCTTGTGAAACTCTTTGTTCCTGGTCAGATAACTAGTGTTGGCATGCACACAATAAAACAATATATTGATGGCACACATGTATGTGCAAACACTAGCTAATTAGCATAGCACCTCGCCATGGCTGTGTGCTAAAAGAGACACCGTGAGTAGTCTCAGGCCAGCAGACCGTGTGCCCTTGTGAGCCACTGAATAGAGCTGGCCTGCTCTTGTGTACTCTGTCTAAGGCTGTATGTTAATTTACGTCGTGTGACTAGATGATAATTCATGCCTAAATTACCAGACTGCACCCCCCAGACCCTAAAATCCAGACATGCGTCTATGGGAACCAAGGAAGTCAACATTACTCACATCACCCACACCAAGACTGATTACTTAAGCAGAGTAATACAAAATGAACCATATTTTAACCAAATATTGCATTACTTTTTAATATCACCACTTATTGTTGTAAATTTCTCCAAACAGCATGCACACTAAATACACAGCATTTACCATGTGGTTTATTTTGTTGATTAATTCGTTTTAATAATTAAACAAAATTCTCTAACTACTGTTTGGTAGAATTTCAATAAATTACGGCCTGCATTTTTTTCCGACTCTTAAAGTCACTTACTACTTCCTACATGCCTGTAGTCCAAGTTTCCAAGTTTGTGTGTCACTGTGTTTGTTGTTCGGCTAGTACGACAGAAAATAGAATTTATCAACATGGAAACAAAGGTATTATAGGCCCCTGGGGGGTACAGGGTCTAACTGGGGTCAGGACTGTGGGGCCTTGTCTAGACGGCCTGCTTTTGTGGTTGCAGGGTTTCAGCCTCTATCTCACCCTTACAATGGGAGAACTTGACCCGTGTCTCACTGCCGTGGGACTGAGAGACAAGGAGACAGGGAGAGATGGACTGACGAGACAGTGGGTTGGCAGTGAAAGAAGTTTTGGGAAATTAAGTCATAGAGAGACTGACTTTTATAATATTTTAGGGTGTTAAAACTACATAAAAAAATGTACTTTGACTTTTGAACCTTCAAGTTGGGATCATTTCACAGCTTAGGGTTGACCATAATTTCAGGTCTTCCTTTGAGGCTTTACTTTAAAAAACATTCCACTTCCTCTGATTGGGTGCATGACTCCAAACAATACCTAATATAGAAAATATCTTATCATAAGGCGTTAAAACCAACCAATGAAAATACCAATACGCAGGAACACCAAAACACCCATTAAACGCCAAATACAAATCAATCCCTCCTACTCTCTTAGCTCCCGTCTCGGTGTGTGTGGAGGGTGCAGGGTGCTGCTGCGGGGCATGGTATAATTGAAAGGCTGAAGAAGAACACTGCTTGTTTAAACCAACCAGCAGGCAGCGAGGGCATGATGGGAAAACAAAGCCGGAGCCCCAGGAGTGGGTGACACGACATCTCTAATGGCAGAGCAGAGAGGAACACTGCTTCTGTTTTGTTACCCCTAGTCCTTGTGACAACCAGCAGGTTGAAGATACTACACAGTACAATTCACAAATTCAAATCTGAAGTTTGCACAGCTATATTGAGTTGATTCACCACGATCTGACAGAGCTCTCCTGGGTGCTGGTTAGTGTTATTTTCCTCTTTGTTGTGGAAATATATTGTCAATCATCAGTGTGATTCAAAGAAATTAATTTAGATGCCATGTTGGTTTCATGAGTGTTGGTGTAAATAGTATTCCATATTTTCACCTTTGATTTGGTCATAAATATATGATACAAGGGAAGATGGAGCACTTATGGATTCATTTGCTACTGCACACCTCTTTATTTCCTCACTCCCTTCCACGTACAGTACCTATACACTGTAAATACACATAGCTGTGGACAGTAAATGATAGGTGAGTGAACAGATTGTAGAGACTGTGAATAGGCTGTTCTATTTAAACAATATTGAAAATCTGCAGTGCTCCCTGAGACCCTTCCATTTCACATCTCTGTTGTTTTTTTTCCTCCTATGGATGAGAGTTTGACACCAGCTATATCTCAGCAGTATAAGCTACAGCAGCTGTGAATTCCCTCAAAGCAAATCACCAGGCATGTCTGTCTCTTACTGACCCACATCAGGAATCCCCACCCACCACCTGCAAGACGGCGATTCATTTTAGCCAGCAATAAATATCAATGTTACATATCAATAAACCCATCAGAGAGGTGGGGAGAAATAGCAGGGAGGAAAAGGGGTTAGATTGAAAGGGGGATAGATGGATGTGGGGAATGAGAGAGGGCAGAGATGGGAGAATGGGGACAGAGAGAGAGAGAAGAAGAAAGTGATGGCTGCTCGGTTGTTTCGGGCCCTGTGGTTTCGTGCCTCCTGGGATAGCCGAACACATTGTCAAGATTCTACACTTCAAAATCAATCATTCTCGACTGAGCACAAAGAGAAAGACACACACATTCACACGCATGTGCACACTCACTCACACAAACAAATGTATGTTTGTGTAACATGTTACAGGCAGTGTCTTCTGTTCTTGTCCAGACTACAACAAGGCAGGTCTGACATGTCACAACAGTGAGTTATAGAGGGCCGTTGTGAGGAAGAGGATGTCAGATAACAAACTTTCTCTAAAACGGAAAAACGACAGGGCTGTTTGACCTGTTACATGATCATCTATGTGACTGTAAACCAGGTGTAGCCTGTGTGTGGGGGCATTTCTGCAGTTGCTTGGGGGTACATGGATAGATTGCAGAGTAGCTCTACTAATTAGAAATAAATAGAAATTACAATAAAAAACTAAATCTATATATTGAGTGTGCTGTAACATTTAAATACTGTGTTGTGACTGAGGGTGCAGGAAAACTACAGTCAAGTGTACACAGATCGCACACAGTACATTTGTGATATTTGTATTTGTTATCCTTATTAGGGTGAAATTCCTTATAAAACCCTAGGGGTTTCTTAATCTGACAACCTTGTCTTTTGTTGTTTTGATTTTTGCAAATAAATCACGAAAACATAAAATTGATTGGGAAAACACAGATGGATAAATAGTGAAAAGTGGTAGCGGTATGATGAAAAGTGTAAGAAAAAAGACCTCCACATTGACAGTTCAAGTGTATGAAAAAATAATATCCACTCTCATAGTTAATAGTGTTGTGAAGCATTCACTCTGAAATCAATTCAAATAAAAACTTTTGGAACATGAATGGTGGTGTCGATGAAGGGGTGCTTGAGTTCATCTGACAAGGCTGTGGAGGTATATCAAACAAAACAACTCAGAATAAATGTCAGTTACGTTTGTGTATTTTAAATTTGTATGTTTCAGATGGAACGGATAAGTTGCTATTTTCTTTTCTTTGCTTCAGTTTTCAATTTGATGTCAATGCTGTGCGTAGGTGTAGGCCATGGGACACATCTAGGCAGTGATTACATTCAACACATGTCCACATGGCACAAAAACCAAAACAGATACCATGTTTTGTTGTTGTAAAACACTGTAAATTGTCCTGTCTTATTAGAAATACCCAGTTTTGTCGCCATAAAGTGGCTGGAAAAGGCACTGGTCTTAAACACTGGTCTGATCTGCTACTTGGCAGCTGTCTCACCTCGGTCTCACACCACCCACACTCCCCTCCTTCTCCCCTTGATGAGAGACTCAGCTCATATACATGAAATCTGAACTACGTCACTTTAGAAATTTTTAAATGATACATAGAAAACATACATATAACATCTGGGGTTTGCAGAAACATACAATGCCAATGTGGTGAGGAACGCTGGCAGTGTGGTGGGATTTAATGTTAGGTGGAGGTGCTACCTCATTAAATAACCAAAAAAAGCCAGGCAAGGCTGCCTTGGAAATTTCACCCAAGGAATTATGAAATTTAACAGTACCAATAACAGAAGGCACTCGGGTTCATGATGCTAAAGAGCAGGAATATGTGGTTCCAGTTAAAAAAAAAAGCAATTTACTTCATGACAACTTATTGGAATTGTTGAAATACAGAAAAAAAACTATTGATATGGCACATGAGGGAAAGGGGGACCTAATCAGGGCAGAGTCTTACCAGAGGGGAGATGGGATCGACGAGGGGTGAGAGGGATCCCAAGAAAGAATCACCCCGATCACACGTAACAGTGAAAAATCAAGGCCAGGGATGCACAGCACACTGGAAGAGGACATCAGCACCACCAGCTTGGATGCTCAGCAGCTAAAAGGGTAAGGGAAACACTATAAGTAGGGTCACACTCAAGAAAACAACCCATGTGTACAAAATAAACAAAACTTCTGTAGTTGGGAGCCACATGTTGCAAATTAGGCAAGGTAAGCAAATAAACAAAATAAAATAACTAATCAAAACAACTTACGTCTGCAGCTTATCACAATGAACAAAACGTCATCAAAAACGATTATTAATATAAAGAAATAGAATACCACTCAACTTTATCAGATATCAGAATTAATTAAGCAAAAAATATATTATATATTAGCTGTAGAAAATAGGCAGATGTGTGATGCAGCTGAAACAAAAATGATTCATAAATCACAAAATAATTAAGAAATGAACAAAACTGCAAATTAATCTAAATAATTAATCGAACTAGAAGAATAACAACTGCCTATAGCCCAGTATACACTGCAAATCTGGGCTGTCCCGGATAAAAGATGACCAACATCAGCAAGAAATGTGGCGATATCTTCGGTTGTGGCTCTAAACCAGTGGTCCTACGTTGCACTGTCAGAGACGTTCAAGGATAGCTGTTGCCAAGATCTTGCAATCAAGACTGTGACAACGCGACCAATATTTTTTTGATCAGTCATCAGGAAAAACAGGGTCTATAATAATTATTATTATTAAGCTATCAAAATCATAACACAACAGTGAAAATTAGACTTATTTTAAAATGTACAGTTACTGGGAAGATGTGTTGTCATGTGAGGCAACTGATACCAACTACACCATAAACCAAACACAGAAGTAAAATATGGCCAAAAATAAAAAGGCCTGGCTGTACATTGGTAGGCTGTACACCAAAAGGGTGGGACTCTACACCCAAGCCTGCTATACCATAAGGTTGTAGGCCACGTAGGCCAAACAGCTGTGATGCAGAAGGAACAAGTGCAGGAGCACACCTGCTCTGCACAGACACCTGAAGCAAAAGCATCCCAGAGCGCTTTGTCAAGACGGCAGCAGTAAGCACTGCCCTGTTCACTTTTTGTCTTCACCAAATCATGATATTAGGATTATCAGCACCTCAAGCGTGTTTCTGTTAGTAGCAGTCATGTTAACTTTCTTCACCACCACTGAAGTTTTATCATGCATCATCTAACATTGTTATTCAGCTATCTTATAGCTTCTGTTTACTTAACAGCCATGCACGAATAAGAAAACTGCTTAAACTAACATCACAGGCCTCTGTAACACTGTGTGGCTGCTGTTACAGTCTGAATTGTTTAAGTTATTTTCCTCACCCCAAACTGATGCAAAAAACACATTTGCAAGTGATTATCTTAACTGCATACAGTGAAATAAATTCATGTCATAATGATGTTTTGAGGTCAAGTACATCAGAAAAGATAACCTACTGATTCTCCAGCTCAGGGAAAGGGATACACAGTGATCAGTAGTGTAATGTAACAAAGTTATAATACTTCATTATAGTATTTAAGTATTTTTACTGTACTCAACTTGAGTTTTTATATTTCTGTCAACTTCACTCCATTCTATTTACTATATAATAAGTATAAGTAAACTCCAACTTACTACAAAATAATTGAAAAAAAACAAACAACTTTTGTTTTTTTTAAATCCTTTGAGTTGTGAAGAGGCCCTCATTTTTCTTCAAGTGTAACACACACTCAGTTTATTAGGTGGTGTATGTTACTTAGAAATTTATAATTCTCAAAACTCTCACTGCTGCTACAACCAAAGTCATTTTATGGTATGATATCTGTACTTTTGATCAAGTATGGCTTTTAGGGGCTTCATCCCCACTGGCAGTAATTAAATTAATGCTTGTGTCACAGCAATGCTTTGAGTTTGAGGCCCAGTAATTTTCTGATCAGGCATCTGGAAAACAGGGTCTAGGATAATAACACTAATACTACTAATAATAATAAGTATTAATATTAATATTATTATCAAACTCATTAAACACCAATGACTTGGAAATTGCACTTATTTTAAAATACACATGTATTAGTTATAAGTTGCCCAAAAGTAAATATGCCTCATTAATATTACAATATTACATATTACGATACAAAATTTTATTCAGTCATCTTCTCTTGAAAACAATGATAGACTAAGTAGTTTTTAAAAATCTATAGAATAATCGATAAATTAGTCATTAGATTAATCACACATCGAAAAGAATAATCATTAGATTGATCGAGAAAAAATAACAGCTTATATAGAGAATGAAAGCAGAGGAGAAAAAACTCGCAGTCTACAGGTCTACATACCATGCAGACTGAGTTGGGGAGAGGGGGGACAAACTGCGAGTTTGCGCCGCCAGCCAGGTGATCCACAACATAAGCATCTACAAACAGGCAAAACGATGAATACATCAGCAGCTAAAAGGGGTCATTTTAAGCACAAACAGTGCAGCCTCTGCAAACATACCTGCAGCGATTGCAGACGTGAGGAAGGAAGTGAGGCTACCAGGAAGTGGGTGTGGCTCGACACCAAAGAGTAAGAGGGACACGAGATAGACATTACCTGTTTCTATAGCAGTGGTTTCCAACTGGTGGTTCACGGTCTAAAAGTGGGTCGCAGGTCAATTCTGAATGGACCATAAGTGACTTGTACATGTAAAAAAAACAACAACAACACACACTTCAATTTGAAGTACAGCGAATTTTCAGCTTTTATTTTGATGGGCCATTTCTGTTTAGTCTTGCAATAGGCTATGTTTTATAATTTATGATCTAAGCCAATTTGTTGTTTACATTTTGCAAAATAAAACTGAGTATGTGGTGATTTATTTAATGTGTGAACCTTGAACTAATGGCTGAGAAATGTTGGCTCTGTGGCTGTGGGCTATCATTTGGAAACCACAGCTTTATAGTATGATTGGCTCATAAACCAAAGTCAAGGGCCATGTTAGAAAGCAAGTTGACGAAGACCCACATAGTCCATACTGACACAGGGATGTGGCTTATCATTCTGCTACACCAACATTTTTTTCTTGTGACTGGGCTGGATGCAAAAGATGTGGAGCCACTGATTTACAGAGCAAGTTTTTTCAGTTGATATATCTGATGAGGACTAAAAAGTCAAACTCACTTAATGTGTGACTAGATTTTTATTTGAAAACTTCTGCTTTTTCAGTTAAGTCCCTTTAACCCCCAACAACCTTGACTAATCCAATCAAACTCCATTTTCCAGTCCCAGATTTCAGTTGTGATCTTTAACAAGCTGCTTTTTAAAATCTACACACATCCCTGTATTGCATTTTATAGTGCTTTAACACTATGCAGCTGGCAGCCTCTTTTGGTTTCCAGATCTTCTTAGGGAATAACCAGAGAGTTAAACACACACCAAAGGTAGTCTCAGTAAGACCTCATTTTTCTCACTGTGAAGTTTCCAGACTTGGAGTTCTGTATCTTGTCGTCTGTTGGGATCATGGGGCGGATAGTACTTGTGAATCTTCTCCCAAACAAAATAAGATAACACAAAGTCCTGCTATCTGTAGATAAAAGTGAAATACTGTGCCGTCTAGTGGAAAAAAAGAGGAGGGAGACAAAGAAAGGAGCAAAAAAGTTCCATCACATAATGGAGTTCAGAAGTTTTATTCTTTACTTTTCATCGCCAGCAGCTTCCAAGGTCATGTTCCTGGGCCAAAAACACCTTAATGTAAAAAAGGATTTTTTTTTTCAGAGCTGTGCATCAATAGTAGAATTCATGCATTTATTTTTCATTGCCTTTGGGAGATCAATCCTAAGTAAGTGCCATCTGAGATCTTTGTGGTTCCCAAATGCTCTCGGCTCAAATCAATTGTACTGAAAGATGTAGACAGCTGTATTATGATTCCAGGAAGACCTATTCAAACCAGGATTCAGGTTTTCACGTGTTTGAATCTGTCTCAATTGGATTTTTACTACACATTCATCAGTCAGCCAGTATGATGCAAAATGATCTGTGGTGAACATCTTCTTTCATGGATTAATCGGGTTATTGATGAAATCAAGATACAAAATCACTTGTGAATGTATAGTACAGAATATGTAACACCCTATGAATGTTTTTGCATGTTTTCCAGCCTGGGATCTACATGAGAAATGTACCCCAATGCCAGAATCCTGACTCATTTTAAAACATATTAGTATTCTTGTCATGTCAGGAGAAACAGAAACAGACTTGCAACTTCTTGGGGGGCCTTGCGTTCAAAGAATTAAGCAAGCAATAATCTGGAAGCCTAGAAAGGACAAAGTGGAATTACAGTGATTATATTAATAAATCATAATATAAACCAAAATTCTGAAGGTTACACATAAAGCCTGTAATGTGTGGATATCTGTTTAACCCTTTGATAACTGAGCTAATTGGCTTAATCTCTTTCAAAAACATGGGAGTACAGTGCAGGACTCAGGCTGAGGTCTAGACTCCTGCTTAGGCAACAAATACACTTTGGTTAATGTTAGGGAAAGATTGAATTTTGATTTATTTTAATCATGTTATCTTAAAAAAATATTATAATAAACATAATAAAAGCAATAAAAGCATAAATAATGCTGTAGTCACTACGAGTGGAAACTGTATAGCAAGATGGAAGCAGTTTTTTCACAGAGCATCCGTTGCCACTAAACATTTTGCTTATTTATTATCAAAATCTTTGCAACTTGCCAGGTATGTTATCAACATTTCCTCATGATGGAAATAGAGAACGTAATTTGCTCGACATGGTTGTTTCCCCCTCAAAATGTATTTGCTGTTTCAAATTAGTTGATTATAAGCATTTTTGTAGAAGACAGGGCTGTCACACAACGACAAGGGTTGACTTTTGACGTTTAAGCTTTTTCAAGACTTTAGACCCACATAGTGACATACTATTTACACAATAGTAATAAATGGGCTCTTGTTTCTCCATAAACATCTGTGTGCAGGCTTTAGGTACAACTGGTAAAACAAGATTCTGTGAACACCAACAACTGGATATACCATGTACAATTTAGAATCTACTCTATACCATGTATTGTATATATAGCTATACAAATGATGACCTTTTTCAACTTCTTTAATCTTTGCTGCTTTTTGGGAACTGGTGGATAGATTTATCTCTCTGGGCCTCTAAAAAGGATTCAAAGTCTCTCTTTGGTAAAACTGCGCACAACTTATAGAGCTAGTCAAGTCAATCAAGTCAAAAAGGTTGGCAAATCGCAGCTCTACTAAATTACATAAAAGCTTGATAAGCTCCACGATCACACTCATCTTATGGTGAAGCATTTTTGGAGCTAAACATTGTCAGTCATGCATTTTGCCACATTTTCAAACTGCACAAGCACCAATATATACGAACTGTTTCTGGATGTGTCTTAAAAGCTATTTCAATATTCAAATGTGCAGTGCAAAGATTTGTCCATTTGTAAACATTTCATGAATGTCCAAAATTACATGATCATGATTTCCATTTAATGCAATGGAAATGACAGAATTTGAGACTTAAGGAAAAAAGAAATTAAAATTGCGCATCTGTGTGACACTATGCTTGTCAATCAGGGCTCGGTTTGGATGAAAGAAGCCAATTGGAGAACATTAACACAATATAAAGCACATCTTAAAGGCCCCATTATTCCACCATATGGCTAATAGTCACAGTATATTGTTGAAGCATTTTTTTGCCAGCAGCAGCAATGACTGGATATGTTGCACAAGATTTCATGTTGCATCCTTCAAGTTGATGCCAAGACATGTCGGAGCTATTTTAGCACTCCTGAGACACTTTTTGTTGATGTTTCCTTTATTTTGCTAGTTACCTGTAGATGTGACACCGCTGGCTCCAGGGCATCCTTTGTCTCATCACAAAAGCCACTAGCAGTTGATACAAACATCAGTGGACACTCTTGGAATACACACCATCTCACCTGTCACACTTTAACAATCACATCGACAACTCGGTGCAAACACGTTGTGTAAAAATGTACACAGACGCAGCCATCAGCTTGGATTCCTGTCCCACACGACCACTGACATGTGTGTTTGTGTGTGTGTGTGTGTGTGTGTGTGTGTGTGTGTGTGCAAGTCTAACAGTATGTGTGTGTCTGTCTGTCTGTGGGGGGAGAGGTGGAGGCCATCTTTCATCTCTTGCTGTGATCAGATATTCTACATGATATGATATGATGATACAGGCCCAATTAAGGGATGGGGTTGTGTGAAAAATGTGATGACAGGGCAAGCGGAAGAGTAGACTGTGATCTGACATCTGAGAGGGAGAAAAAGACAAGGGAGGGAGAGAGGGAGAGCAAAAGGGAGAGAAAGGTAGCAAGAGTTTGTGTAAGGATGGGGGAAGACAATGGGGGATAGTCGGGACTGAAAGACTGTTGTAGGAAAGAAGGGAAGAGTGATGCTGGTAAAGGAAATGAAGATGGGGTAAGCATGAGAAAAATAGTGCGAATAAATGTTAAGTAGGGAGGGACAGAGAGAATTAATATGATTAGGAAGGAGAAAGGAAAATGGAGAGGCTCATAAAGATGAATGGGGAGTTATGAAAGATAGAAAAGGCAGAAAAATGAGGCTTCTTTCCCATAAGAAACAATTTGTCAAAGATGTTATAGATCCTACTTTGCATCCGTCTTGTTTAAGAGTGAACAGAATTTTAGGGAAACTTTGACAGGGAGACTTAAGTCAGATCTTTTCTTTCAAAAATATAAACTTGACATGCAGCATGGAGAGGAAAAGACAATAAAAGTAGGTGTAGAAAGGGAGAATCATTCTAGTTTTTAATTGTTGTTTCATATTTTGCACATACAGGTACATTTGATTTGACAGACACGCTGTAGTGCACCAAAAACAGCACGCAATGTGAAATGGAGCGGATTTTAAACAGGAAGGCTTCACGGTACTGTCTGAAGCTGTTTCCCAACATTTCGTTAGTCTGTCTGGATAAACTACAACTGTGTCAGGTGTATGATTTTGATCGGGACGCGTGGCGCTTTGATCACCCTGCCAGCTTTTATCAGCACGCATGCTCTTTTCATAACCAAATAGGACCCAATTATGTCAAGCACATTGTTCTTTACCTGGAGTGCCAAAGCACTACACAGAAGGGAGGAAATAACTCATACTAAAACATCACTTAAAGGGAAAAAATGCATTTATTTAGCTGTCAAAAAATATACTTGTTAGACTCAATCAATTACATGAAATAGTTCCAGTGAGGAGAATATTTTCTTATTAAGTACACTTCTATATCAAAATAAAGTATATATAAATACATTCTTATATCAATGTAAGGTCACAGTATCTGACAGTTTGGTCAATAATCTTATACAACCAGTTGAGAGAAATACAGAAATAAAGAGTTCAGTGCAGGTCCAAATGTCATAGAAAGGAATGTGAAGCTCATAGAGCTTGTAAGATTTATGCGTGGACATCCTGCAGCTCGTATCTTGATGAAATCTGGGCTTCTCCCTAGTTGACCACGAGGACTCATTTACCTAAAGAAAGAGAAATATTAAGATTATTATAACAATTCAAAGACATTCCAGCAATCTCAGTTGACCGTTTACCTTAAACCAGAGGTGAGACCAAGTCATTGGTTTGTAGGTCACAAGCAAGTTTCAAGTCTTTGCACTCAGGTCCCGAGTTGGATCCCAAATCAAGACGGACCAGCCCTAAACTTTGAGTTTTAAGTCCTAAACAAGTCATAATATGTTCTTCGGCAAATGTAATGCCATTTTAACAACAGCTTAATAGTATAATACATTTTAAGAAATCATACATGCTTTTCAAAATTTGTATTTACATGCTCAAACAAATTTGTTGGTAGTTTTTGGGTCTCTATAAATGTTTTACTCACTGCAAGTGGGTTTTTTTTGTGACCACAGAGTAGCTGCCATATGTGAGCTAAATAATCTTTTGGATATTTTTTTCAAACCAACCAGTGCTCAGTAACGTAACATTACTTCTGTAGTAAGTCCTGTTCTGTTTTCTCAACTCGATTAGATGCTGTGCGATTGGTTAAGTAGCGTGGTTCTGGGAGATTAACAACAGATGTATAACAAAATCTAGTCTATCCATTCCAATAAAGATGCTCACTTTAAAGTTTCTTGCTTTGGGGTTTACTTTCACAGTATGCAGCCCACTGACTACGTGCAGTAATTTTTCTCCTGCTGGCCCCACCTGCAAGTTCCTACTCAGCTTATAAACTTTACATTGTGATGAGGTCATGGATTTTTAAATCTCTTTTGTCAGATGGAGGGAAGTTTTATAACTATAAAACCACCAAGAATTTATAATAGAAAGAGTCATTATTGACCTTGTTTACAGTCCAAGGTGTTATGTCAACAGGGAATTTTTTGCTGCAATATTGCAAGTGGCCACTGGGAAATATTAGTCGTTAAAGCTGGGCGGCTTTCCTGTGGGCCTGGAATTAGTGTTGGGAATGAGTAGTGATAATGTGATTTGTTTCAGGAAATGGAGGGAGATCTCCAAGTGAAGTCACAAGTTGTTCATGTTTAAGTCCAAGTTGAGTTGCAAGTCTTTTTTTATTTTGTCGAGTCTGAAGTCATTAAATTTGTGACTGGAGTCTGAATGAGTCCAAGTCATGTGACTCGAGTCAATACCTCTGCCTTATGCTACATGCTATGACATCAAAGCATGACCTTTTGACAGAATTACACCACATCCTATGTAACACAACACTTTAAACAGCAAATTTCCTCCATAAGTGTGAGACTAAATCATCACTCCCAGCCAGAGGGGCTCTTACAGCAACCTGTTAGTTACATTGCTAAAGCATGAGGGACAGCGCTTGTTGTAGAGTTTCATCACATCCCAAAGCAAGATCCTTGAATGAAAGGAGTTCAGTGAGCTGTGAGTTCCCGGTGTACTTGACAGTGACAAAGGCCTCAACAATAGCCGCTGACATTAGTCCCCCTCATATCACGCTGCACTTTCCTCCCATTGTTCCCACTGCACTTCTCACATGTATTGTCTTACGTGATATCCTTAGAACCCGATAAGACGCCCGGTGAAAGTTTTTGTAGCTGAGGACACAGGCCTGGGAGTGTCTCAGGGTTACAGCTGCTTATTATTCTCTAATAGAGGAGACTGGGAGACTGCAGGGTCTGGGGAACGCCTTATCGGATCCCTTTTACACCCGGTGTAACCTGGGTTACCTGCACCTCCAGCCCTCCCTCCATTACTTGTCTTGCCATACCTGACAACCCCTTCCTCCAGAAACACATTATGGTATTGCATTTCTCTCAAACTATAGAGCTTGTTGACAAGCATGAAAGGTATTCTGGGGCCCAATTTGAATGTATAGGCTGTGCAGAACAGCTGGGGTCATTTGAGACAGTAAGGATGTCTGACTGGCTCAGTTAAATCTTCAGTGTATGGTGTCATTGTCTGCATCAGACAACAAAAGCACAGCAACACGTCATTTTAGGATCCCATGACTTCAACAGAGGTGTTTCCTAAAGGTTTACTCCATATGTATTTGTTGATTTATCTTGTCAGGAACTTGAAATCTCTTGAAAGTTGCTATAAGTCAGCAACTCCCCTCAGTTTTTTTTTTCTCCAGGATTTCATAAAGTACAAAAGTACTGCTTTGGCCACGCTGTCTCCTTCAACAAATTTCTCTGATGTTTGGCTGACAGTAAAGAACAGTTTGGGGTTGGCAGGGGGTCCCTGGGCCATCAACAGCCAAACTCAGCCCAACTCCAAAAGATGAAGGGAGGTGGATTCAGACAACACAAGCACACCACCCTGCCTGCACACAGCACCTCAAGGGCACACACTGCCTTCCTGGCCTGCCTGTCTATCTGTGGCAGCTGATCTTAGTCAAAGCTACATGTGCCTCTCTCTGCATCCTCCTCATCTTCTCTGCTGACACTGCACTTTAATGTCTATATATAAGCATGATGTCCGCAGTGTGTGTGTGTGTGTGTGTGTGTGTGTGTGTGTGTGTGTGTGTGTGTGTGTGTGTGTGTGTGTTTATGCCCATGGGTCCAAGCCTTTCCTGATGATTTTCAGTACCTCTGATATTTTGATTACATCAAACAAAGCATCTGACAATCACCAGCTGAACAGGTAGAGCTGGATGTTATAAGGTAAAGTGAAACAGCTGTAACAATGCTGCACAAGAAAAATAACTATAAATGACGCTATACAATTGCAAGGTGGGTACCTCAAAAAAATCAGTTACAATGTAGAATTATTATCTTATTATCTAGCCTTTCTTACCATTACATGTTTCCTGCACCCCAACCCACCTCACCTAGAATTTTGGACTTCAGTTGCAGATTTTCCTATTGGTGACATAGGCAGCTGCCCAGAGAGGGGGTACCAAAATTGCCCACACCCAAACCCTCACACAAAAAAAAAAAAATCGAATATAAGGCAAAAACGATACAAAAATCAAATGCCAACAGTCTGTCCATAGTATGGCATGTTCTGTTCACCTAGTTTATCACTGAGTGATCATCACATTCAGAGCATGCAAGAGCATGTATGGGTATGGTGGAGGGAAGTTTATTTGGACAGCATTAGAGTAAGACAAAATGAAAAGGCAAAAGCCATTCCAGGGACAGTTTTAAAAAAAGAAATCTGCTAATTTCATTTTAGCTAATTTCATTTTAGCTTATTTTCATTTAGTTAAGTCAGGCTGCCTTTTGTCGGTGCTAGCTCTTTGATCTTAGTTTGGTGTGTCTGGGCTTTACAAGGGAATAAAGCTAACATTAGCAACATTTAACTACAATCACCATTTTCTTTTGTACTCATCAAATGACTACAGAAAACTGTTGATTGCCTTTTATACTCATTTCATTTCTGTGGTTTTGGCCTTCATCCTGTCAGCCATGACAACATTTTATTGACTGATTTTATCATCTGTACTGATAGAATTTCTATCTTTAGACAGAGCTTTACAGCAGACCTACAGGGTATTGCAACATGAATGTTAACAGTTTATGTTTTTTTTCTGGTGATCCAAACCACTTACAATATTTAGAAGGCAAGAATTACTCCAAATTGCCACACTGACCCAGTTTAACTGAATCCTACTTGCAGTGTGCTCCACATACTCTGTGTCTAGCGATGTCATTGTCTTGGGGCCTTTGCAATGAAACTGGTGAAGATATATGCTAATGTAGTAGCCAATAGAAACAATAGCTGAAACATGGAAAATAAAACACAAGTGGTAAGAAAGAAAAAGAATATGCCTTAAAGTGGGGTTATTTTCAACACATCTCTGACTAACTAACCAATCTAGAATTTAAGTATAATTGAAAAAACTATATATTTCTTTTGTCACTCTAATTTGGTGATCTTTTAATACCAGTAGACCCAGATTTTCCCAGACCAGATCTGCAAACATGGATAGCATAGGATGGCATGCTCTCTATCACAATACGCATTTATGCGGAAAAATATAGGATTTTTTTGGGAGTGGTCTCCCCTCATCCACAAAAAAGGATTTCATGTCAAAGTGTCCCTCAGGAAATTTGACAAATGCAGAAAGTAGTGCCTGGTGTTGCCCCAAGTCTGATAACAGGGTGGAAGAGTTGCACGCCTTGCTCTCTTTCTGCTAACTACTCCCAGTAGACTGCAGTCAGATGCCTGCACTCTCCATGAGGAGGCAACTGATGCTGCTGCTGATCTGCAGAGAATAAGACTCGACTGAAGCCTATCAGGTCTGAAAGAGACGACTGATACAGACTCAGTGCAGGAGAAACATGATGCATATACAAGGTAGAAACATGTGCTTGCACTATGTGTATGACAACTTCATTTACATTATATAATCTAGGACTGAGGTAGGTTTGGGCACATACTGTTGTACAGTCCATACAGATGCCAACCAACAGACTGGGGGCAATAAATAGACACACAGGTACACAGACGAACCAAACATGCACAAAGATATGACTGACACACACACAAACACATCTTTCCACCATCCTTTTCCATCCCTCTCCTTCTTTCTCTATATATCTCTGTCCGTGCTTCTGAACCTTAGGGAGACATATTCTTTTTCATCTGTCAGTATGGATGGAAAAAGACATGTTCAAAACACACAACAATGGCCTCGCCAGCACCGAGGAAGCTCTATGTTTTGTATGCTTGAAGCACTGCATTATCTCCTAAGTGTCTAGCAACCCCAGTATAGTAAATAATGGATGCTCCTCTTCCTTCTGAAAAACCCCTCTTTCACTTCAGGGACCAGTCATGGTTTACCTGTATAAATGCCCTTTCTGTGTCTTTGGAGAAATGGATAGCACTAAAGGATGTGGGTCAGACGATTTCATTAGCACAGCATTTCTCTCTGTGTCTCCTTCAATCAGCCGTTTGACAGAAGCAATGTCAATCAAAATGTCTTACAGACACTTCTGTATAGAATTTGCAAAGAAAAAAGGATGCAGAGACTGCTGATCCATAGCAGGGAATTCGTAAAATATAGCCCATATAACAAAATTGCAGAAACAGTAATGCTTGGGAGGAGAGAGAGCGCAGTCACCTTTGAGATCAGCTGAATATCCTTGACATCTTTAGCCTGGAGACTCCAGTCATTATGCCATTTGTTTCTGGGTCATGATCTATGAGGTCTCCATCCAACCTAGAAACACAGGAAGGGAGAAAGGTTTAGTGCTGTAGATGTACATATACACTGAAACAAGCATACAGTGCATGAAAGGTATCATTTTACAGACACTGCATGGAATCAGACTTTATTAGATGACGAGAGTCCTACAAGACTCATTGCTTTTTGACCTACTTGTTTCTCTACCATCAAAACACTAAGCAAGATTGGACTGTGTGCCACTATGCAACTAAATCTCTTAGGTCTACCTCCCCCATTCATTCTGAGGTTACATCGAAAGAGTTTCAACTATAGTGAATTATTTACTTGATTCACCATTCGGCCCTTTAACCCTTCAGCAAATGCACAGGCAGTTGAGGTTAAAAATACACTCCCACAGGATCACAGTTTGACTGCGTGAACGTGTGTGTGCATGTGTGTGGGCAAGGATGTGGGTTAAAAAAAAAGTATATATCACATGACACATAAAGCACCTTACCTTCTCTCTTTTACAGACACACACACACACACACACACACACACACACACAGAGGAAGTCATCACAGCATCATTATGCGGGTACTTTCTGAGTGAGAATCCAGGCCGTCCCAGATGGGATTATTATAACACAGCTTGATCTGTGCAAGAGCTACTAGTGTGATTGTGTGAGTCTGTATGTGTGTGTGCCACAGTGTGTTACTGTTTGTGAGAGAGTAAGTGAGTCTTGACCTGTGCTTCATGACCTGAGTGAATGTGAGGGTGCACCTCTCTGTGTCTGTGAAAGTATAAAATATATAGTACAAGCATAAAACTGTGCTATGCCGAATCATTAGCAGGAAGGCGCTTTACTTGACAACTGTGTCAAATGGCTTACATTCGCTTACAAGAGAGTATGTATACAGTGGACATATTCATGTTGAGCCTCTGTGTCACAGGACTCTGCGATACATGCCTGTCTTACAGCAAACTGATTGAGGCTGCAGCAGCTTCCCTGTCTGACTGAGTGAATATTAATGTCAGAGATATGTGGGCCTTGGATCTGCGCACACACACACCGACACCAACTCTACATGGCCATGTTGCCGTGGTATGTCCCTGGCATGCAGCAGTGTTGTCATGGATACCCCCAGACACATCCGCCATCCCATAAGCGGGGGGATGCTGAGCGCTTCAGAGGGGCTGGCGCCGAGGCTTCCCCCCTTGCCCCCCAAACCCTCAACCCCCATTCTCTATCCCCTTCCCCCCAAAACTGAATCCCTGTCCCTTATTCTCCCCGAAAAATTGGCTCAGCCTCGAAAAGGCTCTTTGCTTGTCAGCTGGGTAGGAAGCACACAGCTGCTATCTTGTCTCAGCGTTGGGCCTCCATTGCTCTTCACTGGAGTGGGTTGTAATGTAACTGGGACATGGAGGGAACAATGGAGAGAGAGAGAGAGCGAGAGAGAGAGAAAGAAAAAACCTAGTACCAGTTTAAATCTTAAAATTAAAATAGAGTCTAAAATAGATGTTGAACAGGGAAAATGAATGTGGTTTTGTGTGTAAGTGTGTGTATGGATGTGTGTGTCAGCCCTCAGGGCTATGGTTAAGCTAGTAGTTTATCCTGAACTGATCCTTTTCATTAGCCATTATCAATAATTCAACATTGCACTTGCTTTAATGGTTTAATGTGGGCAAACTCTCAATCCGCACACATCCACACTGACACACACGCACACTCCACTTAATAGCACTCACTCTCTTAGCCTGTGCCCAGTGCTGCTGAGGTGAATATAGACGTGTAAACGTGCACATAACACAGTCAGTGCACCTAAACCTTTCAAAGGTAAATACCTATCATTCAGAAAAGAAAAATTCTTCCCCACCAGGCAGTCATAGGATCCCTTGATTTAGAGAAGAAATAATTTAGTATTTCTCCACAAAAGTCTGTTTTACTGTATATCATGTTATATTTGCAATAAAAAGGCACATCAAATCCTTGACTGTGAGATGAGGAAATGAAAGGGTTAATCTTTTATGACGCGTCCCCTCCCATCCGTGCTCTCTTTTGCCCTCCCTTTCATATTCTCCAGTATGGCAGCACTCAGTGCCTTGCACATATGCTGAGAAAAAAAAAAAAGAATCCTCTTTGATTGGAAGGCTAATTTGAAGTGTCAATTATTCTTATGCAAATGAAGGTACAGTTTCTCACGTCTGAAATGGGTTGGGGGGCACAGATGGGTGCGTGGGTGCGCGGGTGTGTGTGTGTGTGTGTGTGTATGTGTGTATGTGTGTGTGTGTGTGTGCCCACCGCACAAATCTCCCTCCAAAACATACAGCGCCATTCCACCCCCCCTTCCAACTCTTCATCTATACCTCGGCTCTTCGGGAAGAAAGCTGACGTACAAAGACAGCCGGCATAATGGGACGAGGATATTTGCATGCACATTGTCCGCACTGAACGCCAAACAGATCATAAATTGAGAATACAATGCCAAAACAGTAACAAAGGCGCAGAAGTGCAAGGAAGCACCCAAAACATTTGACAATACGGCAGCGTGGTTCTATGTTGTAATGTAAATAATGAGATGATGTTGAGTAAACAGGGACACAACAAGAGCTTACATGTACCACGGGAAGTATTGTGGGCAAACAAAACAATTTACTACAGCTTTTGTCATTTAAACACTTTCCAGTAACGTTCTCTTGTGCTGTCTGAGGTGCAAGCGAGAAATATATAATCCCAGCGTCTGTACAGAGAGGTACAAGAAGATCCTGTTTGAAGGAAAAGGGAGAGAGAAGGGGGGAGGAATGGAGAGCGACAGAGTGTGCCTAAAAGCATATATTCGCATCTAAGTACAGTATGTGAATGAGTGCACGCTCCTCTTTATGGTAATTAAAGCTCTGGACTCAAACCTGAATCTGGATGGGAGATTTAGACTTACAAAAGGGAGACAAAGTGAGGATGAAAAAGGAGAAAGAAGCAGACAGACAGAAGACTCTACAAATAGAGTCTGTTGTCTGAACCTCTCAGCTGATGTGGTGGTTCAAGAAGGGAAAAAAAGGGCTTTTCAGGCCCAAAACAGGATCAAACAACCTGCTGTGGAGTCCGGTTACACCATAACAATGGCTTACATTCACTCTCAGCCTCAACACACAGGCTTTTACCTCAAAGGGTGTAGAGGGAGAGTAAGTCTGGTTTAGAGGGTGGGTGCGTGCGGGTATGGAGGGGAGGGCTATAGCGATATCTTAGACGATAATGGTGTTCAACAGATTAGATGGTATCAGCCTACCATGTTTGTTTTCAACTGTCGGCTTCTGCAGCTCAACTGAGATCTATGGTCAACCCCGCAGGCACTCTAATTCTCAAGGAAACTTCTAAATATTACTGGAGAAAGTGGAGTACTCTGATAGATAGCATTCAAAACTCTTAGATAAAGACAACTGGTGAAGAGAGAGCAGCTAAGGAGAGATCTCTACCTATAAAGTGTGGAGTTGTCACATTGAGTGTTTGATAGACTTTTAATTGACTGGTGAATGAATGAGTCCTTTTCTTTTTAACACTTTCCTTGATTTGCTCAGGATTTTAAACTTAATTGTCGGATTCCTAAAGATATCATATAACCAACTACAACAGCTGTCCCTGTAAGCTCCTCTGTCCACAGCAGACAATCTGATTAATCACAGACGCCACAATAGGCAGCTACTATCTGCTAACCTCTTAAGACCCTGCCTCTCAAGCAATGAAGAGCCGCCCCGGCAATTTGTATTTGTTTTACATTGGTTCAGTAGTTCTGGGGAAATTAGTATGCAGTCAGGGATGGGAGAGCTTGTCAAGATCAGGGGGAAATCTCTACCCACCCACCGGGTGGATCTACACTCATGAACAAGGTTGACAAGAAAGCTGACTAGTGTAAAGACAAGAAGCAAATAAAATGGCGGAGAACACCATGAATATTCTTTTTCATATGAGTGCACTGAGAACACCTTCACAGACAGGCCCTTTCTCCATCCGTCTGTCTCGTGTGTCTGTTCATCTGTCAAGACACTCACTCTCTCTTTTTCTCCCCTCGCACCCTCTAGCCCCTCTTCTCTTTTTCCAAAACTATGTGTCATGCACGTCAAAATGCTAAGGCCAGTCCTTTTTTGAGGGTGTTCTGCTGGACCATAGAGCGAATAAACATCCATGTCAGGAGAAAGCGATCTGGGGCCCTTCTCTCACTGAGCCCGAGCTCTCCTGGGAAACACACAGCTCATACAATGGATAGAGGAGGCCTTTTGTTGAGTCTCTGGGAGCTGCAGGGCTAGCTCTGGATCAAACAGGGGTGTGTGTACATTTCTGCATTTTACACACACACACACACACACACACACACACACACACACACACACTCACACACTCACACACTCACACACATAAGAGCAAACCACACTGATACACGAGAGTGAACACACACACACACACACACACACCTTCGCCCACACACACAGACTTTCCTCATCTTCCTAAACTTGGTGTGACTAAGTAAACTTCTTCACCCTTTTGCAGTAGTTACTGAGGGCAGGAAGATGAATTTGAAATAGCCAGCAGGAGAAGAGAGGAGAGACAAAGGGGAGAATGGTGACGTAAATCAGTGTTGGACTGATTTAGACTGGTTTAGTGTCAGTCTAAAGGGGCTATCTGTTGTACTATATACAAATCACAGTTCAAAGCCTGTGACTGGGCTCCCTTCTGGGGTCTGAAGCAGGGAAATCCTGCATGGAGGTGTCTAATGCTTGTGGGCAGCCTGTGCGTGTGTGGCACAGTCATTTATTACATCTGCTTGAGATATTTGTCAAATATATTGGCATGAGATACATGGGGAAGGGGCGGCACAGGAGTATTACATAGCAATTGTATTCAAAAAAATTAAAAACTTCAAGGCAGCAGTTGCATGAGCGCACACTAGATGCACATTTGTAAAACTCTACGGCAATCAGCTAGTTATATCACCATTGTCTGGTTATATTCAGCCATTGTATAATGGCTGAATAGAGTGAACAAATGTGGTGGCAATACAGACACTAGAATAAAAAAAAAACTGCTAACCCTTCTACCCAGAATGCATTTTAATAAATTTCCATTTCAGCCACTGCCTTGCTCCTGGCCGTCTGCCCCTCGTGCATGATCTGTGGGAATTCTCCTCACTGAAATGAACTCACATCGTCTGACCCTATTCATCCCCAAGACTGCACTTTCTCTGGGACTCCCCCTTTTCCAGTCCCCCGGTTTCCCACAGACCCCCTCTCTCTTTCTCTCCCTTTGCATCCTCCCCTTCTTTTTCTCTACCTTCCCACTGCCCCCCCCCTTCCTTCTTCCCTCCCAAGTCTCTGCCTTGCTTTCAACTCCAATTTTAGGCACAATGAAGTTGTTCTGGCTGACAGTTTGGCCAGTAGAATAAGTGTTGTTTGAGCCTGCTGTGTGGCCCTGTAGCGGGCCCATTCTCCCCCTTGCCGGCTCAGTTACCGAGAGCCTTGTTGGTGGGACACGGAAGCCATCCGTCCCCACGCTCCCACCCTGACCCAAACAATTAGCCTCAAACTGCATTCAGGCTCACCTGTGCCCTCTTTTCAAATACTTTCTATTTATTACCTTATCCTCCATTTCTCTGCAAATAAATAGCACTTTTGCAACATAAGGATTTGAAAATGTACAAGGTCTTCAAACTTTCATATTCATGTCTGTGTTATGAGTTCCTCAAGATGCCATGTGGTTTTCATCCATATCGCATCTTTTATGGTGCAGTCGCTGCTACACCACAGCCAGGTTGGCCTGATTTACTCACTTACTCCATATCTTGTAGGACGTGTCAGAAAGGATTCTGTATTGGGGTCAGCTGGAAAGACAAAGCCCGGAGCCCTCTCTCTTCTGTCGCTTTCAGTAAGCATCAACTAGCCTATCTTTCTCTCCCCCCTCCTCTGCCCCCGCCCTGTACTCCCTGTGTTTCTTTTCCAGTTCTCTATTTCTCTGTTCCAATGAGTTATCAAACAAGTATGAAAAAAATCACACTATAAATATTCTTCTTGTGTGTATCCCCTCTGACACATGCACACACAAAAGCACACACAGAGAAGCCAGGACATGAGAAAGTGGCTGGGAGAGGCCCTGATGGGGGGACCATATGTCCAGGCGTTGTATATCAGTCGGCTTGCCCTGAGCGCTCTGCCAGACCACCATAACTTAGTTTGTCTTCAGCACAAAGTTTGGTCCAAGCTTGGCTGGCTTCATTAGGAACCTATTCTCTGGAGCCAATGAAGCTCAACAGACCTCCAACAAAGGAGCTAATCACACTCACTGCTGCTGCTCTCTCTCTTTCCCTCACCTTTGCCCTGTCTCTAAGAACTACCAACTTTCACTCCTTTTAATAAACAGAGACCAAATATACGTAATCAGGTAGAGCCAAACAATAACTGTCAACCAAAATTTAGACAATACAGCACAATCTGAAGACTGTAGAGCATGAAGAATAAACACTCATAGCAGAATAGCCAAATGATGACAGAAAAATAGCAATTGTTCAATCGCCATACCTTTCTTTCTCTTGTGTCTAGACAGTCTATGGTACAGAACAAAACTCTGTAATTGTGTCAACACTGAAGATTCACACCTGTGAGTGTTAGTGCATGTAAGTGGACTCACGAAGTGTCATGTTCTCACCTGACAGACACTTTGCCGTCTCGGATGCAAGTTTTAGTGAGATGTGGTGTGTAGAATGAACGCCGACCAACAATGTGTTTGTGCGCGCATTTGTGTGAGCAAAGGGATGTGATGCACTGACAATGGAGAGCCCCGGGCTGCTGAATACTTGAAATGACCTTGAACCTCAGCATTCTCCATTCCCATGGCTGCAGGGACGGTGAGCATGTCTGTATATTTGTGTGTATGTGTGTGTGTTTGAGAAGAAGAACAATGAGGCACTGCACTTTGTCTGTGCACATAATAGCTCCTCCAAAATTCTGTATCACAGTCAGGGTCAAAATATTTCCAAAGAATCTGTAGTGAATAATGCAGGTGAGATTCTATGGCCATTAGATTTATGAAAAAGTTGGCATTGCTCTCTACAAAGCTGGAAAGTTTAGACCTTTTGTAAGACATACTAAGATTTTCATCGTATTGTCCTCATTAGGATAGACTTCATGGCTTCGTACCATCTTATCACATCAGGGTAAGCTATCCACTTTCACCAACATCTCAGCCTGCAGTGACTGTATTTGCTCAACCTGCATCCAGCAGAGACAGAGGCTTGCTCCATACCATGTCCCCTACTGTGCACATAGGCTACTGGCAAGCATGAACGTGGCTGATCTGGACATGACTTAAACACACAGACACTGTACACACAGGATGGTCCCAAAGCACACAAATACACACACAAACAGACATTCGTGCACACCCAGATGACGAGGACTTGGTAGGTTAAGAATGGCGGTAGGGGGTAGGGATGGCGAAGGGAGACCCAGCGAGGGGTGGTAAAGGCCATGTCACTGGGCCCTGCTTGGACATAAATGTCAGCAGCATGACTACCCATACATGGAGACCCAGCAGTGAGAGCACACAGGAGATAATCAACAAGAGACAGATAAAGGGGAGATGAAGAGACATTACTACCCAAATAAATAGGGGTATATAAGGTAGAGCAAAGCTTAAAATGTAAAGAACACATTTTAAACCAGGTTTTAAAAGTTCAGTGTTTAGGAGTTTGGGGGATATATTGGCAGAAATTGAATATAATCTTATAAGTATGTTTTCTTTAGTGTATATAACACCTAAAAATAAGAATTGTTGTGTTTTCATCAGCTTAATGAGCCGTTTACATCCACATAGGGAGCAGGTCCTAGTTCACAGAGTCTGCCATGTTGCACTACAATGTTTCTACAGGAGCCCAGAATGGACAAATAAAAAACAGTCTCTAAATTATGGCATTTGATTTTTTGCGATTTCGCATCAGTCAACGTAGTTTGCAGCCCTTCAGGGACAAACAGCATTGAAAAAACAACACGTTCTTGTGCCAAGTTGTCACGTATCGCCGCTTTATCGGTGGACTTTTGCGTCTACATATTACGCACTAGGTAGCCTCTTTCATCTGCTACTGAAGTTGATGCCACAACCAACGTAGGTGTTTCAACAAAAGGATATGGTTAGATTTAGGCTGAAAAGGCAGAGGTGTTTAAGTTTAGGCAACAGACACACATAGTTAGGTTTTGGAAAAAACATCATGGTTTGGCTCAACATTCAAACGGGAAGCGAACACTGGACTCCTAGGTGAAAGTCTGGGGTTAGTTGGACCTATCCACTGTTTTTCCAGCCTGCCCTATAGCCACGATAGCTTTTGTCTTGCTGTGTTATCAACTGACACTATCTATCCGCGTATCATATTGCCATGAGAGGTGCAGTCCAGCTGACCGTTGGCGTATCATAACACTCCGAAGGTTTTGTCCCACTGTGTTACAAACTGACATTCCCAGCAGCAGCATATCATAACACAGGAAAGGTGGTATTTGACATTTATATCTTACAATGAAATCACTGACAAAGCAGCAGTATTTTTTTGTAACATGAAACTGCTTTATTCAGTGATTTTGTGAATCAACTGGTCCATTTGTTTTGGTGAGGAAGAGACCTCTGCGAATCATTCAGCTCCCAGTAAAAATATCCTGAAAGACTGTATTTTAAGTTATCCAAGAAAAAAGGTGAGCATACATTAGCAGGTGTTGGGCTAGAGGCCCATCCGTGATAAGCCCAACAGCATCGGAGAAACACTGATATGTAACATCATACTGCTTTAATTAGTGTTTTTTGTTACCAGTTTTAAAGTTTGTTTTGGAGAGGAGGAGACCTCTGGTGAAAACGCGGCTCCTGTTAAAACTCTCCTGAAAATTGAACATAGAGGGACACCTGTGCAGGAGTTCCTGTTTGTCACACAAGAGAAGTTTCAGCTGGTTGCTATCTGCTATCCTCACAGCTAGATACTACTAAATCCTTCATACGGCTCTTTTAAGTAAATTGTTTTACCTTAAACCTAAAATGATTCGTGTTCAGAAAACTGAAGTGAAAGATGTAAAATAGTACAGAATACAAGCTATATCTTTTCATCTTTCAAGTTTTGCGTGGTGTCTAAATTCAGAAAGGGAGAGGGAGTAGTCAGTGTATTATAAAGCTGGCCTGTTTCCATGAAACAGCTTTTAAAAAAATATTTACCCTTAACTCATTTTAACACCAGCGGAATATTAATTGATCTGACTATTTTTCCAAAACCTCACCCTACAGTCAGATGCATTACTCAAACAGATGCAATACTGTGTGCATCCCTCCCTCTCATGCCCTATGTTACCATTCCTGCTCCCCATCCATCCATTAGATGCTGAACATTTCAACTTTCAAAGTGGAGAGAGAACACAATGCCCTCTGCAGCCTAAAACACTGAATACATTATCAACATTTTGCACTCGCACTTGAATATTCCAACAGGTAAAAACAAACAAGCACGCATACAGTATACACTAAGGAAAATGCAATGTTTTTTCCCTCTCTTTTAAAGGTCAACACACAACTCTGCACCATTCAGAGGCACTTTGAAGACCAACATAACACTTTTATGCAAGCACTCAGTGTTAAAAGAGATAAAATCCACTTTACAGGTCCTCAGCAAACAATAGAAAGTATGTACATTGTGATGCATTTTACATTCATCCATTGATCATGCATTAGCAAAGACGGTCTGATAGACAAGTGGACTATAAGCAGGAACCTTGTATTTCATGTTCAGTGTAATCAACATGTATGTGTTTGTGTGTGTGTGTGTGTGTGTGTGTGTGTGTGTGTGTGTGTTGCATAGGTACTATTAGCAAGACTATAGTAGGATTTTACTTGAAAATTGGAAACACATGCACAGACACAACGATGCAAAAACTCACACACAGTCACAAGATTACACACAGCAAGCAGACACACTGGTAGCAACACAAGAGATCCCAAAAGATACTAAAAGGGGAAAATCTAAACTTTTATTACATAAAACAATCAATTTTGTTTTCAGCATTTCATGTGGTGTGGATTTTAGCTCTATATTGTTATATAGAATGAAGGTCTTTCTGTTCTTTTGACAAAAAAAAAAGGTCTTAAATGGGCCAAGAATAAATCCCTCGCAGACAAAGAGGAACCATAGATTATAAGTATTTATAGAATTTTATGATTTCTATTTATACTATACATATTGTAATTGTTACCAAAACACAAAGCATTCACAAGATACACACTGAACAACACAGTGCTCAATGTTTTCGCCTTGTTTTCAAGATAAACAAATGTAGAAAAACCCCAATAATTTTTCTGTTGATGCAAAATGGCACATTTCATACCAAAAAAAAATGCAGGCGTATCCATAACAAATTTACACAGCCAATTTCTATTACTTGTTTAGACACAAAAATTGTTAAAGCATATGGCCTTGGCAGTCATCAGAAGTTAACTGTTCTCTCTGTAAGTTAACAGAGGAAAGCTGCCCATGTAAAATGCACAGGTTGTGTTAAAGGTATACTATGTGTGATTGTCCTTTAAAACAATGCATAGACTAATACAGGAATAATTTCTCTTAATTATCACTTGTGCCCCACTAGACATGCACAGTGGTGTATTTATTGCAAAGACTCTGCTCTCTCTTTCTAATTTTTTTTTCTTCCAATTATCTAGACGTTTATGGGTGTGTAACCCCTCATCGCTTACATCAGGTTGGGCCTTTATAAAAGGCATCAACCGGGTAACAGACAGTAAGCATCACGCATCCAAGACACACACACCAAAAAAAAAAAAAAAGAAAGAACACCAATATAGAGAGGTGAAACCACAAACAAGAGTGAATCTGTGTTGGCCTTTATTTCCACTTTCACTAGCGAGTGTGTTCAAATACAGTTGCCAACAATCCTGCATAGTGCATCTTTAAATGTAGTTCTACAAAATTAAATAAAATATAGGGTTAGGACACTGAGGTCAGAGTCATGTGCCTGATTTCTCAAAAAGAGAAAACAATTTAGTAAATGATAGATGTTTTATTGGAACAGCACAAGATAATTAATTTTTTAAAAAAGTGTCACCATGTATACACTGTAAAAAAAACCCTATTTGTTTTAACTTAAAAACTTTAGTGTCTGGGCTGCCTTAAAATATGAGGTTGACTGAATTTGAGAAGACAAGTTGAGATAATTTCGTATTGATTCAAAATTGCCTCTCCTATTCAGTCAACTTAAAAAAAAATTAAGGCAGCGCGAACACTAACTTTTTTTATGCTAATATGGATAGTTGAAAAAAGAATCCAACTTCTGAATTAATTGTTTTTTGTTTTGTTTGTTGTCTGTTTTTTCAGGTCTGATCGGATCACTTTTTACTTTACATGCAATATTTCAGCTTCTAAAAGTATTGGAAAATCATGACAAATATCAAACACCATTCTAAAGGAAATGTGTTTAGATCATATAACACCTTGTGTTTGACACTACATGGCATTATGTTACACAGCATAAAGGAAACTCTCTCTCTCACATACACACATACACACACACACACACACACACACACACACGCTCTCTCCAGATGGTCATAGCATTTAAAACAGCAACAACAGACTCCCTGAACCCAAACCTGAGGCCATCTTCCTCTCAACACGCACTGTCCTCAGAAACAAAAAACAAAACAAAAAAACCCCACAAGTCCTTCACTCTTTATACAATTTAACCTTCCTCTCTTTTATTTTTCCTTCCTCCCCTTCTCCTTCATTTCCTTTTCATCTCTCCATTTCCAACTCTGCCTGGAACTACAGCAAAGTTCCTCAGTGAAAGCAGTGTGTTCTACTCACCACCGACACTTTTACAGATCCCCAGCAAGACAGTGGTGATTTGTGCCTGTGTTAAGGCAGAACTACTTCTTGCCTCTTTCACAATATAGATTGCTGCCATTATCTGGAGCTATTCCTCTAGCTGACACAAAAAAAGACAAGAAGAAAACATGGTGGGGGGAAAAGGATGAAGGAATTTCACCCAGCTGCTGTATGAATTACTGATGGGACCTGAGTGACAATTTGGTATGCAATTGTCAGTGTCAGTCACAGAGACATTGTCATGTCTGATTCTCATCTTGTGGAGCCGAGCTTTACAGTGTGTTGTCAGAGGACAGTTTTCCATGGAGGAAGTCCAATCAGTATCACAACCTTTTATTGGTTTAGCTGGGTCTAAATGGGGTTTGGAGCCTCATTTTTGGTTAATATATGTGCTATTACATATAAACATACATTCAAACACACACATATTGAGCCAGGACCTTTGACTGTAGCGAAATCTGACTAATATTTCAACTAATGTCGAGTGAATGTGGCGGAAATGCAAATTCAACACTGTCCCCTTTCACACAGGGGAATCAAATCAAATCTTTTGTGGCCGCTGGGCATTGAGGGTGGGAAAAATGGCGAGGCAAGGGGAATCCTTGGGCCACTCGTTTGGGCTGTGAATGAGTCTGTGCCCAAGCGGGAGAGATGGTGTGCCAGTGGTGTGCTCTCTGCTAATTGATTGCCTCTACTAACAAGAGCATAATGTATTCTATTGTGGTAATCCTTTGCCCATGTTCATTAAGCCAGGAAGCAGCGTGATCTTTTCTTTTTGTCTCGCTCCTGCTCCCTTTTCTCTCCCCTGCTCCTCTCACCACCCCCTCTCCCGATCATCTCTTTTTCTTTCTCGCTCCTCTTCTCTCTGCCTCTCTCCCTCCTGCGTCGAATGGGAAAGGTGATGCAAAGGTGGTATGACAGGCAAAGCATCCCTCACCATCCCAAATGCAAAAACGAAGAGGAACAAAGGACAGATGGAAGGAATAGAGTAGGTGGCTGGTAGGATGATGCAGGAAGGAAGTATGGATGAAAGGATGAGAGGGGAAAGATAAGGACGAGAGATGATGGCTGAGAGGGTAGAAGTGGTTGGAAACAAGAGGAAGGTGATAGGAAAAGAAGACACACTGCAAGTGTGAAAAAAGATCTGAGAAGCACCTTTCGCCATCTTCCTCCATTTCTCTCTTTCTCTCCACTTCCCGCTCACACCCCATCCTCTGTTCCTGTCAGGTTCCCACTTGCTCCTGCTCCCCCCCCAACTCTTCTTTTTACCCCCCTCTTGCCCCTTTTTCACCCACCTCCCTTCTCCGCTTCTGCACCCCATCTCTGGTTTGCCTCTTAATAAGAGCTGGCGGGACAATAGTACCATTGTTGCCCGTGTTTGGGAACCCTGGACTGAAACAATCGCTGTTTACCCAAGCAGTGGCACAGCCTGGACCCTCTCCTTCATTACAGCCGGGCCAAGTCTGATTAAGTCTGTTCCGCAAGTGCTCCAATAAGCCACTGAGCCAGCCACTACGACTCATCCGCTCTCCTCCGTTTTCTCACTCTCCCTCCATCTCTTTCCACAACACTTTCTCCCCTGTCTTTCTTCTAAAATCAGAAGTCACAACTTTATTTGGATTTTCTCACTCTGTAAATCCATGCATCCACTTTCTGGCATTGTTGCCTCCTGATTTACATATTATCCATCACCATGAAAACATTTACCATAGAAGGTGTGAAATAAACACTGAGCAAAAACAGAGCAGAGATAGTAGATAAATGATAAAGTATTCCAAAAACCATTAGTTGAATCTGATCTATTTTCAAAATGACCTTCATAATCTAGGACAAAGCTAATTTCTTTATTAAAAAATCCCACTAGGTTTGAATATGCTGCAGGCAGTGGAAATATGACTGACTGCAAGAAATAAGAGAAAACTCTCTTTCCATAATGGTCTCACATCATAAAAAAAAAAAAAAAATGGCATGGAGGTAGTGTTATCAAGCTGATGCTTGTGGCGGAGACGCACTGAATCAGTGGATTGAAAGGCTTTTCACTCAACCACATCCCTCAGCTCTGTGGCTTGTAACAGAAGTATGCTACCAGCACTATGCAAAACAGCATCATGAATATGCGTAATTAGGTGGGACTGGTGTAATTTTTCTGGGTTATGGGATGTGACATTTGTGGGCCAGGAGCATACATCAGCGTAAGCACGACTGACAAATGCATAATCCCTTTCTCTGCAATAAGGCGTTTTTACACTTTGCAATACAAAATATACAGTTTGCCTTCATACACTTAACAGCCACCTGCAAAAATGCACAAAGTCATTCAGACAAACATAAACACAGGGGCACATCTGAACAGTAACACATTCACAGGCATGCACACATATGCAGTAAAAGAAACTGTAAAAGCAATGTGCATATGGTACTAAAAGGAAATCTGTGCATTTGTACACAAATATATACTCCAGATCATGGTCCAATATTTTTAAAAAGCTGTGTACAAGTAACACAACAACAGAGAGACGGATAGCCAGGACATTTGTGTTTACTATAGTAAAAGGAGAAAATAAAACATGGGTTGTGTCTAAAAGCAGGAGGATATCAGAGGGACACAATTACTCAATGATGATGGAGGAAACCTGAAATAAATAAAAAAAAATTAAAAAAAATCAAATATAGCCTAGACTTGGAAGGCAGGACACAAAGACTGCTATTGCCAAGCAACAAGGTTAAAAGAGGACTGATACGCATGGATGTTTAACATAATATGCTACTAGATATCAGCTGGTAATGAGCTTTAGATGTTGTTTGCGACCAGGAAATGCAGCACAGCTGATGAGAGAGTCCAAGCAAATTTCTCTCCACACTTCACTATGTTGTTGAGAAATACCTGGAAATCTAGGAAGATTTTTTTTTTCTTTTTTTTGGGACATTACCAAGCATCTATTACACTGCATGCTTTTTTCTTTCTCTTTTTTTCTGTATTCAATTTAGATGAACCTTCAAAAGAACTGAACATGTGAATGCACAAATAAGGACAGGGACATGAGCATAGGTACACTGACAAAAGCATCTATTAATAATTGGATCATCTTCTTACACAACCAGATACACACTCACGAATACACACACATATGCATGCACTCTTTCAACACACCTCTCTGGCTCTTCAGAGAGAGCCAATTTATAGATACTGTACTGAACCCCCCCACCACCACCACCACCTCTCGTCTCTCTCTTTGCCTTGCCATGCCCCTTTCCCTTTCCCTATTCACCCACACACACAGGCACAAACACACACACACACACACACACACACACACACACACCGGCACCCTGCCACAATCCACCGCCCTGCCACACATACCGAAGGGGAGGACACATCCCTCATAGCACCCAGGAAATTAACTTGACATTTGATGCAGACAGAAAAAATATATTTCGGTGGGGGTAGGAAAAAAAAAAACAAAGTGTACTAAAGCAGAGATAGCATAAACCCATCCCTTGTTCACCCTTCCCCACCCAACCCCCCTTAAGCCCAGGGACGCATTCGAGGGGGATTTCAGCGATCTGCAATGCAGACGCCACTGGGTGCCCACGGAAAAATGAGCTTCATCTTTTGCCTGTCCTTCTCAGTGTATGCTATCCGTCCCTCTTTGTTTCTATCTTTTATGATGCCGGCGCTCCATTTTCCTATCCACTTTCCCTCCCTTTGAGTTTGTGTCTTTCTATTTGGGAGGAAGTTGGAAAAAAAAATTGTGCAACAGTATTGGAGGATCACTTGATGGTTCATGCATTTGAAATTAAGGCACACCCTGTAAGCCGCTCCTTGTGAATACAAATATCATTAAGCTAGGATGTTTAAAACTGTTTTTGCCGTGCCATTTCTTTCAATTTAGCATTTATCTTCCAATATCCTGCTCCCTAATGCACACTAATATCCCTCTACTGACTTGTTATATTTAAACAGCTTTGTAAATCTGGGTTAATCCCTCTAAAATTAACCATCATTTTAGGAAACAAACAACAAACATATGTCTACCAGTTGCAATTTTGTACAAAGCAATATCAGCAGCTGCTCCTGTTAGTCAGATTACAGTGCACCTATGATTTCATGCGATCAGACTAGAAAATAAAGTGAAGTGTGATCGTGCATATGTTTGATAAGATTAACGATCGCATCAAAGGCCGCATAGTAACCTCGGCAAGGAGCCCAAACACCACGAGCGAGAGCAGGCCACAATTAATACATCATTATGCACTGCTACAGTTTACACCCGTGAACACACACAACACACAGCAAGACCGCCGACCAGCCAGTGTCTGTCTCAATATCCCCAGCATTAGACATGCAGGAATGTTAACATCATTATGCACAATTGCGAATGTCTGTCTGTCCTCCCCCCCCCCCCCCTTTTTTTAACTCCCCTACCATATTGTGTCTGCGGGTTAGTTCGTGTGTGTGTGTGTGTGTGTGTGTGTGTGTGTGTGTGTGTGTGTGTGTGTGTCTTGGAAGAGGGTGGCATTATTTAAATATGTTTTATTGTATGCAAGTTGAAACAAATCACCGATTGTTGTATGGCTGTGAGAACCTCTGACTGCGATATTGTTAAACCATGTCTACATATCAGCATTTTGTCGAAGTAAAGCTGCAGGATTCATTTCACGAAAAAAAAAATAAATAAACGTGTTGCAAAAATTATTACATTATTGCATTAGGATTTCATTGCATTTTATTATATAATTCTAGAATTTATCCACAAATCAGGATTGAATACAGAATATGAATTAATCGGTGATGAAAAACACATGTATTTTTTACACCACACACACACTTTGAACACTCTGCAATGCTGTGTTGTATTATAAATTATAAAAATGATGATATATAATTTAAGATGAAAGCAAATAGGCTTTTAACTTTAAAGTGTGAATGTTTTGACACTTTCTGTGCTGATGCATGTCTGAAATTGTCCTGATACAGTATTAAGGTAACCCTACAAGTGTGTTAAATATTCATGCTGAGAACCAAATCAAATATCCAGGGAAATAATTATGATAACATTTTTCTTTTCGTGGCTAAAGGAAAATGCAGACAGACCTAGTTTGTCATTACCTAATCCCCCCAGTTAGTGAACACACGTGAATATGTCACATGTTTGATAAAGTTGAAGTTTTTACTGGGAGGGTGAGGAGGAGAGGACGTTTTCATTAGCGCTGGTGTTACTAATATCTGTTCGGCATTTCTCTGAGGCGGTAGCCTACGGCCAAGATATTGCATCATCCCAACACACACACTGCAATGTTATTTGCAGCCATTGTATCACATTTGCATTCGCTGTGTTTTAAGTGAAAACTATGCATTTTGTTGCCTTTAAAAAAAAGAACAATTTCTAGCAAAAAAAAGAAACAATACAAAGCTACATATTGTTTAGTCACTGGGAGTATAACAGATCTATCCAGTATAGCACCAGGAAACTCCTCAAAGTCTTGTTTTATTGTGCAGAAGATTTAGAATCAGATTCAAAACCAATATATTTTTTGTTATCTGCCACAACTTAAAGGAAGATTGTCCGGCAAGTGTTGTATACAAAGTCCTTGGCATCCCTCTGCTTATACAAACTCCCCTCCTGCCACCTCGCTATTCCTTGCTGCCAGCGATTTGCATTCATTTGCATGATTTTACGATGTGCATATCCTTTGTTCTGACTGTATGATGATGCAGAAGAAACCCTCCCTACGCAGCGCTATTACACAGCCCGCTGAAAGCTACTTGGATATTACATGAAAAAAAAATGAAAAAAAACTGCAGTTTTATCTCTTATAATTAGAAACTGATAAGACAAGATTTCCACAAATACCGGACTCATCCTGTGTTACACCAATGATAATGTAGTGCATCAGAATGAGGGAGAAAAAAAGATGAATATGTTCTAGTTTTGTGGCATTTTTGAACAACCATGGAAAGGACATATTGTGCTATCGCTAAGAGGCATGAGCATCTGCAATATATAGCACGGGGAAGGGATTGCATCCAAGCATGAAATATGGAATTACTTGACAAATAGGAAATAGGAAAAATTATGGATGGAAACTAAATCATTGAAAAGAAAAAAAATACCTCTGACATATTTTACAATATTTCATATTTCGGTTTTAGTCATTAATTGTAATTGTTTTCTATTGTATTACCTCATTTACTTACTATATTTACTGTGCAGAATTGTTTATTTGGATGTTTGTGACCTACTGCAAAGCTTTCCTGTATTCTGGCGTCTTTTGTTCTCGGTTGTTGTTTTATCTGCACACACACACACACACACACACACACACACACACACACACACACACACACACACACACTTTAGCACTCCTTAATCACGCAGACACATGCAGAAGACTTCATTAATCGCTGTGGGCATGCACTGATGATACAGAAGCCGGCCTTACAACACTGGAGGGTTTACATCCACGATTGCAGGCGCCACATTATAAATACTTACCCCCGCTGGCACCCTAATAGTAAGCAGCTGTACTCCAAATATGCATGTCTGATGGATGATTATGAGTATAGCATAGGAAATGAGGCAATGCAATGTAAACAAACTATACTGTGTAGTAAACACTCTGTGTGTTCATGGGTGCTTATCTTTATGTACTAAGGGAAAAATTTACACCATAACTGTTTTTGTGATATCTTAGCTGTGAAAAATATCAATCACAACCACAGAAATTTTAAAATCCTTCAAAAAAACCAACCCTGTCCTTATTTCAAGTGGTAACATTCCCTAATATTATCACATCTGTATCTGCGATGAAAGGAAGATGAAATGAGGAAAAGCATGAAAATGAAAAGCCGTCCTGGTTTCCTGTTTCAGCTTTAAACCCATGACCCTGCACATAGGTAATGGTTGATGTGGGGTTAGATGTTACTCGTAAAAAAGCCTTCCTCTCTAACTAAATAATGCAGTCCGATATAGGGGTCTAATGACCCTGACACACTTTCAGCTGGGCTTTTAGCTGAGAGAGTGAGGTCTATCTAAGATGACATCTTCGCACGTATAGAAAATGTTTGCAGTTATACTCCACAGATTTACTTTATTTTATCAGATCATCTATTGAAAACCACTGAAACTGAATTCAAAAGTCAGTTTTTAAAGTGTTTGATATTTAAAGCTGTTGACCCACCTCTTTTATGCAGTGACACAATTCTGAAGTCTCACGTATCAACTTCCTCTTTCACAAAGGGCTAGTGGTTTTCACTTCAGCCCTTTAACATCTTTGGTCAAGCTGATTAACACTATCAACAATGATCCTGGCTACACTCAATATTACCTATCATGAAAAAGCAGAACTCCTAAATGCTAAATTATGCTGGCATACCAGTATGTATACAGTACAAACTAAAACAATGTTGAAGATATGAGATATTCCATTTGAAGCAGCACTATGGCTGTAAAAGCATTAATTTTATACAAAAAAGTAATTTGTGGAAATGTACTGCAGAGTTCGCTATAAGACTCCATCTCTCTGTGGGATTGTCTAGATGGCTACAGACTTGAGCACTGACTTTTCCTACCCAGTGACTTGCCCTGCCCTTCTAATTGGCCCTTCTGAGCAGTCCACCAAATGCATGTGAGTATTGGGAGTAATTAGGACGAGTAACACCACCGCACACTGAGGCCCATGGGCGCTGACATACTACCTCTTCTCTTCGGCCACTTATTTGACTTTATTTTTTTCTTTTTTAGCATCACCAAGAAATAAACTTTTGAACTCTGAGAACTCTCAACACAGAACATGGGGAGTCATGGGGGTATTTTTATTTGGTTTAATTTTTGTGGCACTGTGTGGTTTTGTCATACCATCTAGAGTGTAAGTGTGGCATAGGTAAAAAAGTGCTACTGTATATTTTCTGCTGACAATGACATATGTCAATCAATTCAGCTAGTTGGTCACCTAATATCCCAACCCTCTGCACCACCTCAGCCTCTGTAGAGGTCACCCAGTTGTAAGAAAATTGGGTCATAGTTGAAATAGCAAAGACGGTAATCAGCTGCTGCGAACAGCTAATATAATAAATATTTCCTTGTCATGAGAGCGAGCTCAGCTCATTAAAATGTTTGTCTCTCTTCAATAACACAAAATGTCACATGTAATAATGGCTGGAGGTCTAATTGATAGAGGAAGCTGTCCTGCACGCTATGCAAACAATGTGAGGGCGGAGGGCAATTACTGTTCCTGCAAAGATTTCGATGGCTAGAGGAAATTTTTGGAAACACTTCCTGGTTGTAGCTACTGTTGGTTTTTGTGTTGTGTTGTTGTGATGAACAATGAACAGTAACCTCTGTTTCCCCTGTGCTTTTTGTCTTTGGTATGGACCACAGGGCAAAGAATGGGTCATGGGATTTGATATTGCCCACATCGCCTGAGCTCCCTTCAAACCACTGTGATTCTGTTTACTGTGTCCTCTGGACCACTACTAACATCTATGCCTTTATCCAACACACATATGGGCTAACTTTGCTGCAGGCAAACAGACACACACGGACACACACTCACACATCAGCAAAGATAGGCACGGAGGGGTAAAACAAAACTCCTGCCAACAAAGAAATTTGGCTGTGTTGACAACATTTTCAATACATGCTCAAAATGTCTCCCCCAATATATTGATAAAACATTTAAGTAAATAAGTAATATTTTGCTAGAGAGTGTCAGTAACTGCATGTGCTGTGTAGATCGGTAATTACACAAAGGTAAGCAAACATTTTTGCTGAAAATGGGCCATTTACTAGGCGAGTACTAACCAGTCCACCATCACTAATGTTATCTATCATAGCTAACTTACCTGCAGTAAAAGCCATAAATTCACCTTGCAACTAAAAATGGTGCTCAAGGGCAGATTCAACTAATGTCAATGTCTTAATTATGTTATATTTGTCACATAGCCAACGTGAAGTCTGAGTTAAGTGTCGATCGTTTATGATGCGCTACATGTGTAATTTATGTAGACAGTACCCTAGTAGCTCTTGATTACTGCATAGCTGTATAGTATACTGTGCTGTACTTGCTTATAATAAATAATATTAAAGGAAATGTAATTTAAAATGTATCTATTTTACTTTATTTATTGACTACATTGCTACGATCTTGCAGTGCACCCACAAATACCAAATAATACAGTTTAGGTGTGATTACACTGCAAAAAATATCTGAAATTACAGAGAAATATCTGTTTTGACTAAAAAACAAAAACCAACAACTTAATACTTAAATTCTGTTAGCTTAAAATTTTAAGGCAGCCCAGACACTTACTTTTTTAAAGTTAAAACACATAGTTAAAATGCTTTTTTTTCTGCCTGAAACAAAAATGGACAGCACTCAAATGCACAAAAACTAAATATTGCAATGGTATTGCATATGGCAACATGTGGCAAATATGGGCTGTATTGTACACACACACACACACACACACACACACACACACACACACACACACACACACACACACACACACACACACACACTCACATTTTGGTTTATTAACCCGAGCTCACCTCATGTGCGTCCGGTGTTGAGCAAAATCCCAGAGATCTTGTGTTGACCTCTACTTCCTGCTGCCTGCAGTTCTCCACAGCTCCATTTCTCCATCACTGCAGCAATGAAAGACACACACACAGGCAGGGAGTGAGTACGTTTACTGAGAGTTAACCTTTACATGTTGAATAACTCCTGAGCAAATCGCAATTAGCATGTTTCCACTAAAAAGAAAGATGGGGAAAGCAAACGCACAGTTATATGGTTGAAAAAGGAAACAGAGGTAGCATTTACCATCTCCAAGTTGACTTGCAGGAATTCAAATTGGCAATAACTTTGTGCAAATGTCTTCTTAACATTTACACTTTGCCACAAATAGCAAGTCAAATGTGTTGCCTTTATTTACACAAGCAGCTGGTTTGTAGATTTGAAGGTCATTGGAGGTATGTTTTTCATATTTTAATAATATTAATATGAAACTTAGGTAAAATGTTACAGGTCTAAAGTTGTATTATTGGCATAAAGATACTCAACTATCTTGTATTTAAACTGAGATAAGGTCTTCCAAGCTAACTCTCATGTATGCTAATGCTGTTTCAGCAGCCATGTTGTTGAACCCAACAGCCCTTGAACTCTGCCTCCCCTCCCTGGAGTAAGGAGGTCAAAAGTCAAATGTCAAAGCTAAAGGACAAGTCCATTTGAGGTCAAAGGTAACTATAAGAGATTGTTGCAGCCAATAATTAGTTTGAGAGCAAAATTTCTGACCTCACACAGCAACATGCCGATAAACTTAGAGGCATTCCTAAATAACTGGGTGTTTCAGGTTAGGTTTTTTGTTCTATTTTTTTTTTCCTTTTTGGTCCTTTAACTCTGTAAACACATGTGACTGCTGAC